>NC_091246.1:82597678-83227142 GCF_042477335.2 Ovis canadensis | reverse complement strand
TGTGCACAGATTACATGGGACACTTTGATCTAGTAGGTCTGTGGTTAGGCCCAGGAATCTGTACTATAGCAGCAACTCAGAGTATTTCACGTGCTTTCTAAAACTTTGTTCCCTGAGAGCAAAGTTGTTCAGGGAGCAAAGTTGTGACCATAAAACTGAATTTATGATTCTGCTATGATATACATTTAAAATTTCTTGTATCTTCTGAAAGTTTTCTTTGGGGAAGATAAGCAATATCCTTAAAAGTAACTTTTTTTGTATATGATTACAGAGTTTAGGTTAGTCATTCCAGATGATCTTCATTTAAAGGTCATGGAAGGAATTTATTTTTCATATTATTACATTGTGTTATAAAAAACTAAACATTTATCATATATAATGTTCTATAACTTGGATATATAGAATCTTTAATCTTTACTTATGCATATACTGATTGATACTCTTCAAATGTACTTATATAAAGTACAAATTCAACATTGAGGAGATAATGATTATGCAATTACATTCTTTACCCATTTTTAAACTTAATAATTATATTTCAAAAATTGAATAATAAATTATGATCTAATGTTGAAAAATTACAGTAATATTAAACATTATCCACATTACATATGTTTTGTACATTATTTCTCTTCACAAAATATGTGATTTATGGGTAAGTTAATATGCCTATATGAAAATTTGCATTTCTGAGAGTAAGAAAATAGAACTCTTTTGATTTTAAAAGGAACTTTTTCATTAAAAAAAGAGTTCTCAGGTTTCCATTCAAATATTCATAAGCATTTATACAATTATTGGGTAACTGTTCAGGACGTTATTATTTACTAATTATTGGCTTCCTTTCTAAATAGTGGAAAATATTTATTTAAAATTGAAGCACACTTCTGTTTTAAGTTTTGGTAGAAAATGTGTGGGTCTCGTGACCTCTAATTATTGCTATGACTTGATCTCAACTTAGGACACAAAGACTTTTTAATCAAAAAATGTGTTCTTGTGGGAGATAACTTTGCTTAGAGAAACGTTTTACCAAGTGTTAGTTTAACCTGTAAAAGAGAATCTTGCCTGGAGAATTCCATGGACAGAGGAGCCTGGCAGGCTACAGTCAGTGGGGTCTGAAAGAGTCAGACGCGACTAAGCGACTAACACTTCCACTCTCATAAAAGAGAAACTTCTTTTTTAAAACCACTCATGGATCTAGAAAGTGAGATCGTTCATTTCCTAGACTGGACGTTATGTCTGTGTGTACTTAGCAGTCCAGGCATGGAGAATACAAATAAAAGACTAGCTTATTTTAAGAGAGTTTGGTCAAATCAGAAAAAAAATGAGGAGCTGTTGGTTGTTTAGTTTCCTGAGATTCTGCAGGGTCAGGTTGGAGCTGTAAGGACAATAGCTGACGAGTTAATCTGGCCTTGCTGTCTCTTACAGTCATCTCGACCCGGACTCCACCTCCACCCTCACCGTTGCCGTTTCCAACACAAGCTATTCTTCCTCCAGCCCCATCGAGCTACTTCTCTCATCCAACAATCCGATATCCTCCCCACCTGAATCCTCAGGACACTCTGAAGAACTATGTACCTTCTTACGATCCATCCAGTCCGCAAACCAGCCAGGTAAAAATGAGAGAGAACATATGAGTAGAGCCTAAGGGCCATGGCACAGGTCTAACCCCAAGCCATGAAGCTCACTCAGACAGTGTGTCTGGCAGAACAGCAAGCTTTTGAAATCCATCTTCAGAAAGTTTCTCGGTGACTCACTAAGTTTTTATTGAAAGGTGGCTGAATGACAGGTAGGAAGTTTGTTTCCCCAAAGGGGCACATTTGTGAAGATGTTCTTGGTTTGATGTTTTAGGATTTCCATTGGATAAAGAGAAAATTAAGGCAGAAAGTCCATTGACAAAAATGTCCTGAGCTGGAGTTCACACCTCTGAAATACCTGGTTTGACACAAAGTGCTCATTTCAGGCAGGAGCGAAGTATGAGCTAAAATAAACACAGGCAAAAGACCTTACAGTTGTATTTATAGACCAACTATTAGGTATTAAAATAAGCTTTGGTAATGTAAACATTTTCAGTGTTTGATGACTACTTGAATATTCTTTGCTCAGACATGACTGTGTTTCATAATGAGTGGCATTACCAGAAGTGTCTTTTTTTTTTTTTTTTTAATGGTAAACTGTGCAGTGGCTTGAAGGATTCTTTGTATAAATGGTGTAGCTCTGTGCCTTCTTCACTTCCTTAATATATGATTTCTTCTATGGAGAGGTCACATCATGGGGATTTGGTGCAAGAGGATTTTTCGTTATCAAGTAGACAGTATACCAAACCTGGCCTATCAATCATCGTAATATCCAAAGTCTGCAATGAAATTTCAATCTTAGGGTTTGGTATTTGGCTTTGCTATTTTACTTCCAAGACTCCTGTCTACTTCCAACCACCATTTTTAGTGCTCTGAGGGATTTTCATAAGTGTTCTGTCATTAATGCTTTTCATTTACTAAAATGCCAGCAAATAGTATGTGCATATTAATTGAGACTTAAAAAAGAAAGATCTGACAAAAAAATCCCTTTGGTGTTAATTGTTAAAATGGAGCAAAATGGTCCCTTCTGAATTTTTTTTAATCGCATATTCAGCACTGTTTTGGTTAGTTAAAATTAAATTACTTGCACTTGTTCCTCCATTGACTAGTAATACTAAGTATACCATTCTTGAATTTTGAATTTAAAGTTAAATGATTTGTGTTTCAGAAGAAAATGTTCAAATGGTATAGCACTTTTAATGGCTTAAATAATTAAGTAAAACAGGACCTTGGTATATCAATTTAGAAATAAAATTTGCTGTCAGAGCATAGATGCAGAAGTCTCAGTTCCATAGAGCATTTTGCTAGACTCAGCTGGGAACAGTGCACACAAGGTCTGATTTTAATTTGTGTAGAATTTCCATGAATAACAAAGTCTAATTAAGACATCCATTAAAAGTCCTTAACGTTAATTCAGTGTGGAAAATCTTAGAGTTCCATTGGATTTTTTTTTTAACTGATGTCTTAATTAGGCACTGTTAGGGGAAAAATTATGCAAATTAAAATCAGGCCTTTAGTGTTCTGCATTTCTTTAATTATTCATTGCTTGTTTTACGTATATTTCACTTTCTTTATAAGTTAAGGGGGCATATTAGGTGATAATCGGCCTATATTGTTCTCAGTTTTTCTTCATATTTTCAAGGTAAAAACCCAGCTTCTGAGAAGCATCTTACTCTCATCTCAATTAAAAAAAAAAATCCCTCTCAGGATTTTGTATAATAGGAGCAATGTACTAAGTCGTATAATCCTTTCCTAATGCTGTTCATCTGCAGATAAGTTGTCTCTCTTTTCATATCTACAATATGAAAGTTCATCTATTAACAACCTTAAAAGAGAAGCTTTATAATGTGGCTTCATCTGTTTGAACCAGTAGAAAACTGAAAAAGAAATAACCCTTTCATTCTTCTGACCCTGAGTTGCAGAAAAGTTGTCTGCTTTGGCTTGGGAATTCTTCCATTGTCACTTTTATTATTTTTTTCAAATGAAAGAAACATCTGTTTATTGGTTTATGTCAGTTCAGTTCCAGTAGATGAAGCATGCAGGGTAGGAAAAGTAATATCATGTTCGATGGCAGCATTTTCTTGGCAATTTTTGTCACTTTTCTGTTCTGTGCTCTCAAGTAGGTACTGTCGAACTGTTTTGGTGACGACAATATAGAGAAAGACTTTACCATCGAATGAACCACCAACGATAAAATGAGGTCACTCTTCTTTCTTGGGGGAGATACACAAAGCAGTTTTTAGCAATGATCACATAACCAGAAGTTGATGACCTGCTCTAGAAACAAATTACTTTTTCAGTTTGAAAGGAAAAAAGTAGGCCTTTATTATAAATGGTGGAGTTGTTTTTGCAGCAACATTATACCTGCTTTGATGTTTAACTCCAACTCAAAACCAGTTCATTTGCACTTCCAAATAGGACTCTTGATATTCACCCTTTTGGCTCTAAAAATGGGGAGCAGGCAGGAAATGAGTACTTGTTGACCTGTAGTCAAGTTGACTGTTGACTGTTCCTTCCCAGTATCCTCCAAGGCTGCCCTGATTTTGCTTGTTAAGCAACTCAGAAGCCTTGTCGTCCCCACAGCAATTTGGAGATTAATTACACTGCTGCTGCACTGGGTAGTGAGACAGCCATGCTATTTAATGGAATATTTTAAATAAAATTAGTCTAAATATATAATTCTTTCCTAGGTTTTCACAGAGGGGAAAATCTGGTCAGTTTTCCTGACTTCAGTTAAATACTTAATTTAGTCATGAGGAATAGTCAGGATATTCAAAAGTTCATTCTTTATAGAGTAAGTCATGTGGCCTCTGAGGCACCCAACCAAGATTTAGTTCATGTCTCTAAGTTCTGATAGTTAGGTGTTCTCAGCTGTTCATCTTTTTCTTTAAAGAATCATTGACTTGTAATTTATATGCAGGCGTTTAGATAAATATTCTGCTTTATTGCTTCCTTTGCCTTTAAAAGTGGTACGGATTATGAAGACTAAATATTTGTGGAGAATACTCTCATAGCAAGTTGTTATGTACATTATGTAGAGGAGAATTCCAACATGAATGTAATTAAGAATAGCATTCTGTCTAGAAAAATACATTCCAGTATTTCTTTCAAACAGTGTGCCTTTAGAATGGACACTATTTTTGTACTGGGGTTAAAACTCAGATAATAATATCTTTTCTATCATTGCCCAGGGATTTTCTCAGTTAACTCGCACAAATGTCAACAATCAATGTTTTATGCAACTCTCTAGGTCTGGCAATGGAAGAGTAAGAATTCAAAGATCAGAGTATATTTGATTGCCCTCTGCTTCACTTCAGCACATTTTAATTTACATTGGAAATCTTTTATTTATACATGTACGGTCAGACCTAGTTCAGCCCTTTATATCATTATATAGACCCTGAAATTTTAAAGGTTTTTAAATATCTTTCTACCTGTTTATATAAGTACACCATCCCAAGTTGAGTGGAGACCCTAGAATCGAAATTGCTTGATGTGTGTGTATGAGTGGACCTGTGTGTGAGCAAGGGCTAAAATTTTTGTGTGCTGAAGAATGGGCCTAGACTATAAATGATGATAATCGTTAAGTTCAGTGTGTTTGGTCTCCTAGAAATTCTTGTCTTTGTTGTCTCAATGATATCATTATGCAGGTAAACATTGTGTTCTGAGAGCCAAAATTGACTCATTTTAGCACATGAAGAGCAGGAAAGAAGGAAACACTGCTTCTAATTCTTACTAGCTCAGTGGTGAGCCCAAGCTAGCTTTCTAGCTTGGTGCTGTAGCCACCAAGTCATGTCTGACTCTTGAGACCCCATGGACTGTATCCCGACAGATTGCTCTGTCAGTGGAATTTTCCAGCCAAGAATACTGAAGTGGGTTGCCATTTCCTCCTCCAGGAAATCACTAAGGGCTTCTGTTTTGGCCTCAGGCTCAGCATCAAAGTCTCCACTTGAGTTTTCTGTCCTACTCTATGGAAGGCTCAGTTCTCCCTGGTTCTCAGGGTGTTGTAGAAATGACTAAACCTATATCAAGTGCCTTGTAGCCGAAGACTTTCTTTTAAACTCTGCTGCTGCTTCTTAGGACTCCTAACCATTGAGGAGCCTCTCAGCTCAGATCTGAGGGGCTTGTGTGGTGGTTACACACAGCGCGCGGGGCCCCCGCAGTCGAGTGTGCTGAGTGGAGGTGCTGGACGGGATGACTGCCTTTGGGATTGTTTCACCCGGCATTCTGTTTTTGTTTTGTAGCCTAACAGCAGTGGTCAAGTGGTAGGGAAAGTGCCTGGCCATTTCACTCCTGTCTTGGCACCCTCTCCCCATCCCAGTGCAGTGCGGCCTGTGACTCTGCCCATGACAGATACTAAACCCATCACTACATCCACTGAAGGTGAGGCAGCTTCACCTACAGCAACCAGTAAGTATTTCTGTAGGAAATGAGAAATGTCCATCGAGGGCACCTCTGGATATCTGATCCAAGGTGGAAAACCCAGCACCTTTTCCAGCTACTCAACCAGATGGAGATTTCTCATTTATGTGGAACTAGCAGGCATGATGTAGCCTGGCTCTCACACGCTCTCTCTTATCAAATTTCACTCAGTATTTGAAAAGGGAGAAGCTTATTTGTTTGAGTAAATAGCTATAACAAAAATAGTAAGTCGTGCCTGCTTGTTCAAGGTATACATTGAAAATGCACCTAATGACATAACAGTGTGCAAGGTTTTTATATCACCCAAAGAGAGATGTGATAAATGTTAGTTATTGGAGCGTTCCTATAGAAATCAAGCCCCTTCACAAGGCAGACTGGATGAGTACCTCTGTAAGATAATTGCATGTTTATATCACGGTACTTATGTCATTGGGAGAAACAGTCACACAATGTTCAGAGCAGAAAGCATTTCAAAGCTTAGTTTTAGGCACATGTCAACCACCTGCACTTTCATTGTCTGCAACTTTTTTTTTTTTATTATTTACTCTATCATGGTGCATCGGGTATTATGCCTTTTAGCATGGCCAGAACATCTGAAATGTCAGAGATTTAGCCGGTGAATTGGCAGTAGCTCATACCAGTAACCCAAACGATTCCTTTGCTTCTTTGTACAGAGTGCCCAGAAGTACACAAGAAATTATTGCAAAGCTTTTTAATTGGCTTCATCATCCAAGCTGCCAGCTTTCTAAAACTGGAGTTGATGTATACAGACTGGTAATAAAGTAGAATGGATAAAGTTCTAGTCAGGAGGAATTAGCTTGCTTCTCTTCAATTATTCTTATTTCTTAAATCCAGAGCTTCTATTTGCATTGTTAGAGCAGGAAAATCCCGATGTTCTGAAAATTCTGTGTGAAATTATAGAGATTCAGAGCCACTGGCTCTTTCTTTATTGGCCATTGGAAAGATGCTCTTTTTTTGTATGTGTGGCCCCTGAAAGACTTGGCAAGAACCTTACAAGAAAAGTGGACAATACTTGGTGTGTACAGTGAATTCAGCATTTCTTTCCCAAAATTCATGAGGCCCCATAGGCTAATAAAAACCAGATAAGCTTGTAATTCCCATTAATAGTCATTAATGCTTAGTAACTGGTTTGTTGATAGAGGGACCTACACTAGTGAATACTTCCCTGAATGCACAGAAATGGATCAGACTCAGTCAAGGAAGATTAAGGATCCTTTAGTGCTACAGGTTAGCCATGTACATTACAGTGGCTAAAATACTACATCCAAATTTCAAAGTGGATGCCTTGGCATCTTCAAGCAAACAAAGTCAGAAGTTTAAATAAAAGCAAATAGAAAACAAAGGTGTTTTTTTTTTTTTAAGTAGCTAAAATTTCCAGAAACTTCTGGTACCTACTCCTACATTGTCATTAATAGATAAGATTCAAGGAAAAATCAAACTGAAATGATCACAGCTCACTTATGGGAATACTGTCAGCCTGTTTGTTAATGAACTGTTTCTTATACTCACATACAGGTTGATCAAAAAGGGATCTGATTTGATTTACAAAATCATAAAATAGTCAAAAGGAGTATCTTGGTTATATAAAGATAGCTTCATCAGTCCATTTTCCATCCTTCATAAAAGTGATATAGTGAGCTGTTTTTCTTTCCTATAAACAAAATTGTAGCTACAATTCCGCAGGCACCACTGATAATGAAAAATTGGCCAGTTAATTCATAAGTCAATAAAATTAAATACAGAGGCCAAGGAAACCTCTTTTTCATGGTTGAAAAGAAAGAATAACACACACTTGGTGCCCACTCTGTAAGGGTGAGGCTCTTCAGTGCTGTGCATTGAATTCCAGAGATCTGGAGATTGAATGGGGGCCGCTGGCTGTTTATGGCTGCCATTGCATGAGTACTTCATTCAGGAATAAATAAAAGGTGAATTGTGAAAATCTTCATTGTTTTAAAAAGCTTACTTAAAAAAGCTTCACTGAATCAAACGAACATGGCAGAATTATTGGTTTTTAAAAAGTCTTTTAAAAGTTAATGTCTGGATTCCTCATCAGTCTGGAGGTTTTGAACCAAATATTTTAGCTTTCTTCAGACCTAGAAATGTAACATAAATGATGACAATTTAGTTTTCCTGTTTATTCTGACATGGAACAATGGGGTTGCTTAGTGCTTGGAAGATGCATTAGTCCTTTCTTTGTGAAAAGAAGCAAAACTCTTTAGGACTAGGGAGACATTTTCTGTGGAAAATTCACTCTGCACCAAAAAGTACCTAAATGAAAAGTACTGGCAAGGTGAGACCATAATAATTTAAGAAGTATTCACCTTATGCACTTACTACCTGGTGACCAAGTATTTAAAAGGGGCTGTCAACTCCCTCCCTGGATCAATCACAAAAGATTGGCTTTTTGTACTTCTGGAAAAGAAATCACTTTTTTTTTTTTTTCAGAAACATGTTCTCAAATATAATAAAAATTCTGCTTCATGTTAATAATATTAACTTTTCTTTTTAGTAAGACTTTTCAGTAAGACATTTTTCATCCTGCATCATCAAGTACATCTGCTTAAATTCCATCATTTAAAGCTTTCACTTTTTCCTAACAGACTTTCAGTCTGATTTTACATTTAGAACCACAGACCATCATTGATTATTCTGTTGCTAGACACCCAATATCTAGTAAAAAGTTATATCTGGGAAAAAGACTCTACTACTTAGCAAGTCTTTGGTACTCCTGCAAGACTGTAACTAGAGCTTGTATGAGATGACCACAGCAAAGGATAGGATATGGTTCCTGGATAGATTTGGTGGAGAAGAAGGATAAACCAGGTGACTTGAGGTCAACTATCATTTCTATCACTTGGTATTCACCCACACAAAAGAGAAGAGAAATAGAGATACATCTTTTTTTTTTTTCGGTTGCAAGTCCCACTTCTCTGGGTTTCTTTTACGTGGACAAGGTGTTCATTTGATAGTTCACAATTTTTATCTTTGTTTTTGTTCTTCCTTAATCAGCCTACACAGCCTCAGGCACATCTCAAGCCAATCGATATGTGGGACTAAGCCCAAGAGACCCATCCTTCCTACATCAGCAACAGGTGGGCAAGTTTCACCCAGGTGTGATGGTGTAGCCACGCTTTTGCATTGGTGCTTTTCTCCATGCTGTCTCTCAGATCTGGACTCAGAATGGGGCTCACGGGACTTCTGAGAAAGAAACTGATCATTTCATTTTCCAAACTATTTTCTCATTTATCTTTTGTTTCTTGTTTCTCTAAGCACGGTTTCTCAAATTGGCTCAAGACCTTTTCCCTCTCTGTAGCATATATCCATAACATCCATGAAAACAGTGTTTCAGCTAGAATATTTTTCTCAGTCTTATTGGCTGTTGAGAACTTACAGCGGCCTATAATTTTCCAAGATGGAAATTGCCAACTATTTAAAGGCCATTAGAGTAGAAATACAACACAAGTCACAGTTTGTGTTTCCTTTTTCTGGTTTTGACACTTTCATGTTTCTAGTTCTGCTCCTCGTTTTTTTGTTTTTTTTTGTTTTTTTTTTGGTTCAAGATGAGTTATGAAGGTGAAATCTCAGGCAACACATCCTTCCTATTTTAATAGGGTTAAATAGTTTACTGATTTCAGATGTGATAAAACACTTTTTTTGGTTCTGCTTTCGTACATCATTTATGTTTCAAGTAGCATTTTAAATTTCACATCTCATTAATGCTGTAAATTTAATGCAAATGAAGTGTTTATCCAAACTGAAAATATACAGCCAGGATTAATGGTAGCTTATAAACACATTAGCCATAGTCAAAAGCATGGACCATACAAATAAAAATATCCCATGATTCCAGTTACAGGATGACAGAAATAATTCTAAACACTTCCAAATTTAAATGTATTTTATGATGCATATGTTTGCTGCTCCCAAGTTTTGATAGCAGAGCAGTTTGAAATTAACAGTGTACAAAATATTACATATGGAAAAATAGTCTATAATGAATCAGAAAGAGTTGGTATTAATGACCTTGCTCTTAATTTATAATATACATTGTATGTGCATCTGAATTTTTACAGATGTAACAAGCCTGTACAGGTACTCATGTCAGCTTCTTTTGTTCTAGACCTGTCCACCTAGTTTAATCATGCATATCTGTGCCTCGCGTGGAATTTTCAGATCCTGCCCAGTTGCAGGCGAAGGTGGCAGACTGCTTATATTAAAGGTCACCACATGCAGAGTTCAGAGAAAATCATAAAAATGATAGCTTATTCAAGATACTTGACGTTTTGCCAGGTTTAAAAAAAGCAAAACAAAACAAAAGAGTGAGAACTAACTAAAAACATCTGTACACAGTTATGAAAATACCAAATAATAATTAGTGGTTTTGCCAGCTATTGGCTTTTCAACATAATTTTCTGAAATGTTGCCTTTTTTCACCTCTAAAATTGCTATAATATAAAATGTGCTATAATTACTAGAATATGGTTCTCTTTGAAAAATGTATATGTTCCTTGTGTTTTTTTAAAAAAAACTATGCAGGATTTATAGATTTAGAAACTTATTCTCTTAGAAATCATTCCACATATTTTCAGATATTCTTATCATGGGATTTGCATTATGACACATCTCTAGTTTTCAGTTAACTTTTAATTCATAGAATCATGCCTTTATTATTTAAACCTTTAGCCCCAAACACATTTAGAACATGATAACCACTTTCATGTATTTAGAAGAAATCGTCCCATCCTCCTGTCCTCGCCTAAGGCAGCTTTAATTTTTTAATTTATCACTTGTGACTGTCATTAGAGCCTCTTGTAATTATGATCACAACAGTTGATTGTATAAAAGTTACTTCTTTCACATGTCCAAGGATAAATCAAGAAAATTTTATGAGCATCAGGAGAATATTAGTGAATCTAGATAGAGTTCTGAGCACATAAATTGAAATATATATATAAGATCCAGAACTACAAACTTTTTTCATCAAAGGCCACCACTTGTTATTTAACTAGACAATGTCAAGTGAAGACATCTTACAATATAAATATGACTTGATTCATCAAATGCAATATATATTTATAGAATATATAATGTGTATTGATCTTTAGAAGAAAAATTATGTTTCATAATGAAAAATACAGTGTTCAACTTAAATACCATACAAACAGATAATTTGTCCTTTGTATAATGAAAGAGTTGGTGCTACTTTTTTGAATTGAAAGAGTGTGATATACTAATTCATAATAAGCTACAATTTAAGACAAGCAGAAAATGAATATATATGCATATCTTACTGTACATGTATATTACTAAACTAAGGCTGTAGTTAAAAGATTTCATTTAATTTAATCCTTTCAAATTTTAAAAGAATCCTAGAGATGAAATTTTATGTTTACTGTCTAGGAACAGAGGGACAGAAATGGTTTAAATGACTTCAGTAGAGTAAAGGTTATTCTTTTCTACAGCAGAAATGAGATTGATTTACTGTGTCCTTTCATTACTTTCCAAAGATTTAAAAGAGACCACTCTTCTAGCAGCAGGTTTTAAATGCATTTGGTTTAAAGTACTCAGTGATGAATGAAAAGAAAAATCAAGGGGTACATGAAATAAAGGTAATCAATCATTTTATATTAGCTAGGAGAAATTCAAAATTAGAAAGGCAATGGTTTTAGTCTGAGAGAGTTCTTTTAAACATACCCCTTAGCTTTTAATATACATGACCCCTTAAGAATAAATATTGTCCCCAGGTACATTCTTCAGTTTATTGGCGACTGTTTTATAAAGATTTATCCTTTTAGGTTATGAAAAGTATTGATGTGCATTGTCGAGTGCTATTTTTTCCTTAGAAAAGAACTTTAATATAGCCTATATAAATTAGAGTTAACAATAAATTTAAAATTGTTGAATAATTTTGACTATCTTATAAATAATCTTTCCATACAATGACACTAAAGCAGAGCTTTCAGTGTAGTTATTTCTAACCTACAAGGACACTGACTTCTTAAATTGAATGAAAATATTAAAATTAACCCTGTACTCCACTGGTAAGAGTAATATGTTCATTTTGGCAGATCTGAATACTAAAAACATATGCTTTTATAACCATTAAGTTGGTAAACATGCAGTTGTTATTAGTAATTATACATCTCTGTGCTCCTTTTTGTAATGATTATTACTGATCAATACTGGTTGCTAACTGCCTTGAAATAGTTACTTCTGACATAGGAATTTTACTGCTATTATAAATTTGTTATCTCATTTGAATGTGAAAAACAAAATCACACAGTCATAAAGAATATTTCAAAAATATTTATTTAAACCGTTTGAGTATTTTCAATTAAAAACAGCCCTGAAGTTAGTTATAATCATTAGCTCGTGCCAGCTGATCAGAACTTTGAAATTTTCTTCTATTTCTTAACTCAATCTTGAGTGTTGTTCAAGGTCTGGAACCAGACTCTCTTTGGGATGATTGACTTATTTAATGCATTCACTATTGGCATGGGGGAAATCTTAAAATCAGAACTTCAAATTGGAACTTCATTTTTCTTTGACTTTTCTGTTGGAAGATGGTGTCATGGCTTGAAGAACTCATGGGTCTCTGGCAAACTGAACTCTTTAGTCTTTGCTGAAAAATATCTTTTTACCTTTTCAGAAGTGTCAGGGACCTCTTCTCTGGCTTAACTTCATAGAAGTTTAGTAAAATGTAGTGTTTCCTTTCTGCCTTATACTTCCTAAATACACTGTGAACATTCATTATGATAGGCAATGAAGAAACTACATTTCCCAAGTTTCATCTTCCTAGGAAAATGGTAACTATATAGCAGAGTGTTGGGTATTGCTTAGAAAATACAGAAATTATTGTATTATTGTATAAATCTAGTCTAACAAATTTAGTATAAACAGTGAGTATGAGACCACTTCCTTGAATTAGCACGGCTTTCTAATCTGATCAGCTTCATAATGAGCTTGCTATCTTGCAGGTCTTTTTTCTCCTGGAAAGTCTGGTAATGTAAAAGAATCAGTTAATTTGGTGGTCACTGTTATACTTGAGTGTGAGGTCATTATAAAAGTTTAAATCCTTACTATCATACATCAATACAGCATATTTAAAAAACCTTTATTGCAGGTTAGAAATAAAAGTTTGTAGCTAAGACGCTTCTTGTTTGGAAATAAAAGATTGCTATTGGAACCAGCTACTAGAATACAAAATAACCTTTGATATAGATTTGAGATGGAGCAAATGGAAGGTCACTTTTACCTCCCTGAAACAACAAAGTCAAGTGAGCTCTAGTGTATAAGATACAAGGCTTATTTTCATATCTCAAAATTATAATCTCCTGACTATATATGCTACTTATTATTAGAGATTATTAATAATGCTACTTATTAATGAGTCAGTGGCCTAATCAGCTCAAGTCCTTGCATTACTTCTTAGTTGCATGGATTTTTTTGGTGCCCTGGCTTCCGCATGTTACATCTCTTGCATGGCTGTATGATGCTCTTATTTCAGTTTCAATCACTGGGCTAGTTTCTATCAAAATATTTTCAATACTTTTCTTGATCTAACTGTGAAACTAGAATTTGAAAGGACTTCTTGTTATGCTGAAAATTTCTGTTCTATCTAATGGCCTTTTTAAGACAATGCCTCTGTAAGATTTTTTTTATTTATCCAAGATATTCATTGAAATCTCTTTATAATATTTGTCCTGACAAATGGCATAGCCAAAGCTAGGTAGATGAAAACCTCTGGCAAGGTAGTCTTTTATTAAAGGCAAGCAATTGAAAGGCCAACTTTTCAATAAAGTCAGGAAGCAGGCTATCAACACTTGGGCTGTTCTTATTGTGTCTGTTATCATAATTGACAGCTTGACGTAAAACCCTATCACATGACTTCTGGGTAGGTATGTAAATGGATAAGAGGTCACTTTTCACATATGCTAGCTGGAAAGGAAACACATTTAGAGGAAGTTTCACTCAAAATAATGACTATGCAAATGTTTAGCTTTTTGGCTAGTTCTTAAATTTAAAAAAAAAAAAAGAAAGAAACCTTCCAAAGTCTGCTTTATCATTCATTGATTCATTCACTTACTGGTTATGAAATGTTAATATCCAGATAAATTATTCTAGATAGCATAAAAATAAAATTATGTTTACTATAATTTTAAATTTCAATCAACACATTCACAAAGGGAAAATTGTCTTTTCTGATCATTTTAACTTTAGAACCTTTAAGTAGAATCAGGGGGAAAAGGGAAATTATAAAGAGTTAAAATTATAGACATTTTAGCCTTAAATATTTTTGAGCTGTACATGAAAAACAGGGTAGGAAAAGAACAGTGACAAGCAAACTGGTATGGTGGGTGAGAAAGGGATTAGGATTCAGAAGGTGTGGTTTTAGTGTTGACTTGGCAGGACATGTCTAGGCTTGGACAAGCCTTGAAACCTTCTGTCCTGTGTTCTTATCTTGGAAAGAGAAAATGAAGAGGTTGAACTATGGGATCTCCAAGTTCCCCTGAAACCTTAAATTTTACAGGTAAAAGTAGCCTCCATTTAAAAATAAAAAAAACTTTTCATTTTATAGTTCTTACAATTTATTATCAGTAGTGTTTATTTAGCTCTTGAACTAGGCATACCCATTTAACTTAATTCTACCATGTTTTTAAATATTCAAGAAGCACAGGCTTCAGAAAGTAATATTAGATGTGACTTTAAGGTACCAGGATGACCTGGAATATCTTTTTCATTTTTATGTGTCATTTATAAGTTCCACCTATATCACAGTTTTATCTTGACCATTTTGCTTGTTGACTAAGGCTATACCCTTTTCCTTCAGAGTCATTTTATCTACTCTCTGGGAGATAATTAATAAAATAAAAATCAATCTAAGAGTTAAGAAAGTATGGAAAGTATGAATCCTCAAGGATTAATATTTTTAAGCATCCCACCCCAAAAGCACCTCCACACACCAAAAATCTATTTCTTTTTCTTTTTCCGGGGCTATCCGGAAAAATGAAGAAACCTAAAAAAACATATAATACACCTTTCAAGATTCTGCCTTGAGGGTCCGTGTAAGGTTGGAAAATAAAAAGCAAAAAGATAAATTTGCCTGTGTTGATTATTCTGTTTACAGTTTAATGGTTTACTGGTTCAACTGAGAGCTGTTGTCATCATAAGGGACTGTTAGTACATGGGCCTATTTGCTGAGTCCAGCAAAGTAGAACGTTTTCTTACCTTCTTTCTTTTGTTCCCAAAGCTAATTGCGAGGCATTTACAGAAGCCCCTGTTAATAACAATGGAGTGCCTTCATGTGAATAAACAGACTCTTATTCTGAAATCACAGGCAATGTTGATTCTACCTACATGAATATCTGAGTGCTCTGTAGGCTAGGACAAGATCCAGATCTTAGGTGTTTCCCCTTAGGCGGAATTTTTTGAAGAAGCTAGATGGTCTCCATCCTTGTTTTTCTCAAACTCATTTGAGTTAGACTTAGAATAAGGTTCTCATTCCAAAGCCTTTAGGGAACTTCATCCTAAGAACATCTGCAGTGAAAACTTTACCTTGCCTTCTTTTCAAGTTGTTTGGACTTCTTCAGCCCCATCTCTTCAATCATAGCTTTTCTAAAGGAGAATGTTAACTTCTTTACCTTACCTTCTGTTTTCTTTTGGAAATCTGGGCATAATTGTTTTAATATAAAAATTTCCTTAATTGTCTAAAAATTTAATTTCATGTTTGTGGGTACATATAAATTAAAGTTTTAAATTTTATCTGTGTATTTATGTAAGAATATGCATGCAATCAAGTCTGTCAAAGGGTCTATATTGTTACAAATGTAAGAGTTGCTACAAACATACAACTTCAACTAAATTTCTAAACTACTTTGCTCCTGCTTTTAAATTTGGTTACTATCGGGGGCAGGGGGTGGGGGGGGGAAGTATCCTCCTATTTTTTGAGGAAAAATTATTGGAAAAATCACTAGGGTATTATTGAAGCCTTGCAGAAAAAAATTACGTTAATGAAAGGCATATATTTATGTACCACTTAAAATTAAAATTTTAAATTTAATTAAAAAGTAATTGATAGCTAAATTACATAACACCAGCTATCTCACAGGATAGAAATTGAGGATTCACCACCCTAAATTCAAATAAGATTATTACCTACCATTTTAAACATTTAAAGCTTAATATAAAATCCATTTTGGTTAGAAATTCTGAATCATACTAAACCAACAATATTTAACTTGTTCCAAAAAGAAGCCTAAGTACACTTAATATTAACTTTTCATCACCTGAGAATCTGTTCAAAATTTGCTGAGTCAGAACTATCATATTCAAACAAGATTCTTAGAAACTGATTTTGTTAGAAATTAGTGTCATGGAAACTTTCAGTGAATATGCAGTTTCTATTTTAATTATTTTGCTCAATCATGAAGTTTATTAAGTATTAATTGAAGGATGCTTTATGCAAAAGGAAGTTAGTTAAAGAAAAAAATTGAGAGAAAGGTTCTTCATTAAGTTACCTGGCTTAAGTAGGTTATAACATATAAGCAGATATAAATATTTCTCCTCAGAAATTTTTGGAAATGTTGATAATGCCAGCCCACAATCTAAATAGCTAAATAAATTTAAATTGTATTTTATATTTTCAGTAACTGAAGGGAAATCAACACTAATTAATATCCTACCCATTTCTTTGGCATTTAGGTTATTATTAAATATGTTCAGTAGTTGTTTTTTGTTTATTTAAGCATAACTGTCTGTTTGGAAGAAGATATTTTGTTCTCATGTACCTTAAATATGATTGAAAATGAAGAGCTGTAGTGAGGTTTAATCCTTTTGAGACTACTGCTGGGAAAGAAACATCTAAGACTACGTTGATTTTAAGTGTTCAACAGGTGGCCAAAGATAGCCTACTGGACATTTTGTAGGAATAATAAACAGAAACAGGCAAAAAACTAGCAACATGAACATAAAAAAAAAACTGATTCACATATGCATTCTTCCAAGGAGACAGTAGTGTTCCCAATTTTCTGAGAACAAGCCAACCGGTGAGAGATACTTAGGTTCACTTGGCTTTGTGAAGCTAGCTTCTCTTTTTGAAGTTTTCCAGTGTACTCTGAGAGGCTCATAGAAACTAACCTGAAATTAATTATTAGCAGAATTATGTAATTCTAAATATAGCCCTCCGTTCTTCAGAATATCTAACTGACTCAAAATTAGGACTAGAGCAGAATCTATGAGTGGTCATTAAGATAATTGTTACACAAAGCCAAACACCTTCAACTGTTTTTAGATTGTTTTCCTAGTATTGCTTGAAAAGAATGCACTTTGAAGGAGGCAAGTGACTCTTACTGAAAAAAAAATTTTTTCAGATTGCCTAATTACATTGCATTTCTGATTAAATGCTCCATGTTGAGAACTTTTAAAACATCTTGTCACAAAATTTTGTTCTGTTTGATTAGAAATGAATGAAGTATACATTTTCTCCTTCATGCAGGCATTAAGATCCATTTTAAGAATATTTTTCATTATAATTTAATTTCTTTACTGATTTATGGCTTATTTATGAAATGTATCCTAAGCAAATTTTACATATGTTTTAACTGTCTACATTAAGTGAACTATTTCAGCTTTTTAACTAATTAATTATGTGATTAATTAAAGTTCTTTAACCTGAAGTCTCAGTGTAATTAAAATGCATGTTTGGGGAATTTTAGATGGTATTTTTGAGCCTCAGAGAGCTGTAGAAACATAAGCAAAACCAAATATTCTCAAACTGCAGAATCACTATTATAGTATGTAGAAACTAGTCTTAAAGGGAAAGGTTCTTAATGGCCTTTTTTTTTTTTTTTAGCCATACTGTTATCAGAAAGGATTAAAGTAACTTATCATAAGTTTAAAGGGACTTTGGCTCCAATCATCATCTTCTAGAAATTCTTACTGAAAAGCAGCACGCCAGGTTTAGTGGATTGCTCTGAATAAGTCCTCTTTTCAGTGCGAGATTCAGTTAATTTACAGCATAGCTATCTACAGATTAAAACCCATGATTTTCCAGTGTTTTTGTTCCCCCCAAAGCCAGATAAGTTTACTTTCTTAAGCATAAAAATAAGCAATATATCTTTTCAATAAATCTGCTAGCACTGTAGGGCAGCTGTTAACCAAACAGAGCTGGATAGGGTTACTGGAACAACCTCTGAAGGGCAGAGCTGATGATTTGGAGAGCTGGGAAGAATTTGTTTCAGCTAGTATTCAGTGCATTCCTCACTCTATTCAAATGTGGTAAAGGATTTCCAATGCCATTACTCTGAGTTTAAAATAAAGTAGAAACTAAATAAAGTATCAACTCTTTCTGGAAAAAAAAATGCCAGTTTGAGTAAAATTAGTAAATATCTAAAATGGAACCCCTTGATGCTTCTAATCATAACTTAGGGGAAATGTTTACAAAGTGGGGCCTTTCTCCTCTAAACTGCATGTCTTCTGTGTTTTGCAAACTGCATGCTTAAAGTTATTGATTATTTTATTCAGTGCAGATGATTTGGTATGTTATATATTTTTAAAAGCTTAAAAAATTTTTTCTAAGATATCTCTCTCTCTATTGAACATTAACGTTTGCTTTTATTTCAGCTCATTTTGTAATCTAATTAATGTCTAATTGTTATGTTCTAAGCACTTATTTCTCTTGTATGCTTTAATTAATAGAGAAGCATATTGCAATAGCTTTTTCTGAAATATATTCTAGGAATTTTGCTTTTCAGAGTGAGGTTTTCTTTGCCTTTTTTTTTTTTTTAAGTTGCCTCTTGGGAAAATAAGGTTAATGCCATGTACAGTACTAGTTTGCATGTGTTCATTTAAATACTAAAAACTGTAGTACTGCTCGATCCATATCTGACTGCTAGGTTTCAATTGACAGCTGAGGATTTGTGACTGGACCATGAATCAAAACGGCAGGCATTTATACCCCAGTACCAGTGAGGATACATTGGGAATTACTTGGCAAAGGTAACATTTTAATTATTTCCAACCCTACACTTACACCTAAAAATTACATGAGCTACAGTGTTTGTTTCTAACTAGCTTTACAGAAAGTATATATTAAAATTTTAGTTGTTTTAGCTATACCATTCCTCTTTCCCTACCCTCTTCCTCCTTATTTCTTATTGAGATATAACTTCAAATTAGTAGGAGACTAGAGCAAATAGTAATTAATGATTGGAATTTCTGAGTGCTGTCAGATGTTGTCAACAGTTTATAATATTGGTGAGGGTGGGGTGGGGAGGGGGAGGAGGTTATTTGGCACCTAGATTTAGGACCTGAAAATTGAAATCATAGTTTTAGGGAAGACTTTTCAGCTATCTGAGGGTAAAATATTGGCTTTTTCCCATTATAGGTTTTTCTCATTTCAGCTCTTTTTCTTTACTGTTAACTTTAAGTTATTTTAGACTCATTTACTCCCTTCTCAAAGGAGGAAAGATAAAATAATGTTCAGATTAGTCAATTTAACTGTTTATTAGCAACACTCATGAATTGCAGTGTGTATGTGGAGGGGTGGGGATTGTTGGAATCAACAGCTAGAGAAGGAATTTGGTTTAAAAAAATTTTTAACTTCTGTTTGTACCTTGATGTGAATCACTGAGAATTGATTTGGTTGGCTGAGATGATCACTCTAAAATTTCATTTTTGAAAGTAGTTTTGATAGTGTCTCATTTTGGGTTTTAGAAAGTAGGTCATGCTAATTCAACTTCTTATGAATTATTTCAGTAAAGAACAAATTGTGTCAAATTGACAAATTAAATGATTAAAATTCATGATATAATCATATGTAATGAGATAAAAATTTATAGAAGACTGAGGTAACCCCATAAGGAGTTCAACAAAAGTAGAGCCAACGTAATTTTCCGTCTCCTCTCTGATTGTCATCTTCTCTTTACTGAGCATCCCTATGTTAAAAGTACATTCTCTAGTATTGGTTGTAAAAGCATCTTCATACGCTTGATAGGAAAAAAAGAGTAGAGTTTCAAAGAATGAAATTAATAAAATTTCCACTTTTTACTCAGGTAAAAATTAAGAAAATTAGTTAGTTTCTGTTTTAAAAGCTTGTTGACTTTTTAAATTCACTGTCTGAAATGAATGCCATATGACTTTTCCTCTTTTTAGAGACTACTATAACATCCACTTTAAAATGTATAAATTTTTACCTTTTTGATTTTTTTTTCCATGAAGCTTATATTATTCGTCCATTTGGAAAAAAATACAGTGTATATTTAGAAAGAAAAGATACACTCAGTGAAAGAAGATAAACTATTTATTTATTTAAATAGTCTTTGTTATTATTTTAAAAGTTGATTTGACTTGGTAACACAGTGTTTGGATAATAATTTTATTTATCCTTACATTCCATGTTCTGTTGGTTGGCTAAATGGCCCATTTCTACATATAATCCTTATTGTATTTAGAAAAAATTGCAAGTTAGTTGGTAAGTGCCTGTGTTTTTTAATGTGGATGTAGCTGTGTGAGTTTCCAAATCTGTGGGTTACTGACTGACATTTACTTACCTAAAACTGGGTAGTATTGCTAAAGTACATTAAAGTGAAATGAGGGTATAAATTGCTGGAGACTTAAATGTAACTGCACCTAGTTCTTAGTAATGTTTCAACTCAAAAATTGATGTTCCCAAACAGAAAAGGTGAGTGGACAATGAATCATCGCAGAACACAGGGGCTCGGTGAATTAGTATGATGACTAAACTCATTTCTTAAGAGAGCTTTGTTCATCTTACCCATCACCTTCCTGGTGACAAGTTGGTGTGGTCATCAGCTTCAGGTCATAATCACTCAGGAAAAAAAATAAATTCATTTAGGATTTTATTTTTTCTCTCCAAAATAATTTTTGG
Source organism: Ovis canadensis (assembly GCF_042477335.2). Classification (NCBI taxonomy): domain Eukaryota; kingdom Metazoa; phylum Chordata; class Mammalia; order Artiodactyla; family Bovidae; genus Ovis; species Ovis canadensis. Next base: position 83,206,238 of record NC_091246.1, on the reverse strand, counting down.
GGATTAGTAGATAATGATATGTAGAATGGCTTTAATGCTTCAAAAAGCTTGACAAAGGTAGTTGGTTTGTTTCTTCCCTTTTTATCATGATTCAGGGGGCACATAATTGATAATAGCAGGTGAAACGTTCATACATTCAACAGATATTTATTGAAACTCTGTGGTGGGCAGTCCCAGACACTGCATGACTGATACACACCCTCACCATTCTTAAAATAAAAGTATCCTACAGTTCAGAATAAATGAACTGAAAGGAGACAGCAGCTTGCTTTGCTTTGTTATACTTATCCAAAATAGGCACAAGTAGAATCTGTATTTGATCATACAAATAGGCCATGTCTGTGGTACAACATATGCATCATTTATGCATGGTTTATAATATGTGTCTTGCAGTTATTTATGAAGCATAATAGATTTTTTTCTGGAAAAAGATATAAAAAAAATCAGAAATGTCTGTAACGCTATCACTTTTAAAGTAGATAACAGACATCTAAAATCTTCAGGCCATTGCTGCAACTTTCTAAGGATCTAAATAAATTAAATCATTTGCCTCTGTCCTAGTGGAATAAAGAAAATATCAGGTTATTTTTATTGTGGACCCCTGGAGACTTTGCAGTAGCAGAGAACAAGGCAAAGAAAGTGTTTGGTTTTACTTTGATTGCTGTTTGCTGCCATTACCTTCTTGGTATAATCACTGTCCATGGTCGCCTTCTTTTCTGCTTTGTGCCCATCGTTCTGTAGAGGTGTTTCCATGTCAAAGGCAGTTTCTTCTTCGGGACCGAAAATGGCAGTGCCCAGGGAGCTATTCGAGCATAAATCAAAGCTGGAAGATTTCCTCCATCCTCCTCTCTCCATGCATCCCCCAATCCCAGTGTATAAACATTCCTTTCAGAACTGATGCTGACTCCTTTGGAAAGTTTTCACAGACTTATTAAGTTGCAACCCTGAAGGTGTTTTGTTGTTTTGACCTTAGAATTTTGAGAGCTGAGTGTGTGTGTGTGTGTGTGTGTGTGTGTGTGTGTGTGTGTGTGTGTTGCTTGCATCTTGAAAATGTGATTTTTTTTTTTTCCCTAACTCAAAGGTCAGGTACTGCAGTTAACCCAGAGTGAAATCCCTTGGCAGAGTGCTCACTTCTGTGTGAGTCCGGAGGGGCTCAGCTCTTAGTAGGGTAATAGGTGATGAGTTGCTTATGCTGTTCATGAGAGTACTGTTGTGTCTGTGCTTTGTCCTCTGATGTGGACAAATTACACTGTTATATCTGTGAGTTATGTGGGTATAAACAAATACAGCAGTTAACTCCCTAACTGGCTTGCTTTCTTGAAGCTATAGCCAGAACATAGCTTGTACTATCAAATATGAAAGAGCAATATATTTGAATGAACAAGAAAGCCACAGGACAATCCAAGAATAATATAAACAGAAGTTATTTTAAAACATTGGAGGGAGTACTTTATGCAAAAGAGAAACTGGATTTATTGTTTCAGTCCCTCTTTTCCCCCTTCACCTCTTTCAAGAAAAGGCAAAGCCACAAGTGAGTGGCTGTATGTGTCTGATGGCTTCTATAAACATAGCAGCAGCCTTCAGATGGCTAAAATAAACATGTGCGTGTTACTGAAGGATATGTTTACACAAACCATTTGCTCAGCCTCTGAAATAATGAATAAATGAAGATTTTACTGAAATAATTGGAGGGATTTTTGTGTTTCTGCTGATGCCATAATTGAATGGCACCGAAGAGACTTTTATCAGCTATTTTCCATGTTACACGTGTTAGCAGTTCCTTTCTGTGAGTTGAATACTTCATTCTGTAGTGACTTTACACATGTTTTTGTAAGAAATTGTCGTTTATTACTGCAATTCTAGAGAGTTGCTTGATTTCCCAGGAGAAATTTAGCAGCCAGTAAAGATTATTTGGATCTGATTGGTCAGGAGAAGGAGGGCAAAAAGAAAGGAATAATAGCATGCATTTCATACATTTACGTCTATTTGCAAAACCCTCTCCTCAAACTTGTCCCGTTTTCATTGCTTCATCCTTTAAACTTTTCTTTGTGAAATACGTCCTCAATGACCTAAGAATGAATATTTAAGCAAAATAATTTTCACTGTTGTGTTGCAAATTATGTTTGTATGTAAAATATACATATGCATATAATGTGTGTGCATAAATGGTGTGCATGTACATGCACGTGTATGCATGGGTATGTGCGTGCATGTATGTATGTATACATGTGTCATGCACAAACATATGACATGTGTATGATGCGGGTGATGTGTGTACTGGCTTTAACACCAAAAACATTTTGGTGTAGTGGGATATAGCTGATTAACAATGTTGTGAACAGTTTCAGGTCAGCAGTGAAGGGACTTAACGATACATATACGTGTATCCATTCTCCCCTAAACCCCTGTACTGGTTTTAGGTAATGTTAAGAGTTAACTTGTATTTCTACATTAGACGATACATATAAGTGTATCCATTCTCCCCTAAACCCCTGTACTGGTTTTAGGTAATGTTAAGAGTTAACTTGTATTTCTACATTAGACGTAGACCATCCCTACAAATTCACCAGCTTAGCATTTCCTGCTTTCAGTTTGTTATCTTGACACATAACTACAGTACAACAGCTGGGTTGTTCCTGGAGTTCCTGGGGGGAGCTTTATTCTCAGAGTGCTGAATTTCCTTTTCAGCTGTCAGCTCTAACGTGTATTCAAAATGTTCAACTTTTTACACACCATTCTGGGTCCCTAGCACCACTCTGGGACTATGATAGAAATGCTGATAAGGAGGTGGCTGAATGGGAGAATCCAGTTCAAGGAGGGGAATTTGCAAAAGCCAAAATTGCACATGACCATTGTTTGGGAACCAAACCTGTTAACTAGTGTTGCTCTTTGTATTTGGATATTCTATTTAAAAGAATTACTACTCTCTTTTCATGAAAATTATTTGCACCTGTTAGGAACCCCAAAATTAAAATGTGAGCATTCTTAAAAATAATCTTGATCTGGTGTTTATACACACGCAGTTATCTGTAATCTGGCTGTTGAAAAATACATTGGGGATTTGTTGCCGTTTTGCCTAACTTTCTCCATTTGTAAAGAAAGATTTGCACAACACAACGTTTCCTTTTTATCTAGGAAACTCTTCAGAAGACTTCCTAAGAAATTAATTGTATTCCAGCCAGACTTGCATGCTGCCATCCCACAGGAAATGGGTCAGCAATCCATTAAGATGCCATTAGATAATCTAATTTGGAACTTAATCTCTAAATTAACCATGCTCCATACTTGAAGCATACTTGAGAGAAAGAAAAAAAGTTTACGTTTGAATCGATAGGGGAGCCGAAGCGTGAAGAAGGCTGTTTGTTTTTTCTGTAGCTGTGGTCACGTCTCAAGCCGTCTGGTAACCAGGAGAAACCAGACATGATGTAATTCCAGATTGAACTTGAACTTCAGGGACTTAGGATAGGGGAACAATGGACCGTAGGAATCAATAATGTCCATTTTCCACATGATTATGTTTGGAGCTTTACGTTAACCTTCATGGGAGAAGCAGCAGGATCTGCAGTGTGACCGAAATGGGATGAACACAGACAAGATGTCAGAGGAAAGAAAACAACTTTTTCCACGATATTTTCTGAGCAGCACTGCAGATTCCAGCAGGATTAGAAAAGTTCCCGCTCTGCAGTAAACGAGTGGCCTGTTCAGAGCACTCTTTGTTCGCTTAGGTAGGACAAACTTAATCTTACGTTTCCTGTCAGATGATTTTTGGCTGCACTAGGGGAGAGGGAGGAGCATGATGCAGAAAATTCCCAAATGTCAACCTTGCTGATTAACCCTTTGTGATGAAAGAAGTACATTAAACACCTACTTTATTTGAAGATGTTTAATGGAAAGTGCCATATTTACATATATACTAATTTCCCAAGAAATTTAGCTCTGTTACTGGCCAACGCACCCTTTAATAATTTCCTTTTTCCATTCTCATGTTTGCTAGTGTTATTAGGAAGTATACAGTGTGTTTTTAGTCATATTTACTTAGATGACAAAGTATATGAATTGAGTAAACAGGGTAATAAATGTAATAAGAAACTACAAAAGGAGAAAAAGGCAAAAATTTAAGACGTTGAAGAAGACAAATTTTGAATATTTAGAAATTGTAGAAATTTACAGTTATTCTCTCCTCTGTTAATTTTTGTTTTATGACAGAAGGCTTTTTGTACATGTGAACAGAGTAGCAGGCATAACATAAAAACATGTTCAATTCCTTAATAGTCTGTGATTTTATGCTTCAGAATTCTGATACCAAAAAAAAAAAAAATTCTGTCTTTTAGAGGTGAAATGGTGCAAATAACACTGATTTTTGCTTTTAAAGGAAAATTATCTGGGAAAGATCACATTTTGCTTTTGTGTAAAACTTACATTTCTATTTAATTTAGTATGCCTAGGGTGATTTTCTCTAGTGAAAGACACTATTTGGAGGCACTATTTTTGTAGAGAATTTTGTCTGCTGTTGAAGACTCACATATGCTAATAAGGGGGCTGTAGCACTTGTAACAATAGCCCTGAAAAGGAGCCGGGGACAGAGAGGAATACAGACTAGAGAAGGAGGAGGGAAATCCACACACAGGATTCTCTATGGGAGGAGATCAAGTCACTACTTTGATCCTGATAATTCTATATTTTTAATTGGCTAAAACCTCCCACAGCTACATAAATTGTTATATACATATGCGTCTGTATACTGTAATTTATTTACAATAATGATTCTCTACCATTTTCAGTTCTAAAACACGAAGAGTGTCTAACATAGTTTTGTTTTTTAAATTTGGCCAGTTTAGGGGAAGAGTGTTTTTCTTACTTATGGCTAAACATTTTAAGGAAATAAGTTTTTATTACTCTCAAGTATATTGATTACCTTGTTGAAAGGTCTAGGATTTTGTAAGAGCTGTTTGCTAACGGTACAGACATTAGAATGAGCACGTTAGACCTTTAACTGCAGTGGCCGCATATATAAGGACTCTTCTTGCCCTGTGCTGTTGATTAAATAACATATTTCACTGGCATATACCATTATTTCACTTAGAAAATGCTAGTACTCACACATGGTAAATTTAACATGCCATCCAGCATGCCGTGATAACAAAACACATCTGAAACAACTGAATATAAATTAATGAGCTTTGATGGCCTACCAATTTGATATGTTATTTTCAAAATCGTTGGTCCCCAAAGAGGAGCAATAAAGCAAGCTATTTACCTACTTAGTTAAGAAACAAATACATTTCTCTTTCATTACTATGAAGTGCTATTGCTTGCAGTTAGAATAATTCCATGAGCCACCTGCAGTTTATGATATTTGGTGTTTCCCAGAGAGCCCACAAGAGTACTTTGCAGTTCAGGTAAGAGCCAGCCAGGGAGCTTTCCAAAACAGATTATTACAAATAGTAACAATCATTAGAAATCATCTTGCATGCAAATAGGATCATTCCAATGGTAATAATGATCCTTAAAAAATGGGGAAATAAATTGAAGAAACCCAAGACCTGTGTAAAGCACTTTGTATATTTCACTTCTGGTTTTAGCTGCATCCGAAGTGGAATGCAAGCAAGCAATTTATAGACATGCAGCAACGTCTGTATATACATGAAAAAATGCAACTATTGTCCTCAGATGAAAAGAATCTTGAATTAGATAAATAAAATACACTTTTTTGTGTTGAAAAGTTATACTTTTTAGGGAATTCCATTGTGCCTAAATGATATGGACCTTAATTCATAGAAATCCCTTGTATAATTCAGGGAAATTATGAATTCTTGCTTAGTAATATAAATAATATGTCTCATAAAAGAGGGAGATGAGGTGAAGTATAATGGTTAAGAATGTAGGCTTTAGAACCACACTGCTAGATTTCAAATTCTGGCTTCTACAGCCTAACAGCAGGAGTTGGGCAAGACACAATTTTCCAGCTTCAGTTTCCTCATCTGTAAAATTAGAAGAATAATCATACTTTTCTTACAGATGTATAATGAGATTTGAAAACTTTAAATTAGCTCTAGCACATAGATCAGTGCCTGGCAAATAGGACACACTCTGTAAATGGTAGTAACTGGTATATTTAATAAATACTGCTTTCTTTGCTCTAATACATTAATGAATTATTAGATATATTAATTTTATGTAATAATTTAATAATTTGTAAATATTTGGGTACTTAAATACCACTCCTATGTTCCTTCCTCTGGCCTAAGTGGGCATTTTTTTTCATAAGACATAGTCTGTAGTGTTTGTATTATATTGAAATAAGCTGCCAGTCCAAATGCACACATCCAGGACAGCATGGTTTTGACTTGATACTTAATTATACTGCTCTTGATTGGTTGTTCTAGCAGATTTTAGCTGTTAATAGGAAAAGTGTTTATTGTGCATTTGAGGAGAGATACTAATACTTGTGTGTTGATGTTATGGAAACAAAATTAGGAACAGTTAGCCAAGGAAATAATAAACTTTCCGTCTTGGGGGTATTTGAAACAGGAACGGTGGAACTAAGGGCAAATCTTGCTTTTAAACGAAAGTATTTATTTTACTTATTATCTCATGCTTTCTGGGCCATTGCTTATTTTTATTGCTATCTATAAGTAATGTGGCTACTGGTACAGTTTAGGTATGTGTGAGTATATACAGTTGTCAGTGCTTCATTCCTGTAATATATTTTTTAAGCTTCTTGAAAGAGTACAATCTCTAAAGCAGATGTGGTAGTCTTAAGGTTAAATCAGTATGCAAAATCTGAATGGGCGATATGATTAGTCCCCCCAAAATATTAGAACACTGGATACTTTGACATTTTATAACGTGTTTGACACGTGGGTTGCCTAGCGCATTAGCAGATGCGCATTGAAACTTGCCATTCTTCAATTTGAATAATTGAAGGAAGCCTATGTCTTTGGTTTTTTACTCAACTTATGATTCCATATATGGTTTTTTTTTGTGCCCCGTGGTTCTTGGGTTGTTACCAAGTTAAAAGCTAAGAACCTCATCCTTTTTGGCCTAGAATACACAGTCACAGAATGCATAACTTTTAAAAAGCACAACCATCGACTTTTGACTCGCCCAAAGGAGTTTTCTCACTTTCATTCTTTGTCTCTTTACTCCTTCGGGATGCAAAGACTAACAGTTTTATCCAGTTTGTCCTGGATTTTAAACATATGAAAAGTGTATCATTTTTAAGAAGTGGGTATCTTCTTCCTCCCTAATCCTCACCATAAGGTCCCTCTAATAGAACTTGAACTGGATTTGTTTTCAAAGGAGATAGATAGATATATCAAATTTCAGAGCTGTTTGATCACCTAGACCAACCGCATGTTCTGTGCACAAGTCTGCTGCAATACTAGCCAGGTTATGATCCAGCAGTGTGGGGCATGGGAAATTCATTGTCTCTTGAAGCGAATACGTTTTGCCTTTAGAAAACTGTGTTCAAAAGTTCTTTTAAATGTTTGGTTAATGTCTAACTTCCCAGGGAAGCAATGTAATAGTTAAACGGCCTTGGGAATCAGGTAGAACTAATTCACATCTGAGATGTTGCTGGGTAACTTTGGGTGAGTTTAAGCCTCAACTTTCTCATCTGTGAAAAGGGGATAATGATGGCAATGTCGATAATTCTCTGAGAAGATTAAGTGACATAGGATGTGTGAAACACCCAAGATGATATCTTGTTTATAGAAGGCCATCAGCGTGATTATCTTCTGAAGGTTTCTCCCTGTATGCTAATTCTGTCTACTGGAACCACATGGAAGATATCTATATTTCTTTTCAACTCAACTATCATGTCTTGCCTGTCTCCCTTTACCTGTTTTCAAATGACATAATTTGGTGTATTTTTTCACCAAAGTAATGCCATACAGTTTGTTTCTCTTGAAGAGTGATACAGGGAAGAAACACAATGCTTCCCAGATAGTCTGATCAGAATAAAATGAAGCCATACCATCACCCACCATTAATGTAATTTGTTTGTTTGCTTCTTCCCTCTGGGGAACAACCACATCATATATTTGACCAGAATCATATGAAAATAGTATCCGTGAGGTCAGATGTATTGAATTTTTTAATAGAATTTTTATTCAACTTTTATTCATTTTTAAGGAAATATCTCAATACACACTGAAAGCGTATATAGAGTAGGAGTCACTAGCATGAATTCTGCTGTGTGTTGTGGTATTGTCGAAATCTTTGGGTTTTTTTTTTTTTTTGGTGCCTGATTTTTCCGTGAAGTGCTTGTATTCTTTTTTTTTTCTTTTATAATATGGCAGGTATATATATTTTTTAAAGATGTGCTTTCAGTCATGCTCATCTTCTGTTTGCCTTTTAAAAAAAAGGTGATTTGGCAATGGAAAATTTAATGAAGTCCAAGTATGTGTGTGCTTGAAGATATACTGCTGAAAACCTTAATTTGACTTTGAATATTTTGAAATCTTTCAGCTCTATTCTTATCTCTTAATAGGGACACAGATTATTGGATTGAAAATTAAAGTCCATATAATTTTCATTCTATTAGGAATTAAAATCAGAAAGCATTTTACATATAACTAGTTGGTATATGTACATAAATATGAAAGTGTGTTTATTTTATCCATTCTGGTGATTATTGGCATTGACTTGTGTAGAGAGACTTGATATTTAAAAAGCACTGTTACCTTTTTACCCAAAAAACTGTACAATTTGAGGCATTGTTTTTTGAAATTAAATGATCTAGGTTATTTTGTTTGATTAAACATTTTTCTTTATTATGATCTTTGAGTTAGTTTTACCAGATTTTTTTTCAACGGTACTACCAAAAATTTCTAAAAATATCTGTGCTTATAATTCTGAGTTTAACCTCCAAATTGGCAATAAGAGGCTTATAAACTCATATATGGGGTCTGCACAGTGTTAATGTCTGAGATTTATTTCTCCCCAAAGACTCATAAACAGTATTGACAAATATATCACACACTGCAGTTTTGACATGGTCATAATGTAGGATGGGAGGTTCGAAAGGTTTAAATAAACATCTAAATTGAATTTGTTAGATATTGTGCAGCAAGAGTCCTTTTAGTCACTAGCATCTATTTATTTTTATTGAGGATTTTCCAAAGGTAACAATACATGTCTTTTCTAAAGAACTGGGTAAGAAAGCTATTGCAAATTAAACCCTGAATTTTTATCTTTTCCACCATTAATTGGTAAACTTCTCCATTTAAGAGCCACATCTATTTTCAAGCATTAAGATAAACTTTATTTTCCTACAGTATGTAGTTTCTAAATGACTTCCTAGAGCCCATTTAATTTGGGACTCGTTAATTTTGCAAAGTGATTCGCTTGTTGTTGACATTGTCTTTTACTGTCAAGGACTGTCCATTTGAGCTAGTCTTTCTGTTTTTCATACATGCTTCCTGCTTTAGGTTATAAAATAAGGAGGTCCATTTTAGTCATTTATTTGTTAAGAAATGATTAGCATCAGCTATGGCCAGTAAAGAGGGTTGATAAGGTCATTTTCTTTACAGATCTTACCTTTCAGTCAGTAAGGTAATCATAGGTACAGAAAATTATGATATGAGGTAGTGCTATTGTAGTTCTATATAACTAAGTGCAGTAGAAGGACAGTAGAGGGAAAATATTTAATAATGTGTCATGTAACACTCTTTCCCATCAGTGATGCAAAGTGCAGAAATACTTGTTGAAGATGTGTGTGGGAAGAAAGAAATATGTGAAAACAATTAAGTCTCTTAGAAAAAGTTTCAATAACAACTTTTTATTCTGTAGAATTATGATTTTTCATCTGATGATGACATATCTTTTTAGTGTCAATTTTTGGTTTCAAGTATTATTTGGTTACTCCTGCATAGTTAATTTGTGTTAATATGGAACATCTCTCATTTTAAGTCCAGAGATGCCAGTTTTCTTATCATAGAGGGCCAAATTGCAGTGTATTCATGAAACTATGTGATTATGAGCAACACTTTTAGAAAATAAATAGTTGGGTGTGATTTGGAATATTTAATTGATTTTCTTGTTTATCCAAAAATTATTGAGCACCTATAATGTACTAAGTACTGGATTAGATGGAGAACAAAAAGAGAATGGACTTTGTTTTTATGGAGCTCATAGTCTAATCACAAAATCCTTTGAGCATAAGAGGTTACTGTAAGGTTTTTCCTATTAAAATATTAACTCAGAAGTATGTACCTAGACATGTAGTAATAACCCTAATTATTTCTTTAAAAGTATCATGAAATTAAAAAAAGGTACATACCAAGTTATTTTGTTTTAATCCAAGCTTTTTCTTTGTGGGGGTGGGTGGGTAGGGAAATTGTTTCTTCAAGTTAATATTCCATAAAGTTTTTGTACCTTTGGAATTCAAATATGAAAAAAAATGAGAATGTCTAGCTTGATAGCTACAGTAGTAGAATCCATCTCACTTCTTGGTTCCAAAAATAAAGAAAAGAATGTAAATTAAATTTAGAGGATCAGTTAAATTTAAAACACTGAAGTTGAGTTTCCATGCCAGACCATGACAAAACTGGGTATGGAATTGTCAGTTGGGTGTTTTCTTGGTTCCTGATTATTTGTGCAGCTGTTACTTAACTGACATTCATTCCAAGTTGAATATTGAAACTAACAATGCATCTAGTTAGGTATACTCAAAATGTATGGTATGGGGTTGTCCATGATATGTAGGTCTTGTGTTATTTTCCTCTGTGTGATATTTGTTTAGTGAGGGATTATGCCAGTAGCAAACTCTGGGAATTGGTGATGGACAGGGAAGCCTAGTGTACTGCAGTCATGGGGTTGCAAAGAGTCAGACACGACTGAGCAACTGAACTGAACTGAACTAATGCCACTAGCAATTAGACAACTGTTTTTCAAAATTTTTTGTTTTAAATAGCCCCAAATACAGCATAGGTGAAATTAGAGTCAGTTGGAGACGGGCAAGACTCTCCTCTGCTTACTCCCTGTAGAGCTCCACCCATACCCCTCTCCCAGCTCCCAAACTCAGAGCAGCTGGGATGTGGAAACATGACTGACAGGGAGGAAAAGGTTTCTGGTGTCAGCTTCAAACTAAGTATTATGCACTGGCCTTCCTGGAAAATATACTTTCTCTTATTGTGAGGGAAAAGGAATCATTTTCATTATGGCTTTCAATTTTGTTCAACCAATAGGCAGGTAAAAAAACCTGAAATACATCACAACTGTTGTGAATTAAAACAAGATCAGAATATAACTTGCAAAATATATCGATACTGTTATAGATTTGCTCTTTTCTTCTTGACAGAAAATCATACCATATTTACATCAAAACAGACCAAATATTTTAGGAAGAATATCCTCTCTCAGTCAATTAGTGCTTACCTGTGGATGAGTCTTACTTGAGATATTTTCTGCCTCACAATAGTCTTACCATCTGTAAAAGAAATAGACCATGTAGTTTATATATGCATAATATGTATAATTTATAAGCACATGTATCTCATATTAGACTCTTAATTTGGAAAAGTCATAGTAGTAATTTGATGCCTATGGAATTTATGTCTCTAATATTGTTATAGATTTTAACGTATTTTTTTTCTTTTTCTCTTCCCTCCCTCCTGCCCCTCTCCTGCCCCCTTCCTGCCGACAGTCCTGGTACCTGGGCTAGCTTGGTTCCTTTCCAAGTATCAAATAGGACACCCATCCTACCGGCAAATGTCCAAAATTACGGTTTGAACATAATCGGAGAACCTTTCCTTCAAGCAGAAACAAGCAACTGAGGGGAAAAAATGAAATACAACACTAGTTTAAGAATTTTTTTTAGAAAAAAGAAAAGAGGAAGACTGGACAAAACAAACAAAACAAAAAGGGAGAAAGGAAGGAAACTGAAGAAAGAAGATAATAGACCAGCAATCGCAGCACTTACAATCACTAATTCCCTTAAGGTTGAAACTGTAATGACATAAAAAGGGTCGATGATATTTCACTGATGGTAGTTCGCAGCCCCTGCAAAGTAGCCTTTGTTACATGAAGTCCGCTGGGAAATAGATGTTCTGTCTCTATGACAATATATTTTAACTGACTTTCTAGATGCCTTAATATTTGCATGATAAGCTAGTTTTATTGGTTTAGTATCTTGTTGTTTACGCATGGAATCACTATTCCTGGTTATCTCACCAACGAAGGCTAGGAGGCGGCATCAGAGGTGCTGGGCGTGACAGAGCCATGAGCCAGCCATTTTATAAGCACTCTGATTTCTAAAAGTTAAAAGAAATATATATGAAATCTCTGTAGCCTTTAGTTATCAGTACAGATTTATTAAATTTTGGCCCTTAACCCAGCCTTTTCCAGTGTGTAACCCAGTTTGAAATCTTAAAAAAAAAAAAAAGAAAAAAAGAGGAAAAAAAAGAAAAAAAAGGAAAAAAAGAAAAAAGAAAAAAAAAACAGTTTGAACACAAAAGGCTCTATGGAAGAAATGCCTCTTTGTAGGTGAAGTGTTATCTCTGCATGCAACAGTAAAAATTAATATAATATTTTCCCCACAAAAGAAACACTTAACAGAGGCAAGTGCAATTTATAAATTTATATCTAAAGGGGAATCATGATTATAAGTCCTTCAGCCCTTGGACTCTAAATTGAGGGGATTAAAAAGAATTTAAGAGAATTTTGAACGAATTTATTTTCCCCTCAGTTTTTGAGGGCAGTAAAAAGGCATTAAATCAAGACAAATCATGTGCTTGAGGAAAAAAAAATTAATGAAAACACAGCACTTATGTTGGTTTAGCTGCAGCCTCCTTGGAGGTAGAATTTATTTATTTAAAATTACTGGTTGCATCAAGAACCCATAGGGTGTACAAAAGGTTCTATAAAATCTGCATTCTAGAGACAAAGAGGCAGGCAAATCCATGTCACAAGGGTAAAGCTTACAGTTTACAAACTGGGAATGCCAGGGTGTAGGATGTAAAAACGCACTCTTGAGAAAACACATGTAATCAGGGTGCTGAATACTTGCATGGTGCTTTCAGACATTAGCCTTGTTCAACAAACTTCTTGTATTGACAGATCTGTAGTGTGCATGGGCAGACACATTTTTGCCTCTATGTCTCTTAAAATTTTAATTAAAAATACTCTTTCCAGTAATCCTAATTTGCACGAAGATATAATGTCCACATTACGTGCCTTGCCTTGAAATCTAAAAAAACAAAAAACAAAAAAAAAACTACAAAAAAACACACAAAAAAGTGACATCACTACACTTGTTTTGCTGCATTTATTATCATTTTAAATCTTTACCATTTTTATGACAAAATATTTTGTACTCCAGACGAAGAAAAATGTGTGACATCATGGATTTTTTAGACAGTTATACCTTTATCTCACATTTATAAAGCATATCATGGCTGTGTATAGTTGCCGCTTAAAAATTGTAATCGACCAGCAATATTTTCAGTATTTTGGTGTTTTTTCTATTAACCTTTCATGTTTTTCATCTTCCAATTAATATTTGGGGGGGAGGGGTTTCAAATTTATACGAATTATGCAATACCAAGTTTTGCCTATGTAGGTAGTGCTTTTAGCTGTATTGGTTATTATAGGTAAGTACACAGATTTAAAAAAAAATAATGTATGCTTTTTTTGTTTGTTTGTTTGTTTTAATTGACCAAAGTGGGTACTGCTATTTTTGCAGTGTGATGAGGTCCTTTTGTGTACTGAGAGATGGACAGGGGATTTTTTTTAATATACATATATATATATTCTGGGGTGGGTGGGAGGATTTTTAACACTTTACAGTGTAGCTGTGAAGCAGTGCACCCTGAGATGGGCCTGGGCTGCAAAGCGACTGTTCTGCCTACTGTGACAAACTTCAACTTAAACACAGGTTTCCCCCTCTCGAACTCCCCACCTGGGGTGCAAGCTGAACTCATTTCTGGTTTTCATAACAACAAACAGGAGTAAAAACAAGTGAACACAACCAGTTCTCCTGGAGGCAGACTTGGCTTAAAACAAATGGTCTTATCTTTCTGTTGTTGTTGGGGGTGGTCGTTTTCCTTGAAAGTTTTGGATCCACAGTGGAGAATGAGCCTGTCTCATATTTGGCAAAGATAGTTGTTGAAAAGTGCATCTAGCAGATGTTTCGACTTTGGGGGTTTAACACCTCAGTCTGCTTTCTCCTCTAAAATCTGCCATCCTGCTGGAGGGGGCGCTCTCATATCCTTTCCCCACCTCTTCTCTGCGCCATTTCTTCATTTTGTGAACGGTAGTCTGTGATTTACCCATGTCTCACTACTTCAAGTGGATGGTAGCGCGCTTGGAAAAAAAGATATATTATTTAAATATCCAGAAGATTGAACAGAGGGTTGCTATTATTAAATGTATTTGGACTTCTAACTTTGATTAAAATCAAAGTTCAATTTTTAAAGAACAACAAAAAATAAATAAATCTTGTTAAGTTTTCATTTTACCGGCCCTTTTAAACTGAGAACCCAAGCCGAAGGGAAATAGAGAATTTTAAGAAATGAATTTTCCTGTGGATAAATTAAGCCCATTAGAGGCTGATGGGATTTTTTTTTTTTTAAAGAGATGGTACCTCAAATATATATTGGATTTAATTTCCCTGGAGGGCTAGAGGGTGAATGGAGGCTGGTTCTACTTTACTTCTTCCCACTGCCCCCCAGTTCCATTGAGGGAATTCATTACTAGAAGGAAACTCTTTTAGAATTAGTGACGCATGGTGGGCTGCCATGAGGAGCCCCCTGACCCCCTTCCCCCAGGCCATGGCCTAATAAAATAAACTGTCTATTGTTCTCACAGCATATCATTTAATGACGAAGACTTTAGAACAATGCTTACGGGCCTGAGAATTGTATTTGATTAGCCCATTCAGTTTGATAGCCCCAGTGCTGAAAAGCACAGCAGGATCATTGCAGTGCAAGTTCAAAAGTAAGTTCAGTCATTTTTGTGATGACTTGCCCTGGTAGAAAACAGATCATCTCAGCCAAGCTCTTCAGGTCTCTTCAACCTAATAGGTGAACAAATCCACCTCACAGGACACACAGTATTTTCTTAAGAGCAGACTTGCTCTCTTTTTTAAAATTTTTGCCAGTGAATGAGCAGCTCTAGCTGCATAAGTTACACACTGTGGGTATTCCTGCCTGCCTCTTGAATACAAAAGCCTAGTTCAAGTGTTGCTTTTTTTAAAATCTTTTTTTTTCTCCCTTCCCTTTGAGATAAAACTCTTTAAAAAGATCCTACTCTCTATATAATCTCAAATCCATTTTGGCCTCCTTCTCTTTTTACCAGGAAGTATCTTGTGACTAAGGGCCCCCTCTTGCAGGTCTTGCACGCCCCTCCCCTCCCCAGAATTGCAGAGCTACAGGATGGTGAAGGTCACCCAAGGGCATCAGTAGGGGGTGGCGTCTCCAGCCCCTGGCTCCATGGCACTGTTCAACTTTCCTTGCGTTGCTTTTCAGCCCACCCCTCACAGTGCCTCTGAAGTGTTTCCTCTGGAGTAACATGAGCGTTTGAGGGCTTGTCTAAGGAGAAGAAAAGAATAAGGCAGTGAAGGAGACTGTACATAAAGACATGGCAAAAATCGTAATTATAGCAATATAGTTATGGGGTAATGTTCGGGTGGGCAGCTCCATTAAAAAAAAAATATGTGAATGAATCTGTGAAGCTGCGAGTAGCAAGAAGAGCGAAAGGTCTTCTTCACAAACCGCCTACCTTGTAGACAGTAATTTGTACACTGTATAGTTTTGTTAAGAATTTTTTTTTTAAATTAAAATTCCCATGTTTGTAAAGCTAACTTTTTAACAATTATAATGGAACTATATGTTGTTTCCATTTTTAAAGTAAACAAGAATATTCCTTGTTTGGAGACTGGACTTGAGTTAAAACTCTCCAGGCTCTTAAGTTATGTATTAAAAAAGAAAAAAAATCTGTCCATGTTAGGAGTTATTTCACAGATTCCTGTGCTTGAAAAGCATAGGATACTAATCCTTTAAAAAGTGTAAATGGAGAAAAGTTATATTTTATGAAGGTTATTTTGTTGTATTTAGTATTGGAAAAGTTGGTTTTCAGAGCATTTCAGAATGTCGGAAGCACCACTGTCTTTTTATTAGTATAAACGGCCTTTAGCAAAAGTTTTTGTGATTGTTACGTGATGGTATTTAAGGTTGTTTCACAGAGCATTCAGGATAGGCAGAAAATGACAAAACAGTGCTATGTCTCACATAACGTGTCCTCAGGGAGCAGAATCTTGGATTTGTGACTTGTAGCTTCATAAGGACTCAACAAAAGAGATTGCACAGGGACATTTCAGCAGTGTGACACCAGGACATATGTTCTTTACCTAGATTCAAACTCTATGTATCGTGTGAAACGATGAAGGCTGCAGAAAGTTATCCCATATTCAGTGTACAGTATTCATTTTTAATGAAACAACTACAATATTGCTGGCAGATAGGCCCCAAGCATGACATTCAATATAGTTTACATGTTCCTGTCAAGGTCTTTGGTTAACATTAACCAGCTGCATGCTTCCTGGACTTTAAAAAATTGGGTTTCTATAGAAAACTTTTTTTTTTTTTAATGTGCAGGCTATTCAAGTTCAATAGTAAAAGCTTAAAATTGAATGTTCTACTCCATGCTGAAGGAGCTGAAAGCTGCCTTCTTCATTTTTTGCACTTTCTGGTAGTTCCCCTGTTTTTTTTCTAATTCCTAATGAAATTGTGTGGGTGGGGTGGAGCACTGCAGTTGGGGGGTAACATGGACCACTGATTTTTGCCCTTTGACCCTGCACAATGACCTTTGCATCAGCCAAACTCATTGCCATGACAACTCTTTGTACTGTGTCCGTGCCACAGGTCTGTTGGTGACATTGTTCATATAGTCAAAGGGGACAAGTTGGAGACGGTCAATTTTTACTTTTTGTTGTTGTTGTTGTTGCAATTCTTTCTTCAATGGTTGTAAGTAGTTTTTTTTTTTTTTAATAATAAAAGGGTTCCCTAGTTAAGACTCTTTAGAAATATCTGTGTGTTGCAATTCAAATGTATGTTGAGATTGTGAAAAGGCTTCAGTGGCACTAGCCTGCCAGCACGCCAGCCCCAGCCTCTGATAACTTTTATCGCATGATCAGTACCGGTAATAAATGGTGGCCTATTACACAGGAGACAGTGTGAGCTGGTGACACTAAAGCCGGTCTTGTATTACTGTATTTTTGACAGAATGGTTTTGAAAACTGTGCTACAGGGACTGATGTGGCAGATATATCTTTTTATGCAGAAGGAAGTCTTTTTTTTTTTTTCAAGAAGTATGGCTTATTATGCATTCTTCATCGAGGGCATTGAAGTTGCATGGACTGAAAAAAGTTGATGCAAAACGAGAAAGAAACAAACAAAACAAAACAAAAAAAAAACCAGCAAAATGTTTACCAAAAAACTCAAACAAATGAGCAGTGCCTGTTCAATTTCACAGTCTCTGTTGAGTTCAGTTGTAAATATGTTTCAAATGACATTTTCTTGGAAAAAAAAATATCTCTACAACATTGTAGAATGTGAGGGGTAACTTCATCCCAGGAATAGGCTTCTCAAAGCTGCAGTAGATTATGTCTTCATCAAGCTGTTAATTTGTGCTTATATCATATAGAACTTTTAGCATCCTGGGAAGAGGTGCCCCCCACCTCAATGATATTTCTCTGAGAACAACTTTTGTAGGACTGTGTGTTTCTTTAGATACATTTAGTACAACTGTAGGTGACGAGTAGTCAGTTATTGCTTGCTAGCTACACACCAGGGTTGATCCATTTTAAAACTTTTGGCATTTTGTCCTCATGGGCCATAATTACAGAACCTTGTGTTTTAATTAAATTTTTCAAAAAAGAGGCACATGCACAATCTCCGTGTAACAAACCTTTAGCAGTAGGATGTATTATATGACAGTTACTTAATTTCTGGCATTCAGACCACTGGGATCAGCCTCAGAAGGGGCCAGAATGTTAGCAAAGGTTTTATTGTGCCCGGTTGGAGGATAATGTTCTTTGGGTACTTTTTGTGGGTTGCAAATGAACTCAATTGCCACAAGTTTTAAACTGGTGTAAATCAAGCTTGACTTAATGTGATTGTTACTGTTATATCCAGCCTATACTGCTAGCAGCTGCTCATACTGCAGTCAATTACTGGAAGCAGATATATTTCCTATGCAAAAACTGTTTAAACAATAAAATGAGCTATGCTACAGACTCTGGCCTCATGTTTTGTTTTCCTCCTCCGTCTCATCCCACCACTCTTCCTGCATCAGTGCTGGGGTCAGGAGTATTTTGGAAGTGGATCTTGGTCCTTCCATTTGGAAATTTTGTAGCCCGGGTTTAATTTCTTAGTGTCTGGAATGATGACTCTTCCAGTTCGATACTTCCAGTTTTGCACTGGGCACGGGTGTATCTGTGAAAACCCTTCTTGCAATTCCTAATACGTATACTCTTCACAAGCTCTCTAAACAATGGCAGTAAAAATACAAGTGCAGTTCTAGAATTTCAACCCCTACTCTCCAAGAAAGGCCTTCCAGCAGTGAGGTGAAGATGTAATGTGTGCCCAGGATGACTGGACTGTGGTCTCCTCCACTGAAAAACCACAGGGCCTCAAACACACACATTCAACAGGAGGAGGTAAGTCCTGGGGCCAACCTGTGGCTGTGGGTTTGGTGGTTTTGTGACTACTGGAGAAGAAGAATTCCTTTCTCCCCATGCCTGAAAAGGAGCAGCATCTAAGGTTTCCAAGGAGCAGAGCTACTTTTCATTGTAAGGGGAGGGGGAGGTTAATGTTCCTTATTCACAGGGAGGTGGGACACGAGCTGAAATTGAGGATGGTATCCCAGATCCAGGCTCCTTGAATACAGCATTTCTGAATGGAGTCAGCTGCAGTTCAATAATAGCTAATTGAAAAGGAACCAGCTTAAATGGTTTTGGGATCCATCTGAGTAATGTGCACAAATGAATCAAAACTAATGAAAGCTTGATTGAAAAGAAATAAAAATGCCTGGAATTTGACCATCCCAACTGAAGACTTGCTGAGACAAATCCAATGGCCTGATCCCACCACCTCTAATTTATGGCTCAGGTCTCTTTCATCTCCCCCAATCACCCTGATATAGTGGGTTTATACTGCTGTGGGTGGAGTTGCAGGGAAATCAGTTGACCACAATCTATTGAAAAAACAAAAGAAAAATTTTGGAAGGTTCCATCATGAGATGGTGATTAAATGTTTTAGAAGATTAAGAAATGTCATAGGAAATAGTTTAAGAATATTATACTTGAAGTAAAATTTTTACCTGTTGAGAGACTTTTTACTCTTATGAACACATTTGACTTCGTTAGCATCAATCAAGGTTTGGGGATAGAAGAGAGATGGTAGTGAGGAAGTTGTTCAGTTGCTCAGTCATGACTGACTTTGGGACCTCTTGGAATGCAGAATGCCAGGCTTCCCTGTCCTTCACTGTCTCCCAGAGTTTGCTCAAACTCATGTCCATTGAGTCAATGATGTTTCCAACCATCTCATCCTCTGTTGCCTGCTTCTCCCCCTGCCATCAATCTTTTACAACATCAGGGTCTTTTCCAATGAGTCGGCCATTTGCACTCAGGTGACCAGAGTATTGGAGCTTCAGCTTTGGCATTGTTCCTTCCAGTGAATATTCAGGTTTTATTTCCTTTAGGACTGACTGGTTTGATCTCGCTGCTGTCCGAGGGACTCTCAATAATCTTCTCCAGCACCACAATTAGAAAGTATCAGTTCTTCAGTGAACTGTGAGGAAGAATACACAAATATCTCAAGTCTTTGCTCTAGAGTTATACTGCCTGTTTCAAATGCTAGAAATGGTCAGCTGTATAGCAGGTTATATAAACTTTCTTTGCCTCAGTTCCCTTATCTGTAAAGTTAGATACTAGTAAGAGTACCTGTCTCATTAAGCTATTGAGAGGTAAATGAGATTGTGCATGTAAAGTTCTTACAGTACGTAATTTCTTATTGCTATTATTATTGTTATCACCATAAGGCTCTATGACCCATTCAGTTCAGTTCTGTTCAGTCACTCAGTCATGTCCGACTCTTTGCGACCCCATGAATCACAGCATGCCAGGCCCCCCTCTCCATCATCATCTCCCAGAGTTCACTCAAACTCAAGTCCATCGAGTGGGTGATGCCATCCAGCCATCTCGTCCTCTGTCATCCCCTTCTCCTCCTGCCTCCAATCCCTCCCAGCATCAGAGTCTTTTCCAATGAGTCAACTCTTCACATGAGGTGGCCAAAGTACTGGAGTTTCAGCTTCAGCATCATTCCTTCCAAAGAACACCCAGGGCTGATCTCCTCTAGAATAGACTAGTCGGATCTCCTTGCAGTCCAAGGGACTCTCAAGAGTCTTCTCCAACACCACAGTTCAAAAGCATCAATTCTTTGGTGCTCAGCCTTCTTCACAGTCTAAGTCTCACATCCATACATGACTATTAGAAAAAGTAAATGGATTAGTTTGTTTCTTTTAGAGTTGAAGATGTAAGGACATTAATTGTTTTCACTGGCTGTTGGTATGTGTGTGTGTGTGTTGTGATTTGAAAATAATTGGATTGCTACTGGTTGGAGAGCATCACTTCCTTTCCCTTCTAGTTTTAATTCTGTGGCAGCCAGTAAGTCTCTGCTGAGAGATTATTCAACAGAGTCCTTCCAAGAGACCATTGCTTGAATGGAAACTGCATACCTGTACATGACCTGATCTTAGTTTCTAGAAGTTCCCTTCAGGTGATACCAATACTTTGCTTTCTTTGTGAACGAAGAAAAGCATTGAATTCTTAAGTCTGTTAATTTTCTAAATAGCTTTATTTTATAGGACACACAAGAATTTGCAAGGAATAGGAGTTTTCTCAAATAGAGGAAAGTCGTGAGAGCTGAACGGAGAGATGTTGAGAGCAGAGGAAGCCCCAGGCGAGAGTGCAGCGTCTGACTCTTCCCTCCTCGGACAAGCTGACAGCTGGCATCTGTGCTCCACCACATGACACTCCATTCTTTCCTCTCAAGGTGGGGACTGGATAAGGTGGTGAAATCTGCAGTGGACTGGGAGAAACTGGATAAGCCTGAGATATGCAGCTTTCCAGACTTCATACGGAGGATCCCTCAAAGTCTTTACAGGACACAGTAGCTGCTCCCATGGGACAGGAAGCAAATGTTCTGTCTTTCCTCCCACCCTCCCACTGTAGAATCCCCCTTCTTGGTTTTCCCCTCACTCCCTCTTCACCCAATCCCAAATGTCCCCATATCATCCTCAGGTGGTCCAAAATTGTTCTTTCTGTCCAAGGTTGGAAACTGATGATGCTCACGGTGTCTCTTATATCAAAATGGTCTTTTCCTCCATGTCAACAAAATGCCCCGCTCTGGAGTACTATGGGGTGTTGGATTTTAATGGGACCAAAGTAGTCCATGTTAAGGGCCTAAAGGAGAGATTGAGGGCGAAATAGAGGTGGAAACTTGCATTTTCCAAGTTTTCACCATTCTTATTTTTAACAGATTATTCTCTTTGGTTGGGTTGTCTGAAGACGTTTTTGCAGTATGCAGTTTTTTGCTGTGAGGGTCAAAAGTGCAGATGGTCACAGTTCATGGGGGGTTGGGGAAGGACAGGGCAGGTAGCATAACTGTGTCAAGAGGCAGGGGTAACAAATGGAGATGGTGGGATTGATGACCTGAGGGGGTTGCCCACATTTAATAACAACAGCTGGGGATTGTTCTGTCCCTTAAAAGCACCTTCACCGTCTTCCCCACCCCCAATAGGGTGACCACAGAAGTAAACGAGCCCAGGGCTACACGGGATCCATGCCTGTCACCTCCACCATCAGCCCAGTACCCTTCAAGGTACAGAGTGAAAGAGACTTTTCTCAGAAAGAGAGACTTAGAAGGTGAGTCAGATCCACCCTGCCACGGTCATATCTGTTTCTTCCAATTACTCTTTTTCACATTTTTACTCCTCCAGAATCCAAATTCTCTTTGTTAGTACAAAAATTAAGTG
The DNA here is from genome assembly GCF_042477335.2 of Ovis canadensis. Classification (NCBI taxonomy): domain Eukaryota; kingdom Metazoa; phylum Chordata; class Mammalia; order Artiodactyla; family Bovidae; genus Ovis; species Ovis canadensis. The sequence continues at coordinate 83,184,200 of NC_091246.1, read as the reverse complement.
GTTTTACACCTATCCAAGGAACATAAAAGAGGAGTCACACTGATGTAATTTTATCATGATTACAAATTCAAACTGAGATATTTTAATATCAGTTTCAGCCCCAAATCCATTTCTACTACAGTTCCTTGTCTAATTTGTAAAAACCCAAATACATAAATAACCTAGTGTTTGCCATACTAAACCAAATTATCCAGAATACTTAAATATCCCCACTTCTTTATTGCCTTATCGTTCTCATTTGACTTATTAAACCAGCAACACTGGTTGAATCATAAATAATTAGTTTTTCTGTACCAGAAAGAGTTGATTCCTATTAAAGAGTATTCCATACAAAACTAAATGTAACCTGGAATTTCAGGGATGTGCAGAAGTGAGAGTACATGGGCATACATGTAGCTTCCATATTAATTTAAGTGCGAACTTTTGTGAAACATTGTTGGAGTTGTGTCATAATCTAGCAAAATAATCAGTTCCAAAGTAGTGTTCAAATTAGATGATAATAACATAGATAATCCTGCCTATTTGTACACATAAACATTCTTTTCCATTGCAAAAATTAAAAAAAAAATTAAGTCAAGGCTTGAGTCTAATTAATTTTTCTTCATCTTATAGCTGACATAGGCAGAGGAAAGAAAATTATAGTCTCCTTTGCATCCTTCATTTGGAAGAAAGTCCATACACAAACTAGAGTATAATTAACAACTTTCAATGAATACAAACATTTTAATGTGTGAGGCACATCCTAGGGAAAGCAAGAATCAGATTAAGGAAAAAGTAAAAACATAAACCAAAAAAAAAGATGTAAATATCACTTACAGGTCATAAAAGAGGATCACAGAAAATTTTCTTATACATATTCCATTTTAGATCTAGCTTTATGATAGTCCTGGTTATAGCTAGCCTTTAACTAATTAACTAATTAGAGCAGTGGCATATAGTAAAGATAAAGTAAGCATTCTTAAAGGTTCTTCAGTTTTTCTGATACATTTGTCAGTTCCTCACGAATACAACATATATGTACTTTGAATTTTTAGAGACGTTCTGATTTTATCTATTCTTACTCTGATTTATCTACTCCTCTTTTGATTAATCAGTTAAACATATAGCTGCATTTAACTTTTATCTCCTTGAAAAACTTTGCATATAAATAAATTCCTTAAGCAGAAAAGACCCAGATTTGTTGTAAGGTTTGGGACAAAAGGTGTAACACTGGTGTGATCTTCCCTTCATGAGAATAGAAACACACTGGATTGGGTAGAGACTATTCATTTTTCTCCTTGACCTCTTTCCTGGGTAGCTTGAAATCAAAACTGGGTTCTGCTCCAGCTTATGTGTCCTCACTGGGAGCGCTTACTAAATTGTGAGTGTGTTGCCTGGTGCTAATGAAATCACATGGGTTGCTCCAGGTTCAGTGGTTTCCCCTTCCGATTTGCTGGTTCTGGATCTCTGTTTCCACTGGCCACCCCTCCAGTGAGAACTCTCAGGACGCATTCTCCATCCAGTTTAAAGGAGTTTTGTGTGGAGAAATAAGTCAAATCAAAAGCATGTGTTAGAAATCACCATGGAGCCACCAATACCAAGATTTCCCCCAAACAGTGAAAAAGGTACAGAACAGAGGATGACAGAGGGCAGGGAACTTAAGATGGAAACAGTTTTGTTGGCATTAACACAAGAGTGGGCATAGTCAACATTCATTGAAGGCCCTGGGCTAAGTATTTTACTTCTATTATCTTATTTAATCCTTTTAAGGCTCATGAAAGGTAAGTACTAATCATATTCCTATTTTACTGATGAGTAAACTGAGGCCCAGAGGTGAGATGACTTGTTCAAACAAATAGTGGAAATGGTAGATTTAAATATCATTCAATGAGCAGACCTTAATTGCTTACTTAACATGTGTCTTACAGTTTGGTCCAATGAAATCATTTGGTTATCTTCTTTTGAATAGTATAGAACTTGAAGTTGTAGAATTCTCTTAACCTCAAATCAAAACTAAAGCAACTTTAACTGGATTAAAATTGACCATCTCTGTTTTCCAGGATTTATGTGAGAATGGTTTGGTTAATTAATTAATCAATTTTAATTTCAAAATTTTAAGCCTCTAAGTTTTGGTGAAGGTGGACATTTGAAACTCAATATTTCATTCAAGATGTTATTCTACCACCATAGTCTTTATTAATATATCACTGAGCTTATAAAAAACAATAGAGTAATAGTGATCATTTATTAAGTACCCGTTACTGTGGTTCAGGGTCTGTACTAAATATTTTACATACAATAATTTAATTTAATCCTCAGTAATATTCTAGCTGTCAATCTCTCCATTTTTCAAATGAAAGAAAGAGGAAATCAGAGATTAAGCAATTTACTCCAAAGTCACAAAAGCTTAGAACCCATGTATGCCTGACTGCAAAAGCCATAATCATTACCTTTGTGTCGTGTCTTTTACAGTCAAATAAACCAACAAATAGGTAAGATAGTGAAAGGGTAAAACTTTTACAAATTGAATATGTTTCCCCCAATTATTTATTTTTAATTGAAGAAAACTTGCTTCACAATACTGTGCTGGCCTCTGCCATATATTAGCATGAACCAGCCACAGGTATACATATGTTCCCGCCCTTCTCAGTTGTTACAGAGCCCCAGTTTGAGTTCCCTGAGTCATACAGCAAATTCCCATGGTTATCTATTTTATACATGTGCATGTGTGCGCGCTTAGTTGCTCAGTCGTGTCCGACTCTTGCGACCCCATCAGTTCCGTCGCTCAGTCGTGTCCGACTCTTTGTGACCCCATGAATCGCAGCACGCCAGGCCTCCCTGTCCATCACCAACTCCCGGAGTTCACCCAAACTCATGTCCATCGAGCAACCCCATAGACTGTAAAAAATTGAACAATTTTTATTGTCATAAATAAACATTTTAAAATTGAACCGTCTTTGTTATCGTAGCCGCACTGTCACTTCCTGAGAGAAGACTTTCCATAGTGTGGAATTCCGTGTTTTGTGGCTCTGGCTAAGCCCTGGTGCAGGTGGGTTATGGGGCTCCACTCATGATGAGCTCACAAGTCTGAGGATAGCCTAAGTGTGCATGTTTGCTTGTGAAAACCAGACCAAAGTCAGGGGCAGAGGTACGGTGCCTGGCAGTTCTCCTCAGTCTTCACTCCTTAAATTCATTCAGAGCAAGAGGAGAGCACAGGTCCTGTGCTAACGCTGCCTTGGCCCAAAGCTTTGCGAGTACCCCAAACTTGGAAGTTGTTCCTAGAGACGGTGGTGGTTTTCATTTGGCCAGGCAGTCTAATTATGATGCAAGTGGGCTTCCAGGCCTCAACAAGTTCTCTTTCACCTTGGGTACCCTGAGGAGAAAGGAGGGGCTTGAGGTAAGGCCTCATTGTTTGAGCCTGTTGTGCAGGTGCCCTGCTGGAAAACAATGGACTCCATTGATGGTGCGTGGCCCAGCACAGGCCAAAACCAATGCGTATTGCTGTAGGCAGGTACGTGAGTCAACAGAGAGGCAAAACCAGGTGGGGGTCCAAGATTGAAAATGGCCTCCTTCTCCTGACAAAATTCATCACGGCTATGCCGGAGACTACCTCAATATTTTGAAATACCAGTCTGTGAGTTTGGACAGACGCTTCAGCTCCAAAGCCCCTGATATTATGGCAGATGCTTCTATTTTCAGAATCTTCCACAAATAGAGAAGTCTTGAATCTGGAAAATTATATGCACTTTATTTTTAAAGAAATTATGTCTAAAGAACTGTCTTTCCTGCAAAAGGGGAAAAAGAACTTAGAAGATTTCTTGGGTTTGTTTAAATTTGCTTGTTTATTGGAAGAAATAAATACAGATAAGAGGATAAAGTATGTCATGGGAGTTTTAAAGAAACGCATTATTGTGATTTTCAATAAGGAATTATTAAGAGGCTTAATTTCACACGGCTAAGCTGTGCTTCAGGCCTGATTTTTCTAAGCCAAAAGTTTCTAAGCAAAGGGGCACACAGACATGGAAATACATACGTGGAAAAATACAGACATGGAAAATCAGGTAGGAAGAGGCATAGGAATATAGCCCAGCCTTGCCCTGAAACACTCATGAGAGAGCAACCATTCATTCATTCATCTTTTCATTTATGAAACCCTTATTAATCTCATATAACCTGGCACTATACATGTGTTTTTGATCCTTGGGCTTTAGTTTTGCAGGTTTCTTGGTTTCCAAGTTGTGGAATAAAATTCACCATTAAGCTGAGACCAAGATGACTATTTCATTGTCTCAAAAAACTTTACTGGTAATAACCAGGTGCCAGCACCATGATTTGCACTAGGGACACAAGAGGAAGCAAAACTGGCTTATTCCTTCCTACACTTTCTCTGCTTGGGTAGAGCAGGCTTTCTATTACACTTTAACTAGAATATAAGAGCAACTCCAGTGTGATAGAAATAAACATGGTAAGTTATGACAAGTACCTGGCAAAGGGACAAACTTTGTGGGTGAATAAAACTCTTGAAGCCTCAGTATCCTCATCTGTAAAATGGGAACAATAGGAATTAGTAGTATTAGTCTCTCAGTCACGTCTGACTCTTTCTGACCCCATGGACTGTAGCCCACTGGGCTTCTCTATCTATGAGATTCTCCAGGCAAGAATACTGGAGTGGGTTGCCATTCTCTTTTCCAGAGGATCTTCCCGACCCAGGGATAGAACCTGGGTCTCCTTCTTTGCAGGCAGATTCTTTACTGTCTGAGCCACCAGGAGAGATTTAAATGGTTGTTGTGGGGATTAAATAAGATGGACCAGAAAGGGTGCTAGCCATTGTTGTTATCAGTTTTGGATATCTTGTTTCTCTCAGTCTTTATACAGCTACATTTATGGATGACCTTGTGGAATAAGGCCATATTCAGTGCCCCAGAAGGCTTGTCATATGGAATTTCAAAGGACATGAAGTAGACTTCAGTTACTTAAAAATCTCATATTCTTGCCTGATTAGCACCATGTTCTAACATTTATTTCCCCAGTGCTCCATCCTCAGCCCCATTTTCACCTTACAATGGTATTCTTTTCTTTCTTTTTGTCTAACAGGGACAAGGAGGGTAGCCAGGAAGGGGTTTCCCCTTTCCTGATTCCCAAAGTTACCCTCACTCTTGAGTTTCTGCTGAGGGAAGCAGCTTGTCTACCTGTGGGAAGATTAGAAAACCAACCCCCAGCCTTGGCTCACCAGCATGGATGTGTGGGCAGCAGCCAAGCTGAGAAACCCATCTGGACATCAGGGCCCCCTGGGGAAAACATATCTGGCTCTGTTTGTATTGGCTTCCAGAGCAGCCTTCTGACTTGATGTTGTGCTAACTGGGGATTGTGGGAAAGTCCATCTGACCAGCGGCTTCCCGCAGGTGGCTTTTGATTAAGCTGATGGAGAGGCCTGAGAATCAGCATGCAGCCTGGGTCTCCAGGGAGGTCCATGTCAGTATGGACACCCACCTCCCCTTGCCTGGAGAAGAGACGTGGACAGCAGGGAAGGATCAACCCAGTCTCAGAAGCCAATGTCACGTGCAGAAACCAAAAATTCGATTTTCACTGTTTGGCTTAATTTGAACGGTAGCGCTGGCCCTACATTTGGCTGCTGTGGGACAAAGGGTTTTCACCAGCTGGGGTCATTGAAGAGTGGACTCCAGGTCAGCACTGAGTAAAACTTAACTTCTGTTTATTTTTCTCCCTTTACATATAACGCTATTGGCCCCAAAACACATTCCCCCACTCCTCCTGATCCATTTCTCTCACCATGTCCTGACCAGGGGTCTGACATGCACACTCTGAAAGCAGAAATCGGTTCACTGCTTTTGAGTTACTGGCCTTCCCAAGGTTAGGTTAAATCTGATAAGAGTCAAATGAGTTTTGTTTGGCGGCAGCCAAGGAAGGAACAGGTCCTAAGGGGAGAGAGCAAAGTGAAGTCTGTGCATGTGAACATACCTTGGCCTCATCTGGCCTCCTGGGACTTGCACTCTCTCTTCCTGTCTCCTTCCGTCCTCAGCGGTTTGTGCTCCGCAGCTTCTGATTCTCTCACAAGGGTGTCAGCTCATCCCTCCCTCTGCCCTGGTCCTGTCCCTTTCTCCTTCCCTTCTCATTGTCAGGAGTTGGCCAGTTAGCAAACCCACAGGTGCGAAGGCAGGAATGACTGGCTGCCCCACACTCTCTGCTTCCCCGGTACCTTTGCATTTTCTCATGGATCGGACTTCATGGAACTTCAGGATGGGGATCAGAAACACTTTAAGGGTCAAGATTTAAAGACAGGCAGTGTGGCCTGGAAAGTTATGAGTTACAGAGCCAGGTAGATTTGGGTCTCAGCCATGCGTGTTTTGATCAAGTTGCCTAATCATTCTGAGCGCCAATATTCCCAACAACAGAAGATAGTATCTTTTCTTCAGAAACGATATGTGGAAAGTTTCCAGCTCTATGCCACCTCGCAGATACTTCACAAATCTTCAGGGTGATTGTGGTCATCAGGCTGCTCCATCTACACCTGAGCTGAATCCTAGATGAGGGATGACTGTGAAAGAGGTCTATTATGGTGGGGAGGCATTATTACCTCTATCTACCTGTTAGTGTTGTGTCCCACGGCTGACTCTGAGGAAACCAAGAAGCCAAAGCAGGATGAGAGAGAAACAAGCAGAGACAATGATGTTGTCCTGCCTGGAGTACATACTAAGTGATGACAAGCTTGGTCACCAAGGTAGCCAGGGTTTCGTTCACCCGACAAGACGAGAAGCTCAGGGAACCAAGACTCCTGGATAATAGGCAGTATTAGGTACACTCCGCTGGTGACCCTGTTTCTGAGGGGTTCCCAAGTCCCCTGGTGACCTCAGCTTTCACAGGCCACCATTTTCTTTTGAGGCCAGTGATTTTCCAGCCTAGCTGCCTGTTGGAATCTCGTGTGGGAGTGGGCCTGACTAGCTTTAAAAGTACCTCAGGTGAATCCACTGTAATCAGAGCTGAGAATCACTGTTCCAGACCCAGGCTGAGCCTGTCAGGGGTTCTTCTGTGGAGGGAATTTCTTTTGGTAGAATATTCTCCCCAGATGGATCCCAAATGATCAGAAAAGGTTGATGATAATTATTTGTGTTGCTTGTGTCATGCTTTAAAATCATTTATTTACTTTAAACTTTATACATTCCTTATTCCAACAAGCACTGTCTAATTTGGTATAGTTATCTTGCTTAAGCAAATAGATCCCAGCCTTCCAATTAAAAAAAAAATGCAAGGAAGGAAGGGAGCATTATTACTGCAGCTTATTTCTGGAGTAACACCGAGTCACTTGAGGGATGATAAACTTAAGGATGAGTCGAGGAAACATTCTAGGGTGACTCCTTCATTTCTCTAAACTGGTTGATTAAACAGGAAGCCTCACATGTATTGATGGATACCTCATCTCCTAGGAGTCCTCCTCCATCATTCAAGCCTTTTTTTTTTGGAAAGGCAAACTCTCTGCAATTGACACACACGTGATGAGAAACCAGCATGCTAGCGGTTGACCAAGTTTCTACTCTCATTGCCGAGATGTAGCTGTTACATCCCTAGACTTCTAGGAAAATATATTTTATTCTAAAGAGCCATTATGAAACAGTGTTGGAGTAGTGTCAGGGAAAATTGAGGCTGATGGCACTGCTGTTTCATCTGGAAGGTCTCCCCACTGTCAAATATTGGCGTTCGGTTTTGTGGAAGAGTGATGTGACCACACATGTTAGGTTCAGATGAGCGTAATTAGGGCTGAGGGTGAGAAGTTAGAGACACGTAAGTACTAAGTATGGTGGAGGCATTTTTGTCCTCCATGCTAACTGAGCCGTGCACCAGTGTCTCATTCAAATACCTGAAGGTCAGTGTGGTGAGTACTGTTTTTTTTTTTTAGTTTAACAGATCTAATGAAGGTCCAGTGGGGAATACATTTGGGAAGACGCTCCAAACATGGCTCTGGAGGTTTTTCTGGCAGGGAGAGGCCACCTCTCAGCTGCCCACACCTTCTGGAGTCCAAATCTCAGGCCAGAGAGGGGCTGGCCTCCCAAGCTTGGGCTGTGGAATCACCACCTGGGTGCCGGCTGGGTTCCAGGCCAGCCAAGCTGAGACAAGACAGGTCCTTGTAGCCCAGGCTGGTGCGTGGCTGAGTAGCTGGGTTATTAGTTACACCAAAGACTTTCAGATGGCCAGGCAGAAGGGCTCCATACGCCGAAACCAACGCAGGAGGAAGAAGGTAAGAGGATAAATTCAATCTGCTTCTCACAGTATCTTACACGCTTATGAGAATTTTAGAGGAAGGAGGTTTCATTGTAAGGTGTTTAAGCCACTGTTATCCATATCAATACGCTCAGGAAACAGACTCAAGGAAGGTAAATCTTTGTCCCAGAGGTTCACAACAACATTAAAATCAAGGTCTACCTAACCCTAATTTACTATAACCCTATCCTGATTGTAGTGTTTCTGCTTTGCTCCTATTTTTTTTTTTTTTGGTATTTGTTCTTTATATAACATTTGTATGGTATCTTCAAAAACTCATCAGCATAAATTCAAATCTATATTCAGTATATATCTGGGGCAGTGATCTACCCAGTATTTGGTCTGGGCAGCAGGCAGATTTTTTAGGTGTGGTAGTAGATATGGTATACCATGGAGGGGCCATCCATGAGATGTATTTTCCAAGTGAGTTCATTAAATGAGAGACTCAATAATAGGAAGACTAACATAGGTCTGATTTCAGAATGTCAGGCCTGCTTTATATTAGCTGTTTGTTGAATCAAGGTTCCATTCTTATCCTCTGTGAGCAGAAATCGTCTCTGCACTAACCTGGTATGTTGGGGTGCTCGGGGTGGTGCATACCTGGGTTCTCAGTCCTGCCTAGCAGATCCAGGTCACCTCCAAATTCTGGCCCTCCTGCCTCTCAGCTGATGACCTAGAGCAAGGCATGTATGTATTGTGTCTCATGGCCTTTTTCTCATGGTTGGTTGTAATTAAATGAAATAGAATGTTAGGGTTTCCCTGGTGGCTCAGTGAGTAAGGAACCTGCCCGCCAGTGCAGGAGATGCAAGAGACATGGGTTCTATTCCTGGGTGAGGGAGCTCCCCTGGAGGAGGAAATGGCAACCCACTCCAGAATTCTTGTCTGGGAAATTATGTGGACAGAGGAGCCTGGTAGGCTGCAGTCCATGAGTTTGCAAAGAGTTGGTGACTAAACGAGAAGATGCTAAATGAGATGTGAAGTGTCTTCTGTGGTGCTAACAAAGTTTTCCTTCTTCTTGCCTTCCTTCTGAAATACTAACTTAGTTCCCATTCAGCACAGGTCTTGTACTAGCTGCTGAAGTTTCAGCAATAAATCAGACCTGTTTCTTTCTGAACTTAAAACTCAGTGAGAGACAGACTAAAATCAAGTACAAAAACTAACTACACCTCGTGGAGAGTGCTATAAGAGAAATAGAAGGTGCAGAGACAGACAGTCAGTGTAAGGCACCAACCTAAGAGTAGCCAGTTGCTATTAATTGCATTGTTGCTAAGATTATGGTTCAAGTGAGTTCTTCTTTTAGAAAAAAGACTATAATGTGATTTTCAAATATATGCAAAATTAAACTCAGCTGTAAACAGTTTCCATTAATGACTGCTCATGTTTGATGGTATTCTCTATTTCTACATCCCTCTGGCAACTGGATTATTTTGTCAGAAATATCAGCTATCATATTATGATCTGTAAATATTTCAGTATTTATATATCTATTTATAAGTGATAAATATAAGTAAATGGTTCAGATAATCTTACTATTATAGATAAATCTTTGAGGGCCTTGGAGCTGAAAATCTTGACTAAGTCTACCTGGTAGACTTTCTCTTCACTGTGTGTAATGCTTACTTGGACCTTGGAAGATCCAAGCTGTTAGATATTGGAGTAAATCAATACATGGAAAGTACTTAGAAAAATGTCGACACAATACATTTGTTCAGTAATTGCTGATTATTAGAGCAGTTAGAGTGTGACCAGAATTGAAAAATTTGTTCCGATTTTTGCTTAGGAACTTTCCTGTCTTAGACATAATGAATTGATGATTCATGATGGCTAATTTTGTAAATCCAGGAAAACATTCAAACAATAATAAGCTAAGACCTGTTTTTATTTACTTGATGGAAATCATCACAACCATCTGTCCATGCTCTTTGCCTTGATTGACTGTCCACTATGTATCATACATGCTAAGTCGTGTCTGACTCTATGACCCCATGGACTGCAGCCCACTAGGCTCCTCTGTCCATGGGATTCTCCCAGCGAGAATACTGGAGTGGGTTGCCATGCCTTCCTCCAGGGGATCTTCCTGACCCAGGGGTCGAACCCATGGCTTTTATGTCTCCTGCATTGGCAGGTGGGTTCTTTACCACTGGCACCACATGGGAAGCCCCAGTATATATCAGGTACTTGTAAGATTCTGGAGATTTGTATATAAATGTTATAGTATTTGGCTCACAGACACACTTAAACAAAATGAATAAACAACACCATGGGGCCTAACAGAGACCTAGTTAATGTGCAGATGGCGATTGATTCTCTTAGGCCAATTCAATGTGAGCAGTGAAGTGGTGAAGTAAAGGCATATGGCCCAACGAAAACATCTTGAAGGAGTTGATATTTGAGTTGGACTTTAAGGACAGGTTATATTATGCTGTGCGGGGGACCAGCGGAAGGGCATTTTAGGTGGTAGTAGGAAGTGATGCAGAGCAGTGAAGTGTAGCAGTGTCCTTGTATTCTGGGAAGACTGCATTTCACGTGACTTCTTCAGTGGATATGTGGGGACATTGATTGGAAGATGTCCTGTGAGTTTTAGACTCCAGGCATAGTATTAAAGATATTTTATTGCTTTCTTAGGGCGGTTGTGGCTATATACTAAAATTTGGACTTTGTGCCTTAGAATATTGGGAAAAGCACAGATTTTGGAGAATGAAGGAAGCCATAATTAGGAGAGTAGAGGTGTGATGTGGTACAGCGTATCACCAACGCGTGACTGTCCCTGTGACAGTGGCTCCCCTGCCCTACTCTGCCCCCCTTGCCACCCCCAACCCCAGTATCCCTTGTGAATGTCTCCAGGTTCATTATTTTCCAGATTAGAATCTTTATATTCTTTGTAATTTCATGAAGGTGGATGGTGGCGGGTTGGGGGAGAATCCATGAACTATTTTCTATTTTCCAAAAAGCTCAAGGAAATTAAACACTGCCTTATAGGGTAAAAACCAACCTTCTCATCAAAGCTGCAGGACCTTTGCTTCAGTTATGACTCTGCAGTAAAGACATATGGCCAACAACTTTGGGAAGGTTTTCCTTTCAGAGAGCTTACATGGTTCAGGAATTTCAAACATAGGTTTTAGAGGCAGATAGTTTTGAGTGTGAGCATTGGCTCTGTGGCTTCTTCTGGTCTATGTGATGGGTGCCAATTTATTCATCTTTTGAAGCCTCACTCTCCTTGGTTAACTACTAGGATATACTTTACATCTTAATCTCATTATGTAAGTAGAGAGTATGGCCTGCCTGTGGAAATGATGAATGCTGCCAGGTAAATTACCACCTTTGGTGTGTCCATCAACATCACTGGGCAAAATTGTTCCTATTTGGTGTCCTCATTGAGGATCTCTGGGGTAGACTGCTGCCAGGGTTTGATGGTCCCACTCTGGACTCCAGCTTGCCACTGTCTGCTGATGGCTTTGTCTGAATGCCTTCAAGACCTGCATTGATCCCCTCCTTTTTGCCCAGTGTCTGGCTGAGAGGATTTCCTGAGCCTGACTGCTTGCCTCTGTCTTGCCAAAGCTGGAGAGAAACACTCTCAGTGCCATTTCCCACCCAGCTCATCAGTCAACTTCAAGACTTCAAACACCACACTCTGTCTCAGTTTGCTGTTTTCTATACCTGACACATATACAAATGTGTTCAGGGCACATTTCCTATGCTCGGGCATGGCTTTGGGGAGCCCCAGTGGAGGCTCAGTGGTTTCACGCTTTTTAGTCTCTATTGCCTGAAAGAACCGATACAAAGGCCAAACAAAGAGGTGGTAGGTATGGATGTCATTTAATGTTACAGTCATATGGCAAGTCTGAAAATGATTTCAGAGTTAGTAGTGTGCCCTAAATGGCCTGTTCATATAAAATAAGCTCCTCTCGAAAATGGCTTGAAATTTAACTTTCTTTTATTGAGTTGACTCTTAGAAATATAGAATCGTTGACAACTCATATCCAACACTGTTCATTGTACAGTGCTGGGCAAACATAAAGCAATTCTCTTTGGATAACTGCCCACGTACTTTACTGTTCATATACGCTTTCCAAAAGTTTCAGATCTGGAAAAACATAAAAAAGTCAGGAAATCTCACTTGAACAAGCTTTCTTGGGCAGATTTCTGGCAAATAATGCTTCCTGTTACATAGGAAATACTCTTAAACTTAGCTTCATTTATAGTACTTTGGCTGGCCTGCTATTTAAGCTGTGAATTCTCTTTGGTTCCTAGTAACAGAAATGAAAAAATGAGACGACAACAACAACAAAAGTGACTTGAGGACATTTAGGGTTTTGTTTTTTTCTCACATAAAATATATTGGGGGATTGGTACTCGGGGTGACATGGCAGCTCCCTGATGCTATCAGACTAAGGGCCTTCTAGGTTTGTGCTCCACTATCCACAGGGTGTACCTCTTAACTTCATATTGTCAAGATGACTGCTGGCATGCCAGCCATCATGCCGATGCTCATATAGGGAAAACTGAATGAATAAAGAGCAAAATAAGTATGTGAAGTCATGCCTTAAGAGATTTTTCTGGAAGTCCCTCTCTGTCACTTGTACTCACATCCCAGCAGTCATAATTCTCTCACATGACATTCTTTAGCTGCAGGAGAGTTTGATTACATATTCAAATGGGCCTGTTTCCTCCTTTAATAAAACTAGTGTTTGTTCATAAGGAGAGAATGGTTACTTGGCAGGCAAGTAACAGTCTGTGATACATCTACCTTTAATCATAACTAGAATTTGTATTTATTCTTGGTTGAAAATCATAAGGGAAAAATGGAAAAGTTAATTTTCTAACTACAAATAGATACAAGGGTTTTTTATAGTGAAGAGCTAATTAAATACTCCAACCTATAACAATACATTTGCGAAGACTTGTATTGGACTTTCTTTGGTTTCCAGTTGTAATCTTAAACCTAAGGGGTCTCCTTGCATCCGTTGTTCACTTGCAGTTGTTCAGTGGAAGTTTCATGATACACTTATCTTGTTATAATGAAGAAGGACATTTGGATGAGAAGATATTATGTAAACACCTAGTTCCAAGGACATTTTCTAAGATTGTTTTCTTGTTTTCTGATGATGATTGCACTAAATTAGCTGGTAGGAAGGAAGCAAATAATAACACTTTTGAGAACTACAGGAAGGTATAATACAGTGCTTTTCTATTATCTTTATTTTTTTATTTTTAATATTTTACAATATATCCGTGTAGTCCACTTACTCTTTTTATTTAAAATTTTGTTTTGTATTAGAGTATGATTGATTTATAATGTTGCATTTAATTTCAGGTATAAAGCGAAGTGGTTCAGTTATACATATATCAATTATTTTTCAGATTCTTTTCTCATATTGGTTGTTACAAAATATTAAGTATGTGCTATACAGTAGGTATTTGTTGATTATCTATGTTATATATAATAGTGTATTTTTTTAATCCGCAACTCCTAATTTATCCCCCCCACCATGCTTCTACTTTAGTAACAAGTTTGCTTTTGAAGTCTGTGAGTCTATTTGTTCTGTAAATAAGTTCTTTTGTATCATTTATTAAAAGATTCCACACCTAAGTGATATCATATGCTATTTCTCTTTCTCTGACTTACTTCACTTAGCATAATAACCTCCAGGTCCATCCATTTTGCTACAAATGGCATCACTACATTCTTTCTAATGGATGAATAATACTCCATTGTATGTATGCATCACATCTTCTTTAGCTATTCCTTTATTGATGGCCATCTAGGTTTCTTCCGTGCCCTTGCTATTGTGAACAGTGCTGCAATGAACACTGAGGGGCATGTATCTTTTTGAATAATGATTTTCTTCAGATATATGCCCAGCAGTGGCTTTGTTATCTTTAATAGTAACATTATTTCTTCATATAAAACCATGGTGGCTCAGTCGGTAAAGAATCTGCCTGCAGTGAGGGAGACCTGGGTTCATTCCCTGGGTTGAGAAGATCTCCTGGATAAGAGTATGGCAACCCACTCCAGTCCTCTTGCCTGGAGTATTCCATGGACAGGGGAGCCTGGCTACAGTCCATGAGATGACTGAGCAACTGACACTTTCACTTTCAAAAGCAAACTGAAAATTTGCTGCTGTTCAGTTGCTAAGTCTTGTTCAACTCTTTTCTACCCCATGAACTGCAGCATGCCAGGCTTCCCTCTCTTTTACTATCATCCAGAGTTTGCTCAAACTTATATCCATTGAGTTGGTGATGCCATCTTCTGTCATTCCCTTCTCCTGCCCTCAATCTTACCCAGCATCAGAGTATTTTCCAATGAGTTGGCTCTTTGCATCAGGTGGCCAGAGTATTGGAGCTTCAGCTTCAGCATCAATCCTTCCAGTGAATATTCAGGGTTGATTTTCTTTGGGGTTGACTGGTTTGATCTCCTTACAGTCCAAGGGACTCTCAAGAGTCTTCTCCAAACCACATTTTGAAAGTATTAATTCTTTGGCACTCAGACTTCTTTATGGTCCAACTCTCATATGACTACTGGAAAAATCGTAGTTTTGACTATATGGACCTTTGTCAGAAAAGTAATGTCTCTGCTTTTTAATATGCTGTCTAGGTTGGTCATAGCTTTTCTTCCAAAGAGCAAGCGTCTTTTAATTTCATGGCTGCAGTCACCATCCACATGACTTCAAAGTCCAAGAAAATAGTCTGTCTCTGTTTCCATTGTTTCCCTGTCTAGTTACCATGAAATTAAAAGATGCTTACTCCTTGGAAGGAAAGTTGTGACCAACCTAGATAGCATATTAAAAAGCAGAGACATTACTTTTCCAACAATGGTCTGTCTAGTCAAGGCTATGGTTTTTCCAGTGGTCATGTATGGATGTGAGGGTTAGACTGCGAAGAGAGCTGAGCGCCGAAGAATTGACATTTTTGAACTGTGGTGCTGGAGAAGACTCTTGAGAGTCCTTTGGACTACAAGGAGATCCAACCAGTCCATTCTAAAGGAGATCAGTCCTGGGTGTTCTTTGGAAGGACTGATGCTGAAGCTGAAACTCCAATACTTTGGCCACCTCATGCGAAGAGTTGACTCATTGGAAAAGACTCTGATGCTGGAAGGGATTGGGGGCAGGAGGCGAAGGGGATGACAGAGGATGAGATGGCTGGATGGCATCACTGACTTGATGGATGTGAGTTTGAGTGAACTCCGGGAGTTGGTGATGGACAGGAAGGCCTGGCGTGCTGCAATTCGTGAGGTTGCAAAGAATCGTACCCGACTGAGCGACTGAACTGAGCTGATGGGACTGGATGCAATGATCTTAGTTTTTTGAATGCTGAGTTAATTTAAGCCAACTTTTTCAATCTCCTCTTTACCATCGTCTAGAGACTCTTTAGTTCCTCTCACTTTCTGCCATTAGGGTGGTATCATCTGCATATCTGAGGTTGTTGCTATTTCTCCCAGCAATCTTGTTGTTTAGCTTTATTAAAAAAGATCAAAAGCAGTCTTCTTCTAGTTGAAGCATGAGTCAAGTATCCCCACTATTTCTCTCTCCTTCTTGACCCTAGGGCTCTTGGCATGGAATAACAAGGTCTCCAGAGAAAAACTTTTTAAACAACCTCCCTTTCTCTAGAGTCTTGTCTCCATTCTGCTATTGGCTGGCTCTGTGAACTTGGGCCAATTCCTTTCCTTCTCTGGGTCCTGCGTTTTTGAAATAAAAGACAGGGAGGTTGGATTAGCTGATCTTAAAGAGCCCTCCTAGCTGCATGTTCCTATAATTTCCTGGTGACCAACGGGCCAGCTTCTAGTATCAAGTCTGATCTGTTCTTTTCTCACCAAAATGGTTGGTTGCTAAAGCAATCAAATCATTAATATGGACTAGAAAGAAAACCTGGAAGTAGGAATGCTTTTCTCTTAAATATTTTCCTGCTCATAGGGAAACAGCTGAAGGAACATCGTGGTGGACTTTAAATCACAGTCAAGCATTTATCTCATTGAGTTCTCTAGAAGGAAACCAACACCAGTGAAACTGACCATTTCAAAGTATCTATTCCCTGAAAAGAGCACCAATCATTGTTCTTGGATATTTTCTTTCATTTAAATTACATGACATTCATCATAAGAGATATTATTTCCAAAAAAAAAAAGAGATATTATTTCCTCCTTCGTCCAGGAAACTGGACCAAACTTGTACTGGATTTGAACTCGCATCTTCTGTCCTTAACATTTTCACTGATGGAGTCCCAGCTAGTCCTATATTAAAAGGTCAAAATCTCAAACTAGGTAAGGCCTTGGATGTGCCCCAAGGAGCTTTAGTGACTAGTTTTCATTTCTTCCAACGTTGTTTCCTTGATAACAGTTGCACTCACTCTGTGCTTTACATTAGAATTAATCTATGGGAGGGGTGATTAAAATGCAAATACTCTGGTCTCCTTCCTGCTCCAGAGATCTTCACTTGGCAGATCTGGGGTGGATCCCAGATGTATGCATTTTAATTCTCTGTTCAGATTACTCTTGGGGCCCAGGAATGGTAGAGAACCATAGCGTTAGACCTACTGGAGTTAGGGACATTCAATGGCCTATCTTCCTAACTAGATGGTAGGCCCTATGGAATGGGCCCTGAGCCTTTTTCATTTTTGTTGTTATTGTTGTTTTTTTATTTGGTCTGTGGTAGGGGTTAACAAATATTTGCAGATTAACAGTGAGAAAAAAAGAGAAGAGGAAATTTATCTGGAGTTAAGGCACAGAATTCACTCCCACTGGTGAAGAATAGACTGTCTAACAGCACAAGTAAGAGGAGGAGGGTTGTGTTCCATGGGACAAATTCTCATGAGCATTTCAGGATTCAGATGAGCTGGCCAACTAACAGCCCCTGTCTTGTCCCACCTCCATTCATTCCTCTTCTGCTGATTTATTTTCATCGAAACACTTAACACCTGCTTGTCCTGTCCTGCTCTCCACCCCTACTACCGCTAGTGTTCGTTACTTGAGAGTCAGAATCTGCTCTGCGGCTCACTTCCATACTCCCAGTGCACACAACAGTCCTTGGCACACAATGAAGGGAATGAAAAAAGAATTATGTGATGTCCTGAGTCACAGCAGGAAGGAGTGAGATTGGAGGGGATACAGGCTAGTCTTGAGTATTGCAGGGCTCGTGAGGCAAAATGCTAAGTTACTCCAACACTTAATTAGCTATTTTTATTAAGTGTCCAAGCCTCCTTCATTTAATGGGTGTTTTACTCCTTTTATCTCAAGAAAGATGGCAGAAGTTTGTGTCTTTTGGCTTTGATCACATTATTTCTGGGTTTTGTTACTTAATAAGGCAGAAGTTTAAGTTAACATCATTCTCCATTGCCTGTTGAGGGGTTAGCTGTACTGTACAGAATGGGTTTTGGCAATTTTTCAATGGAGGGAAGAAAAGGAAACCTCTTTTGGGGAGTTGTAGTGGGGGAAGGAGGGAAACCCATTTACCTGAGCCCCTGGGGCTCCATCTGTTTTCCAGAAAAGGTCTGCCATGAAATTGAGTCACTTGAGCCTTGTGAGGGTGACAGCCAGGGGCAAATAGGAGGAGGACTGGGCCAACTATAGCCTACAGTCACCACGGAGCCAAAGAGGAAGTTTGGAAGGTGAAGTCACAGTCTGTCTGTGTTCAGGGCCCTCTCATCCATTACAGTGCAATCAAACACATTGTCAGGCTGAGCGAAAGCCCCTTCTGCAGGTCCTCCTTAAAACGTGCAATCGCCTAGGCTCTGATTTGAGGCTCATGTGAACAGGATGTGCGTTTACTCCTTTCCCTCTCCATTCACTCACGGCAGGGCTAGTGTGATGGCTTACAGAACACGGTAACACTGGCTTGTTGCACATTTAGATCACTTCAGCCAAAGGTCTGTGCCTGTATTAATTAGCTTCTGCGAAAACATTGCCTTCACTTAAACTGTTTGAATACATCTTGTTGAATCATCGGCTTGACTCAAGTGTTATTAATTCAAGAATCAAAATGTCTTTTGTCCCTATCAGATAAACGTTGCCATAGCAAATGTAGCGTAAACAGATTTGTTCAAGCCACAACAACCTATAGAAGCCAACAGACAAAGGAGGACCGGTTTTGCCTTCACAGAGGCCCTGGTGCAGCAGTTAATGCCACCCAGTGGCCTAGAACACAGCCACACAAACCCCATACTGAGGAGTGGACCCTGGGACCCACTTATCCCATGGAGAAGCCTTTGTCATTGGAGGGTTTTTATCAAATTTGAACAGTCAGTGGAACATCTGGCTTTAATACTGATAGAAGCTGTCGGATTTTGGCTGTTCTCTGGCCTTGCATATTTTCCATCCTCTGTATCAGCGCCTGTTGTCAGTGATTTGATGAAGTTAAATGGACTGCATTTGATTCCTTGAGCACAAGAAAAATTACAGACTAAGTGTGAGTTGCTCTGGGTTAGGATCCCAAAACATTTAAGAAGCGAAGAGAATGAAGAAAACACTTTCCAAGACCTCATCTCAGGTGAGCCCACCTTGTTTACCAAGAATCAAGGAGGGTGCGGTTAAACCATATGGGTGATGTCACTGAACCGGTACCAACTTTTGTGGGTTTGATTGCAGCCAGAAAAAGAAAAAGGATGGTGAGAGGGAGGCGCAGGATTGAAATGAGTGTGCAAGGTCTTTTGATGTCAGTCTTCCCCAGAGGACCTTGTCAATCTCCCCCACCCTCTGCCAGGCCAGTTGATGTTGTCTGGCACAACTGGCAATCATGGTGCAGAAAATGACAGGACCCAAGTGAAGATGGAGATTGAATTCACACCTCATCACATCCCATAAAGGGCAATTTTTCAAGGTCAGCATTTAGGTGAATTAAAGGAACAGCATTTGGCAGAGGGCCCTCTGCTCACCCCTCGGCAGGCCATCCATCCAGCTGCCACTCTTTGTGTGCAGGGAGAACTCAGACACACACACACACACACACGCACGCATGCACGCACACACACACACACACACACACACACACACACACCCCTGCACTCGAATGAGCACATCTGTGTCCTACTAAACAGACTGGTGGGTTTGGGTACAGATCTTATTTGTTAAAAAAATGCCCCCATGATGTCCAAGAAAGGAAAACTGAGACCGCCATTGTAAATACATTGGTGAAGGGAAAATAGCCTCAAGAAGTACCAAATTATCTTCATCTTGGAGTGAGAGAGTTTCATCTGTAATTTACCTAAATGTGAATGTGGGACCTGTACCCCAAATACTCCCTCCCTTGCAGCCAGACAGGCTGCTGGCTGTTTTCTGATGCAGGACTGACTGTCCTGTCACACATGAAGGAAATATTGGTGTATTTGGGTTATTGGGCTGTTCTGTAGTGTCCTGGCCCACCAAATGTGGCTCTCACTCAGCCCAACTGCTTCATCTCCAGAAGGAGGCCATTGAGGTCCAGAGAGGCAGAGTGAGTTTCCCAGTGTCGAGTAGCTAGCTCAAGCCAGAGGTAGAGCTTTTTTCCCTAATTCCTAGCCAGATGCTCTGCTGGCCTCCATGCTGCTTCTGAGATGCAGATAAAACAGCCCTCCTTGTCACTTCCAACAGGAGTCCTGTTATTAAGTCAGTTCAATGGTCATTTATGAAATACCTACCACACTTCTGATAACATTCTGTGTTTTTAGGACCCAGGAATTACAGATCCAGCATGGGATTGTCATGTAAAAGTTTTATCACATGCATTGGTCCTCTTCTTATTCTCATCTTACGGAAGATGAAGCTGAGGGACAGAGCGGTAGATAAAAAGTTTATGTGAGTGCTAAAGAGGGAGAGGCTGGTTCCCAGTGAGGTCCTGGGGAGGACTTAGTGGAGAGGTACTGAAGGTGTTTCTTAGAGAATGGTTAGGATTCTGATGGGAAGAGCCAGAGAGTGGGGAGCATTTCATGTTGAGAGCATGAGGAATATCATGGGTTCTGGAGACCAACATTAATAGATGTTTGTCATCTTACCAGAAGTCCTAGTCCATTCTCTAAGTATTTCCATAACCTCTAGCCCAAAGAAGTGGAGATTTGTTATCCTGGAAATTTCTTCTTGTTCTGTATATTAAACTTCATTTCTAGGCTGTGGAGGAGAAACAAAGCAAGAAAACTGCAAAACAAACATAAAGCTACAGCAAAGGAGGCTAAGAGTGCATACTGATGAATAAACCATGCAATTCCGGTGCAGTAACACAAGAAAACAATTAAAAATAAGGGAGAAAATTAGGATGAGGGAAAGAAAGTACATTAAAAATATCAGGTGAGATGGGGGCAGTGGTTTCTAGGGAGTTTAATCCTGAAATCTTAACAGCTTTTGTTCAAATAAAGAACAGAAGATTGGGTCCCCTTCCACAGTCTCACCTGTGTCCAACACACACACGTGCATACACAACCCACGGTGGCACCTGAATGAACTGCTTGTAACACTCCTAGTTCCCAAATTAGAGTGTGTGCTCACTGGTGTCTGAGAAGGCAATGGCACCCCACTCTAGTACTCTTGCCTGGAAAATCCCATGGACGGAGGAGCCTGATGGGCTACAGTCCATGGGGTCACGAAGAGTCGGACACGACTGAGCCACTTCACTTTCACTTTTCATTTTCATGCACTGGAGAAGGAAATGGCAACCCACTCCAGTGTTCTTGCCTGGAGTATCCCAGGGATGGGGGAGCCTGGTTGGCTGCCGTCTATGGGGTCGCACAGAGTCGACACAACTGAAGTGACGTAGCAGCAGCAGCTCACTGGTATGCTTCAAGGTTTGTTTCTCAACGGCCCTCAGTATGTCAATTGCCTTTCCCTTAACTGTAGTGAACACACTCACCATCACTTCTCCCCACCCCCATGCACACACAGACTTGTCCTCCATAAATTTTTCAGCTGTGGTTTGTATTGCCACCAATATTCATGTTCTAGATATTGGCACAAAAACAGTATTAAAAAAGTGAGTGAACGAATTCCTCTCTAAAATAACTGAGTACTTTCTGTGTGTTGTGTGCCATAGGACAATTAGGATATTCCTACTGCATCAAGTTTAAAACTGAAGGTCAGTCCAAATAAAACTCATAACTTTGCAGCCAAAATGTTTGAACAACAACCTGTTGTGAAGGTTTGTGGCCCCCCCAAATCCATTTGTTGAAGCCCTAAACCTGGTGAGATGTTATTAGGAGGTAATGAAGTACAGTGAGATGAGGACATGAGGAGGCACCCCCTGAAACCTGACCCCCATGATGGGATTAGTACTTTTACAAGAATAGAAATAGACACCAGAGCCTTCGTTCCCCATGTGAGGACACAGCAACCATATTCAAGGCAGGAAGAGAGCCTTCCCCTGAACCTAACTAGGCTGATACCCTGATCTCAGACTTGCAGCATCCAGAGCTAGGAGAAGGAAATTTCTGTTGTTAAACCACTCATTCTATAGTATTTTGTTACAGCAGTCTGAGTTAAGATATACTCCATGGTTTTTCATTCTCTTAAGCGCCATAATTCCATAAAAAATTGAAGACTCCCAGCCTTAAATGGCCGGCTTAAATTTCTTTAAGCTGGTACTTCTAAACTTATTCTAGAGAAACATTTTTTTTCTCCCCACAGGTGACCTGGTATCTCACGGGATACCAGGATTCTGATGAAGCCAGTAGATGGTTGTTTTTTGTTGTTGTTGTTGTTTTTTAATCTTTGGCTACTTTGATAATCCAAAGAATGGAGCCTAAAACTGAGGTCCAGAACTTGGAGCTCCATGTCCAGCTTGGCCTCAAAGTATTTTTGAAAGACCTTTAGTCCCTTGTCTCTACCTCTCAATATTTTCATCAAAAAACTGGGGATTTGTTCCCCCTTTTCCTTCATACAAAAATTTAGGAAATAGCGTGCCTTTCATTCATTCATGAAAGAGATGCTCTATTGTACCCAGAGGCATTTTAGTTTTTTAAAATTTAGTTTGGGAAAGTGGATATTTATATGCAATCGTAAAGCTAGTTTGATACTTTTCAGGGAAAAGAAAGGTGTGGATTGTAGTTTGGAGTCTATCTGTAAGAGAAATATCTTGGTTATAAATCCTTTTTTTTATCAATAGACCAGAGGAAGGGGAAATGGGACTTTAGTTATTAAAATTCCTAATTAAGTTCTTAATGGCAGAAACACCTCAGAATGTTCCATGGTTTCATTTGGCACTGAGGCACTCAGACTCTTTTTCAAACATTAGGTCAAGATATTGGGTTGGACACCAGGAAAATAAACTTCCTTATGAAGGCTCCAAGGCATAAAAACACAGAGAAAAGGCGTTCCCCGTGGAACTCTGATCTAAGGATTTCCTTTAGGAGCTGAGATTTGTGAAAAAATAGAAGTTAGCATATTTTGGTGGTTTATCCACTGAAAAGAGTAAACCAAAGTGAAGTTGTTAAAAAATTATAGAAGAAGTTTTATGTATGGGTAAAGTTCCTAGGATACTCCATGTTTTAGCAAATGCCGAAAGTTTGTGAAATCTTCCTGATTTCTGTGCCTCCACAGGGTACCATAATTTAATCTAGTTGGTGGCACCAGACGCTGGTTACCACAGCCAGCCATTATGGGCAGGGGTTCCAAACATATGGCCTGTGCATTGCATCCCATCCTCTTCCCTCCATGAATTATTTTTATATTGGATGCCAACCTAGCAAATGCATGAATCTTCATGCACACTGCCAGCCTGCTACCAGCCAGCCCTCTTTCTTTCCCTCCCCATTGATACCCTCAACCTCCCAGGCCAGAATCCTGTGCTGAGTACCAGGCAAGGGGGCACACAAAAAAGCGTGGGCTGGTGACACCGGGGGGCTGCCCTTTCTGTCTGTAACTGAAACACAGTGCCCAGCACGCGCCCTGGATCCCCCCAGCCATTGTGTTCCGTTTCCCCAGCACAGCTCTCTGCTGGGCTGCTGTTAGAGTCGCACAGTGACCTGCAGATCTAAGGGAAAAAACAGATGTCCCAATAAATTTTTGTCAAAACGTAATTACCTCGGGATTAGAAAACCTCATGGGGGTGGGGAGGGAAAGGAACAGATGCATTACTTTCAAATATGCAATCACTATTCTGCAGAAGTTTAAATAATCAAGAGGATTAAATGATGGCAGTTGGGAGTGTTCCCCTGTTTATTTTGGTCCTCTCCTTTCTTTACCTTCAGCTCTGGACGGTTTGGAAGGCTCTCCTCCTCGCCTTGCACGAATGGTGCTCCAAGCAGAAGGGGGGCATGTTGCTCAAAGGATCATCCTGAGTGCTTTTTCATAAATAAATCTCAGCAAATATGACAGGCTGTCTCTCCCTCAGGAATCTGGCCAAGTCTTTTCTTCCTCTCCAGCCGACAAAATATGATAAACTATGAGTTTTCCCAGTAACCATAAAAGATTCTTATTTTCATGATTTGAACTGCTGGGTGCAGGTCAAGGTAGTATATCAAACAGGAATTCTTGGGGGGAAAATCCTTTTTCTGTTTTCTGTTTGCACATTTTTCAAGTCGGAGGGGGTGCTGGGTGCTGATTGAAGATTCATTGGGTTATTTGTTAGCTGGTTGTCATAAGGTCCTTAAGGTGAGATGTTCATCTCTTTTAAGTATTTGCTTATAGGCCAAAGGGAAGGGGTAGTTAGGGGGAAAACCTGAAGTTCCAAAAGATCCAAGGTTCAAGAAGCCATCATTGCTGCAGGTTGTTGGATTTTGTCACCATTGGGTAGAGGTTAGGTGGGATATATTACTACACTGCTCTCCAGCCTGTCTTCAAAACAGCCCAACCTGGAGCAGAGGCTGAGGATCCCTTTGTACTCTTGGATTACGGGAATTCAAGTCATATATTAAAGCTTTTACCCTTATAGAAAATGGTTCTTCTTTGGTAACATTATAAGTTAGTCTTCAGAATAATTACCAGTTATCAGGAGTCTACTCATTGCCAAGGTCCATGCTAAGCCCTTTACATCTATGCTCCCTGATCCTCCCAGAGGCTCTGTAAAGGAAGCATTGTCACCCTAATGGGGAGATATGGTAATTGAGGCACAAACAAGTCAAATAACCTTTTCACATAGTCACAAAGGTAGCAAGTAAGAAATCTCAAGTTTGAATCCATGTGTTAATGTATATAAAGACTTCATCTATCCATTACCGTCTTATTCCTTGGGATATACATATATATCTCATACACATACAACAACTGAATATGCTCTGAAAGTGGAAATAAAAGATTGAAAGAGCAACTTGTGCTACACTATCCTGGCCATGACATATACACTTTCTGCATAGAGAAGTTATTTATAATAGGCCTATTTTGCTTCCATTTGCAGATAGTGGAATTATTTGTTAAGTTAGATTTATGCGTTCTCACAATTTTAGCCCATTACAGGTAGTCTGGAGCCAACCACACATATTTAGACAAGAAAGAGTTAAAAAGGAAATCCTGCTTGAAGCAGTAAGCAGAGGAGAGTTGAGTCCAGCTGCTTCCGGGGGATATCTGATAGAGGGAGGCAGTCAGGAAACAACCACAGGGAAAAGAATTCTCAGGAATGGGGGTGTCTTCCTGGTTGCCATCAGCCTGGAAGTTATCTTTTCCCACCTAAATCCAGAGAGGCTTGTAAAACTCCAAAGTCCACAGCAGCATGAGGAAAGAGATCTTTTTGCAGAGAGAACTAACAGAATGCCTTTACCCTGGAAGAAGTGATATCTTTGGAGGATCCAGAGCCATGTAGATTTGTAAGCTAGTAAATAGAGGAAGCCACAGAAGTTGTCATTGGAGAGGCTGAGAAATTTGAAATTGGTTAATTGCCCTTATTTTAAGAAAGGGTGAATCCAGTATGAGACACTGACTCAGACAGAGGCACTCAAGGGCAAAGCCCATCTAATAAGATGAAAAGGAGGAGAGAGGCTCAGACAGTACTGGGACAAACACCGTCCTGGACCAAACTTGAGTCAGGTTCCTCTGAGTCTTCTTTTGACTTGACCTGGGGCTCTGTCCTTGATCTGCTTACTCCAGTTTTATTTAGCAAGACTCCTGCTGAGCCAGTTGTTCAAAAATCTCCCACACTTGGTATCTGATCATCCTGACCTTCCTTTAGCAAGTATCCTTCTGAGTTGGTCTTGCAATAACCCCCTTAGCCTCTTAATAATCTGTCATCCATTGACCCCTCTCTGATCCTTGGCTATAAATCTCCATTTGTCCTTGTTGTATGTTAAGCTCTCTCTCTCCTCTACTGCAAAACCCCTATTGAAGTAGTACCTTTTGAATAGTCTTTGTTACTATTAGGGTCTGAATAATAAATGTATTATTCATTAATACACACATTTATTAATTACAAGTATTTGGAATTGTAAAGTAGGCAGGAAAATGGAAATGGAAACACTGACAGAACTCAACACATGTAAAAATTGCCTCCATCCAAATGCTATTTGACGATAAAATGCTTCATATTGATGTCTGAATTGGTCAGTCTCTTACAGCATCCAGCAGTAAAATGCAAAATACCAATATAACCTGATTACAAGGTTAAATTTAAAACTTTGTAAATGGTATGAGATTTCATAAAAATGCTATTGGAAAATCACTTTAACCACAGTATTTGCACATCTCGTAGTTTTAGATCAGTTAACATTTGGAGAATAGAAAATCACCAAGGAATGTCATATGACTGGTATGTTGGAAGACAATGACTTACGTGTCAAAAGGTTAAGGAAGCCCTGAGAAATGACTCTCTTTATGATCATTTCATTAAAGTCATGTGTGAAGGGAAGGAGATATTATAATGAGCAGTGATACAATTTTGTCAAAAAATGATCCTGAAATTCAAACACTTGATCCTTTTCTTTGTTTTAAAAATTAACAGATTATAACCTAAACTGAGACAAACTTGCCTTCATAGTTTTAAATTTCAGTCAAGTCTTTGTTTTAAATGTATTCACTTTAAGTGAATTTTCTACTGTAAATTAACCTTATATAATGAGACTTTCATTTATATTAGTTAACCAGATATGGTTCATGCTTAAGCATCAACCCTTATCAATTAATCCTTTCTATTGCTTTTATGAAATAATAAGTTAAAATAATTCCATCGTGTGTTGTTAAGAAGCACCCTAACAAGAAATTAAATTGACTGCTTCTAGAAGAAGGCTTGAGATATTTTCAGAGAATTCAGAGGGAAAAAGATATGGAGATTAAGACAAAGCAGAGATGAAGATACAAAGATATCTTAAATGATTCAGCAAAAGGACTCTTTCTGTTTCTAAAGTTGAGAAATGGAAAAGGAAAAGTATTTATAAATGTAATAAAAGAAAATTTCCTCAAAAGGGCATAATGTTCATCAAGAGAAATTTGATGTTATATGTAATAGGTACTTTAAAAACAATGGATAAATGTCTATCAAATTCAAAAGGAAAGAATCTTAACAAACTAGACACTGTTGTTCAGATATAAAGATTAATCCAGACATCCTGAAATAGGAACAAACGCAACAGACATGGCACCCATAAGTCTTCCCTGAAAAAAGTAACTGATGAAAAATTACTCCAAACAAGTTGAGTCAAAATAAAGAATTTAGGAATAGACAGACTGTAGTAAAAACTGGTGATAAACACTGCATTCATTTAAATATGAAACTAAGATGAGACAACCAAGAGAACAGCAGTTGCAAAAAGGAATAAGAAAGTCATAAACAGTAACCTAGGAAAAGAAGAAAAGCAACAGAAATTGGACAGTAGAAGTACGGGAAATGAGAGGAAGTAGAAAATGATAAAAATCACTTCCGGTTTTAAAGCAGAGTTAATTGATATTGCCAAAAAGTGACACCAGTGGTAAAGAACCTGCTGGCCAAAGCAGGATACATAAGGAATGCTGGTTCAGTCCCTGGACTGAGAAAATCCTCTGGAGGTAGGCATGGCAACCCACTCCAGTATTCTCGGCCAGAGAAGCCCATGGACAGAGGAGACTGGCAGGCTGTAGTCCGTGGGGTTGCAAAGAGTCGGACACGGCTGAAGTGACTTAGCAAATGCATGCAGGCAAAATGTGGATACATTGTTGTATAAAAAGGTCCCAACTTCTTAATGGTTTCAATGATCTCTCCTGTGTATCTTAGAGGACTCTTAGCAATTAGTATCTTTTGTGGTGAAGAAATATTTAATCTGATGGGCTGCAGTTCCTTTGATTTTTATTTTGCTCTGTGTATTTGGAATAATGTTAGCAGATGGTCCAATCATACTCCTATTGAGAACCACTATTTCATGCATGAGGACATTTAAGAATACTCCAGGCCCCTGTCTGCTGAGAGGAACATTCAGGTCAGAGATTAATCCAACTCCAGTTCACATTGGTCAACTACCTCAAACAAACATTTAGTTACAGAAGAATCAGCAAATGCTCAACTACATCCTGCCTGCTGATTTCTGGACAATTCTTTTTTGTGCTATGCTGTGCTTAGTCACTCAGTCATGTCCGACTCTTTGCAACCCCGTGGACTGTAGCCTGACAGGCTCCTCTGTCTATAGAATTCTCCAGGCAAGAATACTGGAGTGGATTGCCATTCTCTTCTCCAGGGGATCTTCCCAACCTAGGGATCAAACCCAGGTCTCCTGCACTGCAGGTGGGTTCTTTACCATCTGAGCCACTAGGGAGGCCCTTAACGAACAACTAATGAAGTCCAGTATAATCCTAGGATACAAAGAGGAATTTAATCTATAAATTGTGCTGCTGATCCTTTTTACATAAGTCACTGAGTACATTTCACCAACTATCTGTGAGACCTCTGAAAATACCTTAATGCCTTTTCCCAAAATAATGTTGGTGTTACATTTTTATTAGAGGTAACAAAGCTGAGTGCAAAAGGGCACATATTTGCATGAATACCGTACTCTAGAATGCAAGGGAAGTTTTAAGATTTCAGATTTGGACAATAAAGACAATGCTCTTTCTGTGGGAAAAAAAAAAAAATGCTGAGTCTGTGCTTCCCTTTCTGAGATCTTTTCAGCAGAACATAGCATGCTTCCGTGCCCCATCCCTCCACTCTACCTGAAGCATACATTCCTGGTTGATTTAATTTGCTCGAGTCTGATTTTGGGTATTCTCATAAATTTGTACTATGTTCAAAAAAAGAAAAGGAAAGATATGCTTTCCCAGTAAACTCTCCCTCCAGAGGCCCTTTATTCAAAGGGGCTTTGGGAGTTTCCTTCCCTAGATTAGAGATCCTGATACCATGTTTCCCAAAACTATACTGTTTGAGTCCTGATTAACTTAGTTTGAGTAAAAACTCTTTTGATTAGCAGAAAAAGTAGCAAGAGTAAATGACAGTGGCATTACTAGGTCCTAAAATGACTGCATATGGACATGAGATCTAGGTGGCCTTTGATTATTGTACAACTTGTCACCACTTCTTCCTAACAGATAAAGACCCATTGGTGCTTTATTCATTCGGAAGATGCATCATAGGCTTGACTTGCCTTAAGCTTTTGCTGGTGTGTGGCCTTGGGAGAGAGACTCAGGAAGGGAAAGTCTCCATATTATTCAGGATACAAATGACAGTGCCACCTATTTCAGAGGACATCCTGAAGGAAAGAAAATTTATCAGACAAAACTTCCCCTTGGCCAGTGCTTACAAATGTGTCTAGTGGCACATTTCCCACTCGGGTATGATTCATTTTGAAATTTTAAGGGCTGAATTTGATGGCATGAAATATGTACCATGCTCTAAGGGCTGTCTGTAGTCTATCTTGCTGTTTCTTGATACTAACACCTTGGTTATTACAACAGTCCAGCCATCTAGATAGTCTTAAATTTGCACTTTATGAAACCAATAAAAGGGTACATTTAGAGAAGATAGAATCTGTGCTGCACAGTGTCCCTCAGGTAAAAGTTGCTGAGTATGTTCTAGTACCACCAAATGAATAAGATATACAGCTGATTCTACAGATCATTTCCAGTGCTTTCTCTAGTTCGAATGATTACCTTTAACATCTGTGTGTCCGTTGATGTCCTCTCTCCATATTGTCTGTGTTGGAATGTTCTGGCCCTTATTAAATAGTTGTCATTTTTATTTCTGTATTTGCTCAAGACTTAAACATTTTAGGTATACATTTTATGTATAGTCATTTTCAGTAATTTTCTATAGAAAGTGAGCCTCTTTGGCAAAGACTTAGTGACATGCAATAGTACATGGGGAAAGTGTACTTCCCTGCTCACCCCCTTGTATTTACATGGAGCAATGTGGCTAATTCTAGCCAGTTAGGAGTGAGTGAAAACCCATGTGTTAATGAAATGCCAAGGACCAAGGACTGTGTGTTCAGTTGTGTTCAACTCTGCGACCCTATGGACTGTAGCCCGCCAGGGTCCTCTGTCCATGGAATTTTCCAGGTAAGAATAGTGAAGTGGGTTGCCATTTCCCTTTTCAGGGGATCTTGCTGACCCAGGAATCAAACCCATGTCTCTCGTGTCTCCTGCATTAGCAGGCAGATTGTTTTACCACTGCACACCACCTGGATTGTGTCTGTATATCTGTCAGCTTGCTCTTTTGTTACAGCAACCATGAGGGCATGTGTTGATTGGGGGAGACAAAAGATTGAAGAGGAGTGGGATCCTGAGCTAACAAATGAAGCTTGGCTGACCAGGAGAGACCTCCAGATCTGTAGAAAACTCTGCAAAAATAAGAAATAAACCTTTGACTCAAGACATTGAAATTTCTGTGGGCTGTTTGTTACCACAGAACAACCTTGCTTGCCCTGACTGATACAGCTTCTCTCTAACACACTCTGCAGAATGGTGACCATTTTACTTGTTCACTAAAATTATCTCTCTGATCTAAGAGTTCTTTGTCTGGGCTCTATCTAGGGATACTGTTTTCTTTCAATCATATTTGCTTTCAATTCAGGTACATGGGTGTAGGGCAGGTTAATAAGACACTTATTCAAAATGAGGCAATTCTGTTTTAAAATCCTGCTGTAAACACACATTTTCATTCAGTTAATCCCCATGGTACTTCCTGTGTAATACCATTCAACATTCCTTAGAGGTACATGCACTTACGTATTATTACTAAACCCCCTTGTGCTTGATGTCACGTAAGCTTCAAATATTTGGTTTCTTTGAGGTAATAGGATCATTCTAGATTAATACTAATTTATAAACTATTAGTTTCCTGCACTTTTTAAAAGACTGATATCAGATATTCATAGATTTCTTCTTGGGCATTCTGAATGCTTAAAAATGTGTATATACGTATCACTTTTCTATTAAATGGTTATGGCACTTGCCTTATGTTGTCTCTCTGCTCTGTTATGTTCAGAAATGAAGAGTCTTAACAATTAATATTACTAAGGTAATGTTTCTGAGCACCGTTGTTTTAAAGCAGGTACTTTGTGATTACATGGTGAGAGACTACTATTAACAACAATACGACAAACCCGTAACAATGCTCTTGTCCAATAGCTCTTTTACGTGCATTATGTTGACTGAGTGTGAGCTAAAGCTATCTAGATGATTACTTTCAGCATTTAATAGATAAGGAAATTGAAGCTTGGAGTTTAGAAACACTTTCCCTTTGGCAAACTAGATCGTAAAATATGCCTTTAGATTGAGCTGTCCCTATATTTGCTTTTTGAATTAATACTTTAATAAGTTACTTCTTTGGATGCAAGAAAGAACTTGAGAATAGAATTTTTCAAACTGAATGTGCAGTTTAGAACTTCTCTATTAGGATCGGCTGGTAATTAGGAACTGAATGGAAATGAATTGCAGCCCTGCGTGCTGAGATTTTTGCCTCGTCTCTTGCCTCCTCCTTGGTCCCCAGCCCTCGCGTGTGTTCCTCCTGCCAGAATGGAGAGCCAGCATTGGTTTTCATGTAGTGCACATTGTGCCTCTGTGCCATG
Source organism: Ovis canadensis (assembly GCF_042477335.2). Taxonomy (NCBI): domain Eukaryota; kingdom Metazoa; phylum Chordata; class Mammalia; order Artiodactyla; family Bovidae; genus Ovis; species Ovis canadensis. The sequence goes on along the minus strand of NC_091246.1, from coordinate 83,153,108 downwards.
GGGACTTAAATACTGGACTCGAGTCCCTGTGGGAGGGAGGAATATGAGATGACCACTTGTAAAGTGGTCATTCTTAAAGAGCCATCTCAAATTCCCCAAATAAACAGTGAATCAAGATATCATATTAGAATTCTAGAAGAGTCGGTTGCACGGCGTCACCAACTCATGGACATGAGTTTGAGCAAGCTCCGGGAGATGGTGAAGGACAGGGAAGCCTGGTGTGCTGCAGCCCATGGGGTCACAAAGAGTTGGACATGACTGAGTGATTAAACAACAGCAACAGTTCTAGAAAAGAGAAGGGAAAGTCATTTAATCTGAAATATTAAGAATGGTACAGTGGTTTAGGTGATATTTTTGTTTTTGAAAAAATTTCAGTGAGTAGCAGGTCTATGTCACATGTACTTGATACACTTTCTTCAGTTAGAGACATTTATTACGAGTGAAAATTTAGACGATATCTCATATTTAAGAAGAAACAAAAAGTGAAAGTGAAGTCGCTCAGTCGTGTCCGACTCTTTGCAACCCCATGGACTGTAGCCTATCAGGCTCCTCTGTCCATGGGATTTTCTAGGCAAGAGTGCTGGAGTGGATTGCCATTTCCTTCTCCAGGGGATCTTCCCGACCCACGAATCGAACCCGGGTCTCCCACATTGTAGGCAGATGCTTTACCGTCTGAGCCACTAGGGAAGCTTAAGAAGAAACAAATTATAGTATAATTCAACAGTATATTTCTGGTTATGTACTCATCAAAGACCTTAGATCTTTTCCAGTTATCCTACTAATGTGCCTCCCACACTTTCTGTTATTCAGGCATCTATATAATACAGGCTTAAAAAAAAGAAAGATTAATATTATGTCCTGGTTGTAGAGGGATGAAAAGAGATACTTATCTGAAAGCTGTCTGGGTACTTTCTAATTACTCTCATCTATGGGAACCAAATCACTGGACTATTATTGAGTTAGACAAGAGATCTGGGTTCTAAGCTCATCTCTGTTCCTACCTGACCAGATGACTTGCACACATAGTCTCTTCAGGCCTCAGTTTCCTCCTCAGTAAAAGGAGAAGTTTCCACTAGATTATCTCTAAGGTCTCTCCAGCACCAATATTTTTTATCGTTCAACACTCAGAGAATCTAATGGCAACATCTGGAATTGATTCATGAAGGAAAGCGTAATCATACCATTTGCCCCCACTCCTTTTAGCCTCAAACTACTATAACTTTTCATAGTCACAGAATATCCCTTCTCAGATGATACCATAAATTCAGAAGATTACACTGGGCTTCTCTATAACTTTTCTCTAATGGGCTAAAGGAAATTGCCCCAATTGAATTGGCATGCTTGCAAACAACCAATCTGTGAATCAGTGGACTTCACATAGTCTAATTTCTTTTAAAAATATAGTTTAAAGAGTCTAGAGCCTACTTTCCCCATTGGCATAATTTCACATGTTTATGTGGCAAAGGAAAATTACTTCTTCCTGAAGTCGAGATGGAGAGTAACTTAAATGTCATAAAGTGAATGTCTCTTAGGTGAGTTGTTCAAAAGTTTATCCTATAACGTCACAAAGGGTACATTTTGGCGAAAACTGTGGCAGTTCTCAAAGATAAAGCTTCGATAATTTTTAAGAAAATGTATTTTTAAATTTTAAAATTAGTGTCTGTTTACTGAAAGTTGCTAAGAATTGTTCAAGGGGACACAAACTTGTCACATGTTTCCCATAGGTTGTCTGGCATGTTTATAATGAACCTAACAAAAGAGAAGGCATACATACACACAAGAATAGGGAACATAAAAATGTAACAGTGATATGCATTTGATTGTGTTAAATGAAAAATACAAGTGATAGCATCAAAACACTACACCCAATAACTGTAAACTATCTTAAGAACAAATGCTTGATCAAATACTATTTGAATAACTCGCCATTGGAAAACAGTTTTCCTTGCATGGATAACAAATGAACTCCTTGAAAACTTAGTTTGGTTACAGACTTGTTCTCATTTTTTATTTTTGTGAAAAAATTTTGCCACAGAAGATATTCCATTTTAATTTAAAAATTTTGTGACCACTGTTTTCCTGTGATGAATGCTTGTCTAAGAATATCCACATGCATTGTATTCTTTCAGCACAGTGCATGTCCTTGCATAATAAAACCATGCTTTTTGAAAATATATATTTAAGTATAGTTCATTTACAATGTGTTCGTTTCTGTGGTATATCAGTGTGACACAGTTATATATTCTTTTGAATATTCTTTTTCATTATGCTTTACCCCAGGCTACTGGATATAGTTCTCTGTGCTATACAGTAGGACTTTGTTGTTAATCTATTCTGTATATAATAGGTTGCATCTGTTAACCCCGAACTTCCACTCCATCCTTCCCCTGCACCACCCCCTCCCTTGCAACAACAGATTTGTTTTCCTTGCCTGTTAGATTAAAATCATGCTTTGATATCTAATTTGATAGCAAAATTTTACTGTACCTTAAGGATACAGCAAATTTCACTTTTCTTGGCATAATGAGTATACACAGGTAATAAACAATTTTAAAATATCAAAAAAGAATAAATGATTGAAAATTAATAAAATCAATAAGGAATAATTTGAGTACTTGGGAATTAAAAAATGTCAGAAAGAAAATGTGTAAAACAGAGTTATGTCCCTGAGAATTTAAAATACATCCTGAGTCTATTATGAAGAAATGGAGGAGAAAGCCATCATTTAAAAGTTATGAGAATAATTAGGAACTGTTACTTTAAAATTGGGCTTCCCAGCATGGTGATAGTGGTAAAGAATCTGCCTGTCAATGCAGGAGACTCAAGAGACAGGGTTCCATTCCTGGGCTGGGAATATCCCCTGCAGTAGGCAATGGCAACCCACTGCAGTATTCTTGTCTGGGAAATCCCATGAACAGAGGAATCTGGCACGCTACAGTCCTGTGCTGTGCTTACTCGCTCAGTCCTGTCTGACTCTTAGCAGCCCCATGGACTGTAGCCTGCCAGGCTCCTCTGTCCATGCGGATTCTCCAGACAAGAATTCTGCAGTGGGTTGCCATGCCCTCCTCCAGGGGGTCTTTCCAACCCAGGGATTTTACCCAGGTCTCCTGCATGGCAGGCAGATTCTTTACTGCCTGAGCCACCAGGGAAGCCTGGGAATATTGGAATGGGTAACCTATCCCTTCTGCAGGGGAACTTTCTGACCCAGGAATTGAACCAGTGCCTCTTGCATTGCAGCAGGTTCTTTACCAACTGAGCTACCAGGGAAGCCCGGGCTATAGTCCATGGAGTCACAAAGAGTTGGACATGACTGAGCACAGGAAGGCACTTAAAATTATCCAATAAATCACAATGACTCTTCACATAAAGTTTAATAAAGATGCATCATATTGTTAACAGTAGTTTCCTTTGTGATGATAACTAGAGTGATTTTAACATCCTATGTTACACATTTTTGCATTAAATTATTTTATTATGAAAAGCAAATATTGCTCTTATTATCAAAAGAATAATTCTCTACTAAAAGAATTCTCTACTAAATTTTTTGCTTTACTAGCTTTGTAACTTGGGTGAATGACACTTCACCCTGCCTTCCACAAAGTTGGCATCTTGTATAACTACAATACAATGTCAAAACCAGAAGACGGATATTAGTCCAATCTACAGACCCTATTTGGACTTCACTAGCTATATATGGATTTGTTTGTGTTTGAGGTAAGTATATGTGTAATGTCATGAAATGTATTTATTAAATTAATTAGCTTTTTAAATTGAAGGATAATTACTTTACAGAATTGTGTTGGTTTCTGCCAAACATCACATGAATAAGCCATAGGTATATGAAGCAGGGCAAAGGCTAATAGAGTTTTTCCAAGAGAATGCAATGGTCATACCAAACACCTTCTTTCAACACCAGAAGAGAAGACTCTACACATGGACATCACCAGATGGTCAATACCGAAATCAGATTGATTATCTTCTTTGCAGCCAAAGATGGAGAAGCTCTATACAGTCAGCCAAAAAGAGACTGGGTGCTGACTGTGGCACAGATCATGAACTCCTTATTGCCAAATTCAGACTTAAATTGAAGAAAGTAGGGAAAACCACTAGACCATTCAGATATGACCTAAATCAAATTCCTTATGATTATACAATGGAAGTGAGAAATAGATTTAAGGGACTAGTTCTGATAGATAGAGTGCCTGATGAACTATGGCAGAGGTTCGTGACATTGTACAGGAGACAGGGATCGAGACCATCCCCATGGAAAAGAAATGCAGAAAAGCAAAATGGCTGTCTGGGGAGGCATTACAAATAGCTGTGACAAGAAGAGAAACAAAAAGCCAAGGAGAAAAGGAAAGATATAAGCATCTGAATGCAGAGTTCCAAAGAATACAAGGAGAGATAAGAAAGCCTTCCTCAGCAATCAATGCAAAGAAATAGTGGAAAATAATAGAATGGGAAAGACTAGAGATCTCTTCAAAAAATTAGAGATACCAAGGGAACATTTCATGCAAAGATGGGCTCAATAAAGGATAGAAATGGTATGGACCTAACAGAAGCAGAAGCTATTAAGAAGAAGTGGCAAGAATACACAGAAAAACGTTAGAAAAAAGATCTTCATGACCAAGATAATCATGATGGTGTGATCACTCACCTAGAGCCAGACACCTGGAATGTGAAGTGAAGTGGGCCTTAGAAAGCATCACTACGAACAAAGCTAGTGGAGGTGATGGAATTCCAGTTGAGCTATTTCAAATCCTAGAAGATGATGCTGTGAAAGAACTGTACCCTATATGCCAGCAAATTTGGAAAGCTCAGCAGTGGCCACAGGACTGGAAAAGGTCAGTTTTCATTCCAATCCCAAAGAAAGGCAATGCTAAAGCACGCTCAAACTACCATACAATTGCACTCATCTCGCACTCTAGTAAAGTAATGCTCAAAATTCTCCAAGCCAGGCTTCAGCAATACGTGAACCATAAACTCCCTGATGTTCAAGCTGATTTTAGAAAACGCAGAGGAACCAGAGATCAAATTGCCAACATCCGCTGGATCATGGAAAAATGTAGAGAGTTCCAGGAAAACATCCATTTCTGTTTTATTGACTATGCCAAAGCCTTTGACTGTGTGGATCACAATAAACTGTGGAAAATTCTAAAAGAGAGGAGAATACCAGAGCACCTGACCTGCTTCTTGAGAAACCTGTATGCAGGTCAGGAAGCAATAGTTAGAAGTGGTCATGGAACAACAGACTGGTTCCAAATAAGAAAAGGAGTACATCAAGGCTGTATATTGTCACCCTGCTTATTTAACTTCTATGCAGAGTACATCATGAGAAACACTGGACTGGAAGAAGTACAAGCTGGAATCAAGATTGCCAAGAGAAATATCTATCATTTCAGATATGCAGATGACACCACCCTTATGGCAGAAAGTGAAGAGGAACTAAAAAGCCTCTTGATGAAAGGAAAAGAGGAGAGTGAAAGAGTTGTGTTAAAGCTCAACATTCAGAAAACGAAGATCATGGGACCAGATGGTCCCATCACTTCATGGGAAATAGATGGGGAAACAGTGGAAATAGTGTCAGACTTCATTTTTTTGGGCTCCCAAATCACTGCAGATGGTGACTGCAGCCATGAAATTAAAAAACACTTACTCCTTGGAAGGAAAGTTATGACCAACCTAGATAGCATATTGAAAAGCAGAGACATTACTTTGCCAACAAAGGTCCATCTAGTCAAGGCTATGGTTTTTCCAGTAGTCATGTATGGACGTGATAAGTGGACTCTAAAGAAAGCTGAGTGCAGAATTGATGCTTTTGAACTGTGGTGTTGGAGAAGACTCTTGAGAGTCCCTTGGACTGCAAGGAGATCCAACCAGTCCATTCTAAAGGAGATCAGTCCTGTGTGTCTTTGGAAGGAATGATGCTAAAGCTGAAACTCCAGTACTTTGGCCACCTCATGCAAAGCATTGACTCATTGGAAAAGATCTGATGCTGGGAGGGATTGAGGGCAGGAGGAGAAGGGGATGACAGAGGATGAGATGGTTGGATGGCATCATCGACTCAATGCACATGAGTTTGGGTGAACTCTGGGAGTTGGTAATTGACAAGGAGGCCTGTCATGCTGCAATTCTGGGGTTGCAAAGAGTCGGACACAACTGAGTGACTGAACTGAACTGAACTGATACATATGTTCCCTCCCTCTAAATCTCCCTCTCATCTTCCTCCCCATTCCACCTCTCTAGGTTGTCACAGAGCCCCAGTTTCAGTTCCCTGAGTCATATAGAACTTTCCCATCAGCTATGTGTTTTACATATGGTAATACAAGTTTCCATGTTTCTCTCTTCATATATCCCAACTTCTTCCTCCCTCTTCTCCCCCGCCCCATGTCTATAATTCTGTTCTCTATGTCTGTGTCTCCATTGCTGCCCTGCAAAAAATTTCATCAGTACCATCTTTCTAGATTCCATTCATATGTGTTGGTATACAATATTTGTTTTTCTCTTTCTAACTTACTTCACTCTGTATAATAGGCTCTAGGTTCATCCACATCATTAGAACTGACTTGAATGCATTCCTTTTTATGGCTGAGTAATATTCCACTGTATGTATGAGCCACAGCTTCTTTATCCATTCATCTGTAGATGGATATCTAGATTGCTTCCACATTTTAGCTACTGTTAATAGTGCTGCAATGAATGTTAGGGTACATGTATCTTTTTCAATTTTGGTTTCCCCAGGGTATATGCATACCAGTGGGATTGCTGGGTTATATGGGATTTTATCCCTAGGTTTTTAAGGAATCTCCTTACTGTCTTCCATAGTGGCTGTATTTTTTAATCAAAAAATTAACCAAATTTGTAATTGAGGCTTATGCAAAAACTAATATATTATTTCCCTCACATCACATCTTCTATAAGAGTTCTATTTCCAATAATTAAATGTCTCATAGCAGTTCTTTCAAATGAGAACAACTGGAGAAATTATGTGAAATTTAAAATACATACTTTTTAAACATGAAAAAAAAAATCCTACCAAAACAGCCAGGAGTTGAAGGTCCATGATCCTGTACAGGGCTCCCCTGATGGCTCAAGTGGTAAATAATCCACCTGCCAATGGAGGGGATGCAGGAGATGTAGGTTCAGTCCCTCAGTGGGGAAGATCCTCTGGAAGAGGAAATGGCAACCACTGCAGTGTTCTTGCCTTGAAAATCCCATGGACACAGGAGCATGACAGGCTGCAGTCCATAGAGTTGCAAACAGTCAGACACAACTGAGCATGCACCAGCCTCAGCTTTTGTCTACTTCTTTCTTAAATATAACTGAAGTAGCAAGGAAAACAGATTGAAATAGGGTTGGTATTTTAGGCAAATTTCCCTCCTTGACTTATAAAATGATGAGCTGAACATCTCTTAAGAGTCAGAGACGTTGATCACGGTATTCGGTCTTGTCTCAGAATCTGGGAGACAAAATTGGAAATTCAAAGTTATGAAGGTAGCCAGGAATTAAGGTTTCAAGCCATTCAGAAATCAGTAGTACCAAGGAAGCAAATGGAGTTTTTACTAGTCTCAAGGTGATGCAGAGACAACATTTGACTTCAGGTTCTGCCAAGGGAGTGAGGTTACTGTTGAATACCCTGAGCTTTCAGTCAAGACACTGCTCCTTTACCAGAAAGGTCAAATTGGAAGTAAGCCAAGACTGAAACACTGAAATCCAGTCTTGCATTAACTCTTTTGATCAGACAAAGGTGATGTGCCCTATTCTACCTGCTTGACAGAAGTTACAGATGCATCCAGATTCTCTACAGCTTTTAATATTTAATGTTTGACATTTGAACAAAAATAAACAGATATGCCATGAAACCAAACCAAATGAAGCTAAGAGTAAAAGCAGCCAGTAAAAGTGGGCCCACAGATGAGCCTAATATTCGAGCAAGCAGACAGAGTTTAAAATAACTATGACTAATATATTCAGAAAAATAGAAGACAGTGTGGATCATTTAAACAGTGACATTTATAAAGGAAATCAAATGGAAGTTCCAGAAGTGATACCTCAGAAACATGAAAAGTCAGCAGATACTAACAAGAGGTTGGACACAGCTCCTCTTTATCAAAATGTATAAAAACTTAAGCGCTAGGAAGAAAAATAATGACTGATACAGATATATATAAGACATCTGAAGGATAATGTCTGAGAATTTTTCCAAACTGATGGAGAGAGAGCAAACCTTAGATTCAAGAAGCATTTTATGTCTTAAGCAGGATCAATGCAAAGAAAAATGCATTAGATACAATCTAGAAAAACTGGTGAAACCAAAGGGAAAAATCTTGATGTCAACCAATAAAAAGATAAATTATCTGCCTAGAAGCAACAACAGTAAGTGTGACTTTTCAACAGCAAAGATGGAACCCAAAATGTAATAAATCTTTAAAAAGCTGAAGGAAGAAAACCCTCTACCTAGAATTCTACATCTAGCAAAAATTTCCATTAAGAGAGAAGGCAAAGTAAAAACAAACTGTGAGAAACTTTCAAAAACTCTTGCTGGTAGTCCCATACTGAAATAAATACTGTAAGAGAGAAGACATATAGAAAGCGGAATACTGAAAATAAAGGAGAGCAACAGGAAGAATAAATAGTTGAGTAGAATTTTTTAAAAATATGTAACATTTAAAATAAACAAAAATATCTTTGGGATTTAAAATATGAGAAGAATAAAAATATTTGAATATACAGAAAAGAATGGGTAAATATGATTAAGTATCTAAAGACCCATTGCTTAGAATGGAATAAGATTACTAACTCTAAATTGCTATACATCTAGGGCACATAATGAAATCTGTCAGAAAATCATTTAAAAAATGATAAAAGAATATTTAACCAGAAAGTTGAGAAAGAGGGAAATGGAATAATAAAATATTTAATTAATCCAAATGAAGGCAAGAAAGAATGAAAAAGAATACAATAGGTAGGAAAAAAAAAAGAAGGTAGATGACAGATTCAAACCCTAAATAAATGGACTCCATTCTAAAAATAAAATTGTGAGACTACATATAAAAACACCAATTTCATGCCATTAGTTCTGCTTTTTAAATTCTTTTTAACATAGGTTTTCAGACTTGGATTTCCTTTTGTTACCCTCTCATCTCTTTAGTCTCTCTGGGATTTCCTATGCTAGGTGAAATCTTCTAATCTGTGAGACAGGACAGGGAAATGAGAGGAGAACAGCATTTGCAGCTGTCTATGATACTTGCTGAACTCACATGGAAAAAGTCACTTTACCTCAGACTTCCATTCATTCCTTCATCTGAAAAGAAATCTGCTGGAATCAAGTTTCTTCTAGACTTTGTTAGTAGTAGGGTCTTTTTAATTGACTCTGTACTCAATAACGTGGGGCTAAGGTTTATCACAATCTCTCATATTTTCAAAGCAGTATGAATGTAGTTAGCAAGAAGGATCAGGAAACCTTAATTTGTACATATTCCACTATGATCATTTAATTTGCATCCTTAATACCAAGATGAACTGTGTGGGAGGAATATGATACAAAGGTGATAGGGCAGTGGTGAAGAGATCAGTGGATTAGGCTCAGAGGAAGGAGGTTCTAGGCCTGACTCTGCTGTTTATTAGCCATGTGTTCAGGGAAGTCACATAAATTCTTAGGCTGTTATGTAAGACTGGAAGTGGACACTACTGCTGTCTTCATGCTTTGGGACAATGTTACATGTAGAAATGCTCAGTGGAGAATTTGTGTTCTTCAATAACTAAGTTCCTTTAGCTGGTCTCCAATTGAGTCATCTTTTAGTATCCAAGAGTCTATTAACAGCAATATTTTCATTCAGTGACCTTGGGTCTGATGTCATACCGTAAGCAATGGAAATAGGATAGGAAAGCACAGATTTAATACTCTCCTAGCTCTGTAATTTTAGACAACTCATTTGATTTTGCCACACCTGGAAAGTAGGGGTAATAATATTTGCTTTCCAGACCAAGAATGATAATGAATTAGAAAGTACTATATAAACTGTAAAGCATTTTATGGACAAAAAGTATTATTATAATTGAAGTTTTTTGTAAGTAAACTCTAATCAAGTCTACAAATATGATTTGAGCAAATAACAGTTAACTAGAGGCAAGAACGAATAATGATTTTTGTTAATCAATGACTGTTTCAGTATCTTGATTCTGACAATGAGATATCACAAGTCAAGATGGTGGCTAAAGGTGCCTCTTTACTCTTTTGCCTCCAATATCTCCATCTTTGAAAAGAGTTTAGAGCAAATATTTATTCATTTTCCTCCTCAAGCATTTGGGGCTCCCCCCATATTATATTGCCCTTTGTGCTCCATAATTTGCTTTTTTTTTTTAAAGCAACATGTCTTGCAGATCATTAAAGAGCAGAAAATAAAAGCTTACTTTATTCTTTTCAATTGTATATTCTGTAGAATAAAAATGCCATTAATATTATTAAAGATACTTCAATTAATTGACAGTTAAATTGCTTTAGGTTCTGCATTATTAAGTGGGAGCATTTGTGTAGGAGAGATTTCTAAGAATGCAACTGCTCAAGCAAGTATTATTACAGGTAATTTGGTAAATATTGCCAAATTACCTTTCAAAGGCAGAGTTTATGTTTTACAGATTGTATTCCCATCAACAAAACATGAAATGCTTCCCCCCTTCCTGCCACCACACCCTCATCAGCACTGCATATTATCAATATTTAAATTTTGGCTTTTGGGGGCTCCAAAATCACTGCAGATGGTGATTGCAGCCATGAAATTAAAACATGCTTACTCCTAGGAGGGCTTCCCTAGTGGCTCAGACGGTTAAGTGTCTGTCTGCAAAGCAGGAGACCCCTGTTTGATCCCTGGGTTGGGAAGATCCCATGGAGAAGGAAATGCAGCCCACTCCAGTATTCTTGCCTGGAAAATCCCATGGACCGTGGAGTGAAGGAAAGTTATGACCAACCTAGAGAGCATATTGAAGCGCAGAAACATTACTTTGTCAACAAAGGTCCGTCTAGTCAAGGCTATGGTTTTTCCAGTAGTCATGCATGGACGTGAGAGGTAGACTCTAAAGAAAGCTGAGCGCGGAAGAATTGATGCTTTTGAATGGTGGTGTTGGAGAAGACTCTTGAGAGTCACTTGGAATGCGAGGATATCCAACTAGTTCATCCTAAAGGAGATCAGTCCTGGGTGTTCATTGGAAGACTGATGTTGAAGCTGAAACTACAATACTTTGGCCACCTGATGTGAAGAGCTGACTCACTTGAAAAGACCCTGATGCTGCGAAAGATTGAGGGCAGGAGGAGAAGGGGACGACAGAGGATGAGATGGTTGGATGGCATCACCGAATCAATGGACATGAGTTTGGGTAGACTCTGTGAGTTGGTGATGGATCCAGAGGCCTGGCGTGCTACAGTTCATGGGGTTGCAAAGAGTCGGATATGACTGAGCGACTGAACTGATAGATGGGAAAATAACCCATTGGTTAGTAATGAGGTGGAGTATATTTTTATATATGCCTTGAATATATCCTTGCATTTCTTCTGTGAATAGTCTGTTGATAGCCTTCATCCATTTTCTATTGGTTTATTTGTCTCACAGATTCGTAACATCTATATTTTCTGGATCTTCATCCCTTGTCCTTTACATATGCTACAAATATTTTTCCAATCTGCTACAATATTTTAGTTTATTAAAGATATTACTTGCCATTACAAGTTTTAATTATTCATTATTTTTGTTCTTTAAAATATCTAGAAGATGTTCTCTCATGTACTTTTCTAATGCTTTTATTTTTGTATTAAGCTTGTTTGACAATCTGGAATTTATTTGGGGGTACGATAGGAATTTGAAAAAGGAAATTGCAGCCCACTCCAGTATTCTTGCCTGGAAAAGGTGTTTGGTGGGCTACAGTCCATGGGGTTGCAAAGAGTCCGACACAACTTAGAGACTAAACAATAATAACAATAGGAATTAGGAGTATTCATTAATTCCCCCCTAATTAATGGACAATAAATACAAAATTATTTCAGCATGATTTTCCTTAATGATTTAGTTTCTTTCCATCATTTTGGAATATAGCATTGTTAATATTAATTTACACTGATACATGGAAATAGACCTGGATCCATTAGCAGAACTCTCTATTCTATTTCACTGATCTAACTGTACAGTCTTGCATTATAATGCCATTTTAATTATGTATCTTTTCCTCTTGATACTTGGAAAAATATTTTTCTAAATTAAATATTTTATCTATTTATTTAGGTAATTTAAAAAATTTTACTGTAATCTATCAATTTTGTGAACATATAATGGATTTCCTGATGTTGAACTATCCTTGCATTTCTGAGAAAATCTTATTTCATTTTGTTTTCATACAATAATGGATTAAATTTTCTTATTCTTTAAGATTTTTTTTCCTCTATGTACCTGAGTGAGATTGACCTCTAGTTGAAGTGTACCCTCTCAAGTCTTTATACATTTCCCTAAATGTCCTCATACACTTAATATAAGATTTGTACTAGCTTTTTGTATTGAGCTGAGAAGCTTTCCGTCTTCTTCTATGATCTGAGAACATTTGTTGTATATAAGAATTATCTGTCCTTTGAAAGTTAGATAGATCTTACCCATTACTTTGCCTGAGCTAACTGTAATTTTAGAGACAGCTTTTATTTCTTCAGTGTTTATGGTTACATTTTTAGCTGCTATATTTAAAGATATTTGCTTGGTTTTAAGATTTTTTTTGTTTTGTATGTAAACGCTTCTTACAATTTGTTGCTGTCATTGCTTCACTAGTTAGTATATCTTGGCAAATAGCACACTATGACCTTGGCACTTCCTCCATCAGTCATATCACAAAAAGCAGATTCACTGCAAATAAATACAATTCAAAACTCAAACTTTCGATTACATTTTATGTTTGGCAGGAACTGTTTATTTTTCCCCTTATAATATCAAATACATATATTTTTCAATGTATATTTAAGACAGAGACTGAAATGTTGCTGACCAAAATCAAGGCTTTCAGATCACCCAATTTAAGATGCCTTATCTCAAAGCAGTGACTATCAGGAATGAGAAGCTATAGACAAATATTTAATTACTTGAAAATAACTCCGTGCTTCATCCTTACTGTTTTTTAATCACAGAAACAATGGATAGTAGTGACAAAGTAGAAAATGCTAAGAAATGCAAAAAGAAGATAAGTTAATGTACCCCAAATCCATCACCCAGAGGAAAATGATTTGCTGTATAATCTGCCAGAAATTTTGTGCAAATTTGCCCACAAATATACCAGAAAAAATTGTCCATTTTATACATATGGGTGGGTATATGTAACCTGCATTTTTCACTTACCATTGTAAACAGTTTTCCACATCAGTAAATACAGATCTGTCTTACATTGGCCAAATGGTATTCTGTTGTGTGAGTCATTACAATTTAGTCATGCCCCTATTATTACACATTTATATTGTTTTTAATTTTTCACTACTTTAAACAAGCTGTGACAAAAATAATTTGAAACACTCTATCATGAATATTTGGTGCTAATTATATAATGAATCTTTCTGAAAGAGGGTACTCTCAGGCTGTGAAGAGCTGTGAGTCTTGAAGTCAGCTGACGTCATCCACTTAATGTTTTATGATCCACTCCTTACATCTAGAACTTTAAGATGAGCTTGAAGTTGGGCAGGCTTGCACTCTGTGCTACTCCTCCAGCTCACCCTCCTACATTTTTTTATTATATCTGGCATCCTCTGGCCTTATTTTTATATCTTCTTTGTCTGATTATTAATTTAGAGAAAAAAGAATTAAAGCAAGAATTTGGCATACTTAAATCATTAGCAAACAAATAATCAAGTGCTTTCCTTGGGGGGATACTAAGGTGAATAATGTGGCAGGGAGCTAATATTTCTTGAGTACTTTGTGCCAGATTTTTAATATTCATTATTTTATTCAACCTTCACAGTACCTCTTCAAAGGTGGTATTGCAGATGAGCAAACTGAGGTACAGAGAGGTCCAATAGCATAACCAAGATCAAACTGAGTAAGTGACAGTCAGGTTTGGATGCAGGGAATCTCCTTGATATGGATAAAGCACAGTTCTTGCCCTCAAGGAATCAACAAAATGGTGCCATACCCTGGAAGTTGTGTGCTAATTGTAATTCATGAGCACATGTACTTTGGTCCCTTGCCTATTTACCCTTTTCTAGTTTTGAGGAGGAAAGTCAGCTAGTTCTTTACAATAAAGAAATGCTATACTTAAGCAGGACCTCAACTGAAATGATTACAATGAGAATACCCTATGCATGAACAGAACATGCGTGCATGAAAACCGCATGCTGCAGCAGGCAATGCATTCCTGGGAGACGGGCTTTTTCAAGAATTATAAACACAATTAAAAAAAATAAGCCAAGCACATATGGTCACCAAATATTCAATGATGAGAGTAAGAACAACAAAAAAAGTTTTTTTTTTAAAAAGTTCCACTCATCTTCCTCCACTGTTTGAAAGGAGCAGGGCTAATAAGTAACCTTAGGGTTGTTTAAAAAGGTCAGTTCATTTTAGTAATTTGGAAGCATACTTACTGCATGATGATATTTTCCTTTCAGCAATCATGCCTCAGATAATGTGCTTAAGTACTTTAAAAAAAAATCAAGACCTTTAGTTCAGATACCCCTGGATGGGCTTGCTCCCCAGAAAGTCAGAGGCACTCTGTGCTGAGCCCTCCCAGGAAGGGAATGTCTTCGGGCTTTTTCTCCACACCTCTCTTTCTGCATCTCTTCCGATCTTCCGGCTTGAAGGAAATGGTGGTATTTAGTCTGAAGAAGAGATGGTTTTTAAGTAAGATAATAGCCCATTCCAGTTCTTTTTAAAAAGCAAAACAAAAGCAAACAAACATGAAACTTTCTTTTAAGATTCTCCAGATCAGAAATAATACCACCAGTGTGAATTATAGTGAGATTTTTTTCTTAGAAGAGAGTGAAACATCAAAATCTATGAGACAGCGGAAAGGGCGCCAAAGTCAGGGTGAGAAGTTTCAATTTCACATCCTCTTAGGAAGCATATGAACTTGCACTAATGTCTTAACCTGTCTGGACCTCATGATGTTTATCCAGGCAGAGGGCAAAATATTTGCCCCACCTACCACTTAGGATTGCTAATGTCAATGAAATGAAATAATTTGTGTGAAAACCATCTGTGAAATGTTGAGTGCTCTATAAAATGTGTTATTATGTTATGGTGATATTATTAGCCTCATAATGCCTGATACAACCGGGTACTTGGTTACAACTTGTTTTTGTTGTTTTAGTAACATTCCCATAGCAAATAGCTATAGTTTTGGAGCTCTGTGGGTTCAGGCTGGCATGTTATATGAGCCTGTTGAAAAATGATGGCTGATAACTGAAAAAAGGAATGCAAGCAATTTGGGGGCTGCTCACCTCCATCCTGAATCTATGGTTCCCACCCAGCTGGTGAGACTCTCTGAAGCTGTGACTCTTATGTGTCAACACATAAGGAAAGAAGGAGAGAAAGAGGGTTGCTCCAACTTAGAAACTCGGATTAACATTTAAAATTGACAAACATTCCCCTAAAAAATGCACAACAGTAATAAGAACAAAGCTCATTTCAGTTGGCCTGCGATTTCCAGAGAACCAGGATGCAATTTCCAAGCAGGATGTATTTGGGGTGCGAATGTGGGGTTGGAAAGGCCTCTTGTCTCAGTCAATGGGCCTGGAGATGTTAGCCAAACCAGGCTGGGGTCCCAGGCACAAGCAGAAGCACAGATTCTTAGGTCTGGTGCATGTTCTATCTTCTTCCACACTCTCCACAGTCTACCAAAGGCTTAGCCAGAAACACCTGAAGCAGACTTTTTCCCTGAAGCTATTTCTGAAATTCCAGAATACAGCCTGGTCAGGCAGCAGGTGAGCTCCTGGGTTTGGGCCCAGGTAAGGTCCATGCTCAAAATTCTCCAAGCCAGGCTTCAGCAATACGTGAACCATGAACTTCCAGATGTTCAAGCTGGTTTTAGAAAACGCAGAGGAATGAGAGATCAAATTGCCAACATCTGCTGGATCATGGAAAAATGTAGAGAGTTCCAGAAAAACATCTATTTCTGCTTTATTGACTATGCCAAAGCCTCTGACTGTGTGGATCACAATAAACTGTGGAAAATTCTGAAAGAGATGAGAATTCCAGAGCACCTGACCTGCTTCTTGAGAAACCTGTATGCAGGTCAGGAAGCAACAGTTAGAAGTGGTCATGGAACAACAGACTGGTTCCAAATAGGAAAAGGAGTAGAAGCACAAGCTGGAATCAAGATTGCCGGGAGAAATATCAATAACCTCAGATATGCAGATGACACCACCCTTATGGCAGAAAGTGAAGAGGAACTCAAAAGCCTCTTGATGAAAGTAAAAGAGAAGAGTGAAAAAGTTGGCTTAAAGCTCAACATTCAGAAAACGAAGATCATGGCATCTGGTCCCATCACTTCATGGGAAATAGATGGGGAAACAGTGGAAACAATGTCAGACTTTAGTTTTTTGGGCTCCAAAATCACTGCAGATGGTGATTGCAACCCTGAAGTTAAAAGACACTTACTCCTTGGAAGAAAAGTTATGACCAACCTAGATAGTATATTCAAATGCAGAGACATTACTTTGCCACCAAAGTCCGTCTAGTCAAGGCTATGGTTTTTCTAGTAGCCATATATGGATGTGAAAGTTGGACTGTGAAGAAAACTGAGGGCCGAAGAATTGATGCTTTTGAACTGTGGTGTTGGAGAAGACTCTTGAGAGTTCCTTGGACTGCAAGGAGATCCAACCAGTCCATTCTGAAGGAGATCAGCCCTGGGATTTCTTTGGAGGGAATGATGCTAAAGCTGAAACGCCAGTACTTTGGCCACCTCATGTGAAGGGTTGGCTCATTGGAAAAGACTCTGATGCTGGGAGGGATTGGGGTCAGGAGGAGAAGGGGACAACAGAGGATGAGATGGCTGGATGGCATCACTGACTCGATGGATGTGAGTCTGAGTGAACTCCGGGAGTTGTTGATGGACAGGGAGACCTGGCGTACTGCGATTCATGGGGTTGCAAAGAGTTGGACATGACTGAGCGACTGAACTAACTAACTAACTAAGGTCCATATACTCAGAGAAGGGCGAGACTGGTGTGGTCCCAGGCAACGTGGGTTTCATGCTGCATGTCTGGGACACATAAACACTGCCTTCTTTGCTTCTAAATTATATACTTAGCCTTTTCTCCCTGTTTTTCTTCCTTTTCCTGCTTCCCACATGTTCCTTTTCTTACACATATATGCTGTTCAGAGTCTTACTCCTTTTCTTTCCTCTTTTTATTTCTATTATTTAGCAGAGTCCTAACGTTGACTCAGTTAACTGCCTTCTGTTGCATTGTCCTCATCTGTGAAATGAAAATTGACTCTTCACTTTGTAGAGGGTTGGTGGTGCTAGTGGTAAAGAACCCATCTGCCAATGCAGGAGACGTAAAAGACGTGGGTTCATGCAAAAGACCTAAAAGATGTCAGGAAGATCCCTTGGAGGAGGGCATGACTACTCACTCCAGTATTCTTGCCTGGAGAATCCCATGGACAGAGCTGCCTGGTGGGTTATACTCCATAGGGTCGCACAGAGTTGAACATAACTGAAGCGACTTAGCACAGCACACAGGCAGGTGATTCTATACTGATGGCTACCTCCTCAACCCTCTCCTGTCCTTTCTTCATCTTACCTTTAAAATCTCTCTCCTTCCCTTGTCCTTTTCCTTGCTCCTTCTTTTTCTCCTTCTCTGCCTCTCTGTTTTTTCCTGTCACACACAGCCATCTCCACTAGCTTAGTTTTATGCTTTCAGGAGGTCACCGTGGGACATTCTGTCTTCTTGACTAACCCTTGCTCCTCAGCTCTTGGGGCAGGCAGCATGGCTGTGGCCAGCAGGACTTCCAGAAGCAATGGTATCAAGGTCTTTCTCTTTACCTTCATCCCATTCGTGCTGAAACCCAGGCTATCACAACTGCAAAGTAGAGCTTGATGGTCTAAATCTCTTCCCATGCTGACCTATGTCTGGTGGTGTTTCCTATCTTTTTCTCAATGAGAATCAACTGGGATGTTAGTCAATGCCTTGGAAGCCACAGAAATTATTTGATTCTTGACATGTAGCAGAGGTCATTCCCTTCTGAGAATATAACCCTCAAGGCCTTTTGACCCTTAATGTGAAATCTAACTGCTGTCCCCTCGCAGGTACCTCTCAGTAGCATCTCATGGAAGCTCTAGAATGCGGACCATTTGTAGGTACCATAGGAAAAGTGGGTTGGATTTCACTGAGAGGATGCAGAGAACACGAGAAGTATTCCCCATCAGGAACAACGTAAGACTGAATTTGAACGTGAAGTTTCCTAGGTAGAGCTGGCTTGGCTCACTCAGCCCTGTCATTCACTGTGTCGCCACCATGGGCCAGATGCTGAACTGGGCTCCATAGGTAATGGCGGACAAGATCTTTGTTCCCAGTGGTTCATAATCTAGCTGGAGAGAAAACAAATAAGTGGACAGTCTTTCCAGTTATACTAGAGGGAACACTAGGATACGGGGATAATACTGGTGCTGACGGGCCTCTTCTCTGCCTGCGTTTCAGATATGTCTAGGGTTTATGGGCTACACTAGTGGTGATAAAATCTACCCCAACCTGAGACTGTTGGACAGGAAGGACTTCCCAAGGAGAAACAATAGACTTGAATCCAAAAGTGAATTAATAAAAGATAGATATGAGACGGTATTAGGCAGGGGGGAGAGAGAATTTTCTGGCCAGAAAGTAGTTCCAAGACTAGGATGTGTGTACATGGGGGCTTGGGTAGTTCTGCATGCTGGGTTGCTAGTGTGGAGGCAGAGATTAGCAGGAAGCACAGCTGGAGAAGGAACTGGAGTGCAGGAAGATGTGACTGTCGTGCTAATGTATTTGAATATTTTCTTGCAGGCATTAAGGAGCCCTTATAACCATGAAATGGGAAGAAAACATGACCGTATGTATTACTTTTGAAACCCCATTTCTAACGTTAGTGGAATTGAAGGAGAGCAAGCCTAGATACAGAAACAACAGTCAGGATGGTGCTTTCTACCCTGGGTAGAAACATAGAATTGCACATAGAATTGCCTGGGGGCTGAAAAATACTGATACCTCAGTTCCACCCACAGAGACTCTGATATAATTCGTCTGGGGTGTAGCCTGGGCTTTGGAAAATTTTAAAAGCTACCCAGGGGATCCTGGCTTGCAGCCTAGGCTGAGAACCACAGGTTTAAGAGGCAGAGGATTGGAGAGTACTGAAACGCTATTAGATGTGTCCAGCTTGGACAGGACATTGCTGAGGGCTTCCTGAAAAAAACACCTTATATTTTTTTCTTCTAAAAGTGGTTAGGAGGTGAGTCTTATACTTGATGGCCAACTATAGGTGGGTTCTCAAATGACTGTGAGGGGAACAGTGAGCCTTGGAGTTTATTAATACCAAGCCTGAGATGTTCATTGATGGGAAGTAGCAGCATCTCAAGATAAATTAGTGACAACAGGGTGGGGGAGTGGAAATGATGTAATTTGATTAGAATATAAGTTATTTTGTGAATTACTTATGATCCCCTGGAGGAGGGCATGGAAACCCACTCCAGTATTCTTGCCTGGAGAATCCCCATGGACAGAGGAGCCTGGAGGGCTCCAGTCCATAGGGTCACAAAGACTGGGACACGACTGAAGTGACTTAGCACACATGCACTGGTAAGTCAGAGTAAGTGAATTAGCATACACATATAACCACTTAATATCCCCCACCTGCCCCCATTTTGTCCAAATTTCACTTCAACTTTCTTCTCAAATTGATTGAGACTGGACAGAAAAACTCTAATTCAGCTGCATTGAAGGTTTTCTATTTAGCCTATCCAAACTATGGCTAATTTTTGAACAACATCAACAACAGCAGAAAAGAAATGTTAATTTTAAGCCTGACATTTTGAATTTATTGTATCTTTCCATGCATTATGTTTTTGTGAAGAACTCAATGCCCTATCGCCCAGACTGCATTTCCCGTTTCTATTTAGCCCTCTAAGAATTACTCAGCCCCAGAACACTGAGAACATTCGGGCAAGTCCAAATACCATGGAGTTAACCCCTTTGTGCACAGAAAGTTTCTCCTGACTTCACAGCAGTGGCTTTGCTGGGAGCAAAGTCTTCCAGCGATCCCCAGTGCTGGCTGAGGGGATGTGATATAGGGGTTAAAGGCAATTTACAATTTCCAAAAACCACTTGATTTGTTGAAAGAGCCTCCTGAGGAAGAATATGTAAGTCTGAAATGGTTTACAACATCTGAGAAGGTGGGAGTGCACACTCAGAGGCCCTCAAAATGTCAGATTTGGGCCCAGAATCAGGAGACAGACTCTGCTGGGGTTTCTATGACTCTCGTTAACTGCTAAGCCTTCCTGTTGAAATCTTTGACAGTACCTTTGACAGCAAGTTATTATCTTACCATCAAATCTGCCTCTCACCCCCTAGTCCTTCTGCTCCTCCAGTTTCTAAGAAGGTGTGTAATAGTTAATGTGGGGGATTGGAGAGTTAAAAAGCAGATTCTAGAATTTCTAGGGACTTGACTCTTTCAGGGGTAGGCTGTGAGCAAACTCTCCAAGTTTTTTTTTTTTTTTTTTCCATTTTCACTGGAATTGAATTAACAACAGCAAGAGAATGCCTCCAGGTTTATAGTTGTATGGCTTATTGTGTATATATCCTATAAAGTTGAAAACCATATGGAGAATTCCACTTCTTGGCTTTGTGTGTGTGTGTGTACCAGGAAGTAGTAAAATGTTTTGAGGTGCTATTAAGTCTTTAAGTTACAAAATCAAGATTCCACCTTAAAATTTTTCCATACTGTACTTGGTTGCATAGCCTGGGGTGCTGAGTGCCTGCCAAATATCTATCAGAGAGTGATTTATGATATATGATACACTCCCCGGCCCAAGTGGAGGCTGTCGTTGAAACATGAGAGAGGGGAGGTTTGCTCTCTCGAAACCATGAGGGCTGGTTTCTGTTTGGCTTTTCTGAGGGAATGACCAGAATAAAACGTGTCACATTTTACAGCACCAAAACTTATGTAAGAAACAAAACACGATTCTGTTAGGGGAAAAAACAAAGCAATACAAAACCCTTAGTTTCTCTTTGTGGTTTGTTAGGGATTGTTCTCTCTCCAAGTGACCGTTGTTCTTTGCTCCTTCATTCATCCACCCTATTACTCCCCTCATCTATTGTCGCTAATCTACTGAGTCCTGAAATAAAAAAGGAAGAGCTCTGTACAGGCAATTAAAGTATTTTAAAATGAAATCTCAGCTCCATGTTTTAAATATTTCATGTGCTTTCCATTCTACTCTAACTAAGAATATATTGTGAGTTCTAGTGTTTTCTGTTCTACAAATGTTTCCTTTGCAGCTGTGAGGAAGTACATCTCCCATATGGCTTTTAGGACACTTTGCAGTTTGCTTAGATAAAGCAATATGGACCAAGAAAAATGAAATAGCAACCGTTTTTCCTTCATATCAAAATCTTTTGGGTTTCTAAGTGGATATTTGAATTAACAGCAATGTAAAGCACAGTATGATTGGCTTTCTAAAGTACTGTTAGTTGGGGTATTGCTGCAGGTTTTAAAATAGCCCATCTATGAATGCTGAGCCTTTTTTGTTGGCGAAATATGCATTGCTTGGTTTCGGACCATAAAAGAAAGCTATGGTCACTGGAGAAAATTTGGACAATACAGAGAGTGCATTTAAGATACTGTACAGCGCCTCATTGGTTTCCTAAGTTACCTTACATCGTTATTATTCTTCAGTATCATTATGCATTCTTTGAAAACACAATTCCTAAAGGCTTCATAATTTTTGATATTATTATGACATACTTAGCTCTTTCCTTGTTATGGGACATTTAGGGTATCTCCATTTTTAATGAAAATGTTATTTTAAATAACAATGTCATAAATAAATCTGCACATGGAGCTTTAACCATATTTCCATTTAGGATAGGTATTACACAACTGGTGTTACAGATCAAAAATTATTAATGTATTTTAATAACCTTGTTACATATTTTCATATTGGTTTCATACATTGTGCTTTACTGCCATCATTTGAAGGTGAGTTTGTGTCAACCTCATCCTTACATTCTTCAGTACTCTGATGGCTGTTTTTTTAACTGAAGTATAATTGACATAAGTTCTGTTAGTTTCAGGCGTACTATATAGTGATTAGACGTTTATATTTACTACAAGATGATCACCATAAGTCTATTTACCATCTGTCATGGTTTAAAATTATCATATTATTGACTCTGTTCTCTATTCTGTATATTATATTCTCATGACATTTCTTTTTCTGCAATTGGAAATTTGTGCTTCTTAATCCCCTTTGGCTGTTTTGCTCATCTCCCTATGATCCTCCTCTGTATCTATGAAACTATTTTTGTTCTATTTGTTTTTTCTTTTATATTCCATATCCAAGTAAAATCACTTGGTATTTGTCTTTCTCTAATTTTACTAAAAATGCCGTCTAGCTCCATCTATGTTGTTAAAGTGGCAAAATTTCACTCTTTTATGGTTGAACAATATTCCTATATACATAATACACATATTTATGTATATATTTTTTATATACTTATATATTCTGTATATCACATCTTCTTTATCCATTCACCTGCTGCTGCTGCTGCTGCTGCTAAGTCACTTCAGTCATGTCTGACTCTGTGCGACCCTGTAGACGGCAGCCCACCAGGCTCCCCCGTTCCTGGGATTCTCCAGGCAAGAACACTGGAGTGGGTTGCCATTTCCTTCTCCAATGCATGAAAGTGAAAAGTGAAAGTGAAGTCGCTCAGTCATGTCTGACTCTTATTGCCTTCTCCGTCCTTTCCCCCAGCCATGGGCATTTGGATTGTTTCCATGTCTTGACTGTTATAAACAATGGTGCAGTGAACACAGGAGTGCAGGGTGCTTATATGTTCTTAAATTAGCATTTTCTTTAGGAAAATACCCAGAAGTAGAATTTTTAGATCCAATGGTAGTTCTATTTTTAATTTTAAAGAACTTCCATATTATTTTCCATAGTGGCTACACCAGTCTATATTCCCTCTCAAAGGGAACAAGTATTCTTTTTCTTCCACATTTTTGTCTTTACAAGTTATTTGTTGCCTTTTTTGATAATAGCCATTCTTACAGGAGTAAAGTAGTATATCATTGTGGTTTTGCTTTGCATATCCTTCACAGTTAGTAATGGTTAGCATTTTTTCATGTGTCTGTTAGCCATCTGTATGTCTTTGAAAAAAATGTCTATTTTAGACTTTAAAAATATTAAGATGTCTGAGTTCTATATATACTGAATGTTAACTCTATCAAATATATAATCTGCAATTATCTTCTCCCTTTTTGTGCTGTTGCTGGTGTTCTTCACTGTTCAAAACCTTTTTATTTGTTGTAGTCCCACTTGTTTGTTATGCTTTTCATGCCCTTGCCTAAGGAGACAGATCCAAAAAAATGTTGCTAAGAATGATGTCAAAGAGCTGACAGTCTATGGTTCCTTCTAGGAGTTTTGTGGTTTCAGTCAAGTCTTTAATCCATTTGAATTTAATTTTATATTTGGTATAAGATAGTGGTCCAGGTTTATTCTTTCACAAGATTATCCAGTTATCCCAACATCATTTATTGAAGAGATGTTTTCCCACTGTATGTTCTTACTTCCTTTATTGTAGATCAACTGATCATATGTCAGTGGGTTTATTTCTGGATTCTCTATTTCATTCCATTGATTTGTGTGTCTATTTTTATGCCAGTACCATATTGTTTTGATTGGCAAAGCTTTGTAGTATAGTTTGAAATCAGGAACCTTGATACCTCCAGTTTTGTTTTTCTTAGTGTTGTTTTGGCTATTCAGAATCTTTTTTTGGTTCATACAAATTTTGAAATTATTTGTTCTGGTTCTGTGAAAAAATCATGAAGGAAATCCAAATAAAAACTGCAGTTGATAGGAACTGCATTGACTACATATATATTACTTTGAATAATGGCATTTTAACAATATTGATTCCTCCAATCCAAGAGAATGGTATATCTTTTCATTTATTTGTGGCACCTTTATTTTTTTTTTTTCATTAGTATCTCACAGTTTTCAGAATACAGGTGTTTTATTTACTAGGCTAAATTTATTTCTAGGTATTTTATTCTCTTTGAAGCAGTTGTAAATGGGATTGTTTTCTTAATTTCTCCTTCCTTATTGGTGTATTGTAACACAGATTTCTGTATGCTAATTTTGTATCCTGCAACATTACTGAATTCATTTGTTAGCTCTACTAGGTTTTTCAGTGAAATCTTCAGGGTTTTTTTTAAAATATAATATCATATCAGCAAATAGTAACAGTTTTACTTCTTCCTTTACAGTTTGGATGACTTTTATTTCTTTTTCTTGTTTAATTGCTATGGTTAAGACTTCCAATACCATGTTGAATAAAAGTGGAAGAGCAGGTATCTTTGTCTTGTTTGAGATCTCAGAGGGAAAGCTTTCAGCTTTCACCCTTGAGTATGATAGTAGTTGTAGGCTTCTCATATATGAACTTTATTATGTTGAGATATTTTCTCTCTATGGCCTCTTCATTCAGAGTTTTTATCATAAGTGTGCATTTAATTTTGTTAAATGCATTTTCTGCAGTCATTGAGGTGATCAAATGATTTTCACTCTATATTTTGTTAGGGTAGTGTATTGGTTTGTTAATGTTAAATCATCCTTGCATCCCTGGAATAGATCCTACTTGATCATTGTATATGATTCTTCTAATGTAGTGTTGAATTTGTCTTGCTACCATTATGTTAAAGATTTTTACATCTATATTGATCAAGGATATTTGTCTGTAATTTTCTTTCTGTAGTATCCTTGTCTGGCTTTGGTATCAGGATAATGCTGGCCACATACAGTGAGTTTGGAAGCTTTCCTTCTTCTTCAATTTCTTGGAATAGTTCAAAAAGTCTAAGTATTAAATCTTTTTAAAATATTTGATAGAATTCACTTATGAAGGTGTCTGGTGCTGGCCTTTTGTTTGTTGAGGGTTTTTGATTATTAATTAAATTTTTGCCAGTAATTAATACATTTAGATATTTTATTTCTTTCTGATTTAGTTTTGGAAGATTATACATTTCTAGGGATTTAGCCATTTCTTCTAGGTTTTCCAATTTGTTGGAATATAATTGTTCACTGTAGTTTTTATGATCCTTTGCATTTCTAGGGAATCAATTGTAATTTCTCCTTTTTCATTTATGACTTTATTTGGGCGTTTCTTTTTTTTTTTTTGATGAGTCTAGCTAAAGATTTATCAATTTTGTTTACTTTTCAAAGAAGCAGCTTTTAGTCTCATGATGTTTTCTAATTTCTTTTTTGTCTCCATTACTTATTTTCACTCTGATCTTTATTATTTCCTTCCTTCTACTAACTTTGGGCTTTGTTTGTTTTTCTCTTTTTAGTTCTGTTAAGTGTATAATTGTATTGTTTATTTGAGAGTTTTCTGGATTTTTGAGGTAGGCCTGATTTGCTATAAACTTCCCTCTTAAAACTGCTTTTGCTGTGTTTCATAGATTTTGGAAGGTTATATTTCCATTTTCATTTGTCTTAGAAATTTTTAAATTTCATCTTTGATTTCTTTGTTGACCCATTGTTTAGTAGCATGTTATTTAATCTTTTTGTATTTGTGTTCTTTTTTTTTATTTTCTTCTTGTGCTTCATTCTAGTTTTATGCCTTTGATATAAAAAAGATGCTTGATATGATTATAATCTTATTAACTTTATCGAAACTTGTTTTGTGGCTTAAAGACCTCTCCTGGAGAATGTTCTGCTGCTGCTGCTGCTAAGTTGCGTAGTCATGTCCAACTCTGTGCGATCCCATAGACCGCAGCCCACTAGGCTCCTCTGTCCCTGGGATTCTCCAGGCAAGAATACTGGAGTGGGTTGCCAGTTCCTTCTCCAATGCATGAAAGTGAAAAGTAAAAGTGAAGTCACTCAGTCGTGCCCGACTCTTAGTGACCCCATGGATTAGAGCCTACCAGGCTCCTCCGTCCATGGGATTTTCCAGACAAGAGTGCTGGAGTGGGGTGCCATTGCCTTCTCTGGGAGAATGTTCTATGTGCACTCAAAAAGAATGTATATTCTGTGTTTTTGGATAGAATGTTATGTATACATGTTTAAGTCCATCTAATCTGATATGTCATTTAAGGCCATTGAGTGTGTATGTGTGTGTGTGTGTGTGTGTGTGTGTGTTTTAAGCTGTATTTCTGTCTAGACAATCTATCCATTGCTGTAAGTGGGATATTACAGTCCCCTACTCCCATTGTATTACTGTCAATTTCTATTTTTATATCTGTCAATATTTGCTTTATGTATTTAGGTGCTATTATGTTGGATGCAAAATATTTACAAGTGTTATTTCCTCTTATTGAATTGATACCTTTATCATGAAATTCCCATCTTTGTCTCTTTTTGCAGCCTTTGGTTTGAAATATTTTTTGTGGTACAAATATTTCTATTCCAACTTTCTTTTTGCTTCTATGTGGATAGAATATCATTTTCCATCCCTCTACTTTCAGTCTGTGTGTGTCCTTAGATCTGAAGTGAGTTTCCTGTAGACAGCATATATATAGGTCTTGTGTTGTTGTTGTTGTTGTTTTTAATTCTTTCAGCTATTCTGTCTTTTGACTGGAGCATTTAGTTCATTTACATTTAAAGTAATTATTGAGAGGTGTATACTTATTTCCCTAATTGTTTTCTTTTTCTTTCTTTCTTTGTGTTCTTCTGTGTTCCTTTCTTCTCTTGCTCTCTCTGCTCTCTTCCTTGGTGATTTGATGAATTTCTTTAGCGTTATGTTTGGGCTCCTTGCTCTTAAGTTATTGTGTTTCTATTATAGTTTTTTGATATGTGGTTACCATGAGATTCATGTATGACAACCAATGTATATAGCAGTCTATTTTCAGTTTATGATCTCTTGAGTTTGAATACATCCTAAAACACTACATTTTAACTCTCTCCACTCACCTGTTTTACTTTTTTGATGTCACATTTTACATTTTTTTGTATATCCCTTAATTACTATAGTTATTTCAAATCCTAAAAGATGATGTCTTGAAAGTGCTACACTCAATATGCCAGCAAATTTGGAAAACTCAGCAGTGGCCACAGGACTGGAAAAGGTCAGTTTTCATTCCAATCCCAAAGAAAGGCAATGCCAAAGAATGCTCAAACTACTGCACAATTGTACTCATCGCACACGCTAGTAAAGTAATGCTCAAAATTCTCCAAGCTAGGCTTCAGCAATACGTGAACCATGAACTTCCAGATGTTCAGGCTGGTTTTAGGAAAGGCAGAAGAACCAGAGATCAAATTGCCAACATCTGCTGGATCATTGAAAAAGGAAGAGAGTTCCAGGGAAACATCTATTTCTGCTTGATTGACTATGCCAAAGCCTTTGACTGTGTGGATCACAATAAACTGTGGAAAATTCTGAAAGAGCTGGGAATACCAGAGCACCTGACCTGCCTCTTGAGAAACATGTATGCAGGTCAGGAAGCAACAGTTAAAAGTGGTCATGGAACAACAGACTGGTTCCACGTAGGAAAAGGAGTACGTCAAGGCTGTATATTGTCACCCTGCTTATTTAACTTATGTGTAGAGTACATCATGAGAAATGCTGGGCTGGAAGAAGCACAAGCTGGAATCAAGATTGCTGGGAGAAATATCAATAACCTCAGATATGCAGATGACACCACCCTTATGGCAGAAAGTGAAGAGGAACTCAAAAGCCTCTTGATGAAAGTGAAAGAGGAGAGTGAACAAGCTGGCTTAAAGCTCAATATTCAGAAAGCTAAGATCATGGGATCTGGTCCCATCATTTCATGGGAAATAGATGGGGAAACAGTGGAAACAGTGTCAGACTTTATTTTGGGTGGCTCCAACATCACTGCAGATGGTGATTGCAGCCATGAAACTAAAAGATGCTTACTCCTTGGAAGGAAAGTTATGACCAACCTAAATAGCGTATTCAAAAGCAGAGACACTACTTTGCC
The DNA here is from genome assembly GCF_042477335.2 of Ovis canadensis. Lineage (NCBI taxonomy): Eukaryota > Metazoa > Chordata > Mammalia > Artiodactyla > Bovidae > Ovis > Ovis canadensis. Next base: position 83,124,981 of record NC_091246.1, on the reverse strand, counting down.
AACACAGGTCCATCTAGTTAAGGCTATGGTTTTTCCAGTGGCCATGTATGAATGTGAAATTTGGACTGTGAAGAAAGCTGAGCGCTGAAGAATTGATGCTTTTGAACTGTGGTGTTGGAGAAGACTCTTGAGAGTCCCTTGGACTGCAAGGAGATCCAACCAGTCCATTCTAAAGGAGATCAACCCTGTGTGTTCTTTGGAAGGAATGATGCTGAAGCTGAAACTCCAATACTTTGGCCACCTCATGCGAAGAGTTGACTCATTGGAAAAGACTCTGATGCTGGGAGGGATTGAGGGCAGGAGAAGAAGGCGATGACAGAGGATGAGATGGCACCACTGACTCGATGGTGATGGATGGCATCACCGACTCGATGGACATGAGTTTGAGTCAACTCTGTGAGTTGGTAATGGACAGGGAGGTCTGGTGTGCTGTAATTCATGGGGTTGCAAAGAGTCGGACATGACTGAGCGACTGAACTGAACTGATAGTTGATTTTGCTACTTCCCATACTAGCTTTGTAAGTTATCGATCCACTACCTTTAATATATGTTTGCTTTTACCAGTGATATTTCTCTAATATAATTTCTTATTTCTAGTTATGACCTTTTCCATTTAAAGAAGTCCCTTTATCATTTTTTGTATGGCTGGCAGTGGTGAACTCCTCTAATTTTGCTTGTCTTGGAAACTCACAATCTCTCCTTCAGTTCTGAATGATAAACTTGCCAGGTAGAGTTTTCCTGAGCAAAATTTTTTTCCTTTCAGAACTTTTAATATATCATGTCACTCCCTTTTCCGCTAAAAAATCAACTAATAGTCTATGTATATTCTCCTATACATAACCAGTTGTTTTTCTCTTGATACCTTTAAGATTCTCTCTTTATCTTATTTTTATTATTTTATTTATTTTTGACTGCACTGGGTCTTTGTTGCTGTGTGTGGGCTTCCGTTTGCTGCAGAGAGTGGGGGCTACTCTTCATTGCAGTGTTGGGGCTTCTCACTGTGGTGGCTTCTCTTGTGGAGAACGGGCTCTAGGTGTGCAGGCTTCAGCAGTTGCAGCACACAGGCTCAGTAGTTGTGGCCCATTGGCCCTAGAGCAAGGGCTCATTAGTTGTCTCACACAGACTTAGTTATTCAGGCCATGTGGAATCTTCCCAGGCCAGGGATTGAACTCATGTTCCCTGCACTGGCAGGTGGATTCTCATCCACTGTACCACCAAGGAAGTGCTCTCCTTATCAGTTTTTGACACTTTAATTATAATACACTGTAGTGTGGTCCTCTTTTTGTTTCATTTTGTCCCTGAAACTCTATGGGCTTTCATTGAAAGTCTATATCCTGTGCCAGCTTAAGAAAAGTTTCAGCCATAATTTCTTCAAATAAGTTTTCTGACACTTTTTCTCTATCTTAACCTTCTGAGATCTCTGTAATGCAAATGTTAATATGCTTGATATTGTCCCAGAAATACCATAAACTAGCCTCCTTTTTTTTTTTCTTCGGTCCATGCTGCTTCTTGTGCAGGATCTTGGTTCCTTGACCAGGGATTGAACCTGGGCATTAAAAAGCACTGAGTCCTAGCCAGTTGACTGCCAGGGAGTTCCCATATCCTCATTAATTTTTTAAAAATTTTGTGTGATTTCCATTATGCTGTCTTCCAAAATTCTGACCTATTCTTCTCCATCATCTAATCTGTTGTTGATTCCACCTAGCATATTTTTCATTTCAGTTACCCTATTCTTCATCTCTGATTGGTTCCTTTTTCTATTTTCTCTTTATTAAAGTTCTCACTATGTTCATCTGTTCTCCTGAGTTCACTGAGCATCTTTATTACTGTTACTTTGAACTCTTCATCGAGTAGATTTCTTTTTTTTTAAATTAATTAATTAATTTATTTATTTTTAAATTTTAAAATCTTTAATTCTTACATGCGTTCCCAAACATGAACCCCCCTCCCACCTCCCTCCCCACAACATCTCTCTGGGTCATCCCCATGCACCAGCCCCAAGCATGCTGCACCCTGTGTCAGACATAGACTGGCGATTCAATTCTTACATGATAGTATACATGTTAGAATGCCATTCTCCCAAATCATCCCACCCTCTCCCTCTCCCTCTGAGTCCAAAAGTCCGTTATACACATCTGTGTCTTTTTTCCTGTCTTGCATACAGGGTCGTCATTGCCATCTTCCTAAATTCCATATATATGTGTTAGTATACTGTATTGGTGTTTTTCTTTCTGGCTTACTTCACTCTGTATAATCGGGCAAAATGATCTCAGAAAGCTGATGTCAATTCCCCAGAGATATAAAGATTAAAAGTAGTAGGTGGTAAATACAAAAATATTCAAAAGTCCTGTGTATTATTTATATAGAATCTATAGGAATAGGCAGGCCAAGGGATCTCAAGTAAACTATTGAGTGACTCAGGAAGACAACCAGGGTATCGTTTCACTATTAACATATAGGAAAACTCTGTTACCTGCTCTCTGAAGAACATATATTGTTTTAAAATTATTTTTCAAACAATCAATGAGATTCACATGCAATCATTAGTCTCTCAAATAGTCGTATTGCAGAATTTCCCAGTGACCTCAAGTTCTTAAATTTATCCTACACACTTGGTTGAGAATCTTAAATTTCTATTCACATATATTTAGCAAATTCTTCTACTTCATGGCTTAATTGCAAGGTATTTGCCCTTGGAGCAGTCCAATGTACCCATAAAAACAGGAGTTGATCATTTATGGAAAATGGCCATGGAAATACACCGAAGGTGTTTTAAGGACATGTTTTTAGTGTCCCCTCTAGGAAACCTGTATTTCCACTTCCCAGGAGCTCAGGATTTTAAAGATCAGGCTTCCTAGCCTCTTCAACCTCTGCAAGTTGAGATAACCTGTTGCTATTTTCAAATATAAATAGACTTTATTAGGCTTTAAAAGAACTGCCCAAGGGTTTTCCCCCCTTTTATCATTTTAGTGTTTGGATTGTCAGCGGAAGTCTTGAGCTTTGAGACTTGGAAGGCAGTGCCTGCAAACAAACATCCTGCGGACAAAACTGTCGGCCCAGCACTTGGTGTTCCAGGATGATTGACAGGAAACAGGGTGTGTGGTGAGAAGGGAGGACGGACTCTGAGCACTGTGGCTTCCAGTTCTCCCAAACAATAGCTAGGCTCCCTGGGAGCTTCAACACTCCTTTTCCATCTGCCCTGTGGAAGCGTGAATGGTTGGCTGCGGTGGGAGTTAGGGAGGATGTGGGTTGGGCAGGAGGTGAAAAGACCCCTGGTATTCAACCTAGCAATTACAAACAGAAAACTGAAACCTTTTGACAATGCTTCTGTTTGAGGGATAGGAACATGTAGAGATGCCAAGATCTGGCATGACAGTGGAACCAAACAATGACCAAAAAGGAGCCACCTGAAGAAATTATGATCTATCAAAGCCAACACTCATTGCTTGGGGGAGGTAGTGATAAAGAGAGATCAAGGATGGTTAAAGGAAGTCAAATGAGACTCATAAAGAAAAGAAAGCATAAAACATTTTTTTTTCCCCACCTTCCTCCCCGCTCCCCTACCCCACACAAGGCACTTTGGGACAAAGGAGAGGAAATGCACATTTTTAAAAGCCCAGCTCTGTGCTGGGTTTTTGAGGTAGGTATTATATTAATTTTTCCAAGTGATGAAAGGGAGGCTTAGAGAGTTTAAATAAGGGTTGTTCAATGGGGCAAATTTAGACCATGGAACACTTTGAGTTCTGTCCTTTGGGCCCCAAAACTCTCTGTTGCATTTTCCTCTATCATGTTTCCTCCCTACATTTGTCCAGGTTCTGCCCCCTTCCTTCTCTGCTTCAGTTCTAAAGGGAAATATGTCGAAGAAAATTTCTCTAGCTCAGGCTCCCAAAGCTCTCAATTTATATCTTCTTTTCTAATTTTCCCAAGCCTTTCCTCAACTTCTGGATTATCAGGCCCATTCATCTCTCCAGGACTTCACTGTGTTCTTTCCTCTGGGGCAGCGACTTTTCTTCTTTCTCTATAATACAATCTTCAGCTCACTCCTGAGAGTCCAGGTCAAATGTCACTTCTATAAAGATCTCATGTAGCACACTTTACCTTTCTCCCTGAGGTGGGATCAGTACCTTTTCAATACCATAGTCTCACAGCAATTTGTGTCTACTTCTTTTATAATTATCACATGTTATTTTGAATCTAACTATTCCTGGTTCTTACTAATCCATGAGTAACCCACAAAAGAAAACCTTAAGATTTAGTCTTTTGATAGTTTTACAATGTCCCATTTAGGTAAATATTAGGCTCTAATCCTCCTTTCCTTTCCTCTGTCTCTCCCTTTATGTCTGAGAATTCCTGAGAGTCTATTGTCTCTTTATAGTCAGTAGTTGTCCTTATGGGATTTCATAAATTAAGAAGAAAAAGTAGGCAGAGACATTAAAAGACTTAGATGGGAAGAAGGTCCCCTGTCAACCCTTTCCTCCATCCTTTCCTTCCTCCCTCTTTGTTTCCTTCCTTCCTTCTTTCCCTTTTTGCTTCCTTCCTTCCTTAAATATTTATAGGTTATCACTTATATTTTTGGTACTGTGTTAGACACTGAGAATATAAGTAAGAACAGAATCCACACTTCTTCTGCCCCTATGGAGCTATAGTCCATTGAGGGGGTAAATGTTATAAATACAACACTCAAAATATGCAGTTGAGAACTGTGATGAACACTATGAAAAAAAGATCTGGCTTTGTAAATATAGTTCAGGTGGGCCTGAGCTAGTCTGGGATTAGTGGGTGGTGCTTGGCGGTTTGACATGGACTTTCAGGGAAGGATTTAGATCAATCTGAAAGCATTCGTGTAGTCAGGTGGCTACTAGACACTTATAGGTATACCTGTTGTTCACAGAAGGTAAAGGGTGAAGGGAACTCCCCTTCCACCAGGGAGAAGAGGAATGGCAGAGCTTGGTTTTGTCATGAGACAGTACTCAGTTTTGCTCGGGTGGTAGAATCTCAGAAAAGCCAAGTGACTGAATTTAGAAAGGGGTATAGCTGGTATTCTTGCCTGCTAAGTCAGAAAAGCAGTAGAGCATTGCAGGCTGCTGCTGAAACTTGTAGATTTCATTTTCCAGGTGCATTAAAGTTCCTCATGTCTATATGAAGAAGTCTGCTTTTGTGATACACATATATCTGTATATATATGTACATACATGCACACACACACATATATATCACTTGCTTTGTATTGAACTTCTCCCCTTTACTTTGTAGAAGACTAATTGTCCTTTGTTTCATATATTCCTAGGATTGCTGAGAAATAGGGGAAATGGAGGGTGGTGAGGTTGATGGAGGAATGTAGCAGAGGTGGCAGAACAGGCCACCCAGAATCATCCCATGAATCAAAATCCTTAAGGTAATTCACAAAAGATTTCATGGCCTGTAGTCAAGCACATGAACACCCCGTCTGGGGTTCCATGCTCCTTTGCTCTGTGTGTGGGCCTTGCAAAAACTTTTGATATGGGGAGGCCTGTGGATAAAGTGTCAAAGGCATACACTGGAGCAGAGATGCCATCTCTCCAACACACTAAAAGCCAACATGCTCTTTACCTACATGCTTTGGGGAGTCATGGAGGCTTCAGCCACGTATTTATATGCAATGTGAAACTTTATGAGGCATAAGCTGTTTGCCAGATGTCAATTTGTCCATTTCCTTTCCTTCCTTCCTGCCTTCCTCACTCCCTTCCTTCTTTGCTTCCTCTCCTCCTTTCTTCCTCTGAAGTGTGATCTTGGAGAAATTTAGAAACCAAGTTAAGGAAGCTGTGTTGTAGTTTATTAGGATTTGAAGTGGTTGGGATACATCTACATTTGTAAGAGTTTAGAGTTTCAGTATTTTTGTTCAGAGAACTGTCCAATTTCCCTACCTTAGCATTCAAAACTTCATACACCTGGTTATTAACCAGGCACCCAGCCTTATCTACTCTGACTCCCCTGGTCCAGGCAACTGATCTCATTGTTCTTGGAACAACCATGCTCCCTTTGTTTCTTTCTTACATCCTTCCAGAGCTGACCACCTCACATCCACTCACATACATTGCCAATTCTTCTCTTGCTGCTTGTCCTGCATTGGCAGGTGGATTCTTTACCACTGAGCCACCAGGAAAGCCCTCCTCTACCCACCCTAAAAGGCCCCACCTGAGTCTTACCTGCCTCCAGCTTGAAAATCTTCCTCTTTGCTTAACTCACAGCACTTCTAGTTCCCTTGACAGTGAATCCTGTGTGGGTTTGTGAAAAAATTGTTTTGTTGGATGAGATTGCTGTAGATTATTATTTTGTCTTTCTGTTTTGCATTTTCTACTGCCTTCTAATCTGGAACTTATGACCTAGAGCCCTGGAACTTATCTTTCCTATTTTTGTCCCTCCAGCTGTTTGAAACACTGAATTTTCTGAGCAAATCATATGTCTTTATTAAATCACTTGTTTATTTAGTAAGAGATGACTTTCATTGTTCAAAGTATCAGATTCAATGTCAAGGAGGAAAGAACTGACTTGTATTAAAATATCATTTATTAGAATGCTGGAGAAGGTGTGGAGAAAAGGGAATTCCTACGCTGTATGTGGGAGTGTAAATTGTTACAGCCATTATGGAAAATAGTATGGAGGTTCCTTTAAAAAAAAAAGAGAGTTACTATATGATCCAGCAATTCTACTTCTTGGTATATATCTGGAAAACGTGAAGTTATAACTCAAAAAGAAACGTGTACCCCAATGTTCATAACTGCACTATATAAAATAGCCAAGATGTGGAAGCAACCTAAGAGTCCATTAACAGATAAAGATGTTATACACACACACACACACACACACACACACACACACACAATGGAATACTACTAAGCCATAAAAATAATGCTGTTTGTAGCAACATGGATGGACCTAGAGATTATCATAACAAGACAATGACAAATATATAATATCCCTTATATGTGAACTCTAAAAAAATTGCAAATGAACTTATTTACAAAACAGAAACAGACTTACAGACATAGAAAAAAACTTATGGTTACCAAAGGGGAAGAGATGGGAGCAGGATAAGCTGGAAGTATGGGATTAACAGATGCACACTGCTATATACAAAACAGATGAACCACTAGAATTACTGTGTACCACAGAGAACTAAACTCAGTACCTTGTAATAAACTGTAATAGAAAAGAATTTAAGATAATATATATACATATATATATATATATGTATATATATATATATAAACTTGATCGCTTTGCTCTACACCTGAAACTAACACAATACTGTAGGTCAACTACAATTAGAAAACCCATAAATTGGATTTGAATTAAAAAAAAAAAAAGATTCTATTAGGTACATGGCTAAAGTTTCACGATACAACTCTATTTAATCTTCCCCCAAACCTGGTGAATCAATTATATACGTTTACAGGTAAAGACATTTCACTTAGAAATTTTGAATTGTTTGCTTAGGATCATGCAGAGAATGTATCAAAGCTTGGTTATCTTTTTCTTCCCCACAAAAATGTATTCATTGAAACACTCATGAAACAGATGTTCATTAAGTACCTTCCTGATTCAAGCAGCAGAGATGCAATGATGACTAAAAATCTACCCAACTCTTATTTTCATGGAACTTCCCTGAATGGAAAGCTTCATGTGGAAAACACAATGTCCTAAATAAATGTAAAACTGCGGCTATCTTAAATGCCAATGTGGAGATAGCCATGCTATTAAAAGAGTGTATCATACAATGTTTATTCTCTGGGAAGGAAGGAAATACATTCTTGTTGAAATACTTGGACTGGAAGTATAGGGTAAGAGTTAACCAAGAAGAAACATACCCAGTCTGTGACATGGAAGGAGCATGGCAAGTCAGGAAGACTGGAGGGTTTCAGAGTGGCTGGAGTGTGTGTGTGTGTGTGTGTGTGTGTATGTGTGTAGCTGGAGATATAAGCCTTTCTATTTTTTTAAGTTTTTTTGAAGTCTTTATTGAATTTATAACAATACTGTTTCTGTATATTTTTCTTTTCATGTTTTAGTTTTTTTTTTTTGTCCATGAGACATGTGGGATCTTAGCTCATTGCCCAGGAATCAAACCTGCACCCCCTGCATTGGAAGGCAAAGTCTTCACCACTGGGCCTCCAGGGAGGTCCCCTTTGTTTGTTTTTATGTTGGTCTGAAACACACTGAATTTAATGGAGACTTTTCAGCACATGAAAGACAAGATCACTGTGGTCTCAGTGTGGAGAGCAGACAGAAGAGGGACAGGACGGAGCGAGGGTAAGGGAGGCCAGAGACTGTTGTAAAAGACCTGGCCATAGAGAGAGCAGCTGGCCTAGAGCAGAAATGGTGGTGGGCATAGGATGGAGTAAAGAGGCTAGGCTAGAAAACTATTTAGGCGGTTCAACCGAAAGAACTTGATGGACTGGATGTCGGGGTGACGAAGAGAAAGGGGACACAGATAACTCAAGAAGTTTTGCCCATAAAGCTTGCTTGATAGGCGGGCCATTATTATACTGGGAACTGTGAAAGATAATCAAATTTGAGTAGACACTTATCACACTGGATTTGGATGTATTTTAAGATGTATTTTGGCTTCCCTGGTGGCTCAGTTGGTAAAGAATCCGCCTGCAATGTAGGAGACCCAGGTTTGATCCCTGGGTGGGAAAGATGACCTAGAGAAGGAAATGGCAATCCACTCCAGCATTCTTGCCTGGAGAATTTCATGGACAGAGGAGCCTGGCATGCTACAGTCCATGAGGTTGCAAAGAATCAGACATGACTGAGAGTTTGAGCATGACCATAGGTATATTTTAGACATCTAAAATGAAATGCTAATTTGGATAAATATGCCTAGAGTTAAATGAGAGGTCTGTCTGCAGAAATAAAATTATGAGGCTCTAGGCAGAGGTGGTTATGAAAGCTCCTGGCATGGATAAAGTGGCCGGAGGAGAACTGCCTGAGTAATGCGGGTGCTGCTGGAGGCACTGAGCATGAGCTGAAGATGATACCCAGTTCCTAGTTTAAAGGGACTCTTGCTTTGGCAGTCCAAGCTTGGACTTGTCAGATTCCAAAGTCCACAGTTTTTCACTGACATCATTCACTGAGAAAGCAAAGGCTAAAATGAGTGGGAATCAATACTGTAATTCTTGACCTTTAAGGGTATTTTTTTTCTAAGTTATGTTTTCTAAGACATGTGGTTTCCTGCCACTGTTTTGGCACATTTATTGTTGAGATTGGGAAACAGTAGTGTGTATTATATTTGGCATTTATGCCTATTACCTTACAGGGTTTGTGTGAGTTTAGGAGATATAAACTTTTTTTTTTTTTTTTTTACTTTGCAAACAGGAAAACAGAGGCCCAGGCAGAGTCAGGAGAGTTTGAGGTGAGATCACCAGAGGCCCGATATAAAGTTTAGAATCCATGACACGACAACTCCCAAAGCAGTTTCCAGGCCTCTGAAGCATGCTGTCATGACATGCTTGTGTTTTGATTTTTGTGTGTCCCCTGCCCCCGCAACAAGGCTAGGAAGAATAGCTAGAAAAGGAGTTGGCATTTCTGCCCCTTAGGGACCCCTGACCTGTCCAGCCTGTTGTAGACTAGATCGTGAGCGTCAGGTTTATTAATAGTATCAGAAACATTTGGGACAGTCATCACATTTGTACCCTAAAAATAGTGAAAGTGAAAATAGTAAATTGCTTCCATTCTAATAACATGTCATTCATGGTAATAAAAATAAACTATAAAAGGACTAGTTTTACAGAAACTGAAAGGGTAAATTTGAAAAAACAAATATTGAGCTAAAGAGTCTTTCAGAGATTAGTGACTCTCCAAAATAATTTGTATTCAAGAGGGGTTTGGTTTTTTAAAGTTATTAATTCAAAGAAGTAGCACTTCCCTTTGATAAAAGATGCAAACAGTGTAGGAAAGTACAAAGAGCAAAGATCTCCACAGCCATACTTCCTCCCAGAGCCCAATTTCCTCCTCTAGGGTAACAGTTGTTATCAGTATTTTTATTTATTTATTCACATATTTTCTTTGTATCTGTATTTTATATACAAATGGTAGCTTGTAGTGCAGTGTTTCATACTCCTTTTTTTTTTCAACTGGGATATAGTCCCAAGTCTGTTCATATAGATATGTCTTGTTCTCTTTGGCTGCAGACTATTCCATTGCAAGCACCCCATAACTTATTGAATAGTCTCCTACCAATCTAATCTTTGGCTATTAAAAAAGTGTTGAAGAGAATATTCTCATACAAGCTTCTTTATACGTATATGCAAATATCTGCAGAAGATATATCTGGATATATAATAGCTAGGTCAAAGGGTATATATATATATATATATATATATATATATATAGTTTTAATAGGCATTAGAAATAGCCATTTAAAGACATTGAACTAATTATTATGGGCTAGCAAAAAATGTACAAGAGTACTTGGTTCCCCCAACCACTTGTAAAATATATTGTTATTTCATCAAAACATGAAATGTTTTTTAAAGATATTGGAGCTCTCTGATTTGTCTCAAGATTTTGCTTGTTCAGGAGTCCAGAGACTTCCAGATTATCCTCTTTCAGCCATTCCAAGAGATTTAAGAATTATTCAGTGCTTGTTTTGGCAAATGACCCAACCTTCATGAGACATTGAAGGGAGAAGGGAGTTGAGATTTAATGAGTGTTAAGCTATGTTATCAGGCTTCCCAGATGGCTCAGCAGGAAAGTATCTGTCTGTGATGCAGGAGACGCAGGAGATGAAGGTTTGATGCCTGGGTTGGGAAGATCCCCTGGAGGAGAAAATGGCAACCCACTCCAGTATTCTTGCCTGAAAAATCCCATGGACAGAGGAACCTGGCAGACTACAGTCTAAAGGGTTGCACAGAGTTGTACACAACTGAAGAAACTAAGGACACAAGCACAAAATTGTGTTATCATATTTATTCAACTGATATTTACTGGATACCTACCCTGTGCTCTGTCTGGAAGCTTGAACTGCATCAGAAACAATGAAGACCTTGACTGCTGACAATTCAGCTCAGTTTAGTTCAGTTCAGTCGCTCAGTCATGTCCGACTCTGCGTTAGGAGCTGCAATTCTGATAGCTTATGATGAACGGTGTCAGATTTGTGATCTCCAAAGAAGATTTAGCTTCGGGACCAGGGACCAGGCTTGATCGCTCAAGAGCTTTTGTGTAGCAGGCTTTTATTAAAGTGAAAAAGAAACAGAGAAAGCTTCTGACATAGACATCAGAAGGGGGATGGAGAGTGCCCCATTGGCTAGTCTTAGCAAGGGAGCTATATACTTTTTCAGTTGGTTATTACAGTAAATCAAAAGAATGTCTTAATATTGTAAATGTCTTACCAGACCCACTCCTACAATATACATTTTAAGATAACAGGATTAGTCAGAAGGTTCTCGAGAAGGAGAAACATGTCCTCAAGTAGGATACATTGTTGTTATATAATCCTTCCTACAGAATTTATTTTTATTTTATTTTTTTAATTTTTATTTTTACTTTATTTTGCTTTACAATACTGTATTGGTTTTGCCATACGTTGACATGAATCAGCCACGGGTGTACATGAGTTCCCAATCCTGAACCCCCCTCCCACCTCCCACCCCATATCATCTCTCTGGATCATCCCTGTGCACCAGCCCCAAGCATCCTGTATCCTGTATCTAACATAGACTTGCGATTTGTTTCTTACCTGATAGTATACATGTTTCAATGCTGTTCTCCCAAATCATCCCACCCTCTCCCTCTCCCACAGAGTCCAAAACTCCATTCTATACATCTGTGTCTCTTTTGTTGTCTTGCATAGAGGGTTATCATTACCATCTTTTAAAATTCCATATATATGTGTTAGTATACTGTATTGGTGTTTTCCTTTCTGGCTTACTTCACTCTGTATAATTGGCTCAGTTTCATCCACCTCATTAGAACTGATTCAAATGTATTCTTTTTAATGGCTGAGTAATACTCCATTGTGTATATGTACCACTGCTTTCTTATCCATTCATCTGCTGATGGACATCTAGGTTGTTTCCATGTCCTGGCTATTATAAACAGTGCTGTGATGAACATTGGGGTACACGTGTCTCTTTCAATTCTGGTTTCCTCAGTGTGTATGCCCAGCAGTGGGATTGCTGGGTCATAAGGCAGTTCTATTTGCAATTTTTTAAGGAATCTCCACACTGTTCTCCATAGTGACTGTACTAGTTTGCATTCTCACCAACAGTATAAGAGGGTTCCCTTTTCTCCACACCCTCTCCAGCATTTATTGCTTGTAGACTTTTGGATCACTGCCATTCTGACTGGTGTGAAATGGTACCTCATTGTGATTTTGATTTGCATTTCTCTAATAATGAGTGATGTTGAGCATCTTTTCATGTGTTTGTTAGCCATCTGTATGTCTTCTTTGGAGAAATGTCTATTTAGTTCTTTGGCCCGTTTTTTGATTGGGTCACTTATTTTTCTGGACTTGAGCTGCATACGTTGCTTGTATATTTTTGAGATTAGTTGTTTGTCATTTGCTTCATTTGCTATTATTTTCTCCCATTCAGAAGGCTGTCTTTTCACCTTGCTTATAGTTTCCTTTAAGGTGCAGAAGCTTTTAATTTTAATTAGATCTCGTTTGTTTATTTTTGCTTTTATTTCCAGTATTCTGGGAGGTGGATCATAGAGGGTCCTGCTGTGATTTATGTTGGAGAGTGTTTTGCCTATGTTCTCCTCTAGGAGTTTTATAGTTTCTGGTCTTACATTTAGATCTTTAATCCATTTTGAGTTTATTTTTGTGTATCGTGTTAGAAAGTGATCTAGTTTCATTCTTTTACAAGTGGTTGACCAGTTTTCCCAGCACCACTTGTTAAAGAGGTTGTCTTTAATCCATTGTATATTCTTGCCTCCTTTGTCGAAGATAAGGTGTCCATAGGTGTGTGGATTTATCTCTGGGCTTTCTATTTTGTTCCATTGATCTATATTTCTGTCTTTGTGCCAGTACCATACTGTCTTGATGACTGTGGCTTTGTAGTAGAGCCTGAAGTCAGGCAAGTTGATTCCTCCAGTTCCATTCTTCTTTCTCAAGATTGCTTTGGCTATTCTCAAGATTGCTTTTGGCTATTTCCATACAAATTGTGAAATTATTTGTTCTAGCTCTGTGAAAAACACCGCTGGTAGCTTGATAGGGATTGCATTGAATCTGTAGATTGTTTTGGGTAGTGTACTCATTTTCACTATATTGATTCTTCTGATCCATGAACATGGTATATTTCTCCATCTATTAGTGTCCTCTTTGATTTCTTTCATCAGTGTTTTATACTTTTCTATATATAGGTCTTTAGTTTCTTTAGGTAGGTATATTCCTAAGTATTTTATTCTTTTCTTTGCAATGGTGAATGGAATTGTTTCCTTAATTTCTTTTTCTACTTTCTCATTATTAGTGTATAGGAATGCAAGGGATTTCTGTGTGTTGATTTTATACCCTGCAACTTTACTATATTCATTGATTAGCTCTAGTAATTTTCTGGTGAAGTCTTATGCAACAGTCTTATGCATGTCATATGCAAACAGTGAGAGTTTTACTTCTTTTCTAATTTGTATTCCTTTTATTTCTTTTTCTGCTCTGATTGCTGTGGCCAAAACTTCCAGAACTATGTTGAATAGTAGCGGTGAAAGTGGGCACCCTTGTCTTGTTCCTGACTTTAGGGGAAATGCTTTCAATTTTTCACCATTGAGGATACTGTTTGCTGTGGGTTTGTCATATATAGCTTTTATTATGTTGAGGTATGTTCCTTCTAGGGCTTCCCTGGTGGCTCAGAGGTTAAAGCGTCTACCTCCAATGTGGGAGACCCGGGTTCGATCCCTGGGTCAGGAAGATCCCTTGGAAAAGGAAATGGCAATCCACTCCAGTATTCTTGCCTGGAGAATCCCATGGACGGAGAAGCCTAGTAGATTACAGTCCATGGGGTTGCAAAGAGTCGGACACGACTGAGCGACTTCACCTTCACCTTCCACCTTCACCAAGTTCCTTCTATTCCTGCTTTCTGGAGAGTTTTTATCATAAATGGATGTTGAATTTTGTCAAAGGCCTTCTCTGCATCTACTGAGATAATCATATGGTTTTTATTTTTCTATTTGTTATTGTGGTGAATTACATTGATTGATTTGCGGATATTGAAGAATCCTTGCATCCCTGGGATAAAGCCCACTTGGTCATGGTGTATGATCTTTTTAATGCGTTGTTGGATTCTGATTGCTAGAATTTTGTTAAGGATTTTTGCATCTATGTTCATCAGTGATATGGGCCTGTAGTTTTCTTTTTTTGTGGCATCTTTGTCAGGTTTTGGTATTAGGGTGATGGTGGCCTCATAGAATGAGTTTGGAAGTTTACCTTCCTCTGCAATTTTCTGGAAGAGTTTGAGTAGGATAGGTATTAGCTCTTCTCGAAATTTTTGGTAGAATTCAGCTGTGAAGCTGTCTGGACCTGGGCTTTTGTTTGCTGGAAGATTTCTGATTACAGTTTCAATTTTTGTGCTTGTGATAGGTCTGTTAAGATTTTCTATTTCTTCCTGGTTCAGTTTTGGAAAGTTGTACTTTTCTAAGAATTTGTCCGTTTCTTCCACATTGTCCATTTTATTGGCATATAATTGCTGATAGTAATCTCTTATGATCCTTTGTATTTCTGTGTTGTCTGTTGTGATCTCTCCATTTTCATTTCTAATTTTATTGATTTGACTTTTCTCCCTTTGTTTCTTGATGAGTCTGGCTAATGGTTTGTCAATTTTATTTATCCTTTCAAAGAACCAGCTTTTGGCTTTGTTGATTTTTGCTGTGGTATCTTTTGTTTCTTTTGCATTTATTTCTGCCCTAATTTTTAAGATATCTTTCCTTCTACTAACTCTGGGGTTTTCCATTTCTTCCTTTTCCAGTTGCTTTATGTGTAGAGTTAGGTTATTTATTTGACTTTCTTCTTGTTTCTTGAGGTATGCCTGTATTGCTATGAACTTTTCTCTTAGCACTGCTTTTATAGTGTCCCACAGGTTTTGGGTTGTTTTGTTTTCATTAGTTTCTATGCGTATTGTGATTTCTTTTTTGATTTCTTCTGTGATTTGCTGGTTATTCAGAAGCGTGTTGTTCAGCCTCCATATGTTGGAATTTTTAATAGTTTTTCTCCTGTAATTGAGATCTAATCTTAATGTATTATTGTCAGAAAAGATGCTTGGAATGATTTCATTTTTTTTTGAATTTATCAAGGTTAGATTTATGGCCCAGGATGTGATCTATCCTGGAAAATGTTCCATGAGCACTTGAGAAAAAGGTGAAATTCATTGTTTTGGGGTGAAATGTCCTATAGATATCAATTAGGTCTAACTGGTCTATTGTATCATTTAAAGTTTGCGTTTCTTTGTTAATTTTCTGTTTGTTGATCTGTCCATAGGTGTGAGTGGGGTATTAAAGTCTCCCACTATTATTGTGTTATTGTTAATTTCCCCTTTCATACTTGTTAGCATTTGTCTTACATATTTTGGCACTCCTATGTTGGGTGCATATATATTTATAATTGTTATATCTTCTTCTTGGATTGATCCTTTAATCATTATGTAGTGGCCTTCTTTGTTTCTTTTCACAGCATTTGTTTTAAAGTCTATTTTATTGGATATGAGTATTGCTACTTCTGCTTTCTTTTGGTCTCTATTTGCATGGAATATCTTTTTCCAGCCCTTCACTTTCAGTCTGTATGTGTCCCTTGTTTTGAGGGGGGGTCTCTTGTAGGCAGCATATATAGGGGTCATGTTTTTGTATCCATTCAGCCAGTCTTTGCCTTTTGGTTGGGGCATTCAACCCACTTATGCTTAAGGTAATTATTGATAAGTATGATCCCATTGCCATTTACTTTATTGTTTTGGGTTTGGGTTTATATGCCCTTTTTGTGTTTCCTGTCTAGAGAATATCCTTTAGCATTTGTTGGAGAGCTGGTTTGGTGGTGCTGAGTTCTCTCAGCTTTTGCTTGTCTGGAAAGCTTTTGATTTCTCCTTCATATTTGAATGAGATCCTTGCTGGGTACAGTAATCTGGGCTGTAGGTTATTTTCATTCATCACTTTAAGTATGTCTGGAGGGAAAGATCTGCAGTTATCCTTATGGGAATCCCCTTGTGTGTTATTTGTTGTTTTTCCCTTGCTGCTTTTAATATTTGTTCTTTGTGTTTGATCTTTGTTAATTTGATTAATATGTGTCTTGGGGTGTTTTGCCTTGGGTTTATCCTGTTTGGAACTGTCTGGGTTTCTTGGACTTGGGTGATTATTTCCTTCCCCATTTTAGGGAATTTTTCAACTATTATCTCCTCAAGCATTTTCTCATGGTCTTTCTTTTTGTCTTCTTCTTCTGGGACTCCTATAATTTGAATGTTGGAGTGTTTCATATTGTCCTGGAGGTCTCTGAGATTGTCCTCATTTCTTTTAATTTGTTTTTCTTTTTTCCTCTCTGATTCATTTATTTCTACCATTCTATCTTCTGTTTCACTAATCCTATCTTCTGCCTCTGGTATTCTACTATTTGTTGCCTCCAGAGTGTTTCTGATCTCACTTATTGTGTTATTCATTATATATTGACTCTTTTTTATTTCTTCTAGGTCCTTGTTAAACCTTTCTTGCATTTTCTCAATCCTTGTCTCCAGGCTATTTATCTGTGATTCCATTTTGATTTCAAGACTTTGGATCATTTTCACTATCATTATTTGGAATTCTTTCTCAGGTAGATTCCCTATCTCTTCCTCTTTTGTTTGGTTTGGTGGGCATTTCTCCTGTTCCTTTACCTGCTGGGTATTCCTCTGTCTCTTCATCTTGGTTATATTGCTGCGTTTGGGGTGGCCTTTCTGTATTCTGGGAATTTGTGGAGTTCTCTTTATTATGGAGTTTCCTCGCTGTGGATGGGGTTGTATCAGTGGGTTGTCGAGGTTTCTTGGTTAGGGAAGATTGTGTCGGAGTTCTGGTGGGTGGAGCTGGATTTCTTCTCTCTGGAGTGCAACGAAGTGTCCAGTAATGAGTTATGAGATGTCTATGGTTTTGGAGTAACTTGAGCTGCCTGTATATTGAAGCTCAGGGATGTATTCCCATGTTGCTGGAGAATTTGCGTGGTATGTCTTGCTCTGGAACTTGTTGGCCCTTGGGTGGTGCTTGGTTTCAGTGTAGGTATGGAGGCATTTGATGAGCTCCTATTGATTAATGTTCCCTGGATTCAGGAGTTCTTTGATGTTCTCAGGATTTGGACTTAAGCCTCCTGCTTCTGGTTTTCAGTTTTATTTTTACAGTAGCCTCAAAACTTCTCCATCTATACAGCACTGATGATAAAACATCTAGGTTAAAGATGAAAAGTTTCTCCACATTGAGGGACACCCAGAGACGTTCATTGAGTTACATGGAGAAGAGAAGAGGGAGGGGGTAGTTAGAGGTGGCTGGAATGAGATGCGGTGAGATCAAAAGAGGAGAGAGCAAGCTAGCCAGTAATCACTTCCTTATGTGTGCTCCTCAGTCTGTACCGCTCAGAGATGTTCACGGAGTTATACAGGGAAGAGGAGAGGGAGGAAGTAGACAGAGGTGGCCAGGAGGATAAAAGAGGGAAATGAAAAGGAGAGAGACAGATCCAGCCAGTAACCAGTTCCCTAAGTGTTCTCCACCGTCTGGAACACACAGAGATTCACAGAGTTGGGTAGAGAAGAGAAGGGGGAGGGAGGAGATAGAGACAACCTGGTGGAGAAAAAGGAGAGTCCAAAGGAGGAGAGAGTGGTCAAGCCAGTAATCTTGCTCTTAGGTAAAATTGGGTACTGCAGATTGGGTTTATAAATGTACAAAATTGACAACAAATACCAAAAAGCAAAGATTAAAACTCTAGATTAGAGGTTGGATTTTCAAAAATGCAATATTAAAGAAAAGAAGAACAAGAAGAAAAAAAAAGTCACAAGAATTATTGAAAAGCAACAACAACAACCACTGTTGTTTTATATATATATAAATATAAATATAAATATATATATATATATATAAAACGTTTGCTTTAAAAATTGGGTCATTTTTTTTTGAAAAGTGATAGTAGGTTATAAAAATTACAATTAAAGGACAAACAGAGGACTTAAAAATTTCAAAAAGTTAAAAAAAAGGAGAAGAAAAAGAAAAGAAGAAAAAACAATTAAACAACATCAACAAAAAAAAAACAAGAAAAGAAAAGAGAATGGTCATAAAAATAGTAAGAGATATTTCTGGGACTTTCTCTGGTGTTGTGGGCAGTGTGGGGTCACTTCCAAGGCGGTTCCCTCTGTTTAGCTTCTTCTGTTTGCTGGTCTCTTCAGTGTCTGATTTCTGCCCTGACACAAGGGGCGCGGTGGTGGACACTTTTTTTTTAGGCTCACTTGTTCAGTCGCGCTGTGGGGAGGGAGGGATGCTGCAAACAAATAACACTGGCGTGTGCTCGCAGTGTCTCAGCCACGCTGGGCATGCCCCTGCACATAGCGCACACCGCTCAGGCTCTACATTGCTCCGCCGGGAACGTCTGTGGCCGGCCCTAGGCTGCATGCACCTCCCCAGTCTAAGCCGCTCAGGCTCCACTCTCAGGTAGCCCTCAGAGGCGCAGATTCGGTTGGGCCTGCGTTTTCTGCCCTTCCCAGGACTGAGTAGCTCAGACGTTTGGTGAGTGTGGTCGCTGCGACTTATCGCCTTTCCCTGCTGCTCAGTTTTCTGGGTGTACCGCTGGCGCCCCTTGTCAGGCAGATGGTGACTATCCAGAACCTCAAGAAGTCTTAGTTAGCAAAGAAGCCTGCTTGCAGTTTGGTAGGTAAAGTCTCTCCGGGGCTGCAATTGCCCCCTTCCAGCCCTTCAGGCTCTGGCTGCCTGTCACCGGTGGGGGATGGTCTGCATCCAGCTATTTCTGTTCCATCCTTTGTTATGTGCACAGTCCTGGTGGTGTCTTGTTAGAGCTTTTCGCGGGGTAGCTATCCCACCATCTGGTATGCTACCCCAAGTTAGTTCGCTCTGGTTACATTCAGGGCATTCTGGCCCAGTTCTTAAAAAGCACTGTAGCCCACACCTCCCTGCCCAGCCCCCACTTGCTAGTGGTGGATGCAGGCGTCTGCACTGCTTCTCCACTGGGGGAGTTACCGTTGGGCTCATAATCTGTTGGTTTTAATTATTTATTTATTTTTCCTCCCTCTCCCTGTTATGTTGCCCCCTGTGCTTCCAAGGCTTCCGAGGCTCTCACAGACTCGGCAGTGAGAGCGTTTCCTGGTGTTTGGAAACTTCTCTCTTTTTAAGACTCCTTTCCCGGGACAGGACACCCTTCCTGGGATGGAGCTCCCTCCCTACCTCCTTTGTCTCTTTTTTCATCTTTTCCTACCTGTTTTTGAAGACAATGATCTTCTTTTCTGGGTGCCTGATGTCCTCTGCCAGCATTCAGAAGTTGTTTTGTAGAATTTACTCAGCATTGAAATGTTCTTTTGATGAATTTGTGGGGGAGAAAATGGTCTCCCCATCCTATTCCTCTGCCATCTTAGGACCACCCCCCTTCCTACAGAATTTAAGCTGAGTTGTTTTGTTGTGTAATCATCAGCTGTGGGCTTAAAGAAAAAAAATAAGTTTGTGCATTTCTTCTTCTTGAGAACTCCAGACCCCCTCTCTTCCTTGGGGACCCCGGACTTCTTATCAGCCACCTAAGAACCGACTCATTCATTTCCCCCTTTTCTTTTAGGAGAATATGGCTGCCAAGGGAAAGGGTCATCATTTTTATTCCATAACTACTTCCTGCTCTTGAGCGGCATCATGCCTAAATTTTTGAGGCAGCATATTCTCCTAACCCTCATATTGAGAGTCTCTGATCCAGGGGCCCCAAGTAATAGTTGGAGGAGATTGTCACACTGGTAGGAGCTTGAACAACCGTTTGTAACCTAAAAGCTTTCAGATGGTTAGAAACAAACTCCATTTTACAGTTACAGATATAAGGCAAAGTAGCCGCCAAACCAAGTCAGTTCAGTTCAGTTCAGTTGCTCAGTCGTGCCTGACTCTTTGCGACCCCATGAATCACAGAATGCCAGGCCTTCCTGTCCATCACCAACTCCCGGAGTTCACTCAGACTCACATCCATCGAGTCAGTGATGCCATCCAGCCATCTCATCTTCAGTCGTCCCCTTCTCCTCCTGCCCCCAATCCCTCCCAGCATCAGAGTCTTTTCCGATGAGTCAACTCTTTGCATGAGGTGGCCAAAGTACTGGAGTTTCAGCCTCAGCATCATTCCTTCCAAAGAAATCCCAGGGCTGATCTCCACCAAGTCAAGACATAATCAAAATTGAAAGTCACATTATATACATAGTTATATCAGGCCATCTTAGGATTGTTAGATGTCATCAGATCAAGAAAAGGCATCACATAACGATTGTCGTTGCTGAAGGTATTTGCAGAGTTGAAGAAAGAACTTTCCTTGAAGCAGAGAAACCCACCATGGCTCCTTTTATTTTTTGCCTCTTCTTTTCGTCCACATGTTCTCTACCATAATATATCATTTGAGCCAGCTGTAACAGTTTTTTAAATACCGATTAGGTCCAAATGCCTGTTTCCATAACTTATGGCAGGTATCTGGAGCTAACTGAGAGAAATCTATTTTTTAAGGTCATTTCTCTCTCTGCACTTTTGGGATCAACATCAGTAAAATTTCGCAGAGCCTCTCATAGTCTATCTAGGAGTCTCCTTTTATCTGTGTTCTATGTCAGCCAACTTAGCATAGTCTAAAGTCTTCGCATGCATGCGCTTGAAACCTTCAAGAATTCATCTGGCAAAGCGGCTTTGATATGAGAACTGCTTGGCTCCCAGAAGGCAATGGCAACCCACTCCAGCACTCTTGCCTGCAAAATCCCATGGACGGAGGAGCCTGGTAGGCTGCAGTCCATAGGGTCGTGAAGAGTGGGACACGACTGAGTGACTTCACTTTCACTTTTCACTTTCATGCATTGGAGAAGGAAATGGCAACCCACTCCAGTGTTCTTGTCTGGAGAATCCCAGGGATGGGGGAGCCTGGTGGGCTGCCATCTATGGGGTCGCACAGAGTCAGACACAACTGAAGTGACTTAGCAGCAGCAGCTTGGCTCCCAGGAGGAAGGAGGGCTATTTCATGTTCCCTCTTTACCTCAAACTATTCACCTCCAACAGTAGGAGCTTCCCTAAAACCCTAAAAACTGAGTCAGGGATCAGCATCTATCCCAAGATATACGTTACATTTCTCTAAGTAAGGTCATAAAATAAAGCTAGTCACATAAAAGCTTCTAAGTACTTTTCTGGATCCTCTAGATAGCCTCGACCACAATTGGAACTGTTTGAAATTCTACTGAGACAGAGGCAACCTCTCCTGGACAGGTGCTCTGATTCTCAGCCTGTTCAGTTGGGAGCCTCATATACAGGGGCAAAGTAAGAGGATTGGAGGGAGCTGAAGGTTTCACACCCATATCTGTACACTTAGGACACAAGTCTGGCATGTCTCACAGAGTGCTAAAGAGCAAAACATATGGTGGTTCTACCCATTTCCCTTGATTTCTACAGAACCGGTCTAGTTGTAAAACAGTATTGTAATTAAGAGACCCTTCAACTGGCCATTGTCTGCCATCTTTCAAAGGATACCGTGGCCATTCAGTATCACAGAAGAAGATCAGGTGTGTCTTTTTGTAAACTCTGGGGATCAAACTTGCCCCAGTTCTTAAAATACATTTTAAAGGAGTGGTTCTGGAACTGGTAGTTCCCATCTGTAAGAGAGGAAAAAGCAGCATCCATAGCCATGGCTTCTTTCCACTAGAAGTGTCCCTCCCTGCTCTAGATAGGGATGTAGACAGACTTTCCACCCAAGCTTTCCTTCCCTGGTTGGACTTAGTTTGCCCTTTACCAATGCAGGCACCTTACTCATCCTTCCTTGGTTCTACTCTGAGGTGGGGTGGTGATACACCAGGGGTAGACCTGATGGCATCCAAATTGATTTCTGGTTTCATACCACCACCTTTGTTTGACTTGTCCTTTTCCTCTGATGACACTCGGGCTGGAGCAGAGTAGTTTTCTGGAATGTTTTCCAAGCTAGGACTACTAGGGGAAGCATCCATCATCCATGAGCCTGTACACATTTCTGAGTACTGTCCTGACTAAAATAGACTTGGTGAGTTATAAAGAGATGAACAACAACCAAGCTGTCCCTTCTAAGTGTCACCACGCTAGTATACATGATAGCAAAAGAGGTGGTGGAGGGTCGACCAGCGAGGAAAAAGTGATTTTTGTCCTCAAGCTACTAGGGCCAATTCTTCCAGTTCATTTCCACAGATTCCACAAAAGGAATATCTAGGGATTTGAGACAAAAGCCACCAGAGAGCCTTTTTTTTTCCTCCTTGAGAACTTGAGACCCCTCTCTCCTCTTGGGGGACCCCGGACTTCTTATCAGCCTACCTAAGAATTGACTCTCTCAATTCAAGCAGCCGCGTAAGCCAATAAGGAAAATAGGATAAATGCGTCATTAAAGGGTGGCAAGTGTGGAAAACAAAATGTAGAACAAAGTAATATATATTAGGAGTCCAGGGGTAGAATTAGCAGATGAGGTAAGATGGTCGAGGGTGGGGCCCACTGAGAAGGTGATGTTGGATTGAAGACTTACAGGTGATGGAAGCTGGCCTAGTGATAGCTCGGGAGGAAATTTCCAGATAGAGTCTGTAGGTAGAGCAGAGGCCCTAGGGTGGGGTGTGCCTGGGGACCTCTGGTCTGCCTGGAGTGGAGCAGTGAGCAGGGAGGGCAATGCAGGTACCATAGGACCTTGCAGGTCATTCACAGCATGAAGGGGGAAGCATTGCAAGGTTTTAGTAAAGAAAGGATGTGATCTGACCTAGGTTTTCAGAGTGTGACTCTATAAATACTGTGTTGAAATAGACTGAAGTTGGAAAGGGCAGAGCAGGGAAACCTATTAGGAGGCTGTTGTCTTTAGCATACCCAGGAGAGAGGTGATGGTGGCCTACAGGTAGCAGTGGGCATATTCTGGAGAGAGTTTGCTCATGAAGTGGACAGAACTTTCTTGGGGGTTATGGCATTGGCTGTCAGAGTAAAGAAAAGGTAGGAGCTATTCCAGAATTTTTGGTATGGGTTACCATTGATGGATATACCATGAAGTTCATGAAGACAGTGTAATTTGGGGAGGAGACTAGAAGTTCTCTTATAATCATGTTGCGCTTGTGATGTCTCTTAGCTAAGTGGTTTATCAAGTAGGAAGATAGAATCTGGAATTGAGAGGAAGAGGGTGAGGGAGAGAGAGGGAGGGAGAGAGACTCAAGGAAAAGCAAATTCCATATTACGTCCTATTTAATACAGTAAGTCTCCTACATATGAGTATTTAAGTAGTGAACTTTCAGACATGTGAACATGTATTCACATGTCCAATCATGTAAGTTAGTTCATGTTTCTGGGGTACGTTGTCATGCATGTGCATCCTCAACAAGTGGTTGTTTTATGCACTTTCTGTACAGTGCTATTTAGAGTACAGAAATACAGTATCTTGATTTCAAGCCCAGGATATACAGAAGCAAGCATGAAAGCAGTGGTATATAGCCAATTGTGTTAGTTGGGTACCTAGACTAACTTTCCTGGAATTACAAACAAATTGGACTTACGAATGCAGTCTAAGAATAGAACTCATTCATATATAGGAGAATTGTATTCACAGTAATAGGCGATGCTACGTTCAGCTGTTAGATGAAAGAAGATCTCAGAGTAACTTGCTCTGAATTATCTGAATCAAAAGCCTACCATTGCCCATAGCATTACCTGGTGTTCTTTTACTTGCCACACAGCCTCCATGTGCCAAGATTTGTTCAAGGCTGCTTGTCATAAGGAATCTGAGACCTGTGGGTTATACTTGCAGACACCCAGTTGTGGATGAGGGTACTGACAGAGTCATACCATGGGTTTGAGGCCCCCAAGGTCTGTGGGCCCTACTAGGTTGATGGCCCCACATGAAGAATGTGGAATCTGACACATAAGTGATTCCCTTGAGCTGGCCTGTTTCTGGTAACATCATGTTTTTCTCTTCCAACTGTGCTCTATTGGCCTCATTAGTGTCATAAAGGTGGAGTCTTGCTTTATTTCTGCTATCTCAAAATCCTTTAGCATGCCAGTGAGTGATAAAGAATTTTCATTCCATAGAATGAAAAGGATTTTCATTTGAAAGAAAAAGTTAGTTCTGCCTGATGTCCAGGTGTGGGAATATTTTGTCCTACAGCAACCTCTGTCAGATCACTGCTGCCAGGAGACTAGAGAGCAAGAAACTGTGTTCTTAAAATGTAACTCACAGCTGTCAATAAAGTTCCAGTATTTTCTAAAGTGGTTCAGTATCACAAGGGATTTAGACTTCTCTGTTGTTGACTTACTGGGTTTTTAGAAACCAATGAAAAAAATCTCACTAGTGGTTAAGGATTCAGGCTTTGAAATCAGGTATCTTCACCAATTCTTACCTGTCTGACTTGGGACACATTACTTAGGTCTCAGTTTCTCCAGAGTTATAATGGAGCTAACAATGGGATCTGCTTCAAAGAGTTGAAAAATCAAAAGAGATAATAAATGTAAATTCTTAATACTTTGTCACACATAATGAATAGTTATCATTATGGAGGTCCCACAAAAAATTAAAAATAGGAGTACCATGTGATCCATCAATTCCACTTCTAGGTATTTGTCCAAAAGAATTAAATTCAGAATCTCAAAGAGATATTGGTAATTACATGCTCATTGCAATACCAAAGATGTGGAGACAACCTAAATGTCTATTACTGATGAGTGGAAAAGGACAATGTGGTATACACACAGAATGGAATACTGCTCAGCCTTTGAAATGAAGCATTCTTTACCATCTGAGAACATGGATCGACCTTGAGGACATAATGCTAAGTAAAAGAAACAAGACAAAGAAAGACAAGTACTGATAATTCTACTGTTATGAGACACCTAAAAGTCAAATTCAAAAAATCATAGACTGAGATGGTGGTTGCTAAGGCCTAGGGAAAGGGGGAAATAGTGGATTATTATCAGTAGGCATAGGTTTTAGTTATGTAAGATGAACAAATTCTAGTGATCTACTTTATAACATCATACCTACAGTCAACAATAATGGTTCATACACTTAAAATTTGTTAGGAGGGTAGATGTCATGTTAAGTGTTCTTTCAGAATATAAAAGGAAATATTATTAGTAGTATTGAGCTAGTATATAATGATGATAATATATATATATATACACACACACATAGTTTATATTGCCAAATTCTTATGCTTAAAATGAATGATTTTTTATCATATAGAATCACTCACTTGCTCATTCATGTCTAAATCTTTGTAATCCTATGGACTGGCGCCTGCCAGGTTGTTCTGTCCTTGGGATTCTCTAGGCAAGAGTACTGGAGTCTGGTAACTGTTCCTCCTCCAGGGGATCTTCCCAACCCAGGGGTTGAACCCAAGTCTCCTGCATCTCCTCCATTGGCAGGCTGATTCTTTATCACTGAGCCACCTGGGAAGGCCACGATATAGAGTAGTAGCCTATAAATATTTTCAGCAATAATGCTTTTTGGAAATGACATTTTCAAACTGTTCAAATTTATAAAATACATAAATAATATTAAAAGCACTTTAAAGTTTAAGTACATATGGGTTATTAGAAAGTCAGTTGATGGAAAGTATGGACTTGCTTTAGTGAACGTGACTACTTCAGCTGCAGTTAGATGACAGTGCCAGTCTTACACACACTTCAGCATCCAGCTAATAGCTACATTTTATTTTGATTTGCAATATATCAAGGAAATCTTAATTCACACAGGAACATACTTGGTTCAGATTATAACTTAAAAAA
Source organism: Ovis canadensis (assembly GCF_042477335.2). Classification (NCBI taxonomy): domain Eukaryota; kingdom Metazoa; phylum Chordata; class Mammalia; order Artiodactyla; family Bovidae; genus Ovis; species Ovis canadensis. Next base: position 83,099,082 of record NC_091246.1, on the reverse strand, counting down.
AATTTACCTTGAAGTTCTCAAGATATGCCTCAAATAAACTTAGCTAAAAGCCTGAAAAAGAGCAATGGAAACATTTTGCTCTGAATTTGAATCTTGAATAATTTGAGCAGAGGAACTGCTCACATTCCTTGTTAGTCAAATAGACCCAAGTCTTCTGATGAACACTGAAAATGTTTATTGTTGTTGCTGTTCAGTCACTTAGTCACGTCTGACTCATTGCGACCCCCATGGGCTGCAGCACACCAAATTTCCCTATCCTTCACTGTCTCCTGTAGTTTGCTCAAGTTCATGTCTATTGAGTCAGTGATGCTCGTGTTTATATATAACATATCTCAGGCCTTCCCTATAATCAGGGGTGTTAAAATGTAACTTTGTTTTTCTCTAACTGGACTTTTGTTCTTTCACACCTCCTATTAGCCCAGGAGGCTTGATGTAACTTTCAGGTAATTCAAGGTTTTCTCTCCCCTTCATGAAATTGTAGCTCTGTCTCCTGGGTATTTATATAGTGCCCAAGCAGGGTAGGGAGAGGGACCTCGAGTCCTCCATTGTCGCTCATTCATGCGGATTTCCTCTGAGATCTGAGCATCCTTATCCAGCCCGTGGCTGCTTTCTCCCCCAGGTCACCTGCTTCTAGTCCTGACTGATTCTCTCTAGACTCAGTTCTCATTCCCTTCTCTCTCCCTTCTCCCTGTCCCTCCTGTTTTTGCCCTTCTCTGGCACATGGGAAACATTTCGTTCAACCAACCACTTCAGGATGATGATAAATGATGGGGACACTTCCATGCCCCTCTGCTAGGTGATTTGTGGCTTACTTTCCTGGTTCTGCCCCTGCTGGGTACTTGAGATAACTGAGACCTTCAACTCTCTGGGTCCCAATCAGAAAAGGGACAGCAAGTGTCCTCTGCTTTTAGGCCCTTTTATCTATCTGGAAACTTCTATGGGCATATTGTCTTTCAAGATTCAGCCTGAGGTTTGGTGCAGGGATCAGGCCACCCACACCAGCATGGAACTCAAAACCTTACCTCTGTCTGACTTTTCTCTTTCTTTCTGGGGTTTTTTCTTAATGTGGGCCCACCTTGGGCAGTTAAGCAATCCCTATCCAAATTTATCTGTATGAGTAGACATATAGAAAAGTTTAAAGCAGCTCAAGTATTTGCACAAAAATGGATGGAGAAATATTATTTACAAGTCTGGACACATGAAAGTAGTAAATTTGGTATCACATGTTTATGACATGGGTTCTTGGTCTTTAAAGGGTTAATATTTGTAGAGTAATTTACAAAGTGGAGCTCTTGCCTGGGCCACAAATACCCTCCTCTCCTCCAGTGTCCCCAGCACAGTACTATCACCACCATTGTCCAGTTTTTTCGGCCAAAAATCTATATCATCCTTACTTTCTCTTTGTCCCTCATTTTTAAAGGATAGACTTCATTTTTTTGTAAAAAGTTTTAGGTTCATAGCAGAATTGGGCAGAAGTTACAAATGCTTCCATATATGCCCTGTGCTTTCCATGTGCTCACTCAGTCATGTCCAAGTCTTTGTGGCTCCATGGACTATAGCCTGTGATGCTCCTGTGTCCATGGAATTTTCCAGGCAAGAATACTGCAGTGGGTAAGAGTGGGTTGCCATTTCCTACTCCAGGGGATCTTCCCAACCCCGAGATCAAAGTCACATCTCTTGCATCTCCTGCTTTGGCAGGCAAATTCTTTACCAATAGCACCACCTGGGAAGCCCTGTGTTCTCCATAGAGTGCTACATTTATTACCACTGATAAACTTACATTGATGCATCATTATCAACTAGAGTCCATAGATTCCATTAGGGTTCATTGAACTGTGTACATTCTATGGTGTTTGATAAATTTAGAATGACATATATCCACCATATGGAAAAGGAAATGGCAACCCACTCCAGTATTCTTGCCTGGAGAATCCCCATGAACAGAGGAGCCTGGCGGGCTACAGTCCATGGGGTCACAGAGTCAGACATGACTAAGCGACTAACACACATGTCCACCATAACATGATTCCACCATAATGTAGTCATACAGAGTAGTTTTGTTTCTCTAAAAATCCTCCTTGCTCTCACTGTTCATCCCGTCATCTCTACTAATCCCAGACAACCGCTGATCTTTTTATTGTCTCTGCAGCTTTGCCTTTTCTAAAATTTCATATAGTTGGAATCAAAGAGTATGTAGTCTTTTCAGACTGGCTTCTTTCACTTAGAAATATGTATTTATGGTCCTTCCATGTCTTTTCATGACTTGATAGATCATTTCTCTTTAGTGCTGAATAATACTCTACTGTTTGCATATACCACAGTTCAGTTACCACTACTGAGGGATGCCTTGGCTGAGTCTAAGTTTTGGCAATTATGAATAAAGCTATCACAAGTATTTGTGCGCAGGTTTTTTGTGTGAATATAAATTTCAGCTTCTTTGGGTAAATACCAAAGAGGCACATTATTGGATTTTATGGTAAGAATATACTTAGAATTGTAAGAACCCTTCAAACTGTCTTACAAAGTGACTGTACCATTTTGCATTCCCATCAGAAATGAATGAGAGCTCCCACAGTTCTATAGTCTCATTAGCATTTGCTGTTGTCAGTGTTCTGGATTTTGGCCATCCTAATTGGTGTGATATCTAATAATAGTGATACCTAATAGTAGTGATATCTCCTTATTTTAATTTGTATTTCCCTGGTGGAGCATCTTTTCACAAGATGTGGAGCATCTTTTCATAAGTTTATTTGCCATCTGTGTATCTTCTTTGATGAGGTGTTCATTAAGGTATTTGGCCCATTTTTAATTTTGGTTTTTCAGTTTCCTTATGGTTGATGTCTAAGAGTTCTTTTCAGAAAGCTGAGCACCGAAGAATTGATGCGTTTGAACTGTGGTGTTGGAGAAGACTCTTGAGAGTCCCTTCGACTGCAAGGAGATCCAACCAGTCCATTCTGAAGGAGATCAGCCCTGGGATTTCTTTGGAGGGAATGATGCTGAGGCTGAAACTCCAGTCTTTGGCCACCTCATTCGAAGAGTTGACTCATTGGAAAAGACTCTGATACTGGGAGGGATTGAGGGCAGGAGGAGAAGGGGACGACAGAGGATGAGATGGCTGGATGGTATCACCAACTCGATGGATGTGAGTCTGAGTGAACTCCGCGACTTGGTGATAAACAGGGAGGCCTGGCGTGCTGCAATTCACGGGGTCGCAAAGAGTAGGACACGACTGAGTGACTGAACTGAACTGAAAAGTTCTTTTCAGTTTTTTTATGTAATAGTCTTTTATCAGATTTGTCTTTCACGAATAATGTCTTCTAGTCTGTGATTTGTCTTCTTATCCTCTTGACAGTGAAGCAAGGCAGATATTTTGAATTTTAATGAAGTCTAACCTCAATTTTTTTGTTTCTTGGATTGTGCTTTTGGTATTGTATTTAAAATCACTGCTAAATCCAAGGTCATCTAGAGTTTCTCCTGTGTTATCTTGGAGTTTTATAGTTTTGTGTTTTATATTTATGTCTATGATCCATTTGGGTTAATGTTTGTAAAGAGTATAAGATCTATGTCTAGATCATTTCTTCTTCTTCTTCTTCTTTTTTTTTAACATGAGGATTTCCAGTGGTGTCCAGTACCATTTGTTGAAAAGACTATCTTAGGTCCATTGTATGGCCCTTGATCCTTTGTCAAAGATCAGTTCAGTTCAGTCGCTCAGTTGGATCTGACTCTTTGCTACTCCACGAATTGCAGCACGCCAGGCCTCCCTGTCAAAGATCAGTTGACTGTAATTATGTGTGTACATTTCTGGGTTACTATTCTTTCTATTGATCTATGAGTCTGTTCTGTTACCAGTCCCACAGTGTATTGATTACTGTAGCTTTAGAGCAAATCTTTAGGTTGGGTAATGTCAGTCCTCCAACTTTATTCTTCAATATTAGTTGACTCTTCTGGGTCTTTTGCTTTTCCATATGAACTTTGGAATTACTTTGTTGAAATCCACAAAATAATGCTGGGATTTTGATTGGGATTACATTGAATCTATAGATCAAGTTGGAAAGAACTGGCTTACTGACAATATCGAGTCTGCCAATCCATGAACACATAGTATCTCTCCCTGTAATTTCTTCTTGTTTGATTTTGTTCAGAGTTTAGATTAGAGTTTTATCAAAGATTTTTAGTTTTCCTAATATAAATTTATACATTTTTGTTTAGATTTTTACATACATATTCACATATATTTAGTGCTAGTGAAAATAATAATTGCACTTTTAAATTAAAATTCCACTTGTTCATTACTGGTACATATGAAAGTGATTGACTTTTTTCAATTATTGGTTTTTGAAGTAAAATAAGATCTTTATATTAACAAGTTTATTTCTGAGATGTAAAATTCTGTCTCCATGTTTTACCTGTATTACTATGGTTTTTTTGCATGAATATACTATGAATATTATGTATTCTTATATTATGTATATTATGTAGTATACATAGAATACTATGTATATTCTTTGCAGCCAAAGATGGAGAAGCTCTATACAGTCAGTAAAAACAAGACTAGGAGCTGGCTGTGGCACAGATCATGAACTCCTTATTGCCAAATTCAGGCTGAAATTGAAGAAAGTGGAAAAAACCACTAGACCATTCAGGTATGACCTAAATCAAATCCCTTATAGTTATACAGTGGAAGTGAGAAATAGATTTAAGGGACTAGATCTAATAGACAGAGTGCCTGATGAACTATGGATAGAGGTTCATGACATTGCACAGGAGACAGGAATCAAGACCAAACCCAAGAAAAATAAATGCAAAAAAGCAAAATGGCTGTCTGAGGAAGCCTTACAAATAGCTGTGAAAAGAAGTGAAAAGCAAAGGAGAAAAGGAAAGATATACCCATTTAAATGCAGAGTTCCAGAGAAAAGCAAGGAGAGATAAGAAAGCCTTCCTCAGCAATCAATGCAAAGAAATAGAGGAAAACAATAGAATGGGAAAACTAGAGATCTCTTCAAGAAAATTAGAGATACCAATGGAATATTTCATGCAAAGATGGACTCAATAAAGGACAGAAATGGTAGAGACCTGACAGAAGAAGAAGATATTAAGAAGAGGTGGCAAGAATACACAGAAGAACTGTACAAAAAGATCTTCAAGACCCAGATAATCACAATGGTGTGATCACTCACCAAGATCCAGACATCCTGGAATGTGAAGTCAAGCATCACTATGAACAAAGCTAGTGGAGGTGATGGAATTCCAGTTGAGCTATTTCAAATCCTTAAAGATGATGCTGTGAAAGTGCTGCACTCAATATGTCAGCAAATTTGGAAAGCTCAGCAGTGGCCACAGGACTGGAAAAATTAAGTTTTCATTCCAATCCCAAAGAAAGGCAATGCCAAAGAATGCTCAAACCATCATGCAATTGCACTCACCTCACACGCTAGTAAAGTAATGCTTAAAATTCTCCAAGGCAGGCTTCAGTGGTACGTAAACCGTAAACTTCCAGATGTTCAAGCTGGTTTTAGGAAAGGCAGAGGAACCTGAACTGAACTATGTTTTTCTCTTTGATTACTCTATTCAGTCTTGACTGCCACAATCAGGCAGACAGAAAATATGAGGACACTTTTTCCTAGCATCCATAGTGGAAACCTTAGGAATAGACAGTAATTTTTCAGGTTTGATATACTTTTTTTTTTTTTTGCCATAAATCCACCTACATAGTCCTTTTTACTTTTTAAATTTGTCAAACTTAAAAGTCTTATTTAAAGTCTATGCTCAAGGAAAGTTTTGTTTCCTGATCATTGTATAGCTGGACTCTCTTCAGCATTCAGGTTCAAAGGCTATTTCCTCAGAGTCTTTTCTGACCACCCCACTGCAATAGTCACATGGTCAGGTTCCTGCTGCTGTTTCACTACCTCTTCATTCTGTTTTCATTCATACTTTCCTTCCACAAATGTTTATTGAATGCTATGCATGCTAAGTTGCTTCAGTTGTGTCTGAGTCTATTGCTATCCTATGGGACAGCAGCCTGCCAGGCTCCTCTATCCATGGGGATCTCCAGGCAAGAATACTGGAGTGGGTTGCTATGCCCTCCTCCAGGGCATTTTCCAAATCCAGATGTGAATTGAACCTGCTGTCTCATATCTCCTGTATTGGCAGGCAGGTTAAATCTTGGTATGTACCACACACTATCCCAGGCATTAGTCCAGTAGAACAAGAGAAGGGCTTCATGTGCTCCTGTCTCATGGAGCTTGCATTCTGGTTAAGGAAATAGGCAATGAACAGGTAGATACTAGATATACAGTTTATCAGGTAGAGATAAATGATGTGGAGAAGGAGAACACAGAAAACAAAAATACAGAATTCTAGGACTGAGGTGAGAGTGTGTAATTTTAAATGGGTGTGGCTAGGGAAGGCCTCACTGAGCAATGACCTAAATCCATTGAGAGAGAGACCTGCTCTCTGCAAAAGAACAAACAGAGAAAACCCAAAGTGCAAAGACCCTGAGACAGCAGGCTGCCATAGGTGTTAGAACAAAAGCAAGGAGATCTGCGTGACTAGAGTGAAGTGACCAGTGGGGAGAGTCATGGAAGATAAGCTCAGCAAGTTTAGGGGATGGGAGTGGGTAAACTCCTGCAGGTCATCAAACTGTTAGATGCTTGGTCACGTCTGACTCTTTGCCATCCCATGGACTGTAGCCTGCCAGGCTTCTTTGTCCATAAAATTCTCCAGGCAAGCATACTGGAGTGGATTGCCATTCCTTCTCCAGGGGTCTTCTTGACCCAGGGATTGAAACCATATCTCCTGCATTTCAGGCAGATTCTTTGCTATTTGAGCCACCAGGGAAGCCAGTCATTGAAGGGGCGTGGGCTTTTCTCCAAATAAAAGGATCCTTTTAAAAGGATTACTCTGTCTGCTACTGGGCTGAGAATAGACTATAACAGAGAAAGATAGTTGAAGAGGACCAACTAGGAGGCTATCGTAAGGCTCCAAGTGAGAGATGCCGGGGACTTGTACAGGACAAGAGCGGTAGAGGTGAGGGATAGTGGTCATGTGATGGTGGATTTGGATGTGAGATGTGAGCAAAGAGCTGAGTCAGAAAAGATGATAAGCCACTGGAAGAATAGTTTGTCCTTGATGAATGGCAAGAAGACTGCAGATGGAACAAGTTTAAGCACAGGACGGGAAAGATCAGGAGTTTGATTTTGTACACATTATAGTAAAGTTTGATGTCAAATGGGCAGTTGGACTCAATCTCTGGATTGGGAAGATCCCATGGAGAAGGGATTGGCAATGCACTCCAATATTCTTGCCTGGGAAATCCCATGGACAGAGGAGACTGGTTGGCTATAGTCCATGGGGTCAGAAGTGTTGGGCACAACTGAGTGACCGAGCATGCACGCACACAGGCATGCACAGGCAGTTGGGTACCTATGTCTGGAGTTCAGCCTAGATGTGTGTGTACATATGTGTGTATGAACATAAATGAATATCTGCATATGATTTTTAAATTATCTTTTAATTTAAGAAATATATATGTTTAATGAATTTAAGTTATGTTTTTGCAGAATTTCTCAGGGACAATTGCAGCAGTTGCGTGGTGTGCAATTCAACAAAACTTGAAGCTTTGTTTTAAAACTCAGTCTCTTGAGGATGGTACAACCATCATAATCAATTTTTGGTGTGTTGTAGCGGTAATACAGGGTTTATGGATCTATACTCCAGAGGGTCTTATCTCAATATTTCTATTCTGTCATGGGAATCTATTTCTTGAAAAGTACCCAGGTTTTTCTCACGTTGTTGAATATGTTGATGTGAACCATCAAAGCTCTTGATAGAACATTTCCAATGGGACAGATCACTCCTCCTGTTTAGGGTCATATTGGCATGACCCCATGAAGGGATTTTGTGTGATGTGCAAGTTGTCATGATGTACTTTTTAAAAATAGTGTCACTGACATGTATCCACAAAAATAAATTAACCTTCCTATCTCCACTGACTCACATTTTGGAAAGAGAAACTTCACATGCCTTTGACGGTATAAGCAGCAGGGTTGGGTCAAGATGAGAAAGTCACAGCCCAGCAACGGGATAGCTATGATAGACCTTTTAATAGTCTTTTTTTTTTTTTTTTTTGCGGAGCACATTGAGCATGAACTGAGATTTGTACCAGTCTGGGTTGTGATTCAAGCTCTGTCATTTTACAGATGGGCAGGATGTAACTTCTCCAGACTCAAGTGTTGAGAAATAAGATATAATAGGGAATAATTATAACTGTCCATTGAGAGGAACTAATGATCTAATGTTTGCCAAAATACTTAGAATAGCACCTGACATATAGGTAGCTGTCATTGAATGATAATTATTTGTATCAATAACTCTTCTGTTTAAATCTAATAATTTGGTCTTTTGTAATACCTGAAATGTATTGGAGAGATTCATTGACCTTACTATTTCACACCCAATTTATTTTATTTTAAAATATCATTTAAGTAGCAAATGATGCTCCTGCAGACCTAAGTCTCAGAATATGATTTCCCAAGTTGTGACTTGGACTCAGCAGATTCAGGGAAGTCTTCTTGAGAAAGTCAGCCCCAGTCCAGGTACAAAGACATGCCTTTGAGCAGAGGTGATTTGAGATGATCATCTCTTAATTGATGAGCAGGACTGCTACCCCAGTCTTAAATTTATCCAGGACAGAGCCCTAGTGAGAATGAGCCTCTAGATCATTAAATCTCATAACTGAAACCCTTCCACTGCACTCTTAAACAGTTGACACACACGTTTCATCTTTCTTGGCTATTATTTGGACTTATTAAGCATTTCTGTAACACTTTTCCCCCATAAATTGGCTGCATTTCATTAGCAGTTCTTCACATCACCCTGTGTAAAAGGTGAATACAGCAGTTCATATATTATAGACAAGGAAATTGAGGTCCAAGTAAGTACAGTGTAGTTTGGCCAAGGACACCAGAAAGTTAAGCTCTGGAATGAGCAACTAAACCCAGCATGCCTCAGTGTTGAGTCATGGCTGACTTTATCAAGGAGACTGTTCTTCATTGATGATTTGATTCAACACATTCAACACACACACACATGCACACACATACACACACACACACAGAAATAATGTCCCCTCCTCTCCCTAAGGACAAGAAAACATTTCATGATTTCATAGTCATAATATTGTAACCAGAGTGGTCAATCTAAAATTGAGTCTGATCAAGTCACTCTTCTGTGAAAGGCTGGTTCTTATTCTCCATCACCCTGGTATAAAGTCCAGTCTTTTTAATGACATACATGACTTCTCACTGTCCTTCCACACCCCTACTGCCAGCCTGTTTACTCATCTTCCCATCTTTACTTTGGTCATGGGGCCAACTTTCAGTTCTTGTAATGTGCCTCTTTTTGTAATATGTAGAAAAGAATCTTCTCCCATCTCCTTTCCTTTCCTTTTATTATCTGTCAGAATTAAAAAAATTTTTTTTTTTACTTTACAATATTGTATTGGTTCTGCCACACATCAACATGAATCTGCCATGGGCGTATGCATGTTCCCTATCCTGAACACCCCTCCCACCTCCCTCCCTGTACCATCCCCCTGGGTCATCCCAGGGCACCAGCCCCAAGCATCCTGTATCGAACCTGGACTGGCAATTCGTCTCTTACATGATATTACACATGTATCAGTGCCATTCCCCCAAATCGTCCCTCTCTCTCCCTCTCCCACAGAGTCCAAAAGACTGTCCTATACATCTGTGTCTCGCATACATGGTTATCGTTACCATCTTTCTAAATTCCATATGTATGCGTTAGTATACTGTATTGGTGTTTTTCTTTCTGGTTTACTTCACTCTATATGATAGGCTCCAGTTTCATCCACCTGATTAGAACTGATTCAAATGTATTCTTTTTAATGGCTGAGTAATACTCCATTGTGTATATGTACCACAGCTTTCTTATCCATTCATATGCTGATGGACATCTAGGTTGCTTCCATGTCTTGGCTATTATAAACAGTGCTGTGATGAACATTGGGATACACATGTCTCTTTCAATTCTGGTTTCCTCAGTGTGTATGCCCAGCAGTGGAATTGCTGGGTCATAAGGCAGTTCTATTTGCAATTTTTTAAGGAATCTCCACACTGTTCTCCATAGTGGCTATGCTAGTTTGCATTCTCACCAACAGTGTAAGAGGGTTCCCTTTTCTCCACACCCTCTCCAGCATTTATTGCTTGTATACCTTTGGATAGAAGCCATTCTGACTGGCATGAAATGGTACCTCTATCTGTCACAATTTTTAAGAAGTCTCCCTACATTTCTCAAGACCAGGTCAGTTAGCCCTTCTGCACCCTTCTATTGTACATGATATTTTTACCACTTATATCACTAATATTATCTTAGTTCCATCTTTTCCATGAGATTTCAATCCCCCTGAGGACAACTGTTTACCTGCTTCATTGTAGATCCCTATTGCCTACCATAGTTCATACAAATAGTAGTGATATAATAAATAACTTTGGATGGTGTGAATGAACAATATGCCTTGTGATTTGACATTTTCTATCACACAGAGTCATAAGGTTATTCCCTTTTGTGTCAGACTCGGATAAATGCTAGAGATATAAGAGGTTATGGTCTGAAGCTTTGATGGTGAAATTGCTGGCAACTGCCAAAAGGGAGGGGAGGGGAATGATGAAACTTACCAGTTAGATGTTCCAGCTTAAGATAACATCCCTTATATCTGTATCTGTTGACAGCCTTTGGTCTTTTATAGGTGTAATCAGGGCAACCATATTGTTGTCCAAACTGGTACAGCTCTGAGTGGAAATGGACTCTGTTGAGAATGATATGTTGACAGTCAGTAAAATGCAGGACAGTCTCAAATCAAGTGTGTGATCACTCTAGGTGTATAAATCACCCCAATGTGCTGTTCATCTTGAGCTCAGTTCCTGGTTCAACTGAGCCATGTAATGGGCTTAAAGGTGCTTCTGGGTGAGAAATTGCACAGTGGGACTAACTGAAACAGCTAAGGAACCTGAAGCAGTCACGTTGCAACAGTTTTCTCTTGAAGCAGCTCTAAACATAGTAGTAGTTCTATCTCAGTGACAGCAGCAGGTGAGAGAGGCAGCTAAGCAGTAGTTCTATTGCTCAGTAAAAGTTTTGGCACCTGGATTTGGACATGAAGAACACTAACTGGGGAGCTGAAGGAGTTCCAGATCAACCGAATTGCTCGAAGATGCCAAGTTGGCCTGAGAACTTTTCCTTGGTGAGGGAGATGTGCATGATAGCCGAGACCACTCCTTAGCTGGAAAATGCAGTTTAAGCATATGTTTAAAAAAGCAATGATTAAAATATTATGTTTTCAAAGCCCTTTCTGTACTCCCGAATCCATGGCTGTGCCAAATACTTAACTGTGTGGAGGATGATTATCTTTTGAGAACAGGATAGTGGCTTCCCAGTTGCTGCAGCGTAGGTCTCAGTGCTGGCAAGTGTTCAGGAAGTGAAAGAGGGGGACTTGCACATGAGTAATAAAGGTGAAAATCCCTGACACCAAGAAGATGTTGAAATTCTGGTTAGCTTATTTATCTTGTTTTGGCAAATGTCCTATATCCAATGGAGGATGGCATGTTCCCATTACTACATTTATTTTTTATTTCCTGAGAGACTGTCTCCAAATTTATGTCCATCATCTATGCCTGGAGAATGTAGTAATTTATAACTAACAAATTTATTGGCAGTATACAGTATTAATTGCATGGTAGTGACCTTGGGTTGGTGTGAAGAATCCTTTTGTAATAACAAGAATAGGAAATGGATTTTCTTTTTAAGTATACTATAGAAACAAACATACATTGAGAGAGGAAAGCAAAAACAAAACAAACTCATGTAAAGCTGGTTGGTTGAAGTCAATCAAACCTTGGAATTTCATCTTCATATCTTATCATACTTTTCTCTAGTTTTTTATTAGTATCTTTTTGTAAAGTCCTGAGTTGGCACCAGGATCTTTGTAATTGGTAGTCATAATTCCCTAACTCAGATTTCTAGGCCAGCAGTATAATGATGGTTTAGAACTGCGTTCTTCCAGGAGAAATAAAAACCAACAGAAAAACAAAACAAAATATATGAAACGGTAGTTGCCATACAAGCCAGTCACATCAGCTATATACCATTACTTTTGGGAAAAACTATACTGTGTGCCAAAAAAGCGCTACTTGCTGTTTGGTGTAAAGAATTATAATTGACAGGATGTCTATGAGAATAACATAATCAGGAAGCAAATTCTGACTTTTTATACCCTTGACCAAAAAAGCAGGTCTTTCATATGTCCAGGAGAACTGAGGGGTTTAGAACAGAAAGTGAAGAAAAATGTCAGGCTCCCAGTGGCATAGAAAAAATCAGCATGGTTATAAATGTGTTTCTAGACTTAAACAGCCTGGGTTCATATCACTGCTCCGTGCATTTGTTGTTGACCTTGGGCAAGACACTTAACTTCTTAGCTTCAATTTCCTTATCTTTAAAATAAGAAAAGTAACTATAGCTTTGGTGAGAACTCAGTGAAATGATCCAGAAAATCACTTGGTAAAGTGTTTGACAAATAGTAAGTTTAATAAGGGCTTCCCTGATAGCTCAGTTGGGGAAGAATCTGCCTGCAATGCAGGAGACCCTGGTTTGATCCCTGGGATGGGAAGATCTGCTGTTGAAGGGATAGGCTACCCACTCCAGTATTCTTGGGCTTCTCTTGTGGCTCAGCAGGTAAAGAATCTGCCTGCAATGTGGAAGACCTGGGTTTGATCCCTGGGTTGGGAAGATCTGCTGGAGAAGGGAAAGGCTATCCATTCCAGTATTCTGGCCTAGAGAATTCCATGGGGTTGCAAAAAGTCAGACATGACCAAGTGATTTTCACAAGCTCAGTAAATATCAATTATAATTGTTCAAAACCCCAGTTATTCAACATTATGGCTACATTTTTCAAAATTTCAGGTTGTGCTTGAATATATGGTTAACATCCCAGGAATGTTTGTATTTGAGGTATATGGTTCACTAAGATCATTCAGGCCTCCCACACTGCATTATTCCTAGGTCAGGGAGATCCTGAAATGTGGTACATCCAGAGAGCCCCACCCTCCCAAAGTGCTTTGCTGGGCACTAGTCCTCCTTCTGAATGGGGGTCTGACACCGTCCCCTCGGGGGAGCAAATGGGATTGCAGTAACAGGCAGGAGAGAGAGCCATGGATGATTTTTTTCCCTTCAGGAACGCCTTTAAATCTTATATATCCTCTGTTGCTCTGTTACTGTGTTTTAAAATATTTTTTCTTTTTCTGTATTTTTATTCTAAGTCAAAAATCAATAAAGAGTCTGGGTTACATGTCACGAGGCATGAATATTGGGTTTCCTTTAGAAACCATGTATTTGGATGGTGAATTGGCACCAAGACCTCACACCAGACTCTAAGAACGTCTTGTCCTCTCTTCTAGTCCCATTCTTCTTTTCTCTTTCCAATAACGCTAACCACAAGAATAGTCATCACTGTCTACTCATGTTGCTTCTCGCCAACTTTGCTTCTCCAACCCTTCCAACATGGAATTCTTGTGTTGTGTTCCTTTTGTGTGAAATGCAACAAGTGATATTGCTGGAGTAAGAGGTAAGAAGATTTGGAAGAATTTTGAACCTTCTAATAATTTGCTGTTACCTGGGTCTTATTATTAACCTTCCTGACTCCCAGCTGTGTGAAGATTGGGGCACGATACGCTCTCCTCATTTGTTTTACAAGATTTTCATGAGGATAAAGTTAAACAGTAAGTGTGCAAGTGCTTTTCCAATATGCATAGTATTTTCAAGGATACTATTTATTGTTAAGTGCATTTATATCATGTTTGAACTTGTTGCAAAATTAAAAACTATTTAAGGCAAATTTGAAGTTACAGTTTCCTTGTGAAATATGTCTAGACTCATCTGGTTCTCTTTCCTATTTTTTAAAAAACTATATTTTACAACATTTTTATGTTCACAGAAACATGTAACAGAAGGAACAGAGGGGCTGCTTCTATTTTTAATATTAAACTGGAATATGACAAAAGTTCTGCTAACTTATTGATCCCTTTTTAAAAAGTTGTTCCTTTGCTGATGCTGCTGCTGTCACCTCAATCGTGTCCGACTCTGTGCGACCCCATAGACGGCAGCCCACCAGGCTCCTCCGTCTCTGGGATTCTCCAGGCAAGAACACTGGCGTGGGTTGCCAGTTCCTTCTCTGTTCCTCTGCTAGCCTAGTTTTTATTGAATTTTTGGGTGGTCTGTTTGATTTGTGTAAGTGGAAAAGTAAATAACTGGCCTAGAGATCTCTTATGCTTCCTCTCAGCTATGTAAAGTGTGTGTGTTATTTGCATAGCTGTTGCCATGGAATATTCCTAACCTCTATCCATTTTTGATGACCATGAGAACATTTTATTTATCATATTGGTAAGGAATGGGAATATACATTGTTCAAGAAATGTGAATCTATTCACTAGAAAGTGGAGTGTGGTCAAATTGAAGGTTGTCTGTCACTGGAACAAACAGTTATTAGGTGGTGAGGGCATTCATTTTTTTTTGTTTCCCCTAAATAGGGGATTCTTCAACAGCATCCTCATATAAAGATTAATGTGATAACTAGAGAGTGATTGAAAAACATCAAGGACCATCACAATAAAGCTCTTTACTCTGGGCCAGAGAATGTACTCTGCTTTATAGCTGCTAGCTCATTTAAACATCATAGAAACCCTATGAGGTAGACCTTATGAGACTCATTTAATTGTTAAGGAAACTAAGGTTCAAAGAGATCAAGTAATTTCTTAAAAGAGAGAAGCATCCTGGTTGAACAACTAGGATTTCTCTTCATATTTGCTTTAGCTAGTCCTAAGAAAACTGAGCAGCTTCTTCTACTCATAGTACAATGAGATATTTTAGTATTCGACATACAAATGGTATATTTATGATGAATAGAGAATTCCTCGCCTAATGCTCTTCCTCATTGTTATGAGGAATGGTAACAATGATGATGATGATGATAGTCTTATGTCTTGTCTTAAATGTTTCCTACATCTTGTTCCATTTAAGCTTTGCAATAATTCACTGAGGTAGAATCATCAGCCCTACTTTAGAGATGAGAAACTGAGTCAGTGAGGTGAATGGCTTGCCCAAGTCCCTTAAGTATGTCTCTGACTCCCTAGACTGTAGACCTCTTCTCTATATCATAGTGATGTTAACTTACCTGTTTCTTGAAAGAGTAGTCTTCTCAAGATTAGATCACTGGTGTCCTAAGCACTATCTACCCACTGTAGCATCTTTGTCTCTAACTTTTATGATGGGGGTATTGTGGGATGCAATAAACTTGCATTTGGAATGATTCTTTTGGGTTTTTTTGGGCTATGTTTGAGAACTTTTTCAAAGATTCTGTCTGGACAGTATCTTACGGATCCTTTTCTTCCAAAATATTGCCCTTTACTTCTGATTCATGCCACAGAAACAGAACATTTCTGAATAAACAAGCAGAAAGTACATCAGAATGACTTTATGCCTGAGTTTCTGATTGCTCAGATGATAACCCAGTTCTATCACACCATGCATTATGTTTTGAATCATTTCCCTTAACCTAAGTATCTCTGGTAACCAAATTATAGTAATGTCCCCAAGGCAACCTGAGGTTTGGAAACCAAGTGGGCAGTTCCAAATTCTTAGCGGACCATTCCAAGGCATGCAACCAAGAGCTAAGGTCAGAGCCCATTAGAAGAGGGTGGGGAAAGAGGCTGTGTGGAGAGAGATTCATGGCTTTCCATTGTACTGGAATTTAACTGGAATGAGTGAAGGCAATTTCATTTAAGAATCTCTTCCCCCTGTCACCTCATTAACACCTCCAATGAAAGGCAGCTGTGAGACTGTTAACTCTTTGCTTGCACATTCTTGAAAGTGCTATTGGCTGAGATCTCTTGTCCTTGTGAGAAGATACCCTGCTGTCACCAATCTGGGTATCTGTAGCATTGAAATAAAGGTTTTTCCAAGACTCATATTTATACCCCAATAGCACACCATTCTGTGGAGTGAGACATGCATTTCTGCCAGGTTTTGTGTATTTTCAACTACTACTCCATAAGCTGCAGTATGTTGGGTTTTTCGAAATTTGGCTGCCTCAAATTCTTTTTGGAATTAAATGAGAGCGTATGTGAACATTCATTAAGTTATTAACTCATTCATTTACTCACATTTATTGTGAGTCACACTGGATGAGTGCCTGTTATAAGTCAGGTGACACGTCAATGTCAGAGGTCTAAACATTGTACTTTCCTTCAAGGAGTATACTCTTGAATGTGAGCTTAAATCATTATTCCAGTGTCATGTGATATAATCATGGCAAAAGTTACAATGGGAGCATAGAAAGGAGAGGCAGTAAAGCAAAGTCATCTAAGGGAGGTCAGGGAAGATGGAAGAGAAGGTATTGGCTTGGCCAAATGCTTGTCCTGGTTTCTCCATGACAACTCCCAGAAAAATCCAAATGAAATTTTGGCTAACCCAATACTTGTGCTGTTTTGGGCAATAAGTGGGAGTT
Organism: Ovis canadensis; assembly: GCF_042477335.2. NCBI lineage: Eukaryota > Metazoa > Chordata > Mammalia > Artiodactyla > Bovidae > Ovis > Ovis canadensis. The sequence goes on along the minus strand of NC_091246.1, from coordinate 83,082,509 downwards.
AGCTATCTGGAGAAGAGCTGAGATGGAAAAGCAACCTGTGCAAAATCAGGAAAGGATGGTTTTGGCATGATGTTAAAGACCAGCTTCGTGTGCAGTATAGTGAATGCTGTAGTCCACAGCCCAGACACCCCCTGTGGGATGCAGACACCCATTCTCCCAGCTACTGGGAATGTTGATGGCTAAAAAAAAAATCTCAGCTGAACCCCTTTTTGGAAATTGCCCTCAACTAATTGCCTCTTCCCCTGGGATAGTATGCATCTAAGACACAGAGGTATGAAGGCCAGTTCCCCTTACTTCAAGACAGATAATTCTGACTGTGTACCCAGTTAGAAGAGCTGAAGAGCTCCCAGTAAGATCTTCTGAAGCTTCTGTTGCAACTGAACCACATTTCACCTTCTCCCTGTGATCCTGCTCTCACAGCTGGTGTCCTCTGGCATCTGGTACAAGAGGGACTCAAAAAGCTCACACCTGGATGTGACACGACCTTTCTGCTCTCATTGGGAGGACTTAATTTCAGGTCATACCAGGCTTCCGAAGATGCTGGAAAATGTCATTTCTGGCCTATGCACATAGTCTCAACTCTGTCGTAGAGAAGAGAGAAAACTCGCTTGGTCCACAATGCTTCCAGTACAGGTGAGATATCTAGGGAGGGAAGCAGAAATCATTTCATGTTAAACAGAGTGCTAAGCCATGGTGTTAGAACTGGCTTCTGCAAATCGTGGGGAGCCAGTGAGGAGTGCAGAGATTGGATAGTGAATAATTTACCAGAAGGAATTTTATTGTTAGGTGAGCCAAACAACTATACAACTCTTCCTGTGGCAATATTGTTTTATCATGGTATCTTTAACAAAGGATAGGATCTCTGGTCTGACCCTAGTTGATTTCTGCTCCCTACTTGTCACCTGAGGAAAAATATGGACATTGCTCTGTCAGAACAACTGTGGATGAACTGTTCTCAACCTTCCTTTGAAAGAAGAATTGACATAGCAGTTTCCTCCCTCCTTCTCCCCAGAAGCACAGGTGCAGGGCCTAAGGGTGAAATTTAGCGAGTTTAAAAAAAAAATAGAATATCATCATCTACTTAGAGATGGAGATGGGATAATGTGGAAGAGAGAGGACTAGTCTTTTGGGTCTAGTCAAGAGATGTGGGCTTGCTCTTGTGCGGATTCTGTCTCTAGACTGATGACTTTTCTCACATCACTTGGATTCTCTGTCACTCACTTCTAAGTCAAGTGACTTGATAGAATTAAGAAGTTGCCCTTCAGCTTAAAAACTTAACTGTATTTTGATAGGCTTGAAACCTGAAGTTTGGAACCAGCTGACACTGGAGCTCCAGAAAGGTATGTAGAATTTAATTAAAGTTTCTATCTTAATTTTAGCAAAGTCAGTCACTGCCTGACAACAAACAACAGTCTAGTAATCATTCTGTGATCTCTCATAAACTGAGGAGATGAACTTTGTTTTTATTCCAGCCAATTCCAGATCCTGATTCCCCTGAATATTGAGCAAAGGGGAAATTTCAAGAGAAGGTCTCTGGATGGTTCACAGCTGTAGGGCATCTCATATTACAAAGGCTTAGAAAGAGTTCACAGGAGAATGACTAACGTGTTCTTTCCTCACGGTATTCTGATGTCTGCGTGTGCGCTAAGTTGCTTCAATTGTGTCCGACTGTTTTCAGTCCCATGAACTGTAGCCTACCAGGCTCCTATGTCCATGGGATTCTCCAGGCAGGGATACTGGAGTGGGATGCCATTTCCTTCTCCAGGGTATCTTCCTGACCCAGGGACTGAACTTGAGTGTCTTATGTCTCCTGCACTGGGAAGCAGGTTCTTTAAAATTAGTGCCACCTGGGAAGCCCCATTCTGATGTCTATGGGAAAGGGATTATGTGGGAAAGGAATTTATGAGAGTTGGCATTTAACTTGGGAGCCAACCAGATTGCTCTGGATTGGCCTTGAGCTTGGGCAACAGAACACACTCTCAGCTGCCTTGGGAGTGACAGACACATTTCCATTGTCTGGGCCCGTTTTCGAGAGGAATTGGTTACAGTCTGTGATGGCAGTAGCTTGGGGAGCCAAGAAGAACAAAGGTGAGCAATTCGGGCAGAATGCAATGAACTGAGCTGGAAATTCACTGAAACACCAGGAGTCCCACTGTGACCTCCTCTGCCCTCATGGGACCATTACACTCATTTCTCCACCTTAAAAAAAAAATAGAGTGGCACCTGCTGGAGGTTCAGTCTTAAGTGACTTCAGTCACCCATAGCTGTTGGCTGAAGGGCAAGAATCTTGTATTTACAATTGGAATCAATGGGTAGTGAGGTGTGCACACAAACCGTCAATGCTTTGATGGCAAATCCTCCCTTTTCAGATAGTTTTGAAAGGCCAATTTACTTAGAAAGTCTTATTTCCCCCAGATTAGCAGTCACGTCAGCACTTCAAATGCTAGCAGGGAGCAAGAATCAGTATCATGTTTGTCTAGAATATGGGAGGTGTCAGACACCTGGGCCTCTGTTCATCCTGGGGCATGGTACGGGGGGAACTGGGGCACAATGCAGTTCTTATTCTGAATCTGCATCCATCTGTACTCTGCAGCGGGCAGACAAAAGAGGATTGTTAGCACTTCAAGCTACCTTGACAGTCATCCCGCTTGACTCTTTATTAATTGCCCCATCTGCTAAGTGCGCACTCTCTGACACAGGTTGGTCCAGCCCTCTTAAAGCCCTTCGTCTGCTTCCTATTGGTTCCACATGTGTTTGTATTTGTTCTCAGTAGGCAGAGATTCCAGAGAGAAAATGAACCGCTGCAGATCGATTGCAGTATCAGTCATGCAGAAGACGTGGTGCAGCGTGCCATTTGATTTTGATCTAGTTTTAACCCTTGCAAGGCAATGGCCCTGGCTTCTTGGGTTTTGTTGACCTCAGTTTCTGTTTGAGGTCTCAGAGACTAAAGGTAAGAGAAAAGGTAGTCTGAGGCTTGGAAATGGCATTTCCCCTTTAAGTTGAAATCTTTTTGTATCTTTCTGAGACAGGGCAATAGAAAAGCCAGAAAGCATTCATGTGGTGTGTGTGTGTATGTGTGTGTGTCTATAATAATGCTGCTGCAAAAAGATATGCCTTGTTTTTGTAGCCAATGACAACTCCCCACAAAAGTACACTGACTGCACCATCCGCGTCTGTGCCCACACTGACAAGAGACAGACCAGCCCATCTCAACGGTTTACTTAGGCGGCCATTCTTAGGCTACCTAGTATGATGTGTCTTTGTCCTTTCCTTTATTTTGTTTTAAAGAGATTCAGTGAGATTGAGTTAAGGGTGTAGTGTCTAGTTCAGCCTCAGCTCTGCAATTTCCAGATTTAGCCTGGATTATGTTACAGCCCTCATGATACGGAGAGATTTTCCTATGGATAACGTGGAGATAGAAGAGAGAAACAGGAAGGGTGTGGCGTTTCCTCACAAGCTTTCTTTATACTGAGGTCTGAGTGTTGCATGGATCTGTATGTGTTTACAAGTATGTGTGGATGTGTGTATGTGTGTGAGGGAGAGGGAGAAAAGGGAAAAAAGTACTGCACAGCAAGCAAAGCTTTTGCTCCTTGATGTTGCTCCTTAACTTCTCAATAAGGATTTTTGAGCTCCCTGCTATTTATCGAAACTCCAGGAACATAAAGATGGAGACCTTGGAGGGAGGGATGAACCCTTGCCTCACTACACAGTGGACAACCTGAGGTTTTTGGGAGGACTTAATACTTTCTTGTCAACCCCTGAAATCTCATTTTCTGCCCTGTGCCCCTGACTTAGATTCTGAGCTCTACTTTTCTGATCGAAGCTGGTCCGTCTGTCCCTCTCCTATCCCGTCTTCCTTGGAAGGGAGAACTGTACCTCTTGGGATTCCTGCTGTTGGAGGTAATAGAAAATAGTTAAAACTGGTGCACATAAAAAAAGTGTTTTACAAGTTTACAATACATGTGGGAGAGGGGTAAGATTGGCTTTGGCCATGCCTGCATTGTTAAGTTGCTTCAGTCTTAAGTCACTTCAGTCATGTCAGACTCTTTGTGAACCTATGGACTATAGCTCACCAGGCTCCTCCGTCCATGGAATTCTCCAGGCAAGAATACTGGAGTGGGTTGCCATTTCCTTCTCCATGGCGGCACTGAGGGACTCAAAGGCCTTAGGAGTTGGTCCATTTCTATCTTTGAATCATTTCTGCTCTTTCTAAGTCTTGCTTCCTTCTCAGACTCCATATGTTGGTATGATGACTGCATTAGTGCCTTCCAATTTCATGTCTGGGTAGAAAGAGAACTTTTTTTTCTTTCTAGTGTGCTAGAAAATGTCTCAGTGGGTCTGGCATGGATTAGTTCATTTGTACAAACAGGAACCAACTCTGCGGCCAGGGGATGCAGTTCTCTGGCCTGGACTGAAGCTATCATTTTCTTGGAGCTGGAGTAGAAGTCAGTCTTAAGTTCATTTAGGAGAAGGGTTTTTTTTTTGTTTGTTTGTTTTTTTTTTCTAAGAGAAAAATCCGAGTACTGTTATCAAAGGGAGACAGAGCAGAGATGCCTGTCTAAAGAACAGTCCAAAGTCTTAGAAATTTAAAGAACAAAAAGGTAATTTGGTCAATCAGCAGCATTATGTATGTTTGTACGTCTATATGTAGTATGTATGTATGTATCATTTCTCTTTCTTTCTCTCTGATGTGTGTATGTGTACTCATATGGACACTGGTCAAACATACTGATTTTGAAATCAGATGTCCTGGGTTCAAATATTAATTCCAACAGTTCATGGACTTTTGGATAAGTTACTTAAAATCTTGGATTGCTTAAAACTTATGCTATAAAGAACTGTGATTGTGTTCAGTCAGTTCAGTCGCTCAGTGGTGTCCGACCCTTTTAGATGCCATGAACTGCAGCATGCCAGGCTTCCCTGGCCATCAGCAACTCCTGTAGCTTACGCAAACTCATGTAAATTGAGATGGTGATGACAACCAACCATCTCATCCTCTGTTGTCCCCTTCTTCTCCCGCCTTCAATCAGTACCAGCATCAGGGTCTTTTCTTTGCATCAGGTGGCCAAAGTATTGGAGTTTCAGCTTCAGCACCAGTCCTTCCAATGAATATTCAAGGCTGATTTCCTTTAGGATGAACTGGTTGGATCTCCTTGAAGTCCAAGGGACTCTCACGAGTCTTCTCCAACACCACAGTTCAAAAGCATCAATTCTCTGGTGCTCAGCTTTCTTTAAAGTCCAACTCTCACATCCATACATGACTACTGGAAAAACCATAGCCTTGATGAGACAGACATTTGTTGGCAAAGTAATGTCTCTGCTTTTTAATATGCTGTCTAGGTTGGTCATAGCTTTTCTTCCAAGAAGTAAGGGTCTTTTAATTTTGTGGCTGCAGTCACCTTCTGCAGTGATTTTGGAGCTCAAAAAAATAACAGTCTGTCACTGTTTCCACGGTTTCACCATCTATTTGCCATGAAGTGATGAGACCAGATGCCATGATCTTAGTTTTCTGAATGTTGACCTTTAAGCCAACTTTTTCACTCTTCACTTTCATCATGAGGCTCTTTAGTTCTTTGCTTTCTGCCATAAGGGTGGTGTCATCTGCATATCTGAGGTTATTAATATTTCTCCTGACAATCTTGATTCCAGCTTGTGCCTCATCCACACCAGCATTTTCATGGTGTACTCTGCATATAAGTTAAATAAAGAGGGTGATAATATACAGCATTGACATACTCCTTTCCTGATTTGGAACCAGTCTGTTGTTCCATGTAGAGTTCTAACTGCTGATTCTTGACCTGCATACAGATTTCTCAGAAGGCATTTCAGGTGGTCTGGTATTCCCATCTCTTTCAGAATTTTCCACAGTTTGTTGTGATCCACACAGTCAAAGGCTTTGACATAGTCAATAAAGCAGAAGTAGACATTTTTCTGGACCACTCTCGCTTTTTTGATGATCCAACAGATGTTGGTAATTCGATCTCTGGTACCTCTGTCTTTTCTAAAACCAGCTTGAACATTTGTAAGTTCACGGTTCACGTACTGTTAAACCATAGGCTTGGAGAATTTTGAATACGATTTTACTAGTGTTTGAGATGAGTGCAATTGTGTGGTAGTTTGAGCATTCTTTGGCATTGCCTTTCTTTGGGAATGAAAACTGACCTTTTCCAGTCCTGAGGCCACTGCTGAGTTTTCCAAATTTGCTGGCATTTTGAGTGCAGCACGTTCACAGCATCATCTTTTGGGATTTGAAATAGCTCAACTGGAATTCCATCACCTCCACTAGCTTTGTTCTTAGTGATGCTTCCTAAGGCGCACTTGACTTCGCATTCCAGGATGTATGGCTCTAGGTGAGTGATTACATCATCATGATTATCGGGATTGTGAAGATCTCTTTTGTATAGTTCTTCTGTGTATTCTTGCCATCTCTTCTTAATATCTTCTGCTTATGTTAGGTCCAAACCATTTGTGTCCTTTATTGTGCCCATCTTTGTATGAAATGTTCCCTTGGTATCTCTAATTTTCTTGAAGAGATCTCTAGTCTTTTCCATTCTATTGTTTTCCTCTGTTTCTTTGCATTGATCACTTGAGGAAGGCTTTCTTACCTCTCCTTGCTATTCTTTGGAACTTTGCATTTAAATGGGTATATTTTTATTTTCTCCTTTGTCTTTTGCTTCTCTTCTTTTCACAGCTGTTTAGAAGGCCTCCTCAGCAAAGCATTTTGCCTTTTTGCATTTCTTTTCCTTGGAGATGGTCTTGATCCCTGTCTCCTGTACAATGTCATGAACCTTCGTCCGTAGTTCTTCAGGCACTCTATCTATCAGATTTAATCCCTTGAATCTATTTGTCACTTCCACTGTATAATCTTAAGTGATTTGATTTAGGTCATCCCTGAATGTTCTAGTGGGTTTCCCTACTTTCTTCAGTTTATATCTGAATTTGGCAATAAGGAGTTCATGGTCTGAGCCACAGTTAGCTCCCAGTCTTGTTTTTGCTGACTATATAGAACTTCTCCATCTTTGGCTGCAAAGAATATAATCAATCTGATTTCAGTATTGACCACCTGGTGATGTCCATGTGTAGAGTCTTCTCTTGTACTGTTGGAAGAGGGTGTTTGCTATGACCAGTGCATTCTCTTGGCAAAAGTCTATTGGCCTTTGCCCTGCTTCATTCTGTGCTCCAAGGTAAAATTTGCCTGTTATTCCAGGTATTTATTGACTTCCTGCTTTTGCATTCCAGTCTCCCTATAATGGAAAAGACATCCTTTTGGGGTGTTAGTTCTAGAAGGTGTTGTAGGTCTTCGTAGAACTGGTCAACTTCAACTTCTTCAGCATACTGGTTGGGTTAAATCTGCATAATTTTTAAAGAAATGGGTAACTACCTTGTTTAAAAACCCATTTGTGTATTCTTATTTCTGCCACAAGCGAAAATAGTATTTCATGATAATCTAGTAATTTCTTGGAAATATTTGATGTACTCTCAGCTAGCATCTTGAGAGTTGTCCAAAATTCTACTTTTCCAATTTTTGTGTTTCCAGAGGAGAAATGGGTTTTCTTTCCCAGATATCTCTTTCCCACTGTCAGAGATCCTTCTTGGGTGGATGTTTTGCATACGTGTAACCCAGAATGACTGTGTATATATGAAAAATGAAATGATTTGTCTTTTCAGTGAAAACATCTTTTACCGTATTAAGCTTATGCACTGCCACAGTTATCTATTAGTCCACAAATCTTTCACCTTCCCACAAATATTTCAACAGCTGGGACACAAAGTCTCATTCAGAAATAAATGTGTGCACCACATTTGCAGTGTGAAATTCAATCTTCAAGCATTACTTGATTAGAACAAACATTATAGTGCATTGTAATTTTTTTCATTTAAATAGCAGCCAATAAATTGATACCATAATCTATCTCCAAACCCAAAACATATTCAAAAAGATTTCAATTAACACTATTTTAACCATTCAACACCAAAATATTTACCAAACTCTTTAGGTGCCCAAGGGAAGAGCACCCCAGTATGTGTATATGTTATTCCCAAACTCCTAAATTGTCTCTGGAAGAACTAAACAAAAAAGATCTTCATCACACAATGGTGTGATCACTCACCTAGAGCTAGACATCATGGAATGTGAAGTCAAGTGCACCTTAGGAAGCATCACTAAGAACAAAGCTAGTGGAGATGATGGAATTCCAGTTGAGCTATTTCAAATCCCAAAAGATGATGCTGTGAACGTGCTGCACTCAAAATGCCAGCAAATTTGGAAAACTCAGCAGTGGCCTCAGGACTGGAAAAGGTCAGTTTTCATTCCAGTCCCAAAGAAAGGCAATGCCAAAGAATGCTCAAACTACCACACAATTGCACTCATCTCAAACACTAGTAAAGTAGTATTCAAAATTCTCCAAGCCTATGGTTTAACAGTACGTGAACCGTGAACTTACAAATGTTCAAGCTGGTTTTAGAAAAGGCAGAGGAAACAGATCGAATTACCGACATCCACTGGATCATCAAAAAAGCGAGAGTTCCAGAAAAACATCTACTTCTGCTTTATTGACTATGTCAGAGCCTTTGACTGTGTGGATCACAACAAACTGTGGAAAATTCTGAAAGAGATGGGAATACCAGACCACCTGAAATGCCTTCTGAGAAATCTGTATGCAGGTCAAGAATCAGCAGTTAGAACTCTACATGGAACAACAGACTGGTTCCAAATCAGGAAAGGAGTATGTCAATGCTGTATATTATCACCCTCTTTATTTAACTTATATGCAGAGTACATCATGAAAATGCTGGTGTGGATGAGGCACAAGCTGAAATCAAGATTGCCAGGAGAAATATCAGTAACCTCAGATATGCAGATGATACCACCCTTATGGCAGAAAGCAAAGAACAAAAGAACCTCTTGATGAAAGTGAAAGAGGAGAGTGAAAAAGTTGGCTTAAAGGTCAACATTCAGAAAACTAAGATCATGGCATCTGGTCTCATCACTTCATGGCAAATAGATGGTGAAACCGTGGAAACAGTGACAGACTGTTATTTTTTTGAGCTCCAAAATCACTGCAGAAGGTGACTGCAGCCACAAAATTAAAAGACCCTTACTTCTTGGAAGAAAAGCTATGACCAACCTAGACAGCATATTAAAAAGCAGAGACATTACTTTGCCAACAAATGTCTGTCTTGTCAAGGCCCTGGTTTTTCCAGTAGTCATGTATGGATGTGAGAGTTGGACTTTAAAGAAAGCTGAGCACCAAAGAATTGATGCTTTTGAACTATGGTGTTGGAGAGTTGAGAGTCTCTTGGACTGCAAGGGGATCCAACCAATTCATCCTAAAGAAAATCATTCCTGAATATTCATTGGAAGGACTGATGCTGAAGCTGAAACTCCAATACTTTGGCCACCTGATGTGAAGAACTGATTCATTTGAAAGACTCTGATGCTGGGAAAGATTGAAGGTGGGAGGAGGAGGGGACGACAGAGGATGAGATGGTTGAATGGCATCACCGACTTAATAGACATGAGTTTGAATAAGCTACAGGAGTTGGTGATGGACAGGGAAGCCTGGTGTGCTGCAGTCCATGGGGTCTCAAAGACTGGAACATGACTGAGTGACTGAACTGAACCTCATCCCCCACTTTATCTTTTTTGGTGACAGTAAGTTTGTTTTCTATGTCTGTGAGCCTAGTTTTGTCTTGTAAGTCATTTCATTTCCATCATTGTTTAGATTCCATGTATAAGTGATATCATCTGATATTTGTGTTTCTGTCTCACTTACTTCACTTAGTATAACGTCTATGTCTATCCGTGTTCCTGCAAATGGCATTATTTCATTATATTTTATGGCTTAGTAATATTCCATCTATATATGAATATGCACATACACACCTAAACTTCTTTATCCATCTATCTGTGGACATTTAGGGTGTATTCATGTCTGCTATTGTAAATTGTGTTGCTATGAGTGGTGGGATGAATGTATCTTTTTGAATTAGAACTTTCATCTTTTCCAGATATATGTCAAGGAATGAAATTGCAGGATCGTATGGAATCTCTATTTTCAGATTTTTTAAGGGACCTCCATACTGTTCTCCATAGTGGTTGCACCAATTTATATTTTGCACCTCTCTTTGGAAGGAGAGGTAAAGGCATATTGAAAATAGATGTGCTTTCTATATAGAAGCAGTTGTGGCCACTGTTTTAAAATGCACCAAAGAAGCCAAACTATCTTCAACAAGCCACTTAGCATGGCTGAAATCTGTTTCCCCATCTGAAAAATAGGGATAATAACCACTTCTAGGGTAGAGAAATAAGTAATATCAGACTTCTCAAGTGCCTAGAGAATGGTATTTAGTCAATATTAATTCTACCTCCAACGTTCTCCCCAATTCTATCATACACCCTATTGACTATGCAGACATGGCAATTCCTGCAAATCTCTTCATGATCCTCTGAAACTCCCACTGATGTTCCCACCCAATGCTTCTGGTCTTTCCTTTATTTGAAACTTTTTCTCTTCACTGCTTAATCTATAAAACTTTATTCATACTCCAGGATATCAAGTCCCATTCCTTTGTCACTCCTGGACTTCTCTGGCCATCGTGACTGCTTCATTTTCTAAATTCTGGGAGCCCTTGTGATTTATGCCATTATTTAACCATTTGTTTATAAGGGCTTCCCTGGTGGCTTAGGTGGTAAAGCATCTGCCTGCAATGCGGGAAGCCTGGGTTCGATCCCTGGATCGGGAAGATCCCCTGGAGAAGGGAATGGCAACCCACTTCAGTATTCTTGCCTGGAGAATTCCATGGACAGAGGAGCCTGGTGGGCTACAGTTCATGGAGTCACAAAGAGTTGGTTATATATTCCTGTGACTTTTGCATAGCCTTATGGAATTATTTGGGCTTCCCTGGTGGCTCAGGTGGTAAACAATCTGCTGCAATGCAGGAAACCCAGGATCGATCCCTGGGTTGGGAAGAACCCCTGGAGAAGGGAATGGCTGCCCACTTTAGTATTTTCACCTGGAGAATTCCATAGACAGGAGAGCCTAGCAGGCTACAGTCCATTGGGTCATAAAGAGTTTGATGCACCTGAGCGACTAACACTTCTACGTCATGGAATTATTTGATATTAATATTCTCTAATTTGCGAACTGCATGTCACCAGCTATGCTGTAAACCCTTAAAAGATGGAGACAGTAGGACAGAATGGTGAAATAACAAGAGACTTGAAAGATTAGCCACATGGCCTCAGCCGTTTCAGTCCTTAATGCTTACTAGCTGAGAGGACACGAGCAAGTCACTTAGCTTTTCTGCACCCTAATTTCAGAGTCATTAAAATAATAATATATATGCTTAGCATTGTTGTTATAAAGATCAGATAAGATTTATAGAGGAACATTCTTTTAAGTATTGTAAAGTATCACATAAGTATTTGGCCCGTTGTTATATGTTTAATGAGTATTCATTAAATAAATACTGCACACACAGGAAACATAAGAAACTAGATCTATTGAGTTTATTTGTGCAGGAACATGGATGTTCTTTTAATTTACCCCCAAAAAGGAAACTAAAATACCAGGGTTTTGGCGAAATCAACTTGATGGGTTCCAGTTGAAGGACTCTACCATGTCCAATTACAATTCTAGTTTTTAATATAGTTCAGCAAGAGAAAAGACATGAGCGGTGGTTCAGTATTATTCTAAAATAGTTTCTGTTACAAAGTTTCTTTTAGAGGGAACATTTTGGAGGAGCCTACATTTTGGTCAGCTGTTTCAGCTATGGACTGTTAATATGGTTGCAATTGAGTTAACTTTCAAGCACATCATGGAGAAGCTTGTTTTACTCATACCCTACATGAAAAGTGTTCCATCCCAGCTCTAATGTAATAGATTGAGTCCATCAGAGGAAGGTTAGAATTGCAAGATTGGAACTTGTCAGGCTCCATGTAAAACTATTCCATGCAGACCTCCAAAGAGCCTCCTGTTTATATTAGATTTAAATATTTCTAGGGAGAGAGAGCTATGAACTTTCCATGTCTATCACATTTATCTTTAAGAAGATCATCTCATTGCACACCGAACTCTCACTGCCAAGTGAGACTTGTTTTGTTTTGTCCTAAATGGGGATATTGAACAGCTGGTCCATGTCATTTTTATGACAAGTTTCATACACTTGAATTCAGTTAATAGGTTGCCTCTCTTATTTTCCTTCATCCCAGCTTTCTTAACCTTCCTAGAGAGTTTTGTTTTTCTTTCCAAAAATCATTTTTATTACCATTTTCAGGGCCTAGAGAATTCAGGCCTCAAACTGGACAGAAAAATAAAGTAATTCTTGAGTTCCTGGCCAGTGTTTGTAATGACATTATTCCTTGTGTTCTTTGTATGTGTGTTTGACACTGGTTGTAATATGTCTGGACACCATATATTTTACTGTTGATTCAAATTCATGTCATGGACTGTAGCATATTTCTTCCTTTGAAAAAAATGGTTCTTCAGTTTTTTGTTTACATATTTTGGAATTTATAAATAAGCACATGAGAAAAAAAAATTACACACTCTTCATCTACTTAGGAATAGCCCCCTCCCCACCCCCCGCCCAGTTAGATGTTGGCTTCATGACTTCTAGGGCACAAAACGTTGGTTTTCTGAGTTTGCCCTCTTCCTGCTGCAGTCCTTTATCTATAGCAGACTTGCTATGGTCCAAGGCAGACAGTCGTGGCCCTTGGCAGTGGAATAGTAAGTTGAAAAGTAATTGTGTATTATCGAGAACAAAGACATTAAGTTAATTCTGCAAACAGTGGAAAATGAATATTATCTTTATAGAGGGATTTTGTGAACATTAAATATACACGTACATATAATTTTTAGAAATATGTCCGAACATAGTAAGACCTGAATAAATGTTAACTGTTATTATTTCAGTTATAATAGCTATTGTTCTTACTACTCTTATTGTAGTCTTTGTCATCATCATGATTAAATGCTCCTACAGACTGAGCCTGGCTCTGAGGCCTGTGAAACAATCTCTAGGATCTTTTGGTTTGGTAGGAATGACAGATAAGAAAATTTATAATTGAAGTCTCCAGCAGATCTAAACCAGAATGAAACAAAACACACAAACAATTCTTTGACCTGTATTAGCTTCTTCAATTCAGTTCACTCGCTCAATCGTGTCTGACTCTTTGCGACCCCATGAATCGCAGCACGCCAGGCCTCCCTGTCCATCATCAACTCCCAGAGTTCTCTCAGACTCACGTCCATCGAGTCGGTGATGCCATCCAGCCATCTCATCCTCTGTCGTCCCCTTCTCCTCCTGCACCCAATGCCTCTCAGCATGAGGGTCTTTTCTAATGAGTCAACTCTTCGCATGAGGTGGCCAAAGTACTGGAGTTTCAGCTTTAGCATCATTCCTTCCAAAGAAATCCCAGGGCTGATCTCCTTCAGAATGGTCTGGTTGGATCTCCTTGTAGTCCAAGGGACTCTTAAGAGTCTTATCCAACACCACAGTTCAAAAGCATCAATTCTTCAGCACTCAGCTTTCTTCACAGTCCAACTCTCACATCCACACATGACCATTGGAAAAACCATAGCCTTGACTAGACGGACCTTTGTTGGCAAAGTAATGTCTCTGCTTTTCAACATGCTATCTAGGTTGGTCATAACTTTTCTTCCAAGGAGTAAGCGTCTTTTAATTTCATGGCTGCAATCATCATCTGCAGTGATTTGGGAGCCCCCAAAAATAAAGTCTGACACTGTTTCCACTGTTTCCCCATCTATTTCCCATGAACTGATGAGACCAGATGCCATGATCTTCGTTTTCTGAATGTTGAGCTTTAAGCCACCTTTTTCACTCTCCTCTTTCACTTTCATCAAGAGGCTTTTTAGTTCCTCTTCACTTGCTGCCATAAGGATGGTGTCATCTTCTTAGTTTCCTTAAAATACCTGCCTCCAGGCTCAACTACACATTAAGTCTTTTGGTCACTCTGTTCTCCTACAGTCATTTATCCACTTATTTCATTATCTCATTCATTATTTTGTCAGCACTGAATATTTCTAGAAAATAAAGATGCTGTTCAGGGCCCCGTTTTTTCAACATCATTTATTATCATTTTTTTTTTTTTACACATTCATTCAAGAAGGAGTTTCTTCCCTTATTGGCCCACTATGATGGCTATGATTAAGAAATGGTCCCATGATGCTCACAGAATTTGCAATATACCATTTGCTTTTTTATGATAACAAACCAATAGTCAGCCTCATCAAAACAGTGAAATAAATCAATCAAGCTGATTGTTAACTTTGAAACAGTATTTACATTGTCATCTTTGATTTGACATCCCTTCACTTTCTCCCATGTGACTTAGTAGGTCTCTTTTGAGAATTTTCTTTATTTCACCCAGTTTCTATTCTTAGAGACATTTGACATTTTACACAGATAGGTGGCAATATGGTATGATCTACTCTCTATCCTTCTTCAATTCAATTTTGTCAGCTATCACATAGTACAAATTAGGGGATTTTGTTAATGGAAGAAGGGTCTTGATCTTTAGGGAAGCCCTTGAAGAACTGATAAGGGAATCCACATGTATTTGGTGGTAAACCCTTGACTTCCTCCAACTCTCCCTCACTCCCTTTTTGCCCTTGGGTTGTGTCTTTGGTATTATGTTTATGAGGTAAAGAGTGACTGGGGCAGGGAGTGCAGTGGGAAGTTATGGAATGGGATGATACATACATACACATATATGTGTATACACATATACTCATATATTACCCTATTGATCTGTACTAATTTATAGAAGATAATATCTGGAGCCACACTTTGCAAATGAGAAAACTTAGATGGAGGAGGATGATTAACTTTTAAGGGTCACACAGCTACTGGGTGGAAGATCTGAAGGCAAAACCACATGTGTCTTACTCCTTCAGACACTGGCTTCTCGAAGAAGCAAAGCCCAGATCTTAACAGAGAGTCCCATTGCTTGCTTTGTCTGCTGCGGTGGCTTGTGCACAGAAGGTGTTAAGAAAATGTGCCTGAAGTAGCTTTGAAGAAAGAATAGGGACAAGAATGTTTTAAAAGCTATCCGTTGATGAGGAGTCCTGGGAATTGAGAAATCCAATACCATGGGTGGGAAAGTCCAAAGCAATTACATCTGTGAGTGTTAAAAATGTGTTGTGTGCTTTCTTTCTCTGCTGAAGGAGAAGGCTGTTTACATTATGGGGGATTGTTCCGGTCTGTACCAAAGAGCTTGTTAAGGGTGACAGACAGGTTTGTGGCACGAATGTGCACTCCAAATTAGATGAATGGTGGAATTATGAAGCAATCAAATGGCAAAGCTTTTAGCAGACTGCAGTACATTGCCCTGTTTTGCTACCCCTAGGCCTGTTAGCATAAAAGAGGCTATAAAGATAAAGTGCACAATATTATTCAAGTCTCCGAGTTCAACAAACACAGGCAGCCGGCACTTGATGAGGAGCATCCTCAGGATGACTCAAAGCTGCTTCTCATCCCCGAGGGCTGATTCAGAACCACTTCTCCCCTCACTAGGACAATATTTGGGGGTCTAGTGTGAATTCGGAGAAGGCAATGGCACCCCACTCTAGTACCCTTGCCTGGAAAATCCCATGGGCGGAGGAGCCTGGTGGGCTGCAGTCCATGAGGTCGCTGAGTCGGACACGGCTGAGCGATTTCACTTTGACTTTTCAGTTTCACGCATTGGAGAAGGAAATGGCAACCCACTCCAGTGTTCTTGCCTGGAGAATCCCAGGGATTGGGGAGCCTGGTGGGCTGCCGTCTATGGGGTTGCACAGAGTCGGACACGACTGAAGGGACTTAGCAGCAGCAGCAGCAGCAGCAGCAGCAGTGTGAATTAGGAAGACGAAAGAGAAATGCCTGGTTCATTTTGACTTCCTTCCTTCTCTCCTTCTTTCAGAGTGGTCAGGGGAAGGAGAGCTGGGTAGGCTAAACCTCCCCTTGGCGTGGAGGAGTGAATGATGAGGGGGTTGGGTCTCAGTCTACTGATTTCTCTCCATCAAGAAGGGAAAGGAAAGCGCCTCTCTCATTGCAGGGTGGGGGCTGCTCTTTAAGGGGAAAGAGATGAGGCTCCAAAAGGAGACAAAAGGACGAATGGTCCAAACTCTCATGTTAGATGTGAGATGCAGAGATGGTAGGTGACTTGTCGGAGGCTGCCCAGCTTTTCCATTTCAGTGCTGTTTCCCCACTAACATTTTAGGATGGGGGTGGGAGGGTGATATGTATATATCTTCTCCAATGGGATGTAGCTCAGAAGCCCAAAATGTCACAGCATGGCATGCATGCTCAGTCATGTACGACTCTTTGCAACTCCATCAACTGTAGCCCGCCAGGCTTCTCTGTTCATGGAATTTTCCAGGCAAGAATACTGGAATGAGTTGCTGCTTCCTACTCCAGGGGTTGAATCCACATATCTTGGGTCTCCTGCATTGGCAGCCAGATTCTTTACCTCTGGCACCACCTGGGAAGCCCAATATGAGAAAGTTACAAAGCTACTTTGGTTGAAGGAGGGCATAGGGGTAATATAGCGGGTGGGGTCCTGGAATCCTATGCTCTCAGCCTCTCTTCATCCCTCTGGTCTCAGAAGATAGGCTTTAGAAACCCCAGGATTCTGGGGAAAACTTCAGCACCAGAATATTTGATGTTTTGTTTTTGCCCCCTTTCCTGCCAATCCACTAAAAGTTATTTATTTAAATTTTCCCTGCTCTTCTCATCTTACCCAATTCAAACAGTTTTCCCATTATGAATTCCACCTTTGCAGGGGCTGGTGCCATAATTATGGCTGAGCGGCCTTTGCTGACCTTGATCTTGTTATCCTGACCTGACAGCCAGAAATGGAGGTTTTGAGAGGTTAAGTGACAGCTAGGATGTGGCAGAGCTGGAATCTGACACCACAGCTCTCTGATCCTGAACCCACGCTTGTGTCTTAATTGTGCTACTCTGCTTCCAGAACAGAGGGCTGGGCTGTAGTTTTGCAAGCTGTCTGCCCTGTATCTTTGGATGTTTTTTCCCCTAGGAGGGGAAATGATGATAGTAGTCTAGATGAGATCTAGAGCCCTTTCTACACGAATGTTCTGCAGTTCAGTATGGATTATAGTTTAAGCTAATAGTTCACTTAAAAGGAAGGGAGACTGTCCTCCCCAAAATATTTGGACATTGAGATTCTGGAGGCAATGGTCCACATCTAGGAGGTTTTGCTTGATTGTCCTTTTTACAGATCATTTTAAATACAAAACCATGTGGAGGACCCTTTGTTCTTTACTAATCTGTTTGTATTTTTCTATCTCTTCCATGGCCAACCACATTCTAAATTTGGTCTGTGACTGTGAGGGATCTATTTTATAGGGCTTATTAGAAATAACAGTCAAATACTTCTATGTGGTGCCAAGTCTTGCTGACGTAGGAGGCCCACCAATTTGCAGTAGCATGTAACATGGTTAACAGTGGAGCAACCTGCATGAACCCATCTGTACGGGAGGACAGCTCGTTCCTGACACCATACTCTCCTGGGACAAAGTGAATAATTCTGTCCAGTGGGCAGATGTTTGGTCCGAAGAATGGCAAGCTCTATGAGAGTTAGTGAGCTCTTTTTTTTTGTAAAGTCCCCTTCCCGCATTTCACTGTCTCCATTTCATAAATCTGCTTTTAAAATATGCTTTGGAATTTGATAGGCACAGTGGAAGTGTGGGAGGAGATGGGGTTTAGGGCCTAGTTCCCTCCCTCACCCATTATGAACAGGAATGCAGATTACTGTCTGACTTAGCTGTTTGCTCTCAAGAAATAGGCATTCATCATTTATAGAACTGTGTGATTTGTCCTGCAGAAAGAAACAAAACCAAACCCCACTGCTATTTTTAGAGGTGTTTTTTCGGTTGGGGGGTGGTGGGCTGGGAGTAGGAAATGAAAGAACTCTGCAAGTAAGCCTGCCCAGCCAGGAAGACTCTGTGAGCTTTCCAAGTCGGTCCGCTGAAGTAGGAATTTGAAAGGCCCACCACAAATTGCTTTTCACTTCAACCAGAATGCTTATTATGATGCCCTGGCTCCATTCTGCTCTCCTCTGACTTACACATGAATTCAGTTACCCTGTATTTTAATTATATGTGTAGAGCAAATTTTATGTTCTCTGACAACTTATAAACTTCCCAGAGATCCCCCCAAACCATATTGTTCTTAAAATAGCCTTTGCCTTCTCTCCTTGGACCAAATGATACTCTCTTGACCCAGCCCTGGCTGGTATAAGTGCATTCAGGATCCTAGCAGGCATGTTCTCCTAAGCTACAGTGTAGTCTGAGTTAAGCTTGTCCCTGGTTGTGGAGCCCTATTCCTAAAACACACCATACGCGACACATGTGGTCAGTAACAGGCCTGAGGTGGATTTCAGTGGTATCCTTTGAGCCCGCAGGTACTCATATTTGAGTCAAAACCTCAAGTGTCAGGGTGGCGTTTATTTTTGCTCATTAGCTGTGAAGAAAAAAACACAGGATTTCACGTGCTTCCACCCCAAGATATCTTTTCCTCTGCTCTACGCCATCTCTTTGTGGTTGCAAAGCCACAGTATGTACCTTGTGTAATTACCTGAGAATTGTGATTTCAGCAGACCTGAAAGTCCAACTGCAGTTCTAAATGTCACACAGAACTTCACATTGAGAAACCGTGTAAAGAGACATAGTATATTTTATAGTGATTATACTGTACAATGACTCCTTCCCCCCCTTTTTTTTCTGCACAAAGTTATTTGACTGTTACGGGAAGCAATATAATAAAGACATAAATCAGTCTCTGGCCACATCAAACTGCTTAAGTCTTCCTCCCACTCTCTAAAAATTCAGAAAAGAACATCATCCCTCTAGCAGATTGTTGATAAATCAGACACTAGCAATAATATTTCTGGTGACATGGCCATGAAACATACGTCCTGAATGCTTTCCTTCCTGAAATTTCACTAATTGTAACATAATTCACCAATACAATGTTTTTCTAAAATTCACATAAACAGACCAGCTCAAAAGGCTGTTTTAATAAAGGACTAATATCGCAAGCCTGTATTTTTTTAGAAAGCAAACATTATTGACCCAGCTGAGTGTCAATGGTGGGTAAAGGGCCAGAGTTCTGGACTGCAGGGTTCTGAAGTGTTTCTTTAATTCACTGTGGCTCTCTGGGGGATGAGCTTGTGATGTACATGTCAGACAACCCAAGGATCATAATGAAATAGTTTTAAACTGGTGGTGAATCTTGGAATTTATCCTCATGTCACTGCACGATTGGATAGAAAGAGAAAAATCTAGCAGATCCTTTTTAACTTTGGTGTTCCTGGAGGCCAGATCACCATGGACAAATGTTTTGTAACCTCCTCCCCTTCACTCCAAAATCCATGACTTCTTTGACAACTTGTTTAAATTTTGTGTACAAGTTTGGGAATATTTTCAAATTCCTGAGTCTTTGATAGTAATTCTCACTGATGAAACCTCTTTGGAAAGAGGAATTCAGAACAAAAACAGATGTTTAAAAATTCATGTGTTTGACAATAATTTTTCTTTAAAATAACAATAAAGCCCATAGGTCAATGTCAGGGAAGTTCATATCAGTGGTCCTGATGAGAAACACTTGGATATTTCTCAGATGGTGTATCATGGCAGTAGAAAGGCTGATGACACCTGAAGATGAGTTGAGTTATGGCCCTTAGATAAGTAACTGGTTATCCAGTTTTCTTTTGCTCTGAGATTTGTTGAAAAGTCTCAGTTAAATGAGCCTGAAGGTTGCCAGGTATGCATGTGAGGTGCGTGGAGATTGCTCGCTGTTCAGAGAGCCACAGACTGGAGCCCCTGTGTGCAGCAAAGCATCAGCTCTGCAATGCCCTTCGCCGGAAATTCTGGGTCAGGGCCTAGAGTTGTTCTGAAGTCTTTTCCTCTTGTGGTTGCTTGGTTTCTAATTTTGGTTTCTAATTGTACCAGCCATGTTACCACAAGACCACAGATGTAAGGTGGCAATCGGACAAAAAGAAATAAGTCTGTCAGTTATCTCCCCTTCTTCTTAGACTAAATGACTACACTCTGTATTAACCATGAGTTTTGAGCTTGGAAAAGTATTTATATGCCATGTATCTTATTTCGTCGGATTCTCCTCCACACTGCTCTGTAATCTAAACACCCAAATGTCATTGATGAGAAATAATCCAAAGAATAAAAATTACATGTTCAAGTTAAAGGAAGTTATTTTTATTTTTTTCTATTTAGCCAGGAAAAAAAAAAAAGAGAGAGGTCAAGCTTGGTTCATATGAAAAAGCATTTGGAGCTAGAAAGTACCATTCAGGTTATCTTCCAAGGTGTAGGTTTCTTCACATATAGAAAGAAGACTAGAGAAAATCTTCTAGTGCTAAGATTGTGTGGTTGGTTGGGGCTTGAGAAAATCAAATGGAATTTGACTAGAGGAGCAAAAGAATGCAAGTAAGAGGGATAACTGTGTTGAAGTAAGAAATTGTAATGTGCAAGAATGAGCAGAGACCTGGAAACAGAGCCTCGAGTTGAGTTTTTCAAAAAGACATGAAACTCATGGGAAGTAGCATTGGTTCTTTTCCTCAGAAAATGGTGGGGAAGTTATAAAGATATTTAAGAAATGAACTGAAGACATGAAATAAAGATTGAAGGATAAACGTGACCAATGGAGATTAAGAATTGTTTTAGCTCCTAAGTAGAAGTATATAGATGGGTTTCCAAGATGGTTCAGTGATAAAGAATCTACCTGCCAGTGCAGCAGACACAGGTTTGATCCCTGGGTCAAGAAGATCCCCTGGAGAAGGAAATGGCAACCCACTTCAGTATTCTTTCCTGGAGAATCCCATGGACAGAGAAGACTGGTGGGCTACAGTCCATGGGGTTTCAGTCAATCACTGCGTAGAGACCAAATAGCAACAGCCACAGAAAGACGGATACAACTTGCTAGGGTGAAATTTTGCTTTGTTCAATGTCTTCTCAGGATTTCTATTTGAAAACATTGATAGTACAAGGTAATTTATGGTCCAATTCAGATGTAATTGATGACTAGGAAGGAATTTCTTAGAGTGGTTCTTTGAATGATGATGAAATATTTGATCTTTGAGAATAAATTGCTCAAGTTGTTTATAAAAGTTATAAAAAGAGTTATATATGCATTAATTTTCATGATTCCCCACCTAATAGATGCCTAATACATTGCATCCATTCCTTCCACATCTAGTCACACACAACAGCTCTGTGTGTACTATGGAACCAGTGAAGTCAGAGAATAAAACAAAATAGGGATGAATACTACTAACCCAGTGATCAACAGGAAGGAAGCTAAAAACACTCCAGTTACATTGTGACAAAACCCAAATACTTGGTGGTCTTTACTCATGAGACAAATTTGCCAAAATATAATTTACCCTCTTCTTCCCCTGTTCCTTACATGTCTAATGTAACATTTTGATATAAGCTTGGAATGGGCTGATACGTATCGCTTGACAAATGTCACTCTATACAAATCTTATCTTGATCTTGATAATTTTGCATGAATGAAGATGTTGGTCATCTGTATTGTATAGTCTTTATGCTCTGAGCTTTATTTATGTTAGTTTCCTTACTATTCACAGTGATTTGCTAGATAGATATCCTTTCCATTTTATTGATGAAGAAATAGAGGTTCAGAGAATTAGAGTACCTTGCCCAAGATTGCTCAGTCAATAGAGTTTGGAATAAAATGTACATTACACCAAAATATTTAGACTTCCCGAGTTATTCATTGGAGCTCAAAGAATTCAGAAAAGACTGTGAATCTAAGATCAACCATTTTCAAGGTGTTGGAGACATTCTCAAGCAAATCATTAACTCGTCCCAAAGCCACTTTTTAGGAAGCTGTTTATAGTTACATACCCAAGAAATGGTTTTCTTCTCCTAAAGTCATTTCTTCAGTGATCTCATGCCAACAAAACCATACAAATGAGTATGACCCTGTTCTCTTAGACCCATGCTCTGAAATGTTTTGAATCCATCAATTATTGCATATATGGCCATAAAATATGTAGAAGGGGAAACAATTAAAACACATAACAGTTACTTGCTTAACCTGTGGTCAAATCAGCAACATCACCACCACCACCACAAAACCTCTCAAAATTGGAGTTAGAATCCTCAGAGGAATGGTTTTCAACCTTTTTTGTTCTAAGTAAGGAAGCAGGTATTTAAAGCACACTGCATATAAATTGTACTTTCTCGTGGAAATTCTGTACCCAGAGGCTGACAAGCAGGGATCTGAGGAAATAATAGATTGAGAGCTACTGAAATGTGAATGAGCTTCAAAGGCATTCTGCTGTCTATTGGGAGGCTATGCTTTTGCTGAGATAGCCCCTTCCTTTGCTGATAAACTTAGGAAAGAGGAAGAAACAGACATACTCTCTTTCTGACTTCACAGCCTGACTTAGAACCATAAGGACTTTAGCTGGAAGGAATTCTTCCAGTCAACTCCTTCATGTTAGAGATAAGGCCTAGAGAGGTAAAGCAGCTTTCCCAAAGTGATAGAGTTAGTTAATGGAAGAGCTGGGGCAAGAAGCCGGAACTAATGAAGGCTCGGTTCACTGTGTTTTTGGATGAGCTTCGTGCTACAAATCCAAGGGAGAGGAGGCTTGGGCAGAGAGGGGGAACAGTCTGTGATTTGAAGGCCAATCTAAAGCAGATGCAAGTGAAATAACAAGTTTCTAACAAGTTTCAGTGCCACTAAATAAGAAGAGGCAAAGTCACTAACCTTACAAATAGAAATTTATAAGCACTGACTAAATTCGACCTTAAGGCAGTTGTGCCTTGCCGTTTTCCAACATCCCAAGAACATGCTCACACACATCCACATGCAGACACACACAGCTCCACTTCAGACTCCTCTATGTGAAAAGATGACCTGGAGACACACAGCAGGAAATGTGGATAGGATTTTCTAATAAATATTGCATTTTTTTAAAGAATAAAAAATAATCTGATGTCATCAGGCATTTTGCAGAAAAAGTCTTAAATGATTCATAAATAAAAGTCTTTGCCTACAAATTAGAACTCCGTCACAGGTTAGTTGTCCCCTGGAGCTTGGAAATACAAACTCTTTATCATTTCAGAAGGCAGTCTTGCTTCCTGATTCCCACAATACTCCTTTCTTCCTTGGCACATGGGAGGAAGAACTCTCTACCCTAGGAAGTTAGTCTTGGCCATCATAAAGCTTGCCTAGGATGATGCAGTGAGAAAACTGTGTCACTACCGGAGTGCTTAAGAGTCAATGTGTAAGTTTCCCTCATCCCCTCTTCCGGTTACATGGACCAATGGCTGCTTCACTAGCCCAAGACCCATCAAATTGACACGCCACAGAGCAGAGCATCAGTCAACCTGGGACAGACATAGAGTGTGAGCAAGAATTAATGTTTTGTGGTTTACAGCATGTGGATTTGGGGGTTATTTGTCACCATACCACAATATAGGCAGTTTTGACTAGTGGAGCATTGTTTGGCTAATAGGCTCATACTTTTTGAAAATAATATACTTTCTGTATTTGACCAATGGAGATTTGCACATATCTGTTGAAAAATGGGGACAGGTCAAGAGTTGGTGCCCTCACTGTGCCCCCCCAAATTGCATAATCATAACACCTTCTTCCCTTTTCATAGTGCTTTAATATTTAAAGCACTTTCTTGGAATAATTCTTCAACATATATCTCATACATTTGTGAGATGCTCAGATTGGGTGATATCAGCTTTGTTTTCAGATAAAGAAATTTCTAGAGTTTAAATCGCATACTTATGACTAGGAAGGTGCAAAAGATCTGTATTTTCCATTCACTATAGCATTCTGTCTCTGGTCTTCTAGTGGGTTGAGAAATTTTTTTTCCAGTTTCTTCTCTTTGCAGGATGGTAGAGGTTTGGGGGATGTAGACAAGAGCAAATATATTGTGTCCCGTGAACACATTTTATGTAACTCATTTTATATATCTGCTGGGTGTCCACCATAATGCTTAGTATATGGCAGGACACAATAACTATTGCTATGGTTTCCCTTTTAATGGGAGCCATATCCTTTTCCTCCCCATGGTATTCCCTATATCACCACCTCACTTTTGCCCTGCATCAAGCATGTATGAAATTCCTTATTGAGTGTACATAGACTGGTATCCCACAATGAAAATAAATATACCCTGGGTCATTATCTGAATGGTTGTTACCCTCCCCTCCTCCCCAGTTCATTTACTGAAATCTTAATGGCCAATACGATAGTATTAGGAGGTGGAGTCTTTTGGGAAGTGATTAGTACACAAGATTAATGCCCTAATAAAGAGGCCTGAGATAACTTCCTTGCCCTTTTATCAAGTAAGTATATATGTAAAGTTCATTTGAGTCTGGAAATGATGACTGTGGTGGGCAGTTGCTAAGATGGGCCCAATGACTTCTCCAGTACTCATACCCTTGTGTGTGAGCTGGATTTGTTGACTTGATTCTAACACATAGAATATGGCAGAAATAATGGAATGTCATTTTCAATAATAGCTATGAAATGACCTTGGCTTTTGTCTTGGGGTAACTTTCCCTTCTTAGACCACCAGCTGCCATGTCTTGAGGACACTCAGATAGCTCATGGAGAGAGGCCACCATAGCAAGAACCTGAGGTCTGGCAACAGCCACAAAAGTGAGCTTAGAGGCAGATTCTTCAGCCTCAGTTGGGCTTGACATGACTGCAGCCGTAACCAATAGCCTGATTGTAAGCTTCTGAGAAAACTTGAGCCAGAGGCACTCAAGTTGTGCCTAGAATCTTGCCCCACAGACACTAGGAGACTGAGTGTTGTTTAAAGCTGCTAAGTGTTTGGGTAATTTGTAATGCAGCAGTTGATAAAACTAAAACCTATTTTGATGACAAATACCTCAGTCAAGGTAGGACAAGCTCTAGAAAGGAAGTTGCCTGAAACGAGGGTAGAGGTCCACACAGGACAATGTTTGTCCCTCTTTTTCACTTTAATTAGATACTTTTTCATGCTGATCTTTCAGGTTATACAGATATAAAGATTATATTTGAATACACAAACATTGAGAGCTGAACTAACATTGTCCAGCTTGGCACTTGACAAAATTGAAAACCAAGATCTGGAGAGGAGGTCTTAACTTGTTTCATTCCATGTCACTGAATCAATTCCATGTCACGTCTTGGAGGGAAATCCAGTCTGGCCAATAGCTAGTCCACTGCCCTTTCAGTAGTTCCGAGCTGTTCCCCTCACAATCAGAGAAGAAACGGAAAGACAGAATTAGCCATTGCAATTGCACAGGGCCTCCCAGATGGCTCAAATGGTAAAGAACCCACTGGCCAATGCAGGAGACTCAAGAGATGCAGGTTTGACCCCTGGGTTGGAAAGATCCCCTAGAAGAAGAAATGGCAACCCACTCCAGGATTCTTGCCTGGGAGATCCTGTGGACAGAGCCTAGCAGGCTACAGTCCATAGGGTTTCAAAAAATTGGACACAACTTAGGGACTGAGAACACACAGAGCATGTTGAAATTCCACAAAGTATTCTTAAAAGCCAACTTGGTTTCTCATTTTAATAAAAGCCAAAAACAGACTGTTAAAGTCTTTTTCAACAGTTTGTATAGAACATAGTTATTCATTCACACAATATCTTTTTATTGACCACTTACTATGTGGCAGGTGCTGTGCTCAATTCTGGAGTTGTCATAATGGCAAAAGCATTTCTTGGACATTCCAAAAGCAGTGGCACATGAACCGTGTTTCCTTTACCAATGGTCCTTTCTTCCGTCATCATCAATAAATACACTTGTTTCCATAGACAGAAATCATTGAAAGATTCCATTATTCATTCTCAGTATAGATCTAAAGCTTTAAACATTCCTTTAGAAGGTTGATTGTAGTTCTAGTCTCAGTTTGGGCAAGGAAGCCTTTTGACAGTGCTTCCAGACAAGGCAGTGTCCACATTTGAAGGTTCTCCTTCTTGAATGGGGAGGATGCCCTGGATTCCTGGCCCCCACGTGCCTGGGGAGAAAGAATGCTCTGCCTAACTGCTGTGGCTTCACTTGAATCATTAGGCACCAAGTAAATTCTTAAAAAGTAGAAGGAAGGTAAAATCCTCATTGACACATGGTGCGAATCACAATGTACTGGGGGTGAAGTAGTATGGGTATCTAGAGTTCAAAATCCCTGAAAGATTGGTTGTTCAGGGATTGATATTTGCTAGTCAAGTGATGTTGGGCAAGACACTTAATGTAAAGCTACCTATTCATGTGCAAAATATTGAGGATCATAATAATTATACCTCTTGACTCTGGGAAGTGCTTTATAAGCTATGAAATCATCTACGCTACTTCCGTTACTCCCTATCTATAAGATCCCTGACAGCAAAGTGCTGGTGATCCTTTTTAAACCTTTCGTAGCTGTAGCACTGCACCTAACAATAAGTATTCACTAGTTATTGTTGAAAAACTACTGCAATACTTAATAATAATGATAATCTCTGACCACCTATCTTCTTGAACCTGACATTGTCCTAAACACTTTACATTATTGAATTTTGATTTCTTATAGTGACTCCATATGGTAAATATTATTACTCTATTATACAGGTGAGCACACTGAGGCACAGTCACATAGTAAGTGGCAGAGCTGGAATTAAAACCCACACTGACTGGCTAACTGCCAAATTTTTTTGCCTCTCTATAAGAACTGTGTATTGATTTACTGTTTCTCATTAGGAGAAATATAGGCAGAAAGAAAACAAATAGTTCTTATGTTGAATTAATAGGTACTTCTTTTCTTTTTTATTTTAATTTTATTTCTTTATTTCTGACTGTGCTGGATCTTCATGCTGTGTGTGGGCTCTCTGTAGTTGCAAAGAGCAGGGTCTACTCACTAGTAGTGGTGAGTGAGCATCTCATTTCCATGGCTTCTCTTGGTGCAGAGCATGGGTTCTAGCAGCTGTGGCATGTGGGCTCAGTAATGATTCTTGGGCTCCAGAGGACAGGCTCAATAGTTGTGGTACATAGGGCTAAGCTGCTCTGCGGCATGTGGGGTCTTTCTGGATCAGGTATAGAACCTATGCTTCCTGTATTGGCAGGTGGATTCTTTACCACTGAGCCACCAGGGAAATGCTGGGTACTTTTTTAAAACGAGGTTTTATCTGATATCAAACAAACAAAAACACTCCCCCCCCAAAATCTTTGAACCTCCCTCCCCCAAATCACATTAATCCATGTAAAATCATACTGAATCCTCTCAGTCTTCCTTTCAGGTAGCTGAGCCCTGGATGGTTGCTTATTTAGGATGCTGGTGTGAAGCTGAGGCCTCTTTGTCTGGGAGAATATCTGAGAGACAAGAGAGACAAGAAGAGACAAGTTGGGAGTTGTCAGCAGTGCTTGAAAATTATCAATATTTATGCAAACCAATGGGTTTTAGTTGAATCTCTTGGCTGAAGCCTGCCTATCTTCCATCACAGTGAGCTTATAATGACAGGAAATGAATAAATTAAAAGACTAGAAAGACCTACAAAACAGGCAACTGGCAGAACATTTCTGAAAAATTGGTAAAGAAGGAGAATGGGAGATGAAAAAACTAGCTTTTCTTGATTGCAATTTCTGCTAGATCTACATAAACTTATTTAAGCTTCATCCCAGTGAGTTAGGTAGGGCTAAACACATCTAGCCAGAGAAGGCAAAGGCACCCCACTCCAGTACTCTTGCCTGGAAAATTCCGTGGCCAGAGGAGCCTGGAAGGCTGCAGTCCATGAGGTCGCTGAGGGTTGGACACGACTGAGTGACTTCACTTTCACTTTTCACTTTCATGCATTGGAGAAGGAAATGGCAACCCACTCCAGTGTTCTTGCCTGGAGAATCCCAGGGATGGGGGAGCCTGGTGGGCTGCCGTCTATGGGGTCGCACAGAGTCGGACACGACTGAAGAGACTTAGTAGCAGCAGCAGCAGCAGCAGCAGCAGCAGCAGCAGCAGCAAACACATCTAGCAGATAAGGAAGCTGAAGCTCAAAGAAGTTAAGCAGTGTTTCCAAGAAGCACTCTTACGTGAGATTCAAAAGCAGATTTCATGTATACTATCATGTAAGAATTGAATCGCCAGTCTATGTCTGACGCAGGATGCAGCATGCTTGGGGCTGGTGCATGGGGATGACCCAGAGAGATGTTATGGGGAGGGAGGTGGGAGGGGGGTTCATGTTTGGGAACGCATGTAAGAATTAAAGATTTTAAAATTTAAAAAATAAAAAACTAAAAAAAAATGAAATAGAAAAAAAAACAAAAACAAACAAACAAACAAACAAAAAGCAGATTTCACCCACCTGCTCCAAATCCTGTGGATTTTTCATTCTGCTTCAGGTATATTCTACCTCTCCTGCTGGTAGCTTTGCCTGATTGTTATAACTAAACTGCAGAATTGGTTTTAAAGAGCTTCTAGTAAGTTAGAAGACAACTACAAAATGGCCGAGAAAATGTTGCTATTATGTTGGAGAGGGGGAAGAAAGAGCAACAAAAGGGCTGAAAGAAAGAAGGAAAGACCCATGGATATCACAAACTCTGTGAGTCAGAGAAAAGCTTTTAAGCTTTTGCCAAATTATAGAAAGAAGAAAAGAGTACTCTTAAAGAGTGAATTTTTCAGAGTATAGGTTTCTGATTATAATAATCCTACTAAGAAGCAGAGGAAAGCTCCAGGAAATCTAGATAGTCCTTCTCCAAAGATAGCTGCTTGTTCTCTCCCCTTTGTCCATCCCACTCAACCCCCTTCTTTTACTCAGGGTCACTGGTTTGGGACCTTTCTGCTCTCTCTGGACCATGAATTAGTCTTTGAGTTTTTACCCCATCCTTTAAGCAGTGGTCTGGCTAAGATCAAATTCCCCAAGATGTTTGGGTCAGCATCACAAATGTTGATCCAGAGCTGGGACGTAGACCTTGATGAGGTTGTCAGTGCTCTGTGGTGGAGCGAGAAAAACTGTGATGAGCCAGTGAGCTTTTCACAGCTAAACATATTCAATACTGACCATGTTTTATTCTGAGATAATGTTATTCTTCCTTGTTTAATGTTTAGGTGTTTTTTGTTTTATGACATGTTGGTGAGATCAGTTCACTTGACTTCAGTTCAGTCACTGAGTCGTGTCCGACTCTTTGTGACCCCATAAACCACAGCATGCCAGGCCTCCCTGTCCATCAACAACACCTGGAGTCCACCCAAACACATGTCCATCGAGTCAGTGATGCCATACAACCATCTCATCCTCTGCTGTCCCCTTCTCCTCCTGATTTCAATCTTTCCCAGTATCGGGGTCTTTTCAAATGAGTCAGCTTTTCACATGAGGTGGCCAATGTATTGGAGTTTCAGCTTCAGCATCAGTCCTACCAATGAACACCCAGGACTGATCTTGTATAGGATGGACTGGTTGGCTCTCCTTGTATCCAAGGGATTCTCAAGAGTCTTCTCCAACACCACAGTTCAAAAGCATAAATTCTTCTGCACTCAGATTTCTTTATAGTCCAACTCTCACATCCATACATGACCACTGGAAAAACCATAGCCTTGACTAGATGGACCTTTGTTTGAAAAGTAATATCTCTGCTTTTTAATATGCTGTCTAGGTTGGTCATAACTTTCCTTCCAAGGAGTAAGTGTCTTTTAATTTCATGGATGCAATCACCATCTGCAGTGATTTTGGAGCCCAGGAAAATAAAGTCAGCCACTGTTTCCACTGTTTCCCCATCTATTTGCCATGAAGTGATGAGACTGGATGCCATGATCTTAGTTTTCTGAATGTTGAGCTTTAAGCCAACTTTTTCACTCTCCACTTTCACTTTCATCAAGAGGCTATTTAGTTCCTCTTCACTTTCTGCCATATGGGTGGTGTCATCTGCATATCTGAGGTTATTGATATTTCTCCCGGCAATCTTGATTCCAGCTTGTGTTTCTTCCAGTCCAGCGTTTCTCATGATGTACTCTGCATAGAAGTTAAATAAGCAGGGTGACAATATACAGCCTTGACGTACTCCTTTTCCTATTTGGAACCAGTCTGTTCCACATCCAGTTCTAACTGTTGCTTCCTGACCTGCATACAGATTTCTCAAGAGGCAGGTCAGGTGGTCTGGTATTCCCATCTCTTTAAGAATTTTCCACAGTGTATTGTGATCCACACAGTCAAAGGCTTTGGCATAGTCAATAAAGCAGAAATAGATGTTTTTCTGGAACTCTCTTGCTTTTTCCATGATCCAGTGGATGTTGGCAATTTGATCTCTGGTTCCTTTGTCTTTTCTAAAACCAGCTTGAACATCTGGAAGTTCACGGTTCACATATTGCTGAAGCCTGGCTTGGAGAATTTTGAGCATTACTTTACTAGCGTGTGAAATGAGTGCAATTGTGTGGTAGTTTGAGCATTCTTTGCATTGCCTTTCTTCGGGATTGGAATGAAAACTGACCTTTTTCAGTCCTGTGGCCACTGCTGAGTTTCCCAAATTTGCTGGCATATTGAGTGCAGCACTTTTTCAGGATGTGAAATAGCTCCACTGGAATTCCATCACCTCCACTAGCTTTGTTCATAGTGATGCTTTCTAAGGCACACTTTACTTCACATTCCAGGATGTCTGGCTCTAGATGAGCGATCACACCATCATGATTATCTGGGTCATGAAGATCTTTTTTGTACAGTTCTTCCATGTATTCTTGCCACCTCTCCTTAATATCTTCTGCTTCTGTTAGGTCCATACAATTTCTGTCCTTTATCGAGCCCATCTTTGCATGAAATGTTCCCTTGGTATCTCTAATTTTCTTGAAGAGATCTCTAGTCTTTCCCATTCTGTTCTTTTCCTCTATTTCTTTGCATTGATTGCTGAAGAAGGCTTTCTTATCTATTCTTGCTATTCTTTGGAACTCTGCATTCAGATGCTTATATCTTTCCTTTTCTCCTTTGTTTTTCACCTCTCTTCTTTTCACAGCTATTTGCAAGGCCTCCCCAGACAGCCATTTTGCTTTTTTGCATTTCTTTTCCATGGGGATGGTCTTGATCCCTCTCTCCTGTACAATGTCACTAATCTCATTCCATAGTTCATCAGATACTCTATCTATCAGATCTAGGCCCTTAAATCTATTTCTCCCTTCCACAGTATAATCATAAGGGATTGATTTTGGTCATACCTGAATGGTCTATCAGTTTTCCCTACTTTCTTCAATTTAAGTCTGAATTTGGCAATAAGGAGTTCATGATCTGAGCCACAGTCAACTCCTGGTCTTGTTTTTGTTGACTGTATAGGGCTTCTCCATCTTTGGATGCAAAGAATATAATCAATCTGATTTCGGTGTTGACCATCTGGTGATGTCCATGTGTAGAGTCTTCTCTTGTGTTGTTGGAAGAGGGTGTTTGCTATGACCAGTGCATTTTCTTGGCAAAACTCTATTAGTCTTTGCCCTGCTTCATTCTGCATTCCAAGGCCAAATTTGCCTGTTACTCCAGGTGTTTCTTGACTTCCTACTTTTGCATTCCAGTCCCCTATAATGAAAAGGACATCTTTTTTGGGTGTTAGTTCTAAAAGGTCTTGTAGGTCTTCATAGAACTGTTCAACTTCAGCTTCCTCAGCATTACTGGTTGGGGCATAGATGTGGATTACTGTGATATTGAATGGTTTACCTTGGAAATGAACAGAGATCATTCTGTTGTTTTTGAGATTGCATCCTAGCACTGCATTTCAGACTCTTTTGTTGACCATGATGGCTACTTCATTTCTTCTGAGGGATTCCTGCCCACAGTAGTAGATGTAATGGTCATCTGAGTTAAATTCACCCATTCCAGTCCATTTTAGTTTGCTGATTCCTAGAATGTTGAAGTTCACTCTTGCTATCTCCTGTTTGACCACTTCCAATTTGCCTTGATTCATGGACCTGACATTCCAGGTTCCTATGTAATATTGCTCTTCACAGCATCGGACCTTGCTTCTATCACCAGTCACATCCACAGCTGGGTATTGTTTCTGCTTTGGCTCCATCCCTTCATTCTTTCTGGAGTTATTTCTCCGCTGATCTCCAGTAACATATTGGGCACCTACTGACCTGGGGAGTTTTTCTTTCAGTATCCTATCATTTTGCCTTTTCATACTGTTCATGGGGTTCTCAAGGCAAGAATACTGTAGTGGTTTGCCATTCCCTTCTCCGGTGGACCACATTCTGTCAGACCTCTCCACCATGACCCACCCGTCTTGGGTTGCCCCGTGGGCATGGCTTAGTTTCACTGAGTTAGACAGGGCTGTGATCCTAATGTGATTAGATTGTGTAGTTTTCTGTGATTATGGTTTCAGTGTGTCTGCCCTCTGATGCCCTCTTGCAACACCTACCATCTTACTTGGGTTTCTCTTACCTTGGGTGTGGGGTATCTCTTCACGGCTGCTCCTTACCTTGGACGAAGGGTATCTCCTTACCATCGCCCTCCTGACCTTCAACATGGGATAGCTCCTCTAGGCCCTCCTGCGCCCACACAGCCACTGCTCCTTGGATGTGGGGTTGCTCCTCCTGGCCACCACCCCTGGCCTCGGGCATGGGGTTGCTCCTCCTGGCCGCTGCCCCTGGCTTGGAACTTGGGGTGGCTCCTCCTGGCCGCCCCTGACCTCGGATGCAGGATAGCTCCTCTTGGAGTGGCCACTGCTGAGTTTTCCAAATTTGTTGTCATATTGAGAGCAGCACTTTCACAGTGTCATCTTTCAGGATTTGAGATATCTCAACTGGAATTCCATCACCTCCACTGGTAAGATCAGATTATTTCATGTTAAAAAAAAAAATCTCAATGGGTTTTGAATCCTTTCTTAGTCAATTTCAGCCACCCATTTTTTCTGATCCATTTGTAAGAGTCTGGAGATAGAAACTAATGAAAGCTCAGAAAAGTATCTTAGTGAGGGATCAACTGGCATGTTTGATAGACGAGTCATAGGTTGTTTAGAGATTAAATTAACAGTTATAAATTACTATACAAGCAACAGAGATTTACTATACAGCTCCCAGAACTATTCAATGCCTTGTCATAACCTGTAATGGAAGTAATTGAAATTTTTATATATAACTAAATCACTTTTCTGTATACCTGAAACTAACACAACATTGTAAATCAATTATATTTCAATTTTTAAAAAATTAAAGAAAAAAATTTAAGATTTAATTAGATTATTAAAATTATATATATAAACATCCTACTCTAGCATCTGGTGTATTATCGGTATTTGAGCAAATACTTAAGAAGTCTTCTTTTTCTCCTTTAACTCTCTTGCCTTTGAGGTAGATCTATGCGTTGTCTAACTTTTAGCCTTCTTGGCCCTGACCTACTAAATGACAGTTCAAACTCCCAGTTTCAGTTTTGATGACAAAAAGATCCTCACACTTTGGTCAACCTTCCCAATGGATCGTATCATCATCAAAATGAGAATTACTGAAGGCCCAGTAAGGATTGCCTGCTGCTGCTGCTGCTAAGTCGCTTCAGTTGTGTCCGACTCTGTGCGATCCCATAGATGGCAGCCCACCAGGCTCCCCTGTCCCTGGGATTCTCCAGGCAAGAACACTGGAGTGGGTTGCCATTTGAACACCTTATAATGACTTATCACTATCCTCCACTCCCATTATAGATGCGCAAACACATGCAGGTACAGATGGTATCTCCCAATTTGGGTCATCCGACATTGACTATAATACCATACTTAAACCAGGTAATACACATGACACCCTTAAAATTAGAGTGAATATGTGATTTGGAAAGTATTTTTCTCATAAAACGTTTATATATGAATCTAAGCTTTGTCACCATTTAATGTTATAACCAGCCCATGGTCTTTGTTTCAGGAATTGCTTCTGCTTTGAGTCCTACCACGATAGAATCAATTTCCTCTGTGCTGCGTTCCAGAGGAAGGTATATACTGGAATGACCCAAAGTTTGTGAAACATCTCTTAGAGAGTCTGGCCTTTGTCACCATAACTAGATGAATGGCCACTGCTCAAATACAGTATCAAATGTGTTTAATTGAATTCAGTATCAAATGTATTCTACTGGGGAATAGCCAAAGGATGCCCACGTGGATGCAAGAGAGAAGTTCAGACTCATTTATGTACCACTCGCCTGTAAACCCCCAAATCCACATCCAAAATCAAGAAGGTAAATTTATCTCCTTTCCACACAGTTCTCTAGTTGAATGTTGCATCTTCGTTTGTTTGGTCTTATTTTACCTTTACACACTAAAATTGACTCTATTTTGAACCAGTTTTGCCTTTTCCTGAGATTAGGTTGAAAGAAGAAAGCATATATTAATTTCCTTTTCCTTGAACCCTGTGAGAGTTGATCCTTTCCATGCCTGAGCCTAAATACTTTTCACCTGTTTTCTTTTCTGAGTTTAGGACAGGGGTGAGCATGGAGAAAGTTAGGACCTGCAACTTTTTTTCTCCTTCTGCCCCAAAGTCTATACACACATTCACGAGTTTGATTCAGAGATCTTATATCAGATGATTCACTGGTTCAGAGATCTTAGAACACACAGAATAGGTAAGAAAGAACACAGAGTTTAGGTGCTGTTAAGAGTCCAGCTGCATGGTGGCTCAGCAATTTAAGTATGGAAGAAGAAAATCTATGGTTATTGTGCTAAGCCCTGTACTCGGTACTTTTAGTACATTATCTCATTCTCTCTCCAAGGAACTCTGGGGTGTTATTATGAGAAACCAGAGGAGGGGGAAGCCAAAGCCAAGCCTTTGTTGACCACAACACAACTAGCTATTGTTGTCAGCGCCTTTATATAAATTCACGGCTCTCTGAGACAGTTACATGATTGTCTTTTTGCAGATGTGGAAATGGAAACTCAGAGGGGTTAACTATCTCATGCAGGATCCCCAAGTGAGAAATGAATGAGAGATTTTGAACCCTGTTTGCTGACTTGTGCACTTTTACCGGGTGTTTTGCATGTTTACCTCTTGCTCATGGTTTGTTTGTTTTTTGGTATTTGCTAGTATATTATTCCATATATATATTATATTTAGTAGTATGTTGTTCCATATATATGAAAGTCCCCAACAGGATAGATCTCCCCCCACCTTTTTATATTAGAGCATAGTTTACTAACAATTTTGTGTTAGTTTCATGTATTCAACAATATGATTCCATTATACATATACATGTATACATTCTTCATCAAATTCTTTTCCCATTTAGATTATTATGGAATATTGAACAGTCCACCATGCCCTGTGCTATACAGTAGGTCCTGTTGGTTATCTGTTTTAGATATAACAGTGTGTACATGTCAATATGAAACTCCCAATCTAATCTTCCCCCCCATTCCTCCCTCCTTGTAACCATAAGATCCTTTTCTAAGTGCGTGAGTCTGTGTTTTGTAAATAAATTCATTTGCATCATTATTTTTTAGATTCCACATATAACTGATATCATAAGATATTTCTCTTTGTCTGACTTACTTCACTCAAGATGATAATCTCCAAGTCCATTCATGTTGCTGTAAAAGGCATCATTTCGTTTTTTTAAATGTCTGGGTCCATATATATATATATATATATATATATATATATATATATATATATGAGAAGGCAATGGCACCCCACTCCAATACTCTTGCCTGGAAAATCCTATGGACAGTGGAGCCTGGTGGGCTGCAGTCCATGGGGTCGCTAAGAGTCAGACATGACTGAGCGACTTCATTTTCACTTTTCACTTTCACGCATTGGAGAAGGAAATGGCGACCCACTCCAGTGTTCATGCCTGGAGAATTGCAGGGACAGGGGAGCCTGGTTGGCTGCTGTCCATGGGGTTGCACAGAGTTGGACATGACTGAAGCAACTTAGCAGCAGCAGCAGCTTATATATTTATACCACATCTTTATCCATTCCTCTGTTGATGGATATTTAAATTACTTCTACGTCTTGGCTATTGCAAACAGCACTGCAGTGAACATTGGGGAGCATGTGTCCTTTTGAACGTTTTTTTCTGGATATACGCCCAGGAGTGGAATTGCTAGATCATATGGTAGCTATAATTTTAGTTCCTTAAGGAACCTCCACACTATCTTGCTCATTTTTAGGGAAATATGTTTTCACCTGATGCTGTTTGCTTTTCATTTAAATGGTATCATTATATTTATCAGTGTGCATTCTCTATTCCTTAGAATACATTTACAGGCCTGCTTGGCCAATAAGGGTTTTTGTGCTTTCGCATGCGTTTGAAACCACTTTACCTAAGTCTCCACTTCTTGGTATAAATCTAAAGGTGATTTTTTCCCCCCTAGTTTTCCAACTGTGTTGTGTTGAAAAAATTGTACTTTCTAAAGGCAGCATCTCTCTTAATGCCATCTTGAACAGATCCTACCAATTTCAGGTTCTTTTGTCATTTGGGAAATCTCATCCTGACATTTATTTACTTTTAAACTTTAGTCTCAAACTTGCTTTGAAACATTTCCTCTCCTCCCCTCCTCCCCCACTCCAGAATAAGTGGGTTGATTTATGGTCGAGTGGATACAGTTATAATGAGGATGGAAGGAGATGAAGGGATGCCAGAGTTGCTCTTTTACACCCTCCATGCCTACCAAGGTGATCATACATCTTGGTTGTCCAGGACTAGTTTCAGTTTGTACCTATTTAACAGTTTGTGCCTATTAATACCAACTTCCTTCCATCTCACATTATAAGACCACCCAACCTCTTCCTCTCTTCTGTTCTGCCCATCTGTTGTCAGAGTGTGGAGGTGGGATAGGAAGGCAGACATTGCCATCTGCCTGGGGAGGCTGGTTGATCAGATTCCATCCATGGACTCTTTGCTACAGATATCCAAGTGCTTGTGCACTGGTGGGTGAAGTATGTGCCTTTTCCAAGGACTTGCAGAAGCTTCCCACTCCAGGTTCCCTGATTTGGGAGCTTTGATTCCAGCCTGTCTTCCTCTACATCTAATCAGATTTTATCTCCTACAATGCACTGCCTGACAGCTTCTGCCAAAGCGTTCCTCTCCAACTAGGAAGAAGTAGTGTACAACATTTTTGTAATGAGGCAGGAGGAATTAACCTATGTTTGCCAGTGCTACCCTTAAACAGAAATTCAACTTCTCTTAGCCCTCAGCCTTCCTTCCATAGTGACTGGTGTGAAAGGAGAGAGGGGTGTCATGTGCAGGGCTGCCTCTGATGTGGTGCCTCTTGGTAAGTCTTAGGGAAGTGGCTGGCCTCTAATTCTTTGAAACTAGAATGTGGGGAATTTACCTGTCGCGTGCTCAAACTGCACGTTAGCTGAAACCTAGAGAGACAGGTAAAGTCTTCCTTTACTTCGAAATGTGTTACTAACACGTGGCAGCGTCAGCCGTATTGGTAGCGCCAGCTGTGCTGCCCTGGTGAAGTTCAATGGGAAGCGGTACACCGCGAGTTCCATTTTTGTTTTTGACTCACCTTTTAAAATTTTGCTTTCCTCTCTTTAATGATTTTAGTTACAGTTGAGAAATGGTGTGGCTCCTTCCTTCCTAGCCGTCTTGTCAACAAAAGACTCTTTTTTTTTAATTTGAAAATTAAAATGTTATTTATTTATTTAATTAAAAAATTGAAGCATAGTTGTTTTACAATATTGTGTTAGTTTCTGGTATGTATTTCCCTGTTCTATACCGTCAGACCTTGTTGTTTATCTATTTCATGCATAGTAGAGTGTATCTATCAAACTCTTAATTTATCAACCCCCTTCCTCTTTGGTAGCCATAAGTTTGTTTTTTGTGTCTGGGAGTCTGCTTCTTTTCTAAGTAGTTCATTTATATCCTATTTCAGATTTCACATATAAGTATCATATGATATTTGTCTTTGTCTGTCTGACATTATTTAGTATGGTAATCCATCCATGTTGCTGCAAATGGCATCATTTTATTATTTTTTATGGCTGAATAATATTCCATTGTATATCTACACCTCATTTTCTTTGCTTCTTCATTTGCCAGTGGACACTCAGGTTGTATCCATGTTTTGGCTATTGTAAACAGTTCTGCTATGAATGTAGGGGTGCATATATCTTTTTGAATTCAAGTTTTCAGTTTTTCTGGATATACACTCAGGAGTCAGATCATATAGCATTTTTAAGGAATTCCAGTGTTCTCCATAAACGTCTTCACGGCTTCACCAATTTACATTCTAACCAACAGTGTAGCAGAGTTCTCTTTTCTCCTAACCCTCCCCAGCATTTATTATTAGGAGAATTTTTGATGATGGTCATTCTGACCATTGTTAGATGATACCTTATTGTATTTTTGATTTACATTTCTCTAATAAACAGCAATGTTGACTATCTCTTCCATGTATCTGTTAGCCATCTGTATGTAAAAAGACATTTTCTTTTCTTGACAAGCCACTTCAGACAGTTAACAATACAGCTTAAGAAAACAGAAAAAAACAAGAGTAGATCTAAGGGCTTCTGCTTCTTAAATACCATCAGTCAATATAGCCAGCTTTCTTTTCCCTATGATTTCTCTAAAACCAGATTAAAAGTTCCTCAAATGGCAGGAGCCATGTCTTATCTGTCTTGGCATTTCTGGTGGCTAACACATTGTCTGACACCTTACAGCTATTAAAAAATAATTTCCCTAGTTACTTTTTTATTTATACCATCCACCAGGGCCTAGCACAATATTGTGTATATATTAAGTGCTGAGCAGTTTTATTATTGTTGAAATACTGTGGAGTCCATTTGCTTCTTTTAGATTGCTTTAAAAGAGAAAGAGTTCATTTAGAGAATGAAACACATTTCTCACAAGTTTGCTTTCTTTGCACTAATGCCAGAACATTATCATGGGAAGAGCCTTGAACAGGGCTCGGAAAATAGTCTTCACACCTCAGTCCCTTTTAGAGACCCCCTCGGATGCCAGTGTTTCTGTCTAAGCAGCCATTGGAAACTTTCTTTTTATTAATTCTTCAGCGCATGCCCCTTCCTTTGTTAGCACTGTTCTCCTCCCTTCCCCCATCCCCAATCCCTACAAGACTCCCAGGTGGGAGCGGCCTGGTCAGGAGTCAGGCTCAAGGCTTCAACTGGACTCATAAATGTGGAAATAACAAAATGTGTTCCCTGAAGCTTTGCAGCGTTGTCAGGAAATGGGCTGCTTGCATGCTGCACCTCCACGGATCTGGAAATTCTGCCCAGCTTGGGTTGACTCCAGAAAAAAAGTTTAAAAGTGTTCAGGGAAGAGAGGAATTAAAGCGGGCCATTAGCTGGAGACACCAGTACTCCTGCTGAGTCTGTGTCTTGGCCGGCTCCTTGGAAGGGAGCGATGCTGGTTGGGGTGGAGAGAGAGACTGTGTGTGTGTGTGTGTGTGTGTGTGTGTGTGTGTGTGTTATGGACTGTGGCAGCGACATTTGCATTTCTAAGGATTGGGGCTTTGCACAAACTTTCCTTCCTGCATTTTTCCTATCCTAAATATCCGCATGCCATCTTTGGGAAGGACTTGAGGGTAAGTATTGTTTCTGGTTGGAAGACAGCAAGGCACAGAGAGGAATAAACTTGGAATGTCTTCGTGAGTAGATGTTAGCTCTTAACTGTCTTAGCATTAGCCTGGCCTGGGATTTCAATAAATGTGTGGAATAAGTGTCTGAGTAAAAGTGATTCCTCTGATGGTTCCTAGTGTCAAAGGCAAGGCCTGAGGGCAGCTTTATGTCTGTTTGGGTACCCTGAACTCCGCAGATGATCTCGGAGGCACGCATGATGGAACACAGCACCGATTTTCCTCGATTATGTTGCTGACACAACCCCTTCCTCAGATTCTAAAATCAGGAAGGACTACTCTGATCTTTGCAAAGGTCAAGACTGAGTTTTCAGGTGAGATAATGGAGCTGTTATCTGAGGAAGATGGAGTTTTTGTGGGTGAAACATAAATTTAAAATTGTTTTCCGTCTTGGTGGCTGTTGCGGTTCTCCTCGCCACCAGGGCTGTGCGACCCAGAAGGGAGGGTGTGACGGCCAGTGGCCTGGGAGTCTGGTGACCTCTAGCCTTTGCCTTAATTTAGGCCTTAAGGAAATGAGTTCAAAAGGCTAACTAGTTACCTGGCAGAAGCACTGTCGCTTCTAGATAGTTGGGATTGTTTCTGTTAGCTGCTTCTCAGGAGTTCCACACATTGATGGAATTTAACCATCAATCCAGTGGAAAAAAAAGAAGCAACTAGGGGTTCGGCCTTAGGGTAAATACATTTCATTATTTTTTTCCATGAGACAGTTTGGGAAGGATTTGGGGGGGGGATGGTTTTTCCACTGTCCAAAGGAGCTTCCACTGTGAGAGTCTCTTGACCCACATTTCTTGTGTTCAGATCCTGGCTCTGTCACTTACAAACTATGTGACCTTGAGCAAGTTACTGATCCCTGGGCGTCTCAGCTTCCTGAAATGGAAAAGTGGGGATGATAATAAAACTTAAGTCACAGGCCTGTTATGTGGCTTTAATGAATTAATGCATGTAAAATTCTTAAAGTGGACTTCCCTGGTGGCTCAGTGGTAAAGAATCCACATGCAATGCAGGAGATGCGGGTTCAATCCCTGGGTCAGGAAGATCTTCTGGAGAAGGAAATGGCAACCCACTCCAGTGCTCTTGCCTGAGAAATCCCATGGACAGAGGAGCCTGGCAGGCTACAGTCCATGTGGTCACAAATAGTTGACTTAGTGATTCAACAACAACACAGTTTTAAAAACAGTGTATATGTGCTAGCTAAGTTTATTGTCATTTTGCTGAAGCACCATCAATCAGAAAACTTGACATGGGGGCCAAAATAGGTATTTTCCAAAACTGATACTTTTTTAGAGAGTCCTGTGTGGAGGCTGGAAAATGAAATAGTTGAACTTTCCAGGTTTTCTTAGCAATAATAGGCTCCTGTGAAAATGTTGATTTCAATATTTGTTACCTTCACAACTAGTTATTGAACTGCTCTTGGCTCTCATATCCCAGATTCTTTATAGAGCAAACTGTACTAGTGCTCCATATAATTTCCAGGCAATTTGAGTACATTGGTTTATGTTTTTTAAATCCTCAAGTGAATGGCTCTAAGTGTCTTTTCAAGAACGCATCTCTGAGCATCTCTTCTGCTTTGAGCGCCAGTTATGAAACTGAAGCTGGGATTAAACTGTAGAATGTCAGCAAATGGTTTGGAGTCTTCTGGAGTAAATTCTTGCACTGTAAGCACTTGTCTCTAAATTATTTTTTAGAAAGGTGGGAGGGAGTTGGCTCACATCACCCAGGCAAGGCAATTTTCCATGAACACTGCTATCCCAATGCACGACAGGAAACTTATTGAAAAGTTAGTGGGTTGGAGAAAAACAGTAGCTAGCTCGACAGAGTGTCAAAAAAAGAGAGGGAAAGAATGAAGAGGGCACAACATTACCCAGAGCGCAACATTACTTAACATTGCTCTGTGTAAGGAGAACTCTCTGTGAAGTCATGGCTGGGAGTGTTTAGTGTCTAGAAGGGAGTTCACGTACATGCACACCCACCCACAGGCAGGCACACACACATCTGGCACTTGAATTGCAGATAACCTAACCCGATCCTCACCTTGGCCTGGCTACAGAAGTAGTATTTTTACCAGGATGATCTGTTGTTAAATAATTCCTCCACTGCCTTAGTCATGCTTTATTTGAACTTGAGACAGACAGGTCTTCTTTCTTTTAAACTTATTTGAATGTGCACAGCTTTCTGATTTGATCTTGGAGCAGAGAATACTATCACTTCTGAATGCCAGAGTTATTCATGTACTCATAGAATGTAAAAGCAACCAAATGCCCATATCAAGGAACTATGTTTAATAAAATAGATAGGCCTATCTTTTATGAGTTCCATTGAATCACCAGAATTGGTCATCACAGAATTACCTATAGAAACAGAATTAGAAAATAGTGGTGAAGTCAGCATATTGCTTTGGACAGGTAATAAAATTATTCAGCCAAATCAATGATTTACTGAAGAAAATAGGAGTTACAGTACATCTAATATTGCTATTTTATTCTTACTTTTATTAGAATTTCTTTTGAAGACCTGTAAGTAATTTGGTATTTGTCCATTGAATTTCAATAAACAGTGAAATAATGATGCCTTTTTCGGGGCCTATGTCTCAAGCATTATATTTAGTGTGATTTAGCTACAGTGTTAAAGCAGTGGTTCTCAAAGTGAGTGACCTTGATGTATTAGCATCATTTGGAAACTTGTTAGAAATTCAAATTCTTTTTAAAAAATTTATTGAAGTATAATTTAAAACATTGTTTTAATTTCTTTTGTAGAGCAAAGTGATTCAGTTATACATATTATATATTTATATATTATTTTTCATATTATTTTCTAAGTGTTTATTACAATGGTTATTGAATATACTTCAGTGTACTCTTACTATATAGTAGGACTTCACTTTTATACATTTTATATATAATAGTGTGTATCTGCTAATCCCAAACTCCCAATTCATCCCTCCCTATCACCATCCACCCTCCAACCTTGCCAACCATAAATATGTTCTCTATGTCTGTGAGTCTGTCTGTGTTTCCCAGATAAGCTCATTTGTGAAATGTTTTAGATTCTACATATAGGTGCTATCATATGGTATTTGTCTTTCTCTTTCTGACTTACTTCACTTTGTATGATAATGGCTAGGTCCAGCCACGTTGCTGTAATTGGCATTATTTCATCTTTTATGACTGAGTACTATTCCATTATAGGTATATGTGTGTACATACGCACAAACACACACACACATCACATCATCTTTATCCATTCATGTCAATGGATATTTATTTAGGTTGTTTCCATGTCTTAGCTATTGTAAACAGTGTTGCTATGAATATAGGGGTACATCTATCTTTTTGAATTAGAGTTTTGTCTAGATATATGCCCAGGAATGGGATTGCAGGACCTTATGGGAACTCTATTTTTAGTTTTTTAAGGAACATTCATACTGTTTTCCAAGGTGGCTGTACCAATTTATATTCCTAGCCACAGTGTAGGAGGGTTCCATTTTCTTCACACCATCTCCAACACTTTTTTATTTATAGACTTTTTAATGATGACCATTCTGACTGGTGTGAGGCGATACCTTATCGTAGTTTTGATTTGTATTTCTCTCATAGTTAATGATGATGTTGAGCATCTTTGCACATGCCTAATGGTCATCTGTATGTCTTCTTTGGAGAATTGTCTATTTAGATTTTCTGCTCATTTTTTATTGGGTGGATTGACTTTTTGTTATTGAGCTACATGAGCTTTTTTTATATTTTGGATTTTAAGCCTTTGTTGAGTACATCATTTGCATATGTTTTCTCCCAGTCTGTAGGCTGTGTTTTCATTTTGTTTATGGTTTGCTTTTCTGTGCAAAACCTAATAAGGTTGACTAGTTTTCATTTTGAACTTTTTGCTGTGGTTCAGTTCAATTCAGTTCAGTTCAGTCACTCAGTCATGTCCGACTCTTTGCAACCCCATGAATCGCAGTACGCCAGGCCTCCCTGTCCATCACCATCTCCCGGAGTTCAGTCAGACTCACGTCCATCGAGGCCGTGATGCCATCCAGCCATCTCATCCTCTGTTGTTCCCTTCTCCTCCTGCCCCCAATCCCTCCCAGCATCAGAGTCTTTTCCAATGAGTCAACTCTTCACATAAGGTGGCCAAAGTACTGGAGTTTCAGCTTTAGCATCGTTCCTTCCAAAGAAATCCCAGGGCTGATCTCCTTCAGAATGGACTGGTTGGACCTCCTTGCAGTCCAAGGGACTCTCAAGAGTCTTCTCCAACACCACAGTTCAAAAGCATCAATTCTTCGGCACTCAGCCTTCTTCACAGTCCAACTCTCACATCCATACATGACCACAGGAAAAACCATAGCCTTGACTAGAAGGACCTTAGTCAGCAAAGTAATGTCTCTGCTTGCTGTGGTAGTAATACAAATGCTCAGGCCTCAGATA
This sequence comes from Ovis canadensis, assembly GCF_042477335.2. NCBI lineage: Eukaryota > Metazoa > Chordata > Mammalia > Artiodactyla > Bovidae > Ovis > Ovis canadensis. Next base: position 83,038,558 of record NC_091246.1, on the reverse strand, counting down.
TACTGAATAAGACACTCCGGGGAGGGGGCCTGATAATATGCATTTTAATAAGCCCCCCTGGGTTGTTCTGATGCATGCTCATATTTAAGAATTAGTGAGATAGTTAAAATAACTAACTACTGAACAGTAGGTAGATAACTACTCTAACTACTGATCTTGAGTTAAGTTAGCTTGTTATAACAAAGAGATTTAATAGGTATATCATCTAATTTAAGTCTTGCCAAAACTAATGAAGAATGATTCTCACACCGACTACATAACTGAGAGTTGTTGTTCAGTAGCTAAGTTGTGTCCAACTCTTTGAGACTCCCTGGACTACAGCACAGCAGGCTTCCCTGTTCTTCACTGTCTCCCGGAGTTTGCTCAAACTCATGTCCATTGAGTTGATGATACCACCCAACCAAGTCATCCTCTGTCACCTGCTTCTCCTCCTGTCCTCAATCTTTCCAAATATCAGGGTCTTTTCCAATGAGTCAGCTCTTTGCAACAGGTCCCCAAAGTATTGGAAATTCTGAGAGAATTAAGAGATTAAATTCACATGGCTAGATTCCATTCCAAGCCAATATTTATTCATTCTTTTCAATAGTTTGTGGGACCAACAACTGTATCCCTCTACAGAGACAAATTTATTTAAAAATGATTTATAGAATCTTAGGTCTATAGATAATTCAGACAGAGAACTAGATATATTATTTGTCTTTGTTCCACAGAATATGTTTCTTTCATTAATTTGCCACATGAACTGAACAAATAACTTAGAATCTTACTTCCCTCATTTGAAATAGGATAATAATGGTTCATCTCACCATGTGTCTGGTGATAACAAAAGAGATCACTTCCAGGGGACTTGGAGCTCCTCAGATAATACTATGTCATTTAGTTGTATTTTACTAAGTATATAATAACATTAAAAGTTGCATAAAAATGAAATTTCCTCAATAAGGTATCTTTGAATATGCCAGAGAAGGCTCAGTATAAAATATTACAACCCCTAATTGGAGCAAAAATAACATTTTTTGATGCAAACCATATCCTCCAATACAGTATGTTTTGCCAAGGAGCAATAGGAGAACTCTCTGGAAATCATGCATCATAGAACAAATGCTTCAGTGGGAAAAGAGAGGATCAAGGGTTATACATTTCAGAGGCACAGCAGCAAAATTACTATTATTATTGTAAATACAGGAATTTCAATAATATAGATGCTTTTTGGCTGTAAGTATATGGTTACAACACCTTAGCATCCCCTGACAGTATCCAATATTTGATTACACTGAATTTTTCCTAAAAACAATAGCCTTCATTTCCCAAACATAATTAGCACTTTTCTTAATACAGGCTTTCTTTTACATATTTTCAATCAACTTTTTTTTAACCTTTTCTTACACACACGAAAGTCCCATACTTTTTAAACTAGACACTAAGCTATAAGTACAATGATTCCTTTTTCTACTTCCATATTAGTTTTCAAAACAACATCATTTTAAACAATTATGTTACTTTTTAAATCAGTTGGATTAAAACAATTTAGTTAGATGAAAACATGTTGCTGGAAAAAAAGATACCTAAATAAGTTTATGGTTAGAATCATTAAGAGTCACACACCTGTGTTTTTAAGACTTAAAATTATTTGTTGCTGTATAATCATTAAGTCCTGTCTGACTCTTTGTGACTCCATGAACTGTAGCCCACAAGGCTCCTCTGTCCATGGAATTCTCCAGGCTAGAATACTGGATTAGGTTGTCATTTCCTCCTCCAGGGAATCTTCCCAACCCAGGGATCAAACTCACATCTCCTGCTTGGCAGGCCGGTTCTTTACCACTGAGCCAAAAGTTACATATAGGGATAAAGTTTTGGATTTTTCAAAGTGCAGAAAGTGAAGACATGAACTCACATTTCCTGAGGCTCACTAATTGAAGCAGCATAGCTTTTAGTGAACTCAAGGAGAACTTGATTTCATTGTACAGTAGAAAGCAGGGAAACATTGGGGCATAGAAGTTGCAAACCCAAATGTTTATAGAGGCCAGCAAGCTAAGTGTGCCATGTGGACTTGACATGTTTTGAGGTATGGTAGGGACAGTGGCAAAGCCAAGGGGGTTTGTAGGGCACCTTGCATCTCAGCTCTAGTTGATTGTTGCCATGTGAAACATATGTCTTAAGAGAGCTAGAGATATGATTTTCTATGTGACATGTACTCATTTTCAAATGTTAATTCCCAGGCTTTTATAACAGTATGGTTACTGACATACAAACCAAAGGAAGCTCATTTGTGGGCTAGGTTTGGCTCAAAGACTGCCAGTTTATATACTCAGGTGTAACAGAGGTGGTGTGTGTGTGTGCAGGCAGGCAAGGTAGGGTAGCACCAGTGATGGGGTTATATTTAATTCATTGATTGAATATGTACATAGATAGTTTTTGGATAACTGGAAGCTAGTGTGATGTAGTCTTGAACTTTACTTTTATTTTAGGAAGGGTTGTGCTGGGTGTTATTTCCTTAGTCATGTATAACTCTTTGTGACCCCATGGACTGTATAGCCCAACAGGCTCCTCTGTCCATGGGATTCTCCAGGCAAGAATACTGGAGTGGGCTGCCACTTCCTTCTCCCAGGGAGTTTTCTGACCCAGGGATCGAGTCCATGTCTCCTGCACTGAAAGGGTGGGCATATCTAAATCCCAACTCAACACTCATGATATATTCTCATGGAGTCATGAAAAGAGGTGAATTGAACCATTCTTTATTATTTCGACTGATTCTTTTGTTAGTTGCTAGGGTATAACCATGAAAAAACCCTCCAAAGCTTGACTGAAGTTTAATACATTCAAATTGGTTTTGAGTTAGGTTGGTAACAACTGTAGGGGCAAACACAAGTTTGTATTTGTAATTGAGTTGTCCAGTAGACTGAATGGCACCCCACTCCAGTACTCTTGCCTGGAAAATCCCATGGATGAAGGAGCCTTGTGGGCTGCAGTCCATGGGGTCAGCAAAGAGTCAGACATGACTGAGCGACTTCACTTTCACTTTTCACTTTCATGCATTGGAGAAGGAAATGGCAACCCACTCCAGTGTTCTTGCCTGGAGAATCCCAGGGATGGGGGAGCCTGGTGGGCTGCTGTTTATGGGGTGGCACAGAGTCGGACATGACTGAAGCGACTTAGCAGCAGCAGCAGCAGCAGTCCAGTAGACATCCTTAGGGCATGACTTCACCATAAGATATGGAAATAGGGACAAAATGCCCTTTTAATTTTCATTCCACTGGGGAGACCTACATAACTTAGTCATGGCAGTGTTCTGCTGCTTGTGGTTGGTGCGGTTCCTTTTGCTCATAAAAATAAAAACCATTTCACATCATCTCGATTGTCTCGTAAATGTAAATCAAAGCCGGGTGTGGCGGGGGGGGGAGCTATAAAACAAAACAAACATAAATACCCACTTGATGGGCTAAGAAATAATGGACTGGGATTACTCTTAACGTACTTAAGTATAGTACTTTGCATAACAGATATACCTCTCCTTAGTCAATAGATGGATTCTTAAAAAGTTACTTGCAAATCAATTGTGCAAAATGAAATCTTATATTTTAAATGCATTAGATAAATTTGTTATTTAAAGGAAAGCGAGCATGAATCTTTTAGGAAAGCAAAAAAAAGTCTGTTTTTAAAATGAAATCTCAATTCTAATATATCTTGACTCCAATTTCATGGAGCCACTGAGGGTATTAGTTCAACTGCTGTGCTCATCCCACTTTCTTCTCTAGTACGTTATACCTGAAGACCTCAAAAGCCTTTGTGAGCAATGTGTTTTGAGTGTTGCTTTTAGATTCAAGTTAGATTTATATATCCATGAGGACTTGAATCAAATATAGAAATGCTTAATATGTTTGCAAACAAGTGAATTTGTAGGCAGAAGAGAGGCTATATCTGAGTCAAAGTCATTGCATTTGCACATGTGAGGCAGGGCTCTATGGATTCTAATAAAATGGTCTTTAATCCCTATTTTACACTATGTAGAATTTACAAGGTTAGACCAAGAGGTCATGCCTACCTCTACATTTGGTTCTTGCTGCTTGAAATTAATTCCATACCGTAATAAGTAGATGTGAACTCAGCCCATAGCACCATCTCTATAAAAATTCACATGCAAACAAAGGATGCATAGGTATGGAAGACAGGAGGGTGGAATGTAGATAAGGCGTGGGTTTGCATTATAGCAGTTCAGTTCAGTCACTCAGTCATGTCAGACTCTTTGCAACCCCATGAATTGCAGCACACCAGGCCTCCCTGTCCATCACCAACTCCCAGAGTTTACCCAAACTCATGTCCATCGAGTCAGTGATGCCATCCAGCCATCTCATACTCTGTTGTTCCCTTCTCCTCCTGCCCCCCAGTCCCTGCCAGCATCAGGGTATTTTCCAATCAGTCAACTCTTCACATGAGGTGGCCAAAGTACTGGAGTTTCAGCTTTAGCATCATTCCTTCCAAAGAAATCCCAGGGCTGATCTCCTTGAGAATGGACTGGTTGGATCTCCTTGCAGTCCAAGGGACTCTCAAGAGTCTTCTCCAACACCACAGTTCAAAAGCATCAATTCTTCAGCACTCAGCTTTCTTCACAGTCTAGCTCTCACTTCCATACATGACCACTGGAAAAACCATAGCCTTGACTAGACGGACCTTTGTTGGCAAAGTAATGTCTCTGCTTTTCAATATGCTGTCTAGGTTGGTCATAACTTTCCTTGGCAATAGACAATGTCAATCTGAACATTAAATGTGACCATGCTGAAAATGGGCGAACACCTCCACCACTGAGGAATTTAAATGCACTCTGTGAAATCTTTCAGCCTTGATTGATCTTCACAGCTGTTCTTATTCTTTCCTCTGCTTCTCCTTTTTATTAATTATTCTTCAGAAAAAATCTGCTAGTGCAGAGTAGTTAAGCATTTTCTTTTGTTACCTTAACACCAGCCAGGTGTTTGGATTTCACTTTCTCATCCAAGTAGTTCATCAAGGTATCTTACAAAAGAAAGACAATTTCCTATTTTGGAATTTTTCAAGTAATAGAAATTTCACCCCCACATCAAAAGAAACAAGAGACTCCTACCTCAAATTAGCTGAGTAGAATGAAGAAAACCTTAGAAATGGTGATTAGATCAGGGGGAATCTCCTAGATCCTAAGTATAGGAAAAGTGGCCTGGTAAAGATTAGAGAAAAACTGGAAGGTGGTCAAGTTTGGTGATCTCTGGTCTTTCCTTGCTCTCTCTGAGGCTACATGCCTCTTATATCACATTATGTATTCACACTTTCCCATTTCTCTTTAAACAGGCTAGGTCTGCTTCTTTATGTGAATAGCTACTCCACAGCTCCCAGACTCATAGAAGCTAGTTCCAGACACCATCTCAGATTTTCCAGCATCCTCTGTGCCCTTCCAAATTCCCTGGTGAGAGAATCTGATTGACAGCCTTGACTCCCATGCCCATCAGCCATGGAGGGAATGGGGGATAAAAAAATGTGAGGTTCATGTGATAAGAATAAAGGCTGTGTGTGCTTAACACTGAGAGTGGAAAAGGGACAGATTTTAGAGAACAGAGTGAGCTGGGTTCACTCTATATAGCAGTCAATAGCAGATATTATCTGTAGATATTTGTAGATAATATTAAATATGGCATTGCTATAAGGTATCCCGGGAAGTCCGGAGCATGAAGGCATGATGAAAGGTATGGAAAGTAAAAGAAGAAAAAATGGGAGAAAAAAACAACCTTGATTCCAACCAGTAGGTCATGTAAAGGTAGAGCATCATGAAAGGAAACAAATTGAAAATAAGTTCAAAAGGCAATATGGTTTTTAGACAAGAAGAAGGTAAAATGCAGACATGAATTAAGCCAGTTTTACCTGTGAGAAACTGAGGGAATAGCTTCTCTTCTATGCACTGAGTGTCATGGGAGATAAGGGCTCCAGAGGGACTAACACAGAGTGTCAGAAGCATGAAAAGTCATGGCGGAAGAGGCCAAGTGGAGCCAGAAGGCTTAAGGAAGCTTCCTTGATGACTTTTACATTTTCCTGCCACCTCTCTGTAAAACCAGAAGAGGAAATAAGCCCTGGTTAGAAAGCAAAGAGGAACTAAAGGGCCTCTTGATGAAGGTGAAAGAGGTGAGTGAAAATGTTGGCTTACAACTCAACGTTCAAAACACAAAGATCACGGCATCTGGTTCCATCACTTCATGGCAAATACATGGGTACTGTGACAGACTTTATTATCTTGGGCTCCAAAATCACAGTGGACAGTGACTGATGCCATGAAATTTAAACGTGCTTGCTCCTTAGCTATGACAAGCCTAGACAGCATATTTAAAAGGAGAGACATTATTCTGCTGACAAAGGTCCATCTAGCCAAAGCTATGGTTTTTCCAGTATTCATGTATGGATATGAGAGTTGGACCATAAAGAAGGCTGAGCACTGAAGAATTAATGCTTTTGAACTGTGGTGTTGGAGAAGACTGTTCAGAGTCCCTTGAACTATAAGGGGATAAAACCAGTCAATCCTAAAGAAAATCAACCCTGGATATTCATTGGAAGGACTGATGCTGAAGCTGAAGTGCCAATACTTTGGCTACCTGATGTGAAGAGCCAACTTATTGGAAAAGTTCCTGATGCTGGGAAAGATAGAAGGAGGAGGAGAAGGGAATGACAGAGGACAAGATGGTTGGAGGGCATCATTGATTCAATGGACATGAGTTTGAGCAAGCTCTGGGAGATGATGAAGTACAGGGAAGCCTGGTGTGCTGCAGCCTATGAGGGTTGCAAAGAATCATGCACAACTGAGTGACTGAACAACAAGAAATAAACATTTTTGATAGTATTTAACCATTTAACAAATGACCATAAGTTATGATGTATCATCACTTTACCAATGGGAGATATGCTCTTTTGGGTAAATGGGAGCCAGGAGAAGCTGAGATAGATTCACGAACTCTTACACAAGCTCCTCCTTTCTTCTGTTGTTGCTACTGTTCAGCCATGCAATTGTGTCTTTGCAACCACAGGGACTGTAGCATACCAGGCTGCTCTGTCCACAGGATTTCCTGGGAAAGAATACTGGAGTAGGTTGCCGGTTTGTTCTCCAGGGGGTCTTCAGCACCCAGTGATTGAACCAGCATCCCCTGTATTGGCAGGCGGCTTCTTTACCACTGAGCCATAAGAGAAACCCTTCTTCTATTAGATGGCATAAGTTCAGTTCAGTTGCTCAGTCATGTCCGACTCTTTGTGACCCCATGAACCACAGCACGCCAGCCTCCCTGTCCATCACCAACTCCTGGAGTTTACCCAAACTCATGTCCACTGAGTCAGCGATGCCATCCAAACATCTCATCCTGTTGTCCCCTTCTCCTCCTGCCCTCAATCTTTCCCAGCAATAGGGCATTTTCCAATGAGTAGCTCTTCATATCAGGTGGCCAAAGTACTGGAGTTTCAGCTTCAGCATCAGTCCTTCCAATGAACATTAAGGGTTGATCTCCTTTAGGATGGACTGGTTGGATCTCCTTGCAGTCTAAGCGATTCTCAAGAGCATTCTCCAACACCAGAGTTCAAAAGCATCAATTCCTCAGAGCTCAGCTTTCTTTATAGTCCAATTCTCACATCCATACATGACTATTGGAAAAACCATAGCCTTGACTAGATGGACCTTTGTTGACAAAGTAATGTCTCTGATTTTTAATATGCTATCTAGGTTGGTCATAACTTTCCTTTCAAGGAGTAAGCATCTTTTAATTTCATGGCAGCAATCACAATCTACAGTGATTTTGGAGCCCCCAAAATTAAAGTCGGCCACTGTTTCCACTGTTTTCCCATCTATTTGCCTGAAGTGATGGGACCAGATGCCATGATCTTCATTTTCTGAATGTTGAGGTTTAAGCCAACTTTTTCACTCTCCTCTTCATTTTCATCAAGAGGCTCTTTAGTTCTTCTTCACTTCTGCCATAAGGGTCATGTTATCTGCATACCTGAGGTTATTGATATTTTTCCTGGCAATCTTGATTCCAGCTTGTGCTTCTTCCAGCCTAGCATTTCTCATGATGTACTCTGCATAGAAGTTAAATAAGCAGGGTAATAATATACAGCCTTGACGTACTCCTTTTCCTATTTGGAACCAGTCTGTTGTTCCATGTCCAGTTCTAACTGCTGCTTCCTGACCTGCATACAGGTTTCTCAAGGGACAGGTCAGGTGTTCTGGTATTCCCATCTCTTTCAGAATTTTCCACAGTGTATTGTGATCCACACAGTCAAAGGCTTTGGCATAGTCAATAAGGCAGAAATAGATGTTTTTCTGGAACTATTTTGCTTTTTCAATGATCCAGCGGATGTTGGCAATTTGATCTCTGATTCCTCTGCATTTTCTGAAACCAGCTTGAACATCTGGAAGTTCATGGTTCACATATTGCTGAAGCCTGGCTTGGAGAATTTTGAGCATTGCTTTACTATCATGTGAGATTATTGCAATAGTGCGGTAGTTTGAGCATGCTTTGGCATTGCCTTTCTTTGGGATTAGAATGAAAACTGACCTTTTCCAGTCCTGTGGCCACTGCTGAGTTTTCCAAATTGGCTGAATATTGACTGCAGTACTTTCATAGCATCATCTTTTAGGATTTGAAATAGCTCACCTGGAATTCCTGTCGTTTTTGAGGTTACATCCAAGTACTGCATTTCGGACTCTTTTGTTGACCATGATGGCTACTCCTTTTCTTTTAAAGGATTCCTATCCACAGTAGTAGATATAATGGTCATCCGAGTTAAATTCACCCATTCCAGTCCATCTTAGTTCACTGATTCCTAGAATGTCGACGTTCACTCTTGCCATCTCCTGTTTGACCACTTCCAATTTGCCTTGATTCATGGACCTAACATTCCAGGTTCCTATGCAATATTGCTGTTTACAGCATCAGACCTTGCTTCTATCACCAGTCACATCCACAGCTGGGTATTGTTTTTGCTTTGGCTGCCTCCCTTCATTCTTTCTGGAGTTATTTCTCCATAGATCTCCAGTAGCATATTGGGCACCTACTGACCTCGGGAGTTCCTCTTTCAGTATCCTATCTTTTTGCCTTTTCCTACTGTTCATGGGGTTCTAAAGGCACGAATACTGAAGTGGTTTGCCATTCCCTTCTCCAGTGGACCACATTCTATCAGACCTCTCCACCATGACATCTCCATCTTGGGTGGCCCCACAGGGCATGGCTTAGTTTCATTGAGTTAGAAAAGCTGCGGCCCTTGTGATCAGATTGGCTAGTTGTCTTTGATTGTGGTTTCAGTGTGTCTGCCCTCTGATGCCCTCTTGCAACACCTGCCGTCTTACTTGGGTTTCTCTTACCTTGAACGTGGGGTATCTCTTCACAGCTGGATCAGTAAAGTGCAGCCGCTGCTCCTTACCTTGGATGTGGGGTAGCTCCTCTTGGCCGCTGCCCCTGAGCTTGGGCATGGGGTAGCTCCTGTGCCTTTCCACAGCTGCCACTCCTGCACCATTGTGCAGGCACCACTCCTATCACGGTAATACAAGTCTATGCCCCGAGAAGTAACACTGAAGAAGCTGAAGTTGAACAGTTCTATGAAGACCTCCAAGATGTTTTAGAACTAACACCCCCCAAATATGTTCTTTTCATTATAGGGGACTGGAATGCAAAAGTAGGAGGTCAAGAAATACCTGGAGTAACAGGAAAATTTGGCCTTGGAGTACAGAATGATTAGGGCAAAAGCTAATAGACTTTTGCCAAGAGAATGCACTGGTCATAGCAAACACCCTCTTCCAACAACACAAGATAGGACTCTACACATGGACATCACCAGATGGTCAATACCGAAATCAGATTGATTATATTCTTTGCAGCCAAAGATGGAGAAGTTCTATACAGTTAGCAAAGGCAAGACCAGGAGCTGACTATGGCTCAGATCATGAACTCCTTATTGCAAAACTCAGACTTAAATTGTAAAAAGCGGGGAAAACCACTAGACCATCCAGGTATGACCTAAATCAAATCCCTTATGATTATAAAGTGGAAGTGAGAAATAGAATTAAGGGACTATATCTGATAGACAGAGTGCCTAATGAGCTATGGATGGAGGTTCATGACATTGTACAGAAGACAGGGATCAAGACGATCCTCAAGAAAAAGAAATACAAAAAAGTAAAATGTCTGTCTGAGGATGCCTTACAAATAGCTGTGAAAAGAAGAGAAGCGAAAAGCAAAGGAGAAAAGGAAACATATACCCATTTGAATGCAGCAGTTCCAAAGGATAGCAAGGAGAGATAAGAAAGCCCTCTGCAGCGATCAATGCAAAGAAATAGAAGAAATACAATAGGAAAGACTAGAGATCTCTTCAAGAAAATGAGAGATACCAAGGGAACATTTTATGCAAAGATGGGCTCAATAAAGGGCAGAAATGGTATGGACCTAACAGAAGCAGAAGATATTAAGAAGAGGTGACAAGAATACACAGAAGAACTATACAAAAAAGATCTTCATGACCCAGATAATCATGATGTTGTGATCACTCACCTAGAGCCAAACATCTTGGAATGTGAAGTCAAGTGGGCCTTAGCAAGTATCACTAGGAACAAAGCTAGTGGAGGTGATGGAATACCAGTTGAGCAATTTCAAATCCCAAAAGATGATGCTGTGAAAGTGCTGCACTCAATATGCCAGCAAATTTGGAAAACTCAGCACTGGCTTCAGGACTGGAAAAGGTCAGTTTTCATTCCAATCCCAAAGAAAGGCAATGCCAAAGAATGCTCAAACTACCGCACAACTGGACTCATGTCACGTGCTAGTAACTGCTGCTGCTACTGCTAAGTCGCTTCAGTCGTGTCCGACTCTGTGCGACCCCATAGATGGCAGCCCCCCAGGCTCCCCTGTTCCTGGGATTCTCCAGGCAAGAATACTGGAGTGGGTTGCCATTTGCTTCTCCAATGCATGAAAGTGAAAAGTGAAAGTGAAGTCGCTCAGTCGTGTCCGACTCTTAGCGACCCCATGGACTGCAGCCTACCAATCTCCTCTGCCCATGGGATTTTCCAGGCAAGAGTACTGGAGTGGGGTGCCATTGCCTTCTTCTACATGTTAGTAAAGTAATGCTCAAAATTCTTCAAAGCCAGGCTTCAGCAATACGTGAACCAAGAACTTCCAGATGTTCAAGCTGGTTTTAGAAAAGGCAAAGGAACCAGAGATCAAATTGCCAACATCCCATGGATCATTGGAAAAGCAAAAGAGTTCCAGAAAGACATCTATTTCTACTTTATTGACTATGCCAAAGCCTTTGACTGTGTGGATCACAATAAACTGTGGAAAATTCTGAAAGAGATTGGAATACCAGAACACCTGACCTGCCTCTTGAAAAACCTATATGCGGGTCAGGAAGCAACCGTTAGAACTGGACATGGAACAATAGACTGGTTCCAAATAAGAAAAGGAGTACGTCAAGGCTGTATATTGTCACCCTGCTTATTTAACTTATATGCAGAGTACATCATGAGAAACTTGTGGCTGGATGAAGCACAACCTGGAATCATGATTGCTGGGAGAAATATCAATAACCTCAGATATACAGATGACACCACCCTTATGGCAGAAAGTGAAGAAGAAAGAAAGAGCCTCTTGATGAGAGTGAAAGAGGAGAGTGAAAAAGTTGGTTTAAAGCTCAACAGTCAGAAAACTAAGATCATGGCATCCAGTCCCATCACTTCATGGGAAATAGATGGGAAAACAGTGGAAACAGGGGCTGACTTAAATTTTTGGGCTCCAAAATCACTGTAGATGGTGACTGCAGCCATGAAATTAAAAGATGCTTACTCCTTGAAAGGAAAGTTATGACCAACCTAGACAGCATATTAAAAGCAGAGACATTACTTTGTCAACAAAGGTCCATCTAATCAAGGCTCTGACAGTAAAGCATCTGTCTACAATGTGGGAGACCCAGGTTCGATCCCTGTGTTGGGAAGATCCCCTGGAGAAGGAAATGGCAATTCAGTAGAGGACTATTGCCTGGAAAATCCCATGGATAGAGGAGCCTGGTAGGCTACAGTTTATGGGGTCACAAAGAGTTGGACACGACTGAGTGACTTTACTTCATTTCATGTATCGATGTGAAAGTTGGACTATAAAGAAAGCTGAGCACAGAATAATTGATGTTTTTGAACTGTGATGTTGGAGAAGACTCTTGAGAGTCCCTTGGACTGCAAGGATATCCAACTTGTCCATCCTAAAGGAAATCAGTCCTGGGTGTTCATTGGAAGGACTGATGTTTAATCTGAAAGTCCTGTATTTTGGCCACCTGATATGAAGAGCTTACTCATTTGAAAAGACCCTGATGTTGGGAAAGATTGAAGACAGGAGAAGGGGACAACAAAGGATAAGGTGGTTAAGTTGCATCACCGACTCAATGGACATGAGTTTGGGTAAACTGCAGGATTTGGTGATGGACAGGGAGGCCTGGCGTGCTGCGATTCATGGGGTTTGAAGAGCTGGACATGACTGAGTGACTGAACTGAAGTGAACTGAACCTGGAATTCCATCTGCTTCACTAGCTTTGTTCGTAGTGATACTTCCTAAGGTCCACTTGACTTCATATTCCAGGATGTCTGGCTCTAGGTGAGTGATCACACCATCATGATTATCTGGGTCATAATGATCGTTTTGTACAGTTCTGTGTATTCTTGCCACCTCTTCTTAATATCTTCTGCTTCTGTTAGGTCCATACCATTTCTGCCCTTTATTGAGCCCATCTTTGCAAGGAATGTTCCCTTGGTATCTCTCATTTCCTTGAAGAGATCTCTAATCTTTCCAATTCTATTTTTTTCTTCTATTTCTTTGCATTGATTGCTGAGGAAGGCTTTCTTGTCTCTCCTTGCTATTCTTTGGAACTCTGCATCCAAATGGGTGTATCTTTTCTTTTCTCCTTTGCTTTTCACTTCTCTTCTTTTCACAGCTATTTATAAGGCTTCCTCAGACAGACATTTTACTTTTTTGTATTTCTTTTTCTTGAGGATCGTCTTGATCCCTGTCTTCTGTACAATGTCATGAACCTCCATCCCTCTTTTCACAAATACAGCCTTGCATCTTGAGCTCCAAATTTGGAGGCAAAATATAACAGATTTTTCCTTGCATATTGTTTTAGTAATGTCCAAAATTTGCTAAGAAACCCCATTTCACTTTTACAGCACATCGGCTGGTAAACACTAAAAAAATAGTGCAGACCTCATCTTACTCCACTAGGGATTCAACCTGGCCTATTTGAATTTGAATGTTCTCTGGGCTCAGGTCACATAAAGATATTATCATCACCTCATTGTTCAAAGCACCTGGCTAGGGAACCTGGAGTGTGAACAATTGCTGAATGACAAATGCTGTAAGCACTGGCCTGCCTTGCCTAATTATACAGCTGTCATGGTGCACTGGGCAATTTTTCTTTCCAGGATCTCCTCCCCTCTGCCCGACTTCAAACCACATAGTAAAGAGAAGAATCCACAGAGTCTGCATTAGGGTTTTTGGAGCAACCACAATGCTATCATAGTATCAGGCTGCAGGAGACGCAGAAGCCATTTCTAGAGTGTGGTTGACTCATATGTTGCACTTGGGTTGTCCTATGTGTCAGACAAAGGTGCCGTTCATCAGGGCCGTGTGTACAGAGGACCTTGACTCAGGCTCCCTGGATCATTTGCTCTGTGTTTCAGTTCCTAGCTTTGTCCTCTACTTCTTTAAAGTGGCAGAAAGGAGATTGTGACTCTACATGGTTTGTCACAGAGATGAGGTATGGGGAGAGGGGCGGTGGGAGGCGAAGTTGAAAGTTCAAGTCCTAAACTTTCTAAGGTATTGTCGGGACCAGTAAAGCACTAGGCACTGTGGTAAGAGTGACTGGAAGTCTCAACCAAGGGCAGGGAAATACTTTCCTTAGAGATGACTCAAACCTATATTATGAAACTTGATTATTTGCTTTCATTGGGAACCATTGTAAACCTCTTGTGATGCTGAGAGCATAATCATAGAAAGAAAATTTCCTACCACATGGGCAGTATAAAAAGGCCTTTGCAGATAGGTAACACTGTGTGGTTCAAGTTGATGGGAATCTGTGGATTCTGGCCAAAATTGGCCAGAGATTAGTAAACAGACTACATTTTCTGTACCTTGTTTATTTCCGTTTAGATGTGTGTTGGTTCTTGCCTGCCTGTTGGCACCTATCTTAGAAAGCTGGTGGCAGAAGATGGGACTCGTGATGTTATTTGTCTCCTGACATCGGTTTTAAAGTATTGCTCAGGTGATCAGTTTTAGGATTCAGAATAGTATTAACCATGTATTCTATTTTCTCCTATTTTCTTATTATCCATTAACTACCCTCTGTATACTAGAGAAGCTTCATAAACACTTGCTAATTAGCATGTGACAAATTTTCTTTATTAAAGGCATGACATCAACAAACGCGCGCGCGTGTGTGTGTGTGTGTGTGTGTGTGTATAATTTCCATTTACTCAGTTCTTCAGTTAATATGTATTTACTAGGCATCTACTTGTGCTAGGATTTTTGCTCAAATCTGGAATGCATTAAGTTGTAAGAAACTATTACAATATTGAATTTGACAGAAATTATATAATGTAATAATCTAAATATATATTGACCAAACTATGATTGCTTATTCCAACATTATACTTATTTAGGAGTTACCATTTTGTTCTTGCATGAATATACCCAAATTCAATTATGCAGAGACTCAGAGAATGAAAACTTAGTTTTCTTGTGGAAACAATATATTTTCCCTCCCTTCTTTCTGCTTCTCTTTATTATATCTGATTTTAATCTGTGGTTTATTCTCCTAACATATCAAAGACTATGAATACCAGAGGGTCACATACCTTTTTTTCCTTGATTTGGTTTTTTTTTTTTTATACAATACACTTAACTTCCCTAAAACCACTATTTTTCATGTCATCTCTAAGGAACTTTTATGACTCCAATGTTGTTGAAAGTTTCTCTGCAAGCTCAGTGAAGCTGTATGGGTAAACTCAAGGCAAAAAGATGTAAGCAGAATTGGGTGCTGCTTAGCAGGTGTACTTTAAAGGGAACATTCACAAAATTCCTTCTTTCTTCCTCCATTCTCCTGCCTGGAACACAGCTTTGATGTGTGGAATCCTAGCAGCCATTTTGAATCATGAGTAGAAGCAATACTTCCTAGGAATGATGGCATAACAATGAGATGAAAAGAGCCTTTGTATCAGCTGAGATGCCTATCTCCTGACTTCTTCATGTGAGGGAAGAAACTTGTGTTATCTTGTTTCAGTAAGCTTGTTTTGAGTTTTCTGTCATTCAATTGAATCTAATTATAACAGATGCTTCAGTTCAGTTCAGTTCAGTCACTCAGTTGTGACCGACTCTTTGCAACCCCATGAATAGCAGCACTCCAGGCCTCCCTGTCCATCACCAACTCCAGGGGTTCACTCAAACTCACATCCATCAAGTCAATGATGCCATCCAGCCATCTCATCCTCGGTCGTCCCCTTCTCCTCCTGCCCCCAATCCCTCCCAGCATCAGAGTCTTTTCCAATGAGTCAACTCTTCACATGAGGTAGCCAAAGCATCGGTCCTTCCAATGAATACCCAGGACTAATCTCCTTTAGGATGGAATTGTTGGATCTCCTTGCAGTCCAAGGGATTCTCAAGAGTCTTCTCCATACCACAGTTCAAAAGCATCAATTCTTCGGCGCTCAGCTTTCTTCACAGTCCAACTCTCACAACCATACATGACCACTGGAAGATCCATAGCCTTGTCTAGATGGACCTTTGTTGGCAAAGTAATGTCTCTGCTTTTTAATATGCTGTCTAGGTTGGTCATAATATTCCTTCCAAGGAGTGTCTTTTAATTTCATGGCTGCAATCACCATCTGGAGTGATTTTGGAGCCCCCCACAATAAAGTCTGACACTGTTTTCGCTGTTTCCCCATCTGTTTCCCATGAAGTGATGGGACCATATGCCATGATCTTAGCTTTCTGAATGTTGAGCTTTAAGCCAACTTTTTCACTCTCCTCTTTCACTTTCATCAAGAGGCTTTTTAGTTCCTCTTCACTTTCTGCCAAAAGGGTAGTGTCATCTGCATATCTGAGGTTATTGATATTTCTTCTGGCCATCTTGATTCCAGCTTGTGCTTCCTCCAGCCCAGCGTTTCTCATGATGACTCTGCATATAAGTTAAATAAGCAGGGTGACAATATACCACCTTTATGTATTCCTTTTCCTATTGGGAACCAGTCTGTTGTTTCACATCCAGTTCTAACTGTTGCTTCCTGACCTGCATGCAGGTTTCTCAAGAGGCAGGTCAGGTGGTCTGGTATGCCCATCTCTTTCAGAATTTGATCTTTGGTTCCTCTGCGTTTTCTAAAACCAGCTTGAACATCTGGAAGTTCATGGTTCACTTATTGCTGCAGCCTGGATTCAAGAATTTTGAGTATTACTTTACCAGAGTGTGACATGAGTCCAGTTGTGCGGTAGTTTGAGCATTCTTTGGCATTGCCTTTCTTTGGGATTGGAATGAAAACTGACCTTTTCCAGTCCTGAGGCCACTGCTGAATTTTCCAAATTTGCTGGCATATTGAGTGCAGCACTTTCACAGCATCATCTTTTAGGATTTGAAATAGCTCAACTGGAATTCCATCACTTCCACTAGCTTTGTTTGTAGTGATGCTTTCTAAGGCCCACTTGACTTCACATTCCAAGATGTCTGGCTCTAGGTGAGTGATCACACCATCGTGATTATCTGGGTCATGAAGATCTTTTTTGTACAGTTCTTCTGTGTATTCTTGCCACCTCTTCTTAATATCTTCTGCTTCTGTTAGGTCCATACCATTTCTGTTCTTGATCAAGCCCATCTTTGCATGAAATGTTCCCTTGGTATCTCTCATTTTCTTGAAGAGATCTCTAGTCTTTCCCATTCTGTTATTTTCCTCTATTTCTTTGCATTGATCGCTGAGGAAGTCTTTCTTATCTCTCCGTGCTATCCTTTGGAACTCTGCATTCAAATGGGTATATTTTTCCTTTTCTCCTTTGCTTTTCACTTCTCTTCCTTTCACAGATGTTTGTAAGGCCTCCCCAGACAGCCATTTTCCTTTTTGTATTTCTTTTCCTTGGGGATGATCTTGATCCCTGTCTCCCGTACAATGTTATGAACCTCTGGCCATAGTTCATCAGGCACTCTATCTATCAGATCTAGTCCCTTAAATCTATTTCTCACTTCCACTGTATAATCATAAGGGATTTGATTTAGGTCATACCTGAATGGTCTAGCGGTTTTCCCTACTTTCTTCAATGGGAAGAAATTAGGGAAAGTCTGATTTTGGCAATAAGGAGTTCATGATCTGAGCCATGGTCATCTCCCGGTCTTGTTTTTGCTGACTGTATAGAGCTTCTCCATCTTTGGCTGCAAAGAATATAAACAATCTGATTTTGGTGTTGACCATTTGGTGTTGTCCATGTGTAGAGTCTTATCTTGTGTTGTTGAAAGAGGGTGTTTGCTATGACCAGTGTGTTCTCTTGGCAAAAGTCCATTAGCCTTTGCCCTGCTTCATTCTGTACTCCAAGGCCAAATTTGCCAGTTATTCCAGGTGTTTCTTGACTTCCTACTTTTTCATTCCAGTCCTCTATCGTGAAAAGGACATTTTGGGGGGGGGGTAGTTCTAAAAGGTCTTGTAGGTCTTCATAGAACTGTTCAACTTCAGCTTCTTCAGCATTACCTGTGGGGGGAAAAGTCTTGGATTATTGTGATATTGAATGGTTTGTCTTGGAAATGAACAGAGATCATTCTGTCGTTTTTGAGGTTTCATCCAAGTACTGGATTTTGGACTCTTTTGTTGACCATGATGGCTACTCCATTTCTTCTGAGGGATTCCTGCCCACAGTAGTAGATATAATGGTCATCTGAGCTAAATTCACTCATTCCAGTCCATTTTAGTTCGCTGATTCCTAGAATGTCGATGTTCACTCTTATCATCTCCTGTTTGACCACTTTCCATTTGCCTTGATTCATGGACCTAACATTCCAGGTTCCTATGCAATATTGCTCTTTATAGCATCAGACCTTGCTTCTATCACCAGTCACATCCACAGCTGGGTATTGTTTTTGTTTTGGCTCCATCCCTTCATTTTTTTCTGGAGTTATTTCTCCTCTGGTCTCCAGTAGCATATTGGGCACCTACCGACCTGGGGAGTTCCTCTTTCAGTATCCTATCATTTTGCCTTTTTATACTGTTCATGGGGTTCTCAAGGCAAGAATACAGAAGTGGTTTGCCATTTCCTTCTCCAGTGGACCACATTCTGTCAGACCTCTCCACCATGACCTGCCTGTCTTGCGTGGCCCCACATGGCATGGCTTAGTTTCATTGAGTTTTACTGTCTCCCAATTTATACTACTGTTGTTTAGTCGCTCAGTCATGTCTGACTTTTTGTGACCTCATGGACTGTAGCCCACCAGGCTCCTCTGTCCATGGGATTTCCAGGCAAGAATAATGGAGTGGGTTGCCATTTCTCTCTCCAGGGGATCTTCCCAACTGAGAGAATGAACCCACAGCTTCTGCATTGGCAGGCAGAGTCTTTACCACTGAGCCACCTGAGAAGCCCATATTTATGGTGACATTAATATAAATGAAAGAAAAGGTCATGAAAAAATGTTCCTCAGCACTGATGGCTGGAGATAGAGTTATTCAAATGCCAGAAATGATGAGAAATTCTTAGTGGATTTAATGGAGGTTAAATAAAAAGGATCCCCCCCCCACCCCAAGGTAGAATACTAACTGCAGTGGAGTTTTGTGGGTTTGTGAAAAACAAGAATAAGAAATCTTGGACCTTAGGGACAATGGTAGAACTTGGCAAAAACCGACTGGAGACAGAGAAGGGTGTAAGATGATGAAGAAAGCAGCAATGGGGTCAGCAGAATTGAGGTGAGAGTTTTGGGTGGCTGGATGAACTGAGCAGGAGCTTCTAGAAGCACCAGTGGTAGCTGCTCTGGAAAAGTCATTTCCTGAAACTAAAGTGATCTTAATTGATGCAGCAGAAAGCTTAATGGGGAAATCTGACCTGCAGATTCATGGATGTGAGTTGTCATTGTTCATTCGGTCAGTCATGTCTGACTCTGCAACCTCAAGGACTGCAACATGCCAGGCTTCCTTATCCTTAACTATCTCTCAGACTTGGCTCAAACTCATGTCCACTGAGTCAATGATACCATCCAACAATCTCATCTTCTGTCTCCCCTTTCTCCTTTTGCCTTCGGTCTTTCCCAGCATCAGAGTCTTTTCCAGTGAGTCAGATCTCCACATCAGGTGGCCAAGTACTGGAGTTTGAACTATAGTGTCAGTCCTTCCAATAAATATTCATGGTTGACTTCCTTTAGGATTGACTGGTTTGATTTCCTTGCTGTCCAAGAGACTGTCAAGGGGTAGTTATATTAGAATGCCAGCTTTTGCAGGTGTAGTAGTTCTAGAGAAGCAGCTTCTTGAGAGAGTGTGTTTCTTCCCTGATGTGGTGTGAGCTGCTGGTAAGACTCGAGCCTGGGATCTTCAGGGCACTGGATGCAGAGGGCTGACATAAATGGTAAAGAAACTCTCCTTGAATAGTCAGGGAGAGTATTTCTGTTCCTGGAAGGATGTAGCCTCACAACTGGTCTAATCTTGGAATAGTAGCCTTACCAGAAACTCAGGTTGAAACCCTTTCCCCTACCTCTGTCACTATGACCTTCAAGCCCATCACCTGGAAGTCTGAAATGTATCCTCTAACTGAAGCCAAGATAAATCCTCCACCCTATTTCTGAGGGAAATACCAGCCCTGGATAGGCTTCTCACTATTTCAATATGAGAAACTGAGGGAAAAATGGATCCTGTAAATAATTCTGAATCATAAAGAAATGAGCATATAGTTTAAATAATCTGAATCTTAAATCTGAATGCTCTGAATCTTAAATATTTTGAGTGTGTTCTTTTTAGCTTTCCTTTATTGTAAATTTAAATTTTTGTCTAACATGTATTTAGTGATAGTTTAAAGATTTATAATTCCCTTCTCCTTTCCTCATTGCCAATTCTCTCATTCCTCTAAGGCAAGCGCCTATAACTCTTACTAGCTGCCTCCAAATGTAACCATTACATTATGCTATTCATTTTTAAGGTTTAGATATTATTTCCTGTTGTTGGATATAAGTTCTTTCCCCCATATCTCTCACTGCAATCATAGCAGCGCTTTATTAACCCGTATTCACACTATTCTGAGTATGTAAATAATGTTCACAGTGGAGCCACTTTTGGGTCATTTGTATTATTTTCTTTTTTTGTACAACTTTTTGTTTCAGCTAGAGGTAATAATTACCTTCTTTCTGTTTGTTTGCTTAGCATCTATGTGTCTATGACTAAGTTATCACTAAACTCTCCAAATAAAAAGTAAATCTCCTTATTTTAGGCAAGCAGTTTTGGCACAGGCCTTCTGGTTACTCCATTCTCCTTCCCCATCTAGGTTCCTTGTACAATTGTCATCCTGGGCTCTCCCTCTACCATTTTTCTGGATTTCCCGTAGTTTCTAACTGTATGGGACTTCCAGTTTCCTAATTTCCGTTTCTATCTTTCATGGTTTATGTCTGTGTTTTGATGGAGCACACCCACAAATGACTTCTTGCAAAGAGCAAGAGAGAGCATTTTTTTTGAGGCCCAGAGAGTCTGAAACTGTCTTTATTTGGCTTCAACAAATGATTTATAATTTGGCTGGAATGAAGGTTCTGACTTGGAAATAATTGCAGACAGAATTTGGAAGACCCAGTGCGTGTGTACTCAGACCTTGCTCCTTTATCCTTTATCTCTGGATGTTGCTTAGTCAAATGCCATTCTCACTTGCCATTCTTCTAAAGCAACCTGTTATTTTTGGGTGGGACCTTTTGGCTCTTCTCTTTCTTCTTGGTGTCCTGAATTTCACAAAGATATTTCACATCATGGGTCTATTCTTTATAGGACACTTGGACTTTCGTAATCTAGAAATCCATTTTCTTTAAAGAAGGAACCTTTTATTGTATTGTTTCTTTGATAATTACTTGCTCTTTGTAAGTTAAAAATTTCCGCTTTCTGAAATTCCTATTATTTTGATGTTGGACCTCTGGGATCCTTTGTCTGACTGTACTAATTTTTTTCTTCCTATTTCTATATTTTCTTGTGCACTTGCTTCACTTTCTGGTGATTTCCTCAGCTATCTCATTATCTTCCTCCCCCCACACCTCCTTTTTAAAAAAATCATTTTAAGTTAATTATTCTCTGAAAGTTCCCTTCTAAATGGCAACGTGTTCTTATTTCATGATGCAGAGGTTGTCTCTGATTAGAGACTAATAATACTGCATTTTAAATTTGAAAATCTTTTGCTGCTTGCTGCATTGTCGTTATTTCCTCCCAGTATATTTTATTTATTTATTTTGGTGTATCTTTCCTGTTAGATGCTTTCCTCAAATATGAGGTGAACCTCAGCCATATATTCACATTTGAAGTGAGGAGGCCTGTAGGCTGGTGGCCTCCAAGTGTCACTATATGAAACCGTTTTGGGGGGGAATCATTTCTGTGAGGAAGCCCCCAGGTTCTTGCCTGGATATTGGAGGTTTCATAACTTAACACGTATTGTTTGCTGGAATCCTCAACCCCATTCTCAGCATAGTATCTCATGTTCACCTTCAGCTATGCCTGAGGGCTCAGGATATGGGTTCTGGCTGATTTTCTGTCTCCAGGGACATAATCTCCTTTAGGGTAGGATAAGGTTCTTGGCTGAATATATGGAGTGTCAGAGCACATCTGTGGCAGAGATTTTCAAGTATTTCTTCTGTTTTTAATTTTACCTTACAATTCTGCTTTTTGCAATACTTGGATGAATCAATTTATGAGACTCTCTAGGGTTGAGGGATACAGAATTATCTTCTTGGTTCATTTTGTTCTTTTCCCGCAGTCTTAGGTTTCAGCTTTTTTAATTCACTGTACATACAGTTAGGATCATACTATTTATACAGAAAAGCATATTTTAAAAATTAGTAAAGGAAAGAGAAATACATTATATACACTATTTTTGGATCTTGCATCTACTAGTAAAACATGGGTTCAATAAAATAAAATCTGCAAGATGAGAGGATAATACAATAGATTTGAAACTGGAGCTGATTTGAAAGATGAGCAGAAACTTGAAATGAGTTACAAGAAAAAATAGCTAAAGTAAACATTTAAGAACAGCATTAAAAAAAGGCAATAAGAATACAAATAACACCACTGTAAATTTAACCAACATTATTGAATATATAGTGGGCTTCCCTGGTGGCTCAGCCAGTAAAGAATCATCCTGCAATATAGGAGACCTCAGTTCCACCCCTGGGTCGGGAAAATCCCTTGAGAAGGGAATGGACGCTAGATATATACTATGCTAGATAGAAATCTTCCAGGATTCTGAGATAGTGACCAAGAAATAAGAGATGAAGTAAGTAATTTGCAGGGCATGTTACTGAGATCCCACTTATAGAAAGTAAGTGTTACTGAAGGGGATGTCAGAATGAGTAGAAAGGAAGAAATAATTAAAAAAACTATGGGCTAGTGAATACAGCTCTGATTTTGCAAACTGTATGAACTCAACAAATCCCAGGAAATATTAATGAAAATAGCTCAACAAATAAATGTATTCTGATCAAGGTCTTAAAGAACTAAACAAAACAAAGAATAATCTGATGTGCATCTAGAAAGATAAGACTGGTCATCTACATAAGAGAAAAAAGCCAAGCCATCCAGCCTCAGATTCTTCTTCTGTAGTAAGAAGCACCATAAGACTATGGAGTGATTTTCTAAGAGTTTTAAAGGGGAGAAAAGGTTGTAACAGAAGATTTTTATGCCATAGCTAGGTTTTATTCACATACAAATTAACAGAAACACATTATTGGCTATACAATCACTCACTTAACAGGCATAAATTACATGTGCACAAAGTTTCCTAACAACTAAGAGATGAATCATTTCAGTTTAGTTCAGTTTAGTTGCTCAGTCGTGTCCGACTCCTTGTGACCCTGTGAACCGCGGCACGCCAGGTCTCCCTGTCCATCACCAACTCCTGGAGTTTACCCAAACTCATGTGCATTGAGTCAGTGATGCCATCTAACCATCTTTATCCTCTGTTGTCCCCTTCTCCTCCTGCCTTCAATCTTTCCCAACATCACGGTCCTTTTAAATGAGTCAGCTCTTCACATCAGGTGGCCAAAACACTGGAGTTTCAGCTTCAACATCAATCTTTCCAGTGAACACTCAGGACTGATTTCCCCTAGGATGAACTGGTTAGATCTCCTTGCAGTCCAAGAGATGAATAGCAAACACAAACTCAACAGTAAGGAAGTAATGAAATACAGAAAAAAAGGGCTATTATCATGAAAAATATTGATCTTAAGTGAACAATAAAATGTTAAGTAAATTAAGTAAACAATAAAATGTTAATAATTCTTAAAATAAATGTATTTTAAAAAGAGGGTGACCCTTTGAAAGCAAGAAACTAAACCTCAAACACTGGATTATACCAAAAAAAGTGGTAGAAGAAGTGAACGTTTTCATTTTCTCATTTAAGGAATCTATCTAAAGTTAATGATTAGAGGAAAATACATTTTTTATGCACAGTTGAAAAATGTGCAAGTGCTAGGTTAATTTCTTATAAATATTGAGAATGGGGAGAGGGAGAGACATAATCTGGATAAAATAGAAAGCAAATAAAGCATCAAGGAAGGATTGAAAACACAGAAAGTATAAAAAGTGACAGAGTACAAAACTTGTACGGAAACAGGTGCTATAATGGAAAACTCTGCCTTGTCTCCTGACAGCATACCTTTCTGAATTGTTTAATTCTAGCCTTGCATTTTCTTTGCATTATTTTGCAACTCTATGTTGTAGCTAACTAATAGCAAAGCAAATTAATTCTTGTCTATAAGCATGCAAATTCTGTCCTGACTTGGACAGTCAAACTACTTTTCTAGGTCTCCCCCTCTCCCCACAAAACATTACTTTGTTTCCATTTATACATTCATGTCAATATCTCTGATCCATAATGTCCGTTCTTCCTTCAGATCCTCTTTTGAACTGGTCATGACTGTGTCTGGGTCCCTCATGAGTTAAATAATATCTTTAACTCCTGTTCCTTTCTCTGTTCCCCTGGGAGTCAGGATTGAACTTGTTTGGAAATTTTTCTTTTGATGAAACTAATTATTTCAGATTAGTATATGTTGAACAGTATCTTGGGCAAGTCAGACAGAAAAAACAGGGTGGGTAATATTGCTATATGACTGACAAGAATTGATGGCAACTAATAATAAACAGTTCGGGCTTCCTGTGTGACTCAGATGGTAAAGAATTTGCCTGTAATGCAGGAGACCCAGGTTCAATCCCTAGGTCAGAAAGAGCTCCTGGAGAAAGGAATGGCTACCCACTCCAGAGTTCTCAACTAGAGAATTCCATGGACAGAGGAGCCTGGTGGGCTGCTGTCCATGGGGTCACAAGGAGTTGGACACAACTGAGGAACTAACAGTTTCACTTTTTTCAATAATAAATAGTAAAAAGAAAGCCAATGTAAGTATTTGAATTTTCAATCTGCAGTGAATTTACAATGAGTTCTAAATATATTATTAAAATAGATAATGCAGAAAATGTCAAAAAGCAAGGAGAACTGATGAGGTATAATAGTAGTATGAACCTCTATTATACCTCTCCTTTGTGCTTGAGGCATGAAACAGATAGAATAAATAAATAAATATCCAAGTAGTACTATTGACAATATTGATTTATTGGTCGTATATGGAACTTTGCATTCTGTAAATGGGTAATGACATAGCCTTGAAGTTTTCCCTCTGGTAAAGGAACTTTGCATTCTCAGAAAGTTTGATAGAATCAGAAGAACAGAACCCACTAATTTCATTTAAAAATATATATACTCAACCAACAACCTCGTCATACCCTGAATCTTACTATGTTCTCAAATTTTATCTTTAACTTTCTCAGCTTGGCCCTCATTGAAGCCATCATAATGACTGATAGATTGATAAATAAATCCAAGAGATGTTTCTCTGAAAAAAAAAAAAAAGAAAATAGTTCAGTTCAGTTCAGTTGCTTAGCCGTGTCCAACTCTTTGTGAGCCCATGAACCACAGCACGCTGGGCCTCCCTGTCTATCACCAGCTCCTAGAGTTTACCCAAACTCATGTCCATTGAGTCAGTGATGCCATCTAACCATCTCATCCTCTGTTGTCCCCTTTTCCTCCTGCCTTCAATCTTTCCCAACATCAGGGTCATTTCAAATGAGTCAGCTCTTCATATCATGTGGCTAAAATATTGGAGTTTCAGCTTCAACATCAGTCCTTCCAATGAACGCCCAGGACTGATTTCCTTTAGGATGGAATTGTTGGATCTCCTTGCAGTCCAAGGGACTCTTAAGAGTCTTCACCAACACCACAGTTCAAAAGCATCAATTCTTCAGTTTTCTTTATAGTCCAACTCTCACATCCATACATGACTACTGGAAAAACCATATCCTTGACTAGACAGACCTTTGTTGACAAAGTAAACAAAGTAATGTCTCTGCTTTTTAATATGCTGTCTAGGTTGATCATAACTTTCCTTCCAAAGAGTAAGCATCTTTTAATTTCATGGCTGCAATCACCATCTGCAGTGACTTTGCTGCCCCTAAAAATTCTAACATGTATAGTATCATGTAAGAATTGAATCGCCAGTCCATGTCTGACGTAGGGTGCAGCATGCTTGGGGCTGGTGCATGGGGATGACCCAGAGAGATGTTGTGGGGAGGGAGGTGGGAAGGGGGGTCATGTTTGGGAACGCATGTAAGAATTAAAGATTTTAAAATTTAAAAAATAAAAAATAAAAAAAATAAAGTGAATGCCAAAAATAAAATAAAATAAAATAAAATAAAATACATCATAAAAAAATAAAAAAATAAAGTCAGCCACTGTTTCCAGTGTTTCCCCATCTAAAATAGACAAACCCCTAGATAATATAATAAAAAGAAAAATAGAAAATAAAATGACCTGGTGTATATTTATTTCTTTAACTTGAAATGAAGAGTGCAGATGGTGATGAGATTTATCCTGGTGATCATTTTGCAGTGTATAGAATTATAAAATCACTATGTCATGTAAAAGGAGCTAACACAATTGTAGGTTAATTATGCTTCCCAAAATAAAAAGAATAAAACACATAGAAAAAGAGATCAGATTGACTGTTATTAGAGGCATTGGTTGGGACTGGGGGAAATTTGACAAGAAAAGTAAAGAACATGATATATATATATATATATATACAATGATTTATGCCAAAGAAGCTTTATTAGAGCAGCAGTTGTAAGTTATGAAACTGAAATAATCAAATGTTCAACAGGCTTTTGTATTATACTATATATTTTTTTACTTAGTCAAATTTTATCCTGCCATTAAGAAAAACATTGTAGAGAAACAATTAGTAACATGGAAAATATCCACAGTAAGTTATTAAGTGGAAAAATATGACTGAAAAGTGCAGAGTATAATTTTATATTTGTAAAAAGTATAAATAAATATATGTATAAAATATATGAGAAAGTATATACCAAAATATTACAAATCTATTTTTTTCTGAGTAGAGATTAAAAATTTGTTTTCTTTATGTTCAACTGTATGTTCTAATTTTAAACTATAAAGACAGATGATCAAAATGTTTAAACTTGATACTCCCATTAGTCATGTCCTCTGTTTTCTTCTTACTCCACTTTCCTTTCTTTAGGAGTTTGCCCAGGTCACTCATGAGTGAGTGAGTGGGCACCTTGGCATCTCTTGTTAGGTAACAGCTGATGGGGCCAGAAGTACACATTTGCCCCAAGCTGTGCTCATTATACTCTCTCTCCTGAGAATTTCAGATTTGGAAGAACCAGTCAGTTGGGCTTCCCTGGTGGCTCAGATGGTAAAGAATCTGCCTGTGATGCAGGAGACTTGGGTTTGATTCCTGTGTTGGGAAGATCCTCTGGAGAAAGAATGGCTACCCACTCCAGTATTCTTGCCTGGAGAATCCCATGGACAGAGGAACCTGGAGGGCTACAGTCCATGGGGTCTTAAAGAGTCAGAAATGACTTAACAACTAAGACACCCTTGCAGTCAGTTAACTGTGAGAAGAAGGACAATAGAAAAAGCTGGGGAGCTGGGAGCTGTCATTGGAGTGCAGCTATTCAGCAGCCATTAGCACTGAGCAAGCAGGCGAGTTGGTTTGCAAAAAGAATGCTGCTGTTGCTGCTAAGTCGCTTCAGTCGTGTCCGACTCTGAGTGACCCCACAGATGGCAGCCCTCCAGGCTCCCCTGTCCCTGGGATTCTCCAGGCAAGAACATTGGAGTGGGTTGCCATTTCCTTCTCCAATGCATGAAAGTGAAAAGTGAAAGTGAAGTCGCTCAGTCGTGTCCGACTCTTAGAGACCCCATGGACTGCAGCCTACCAGGCTCCTCCATCCATGGGATTTTCTAGGCAAGAGTACTAGAGTGGGGTGCCATCAAAATAATAATTGACAACAAAAACAATGTATGCCATTTATTGTGTGTTCATCATGTGACAGGTGTTCTTCTAAGTAAGCACCCTCTGTGAATCAAGTCATTCATAGGCAAGTCGAACCCTTGAGGTAGATTTTTTTTTTTTTACTACCATTATTCTCATTTTATATATGAAGAAACTAAGGCACAGAGAGATGAGATCAATTGAAGAAGGATACAGAGGTCAGAGAGATGAATGACCACACGATCTCAGGAAAACAGGGAGGAGAAGCGTGGCTCCCTTGGGCCTCTGTGCTTTGCAGGTCCTAGTTCTCGTTCCTTGTGGGACCCAGTTTTATTTTACCCCATCTGGTTCCAAGAAATGTCTCTGATTCCTTAAGCTATACTCCTTGTCCTTTACAAGCCTGTATGGATAGCAGCCTCATGAGATCTACTTAACCGTGGCTAAGAGGGAATGGATGCTATGGGTGATTACATATAGAGTGTCTTTGCTATGTTTGAATTTTTTTCATTTTACTTTTCAATACAGCCAAAAACTGGGAATAAGCTCTGTACGATCAGTGGCATCTGTTCTCTCAACTCACAAATAATTATAAAGAGTATTCAAAATATGCCTATTAAGGAGAAGGTACTCATTGAAAAACAGTACTTGACAGATTAAATCTCTAGCTACTCTTTCTCTTCCCCACCTGATGCATAGTTATGTCAATGTTTATACACAATTTTAGGGAGAGCTAACATATTTTAGGGTGGTTACCAACTTCCAGAGCTGCTTTTTTAAAAATTGCATTTTCTTTAGTTTTCATATTGGTGCAATGTTGAATTAACTTCATCTAACCACAATGATAGTAAACATTTTACTATATCCATCTTCTAGACTAGCTTTGTCAGTTTCTGGATACAAGGCAATTGGTGGTGGCATAAAGAGCATTGCTAGGAAAGGAATACAAAGATGGAAGCCTCATAAATGACTTTTAATGGCATCAAAAATACTTTTGTTTTTAGTCACTAAGTCATGTCTGACTCTCTTGCAACCCTATGGATTACAGACTGCCGAGCTCCTCTGTCCGTGGGATTTTTCAGGCAAGAATACTGAAGTGAGTTGCCATTTCCTTTTCCAGGAGATCTTCCTGACCCAGGGACAAAACCTACGTCTCTTGCATCTCCTGCACTGGCAGGAATATTCTTTACCAGTGAACCACCTGGGAAGCCCCAAAATACTTTTATAAGTTGTGAAAACTGAATAAGAAACTTGCTTTTTTGAGATCAACACTTGGACTCTTCCTAGATTTTATGATATCCTGGGCTGTGAAGTTTTTTTTTTTTTTAATGCAGGATTTTAATTCTGGAGATAACTTGTATTTGAGAGTGGTGAAATTATTTAAAAATTAGTGGAAAAAAATTAATATTTGCCTCGGAGAATTGGGTAGTGTTTCTTTCCCTTATTTTGGTATAAAAATGGCCTGTGAAACAGCTAGATGGCTATTCTTACCTAGAGGACTCAAAGAACATTTAGTGGCCGAATATTCATATGAAAATGGAAGCTTTCAGTTAATCATCTGGATGTTTTGTCTACATGAGGGAAAAATCTGTGGATATTTCCAAATGTTGGAAAAAAAATATTTGGGAGCATCCAGATGTTTGACCTAGTGCAGTTCAAACATCCAGTTGTTGGACCAAATTTTCCCAACTGGATGTTTTGGCATCAAGTAGACCCAGCCATGGTTATAGGAATTCAAAATTGCTACCTAGTGTCACAGGAAATTATTTGGGGGAAAAACATAGTGCACCAAAGTGTGAAGGTTCTAGATGAACATAATCATTAACAGTGGGAAGAATGGAGGAGGGGATCATACTACGGACCAACCAGGTTGTGTCAATGTTAAGTGTTAGTCACTCAGTCATGTCCAACTCTTTGTGATCCCATGGACTGTAGCCTGCCAGGCTCCCCTGTCCATGGAATTCTCCAGACAAGAATACTGGAGTGGGTTGCCATCCCCTTCTCCAGGGGATCTTCCTGACCCAGGGACCCAACTCAGGTCTCCTGCATTGCAGGCAGATTCTTTACCTTCTGAGCCACCAGGGAAGCCAGGTTGCATCGTTACTAAATTGTCAGAAATAATGTTCTCTTGTGGAGGGTCTAATAATTAGGAATAATAAACATAAGCTGGTGGCCTTTACTGATTAAAAGGAAGGCAGTAGCACTTTCAGTGTTTACAAAACTTGAAAGATGTGGAAGGGGACATCCTCTGCTTTGAAATGAGTTGAAAATTCTAAGCTTCACGGAAAGGAGCTAGGAGAGTTTAGTTTCCTCCACTCATTTTATTGGGCTCAGACTAATGTGACCCTGAAGTGTCTCCAATTACAATGTTCTTAACTTGTGGGAATCAGCCTAATAAAAATACTGTAAAGAAATATAGCTCATCCTGCAGCTGTGGGCCGGCTGTGTAGATTACCATGGTGCAGCAGTAAGGGTCGGTCTCCAAAAAGCAGATTCCATTTTCTGCACGGCAGTAACATGAACTTGAATGGAGGCGTTAAATAAGAAGACAATGTTTGGATTCTGATTAAGATCCTAAAACCTGATTTTTAGCCAACGTGTTATTGGCGAAGAACAGCAATGCCATAAATAAAATAGCCACAGATGGGTCTGGATATCTGTTATGAGCAACCATCAAGAAAATGCTTTTATTTTAATTGATTGATACTGAACAAGAGTAGTATTCAGCCAAAACCTTACTGCTAGTCCTGTTGTAATTATTTTTTTAACCAGTTCACCACTGCATTCCAGGGGAATGTCAAGACCTCCTATGGAGGTGCCTGGTACAATGTCTGCACCTGATATGTGTTTGGCTATGCATACCATGCCTGAAATTGTTCAAGAAATTAATCTCTCTTTTAGTTACAAAAGCATAGCTTGTTAGAAAGTAACCTAGATATGATCTGTGTTTCTTTTTTCAAGCTAACAGTCTTCAGAGAACCTGGGGTTGGGTTAAATTCAGGGATAATATGGGCTGTCATTGTTTGTAGGATGGGATTGACTGTTTGAAAGCCAATGCTGACTTTCCAAGGAATTTATCCAGAGAATGGAGGAGGAATTGCTTTCTGAAGAATTAGACTCTGGCTTAATTTGAGAAAGTATCTCAAAAAATTCTTCATACTACAGCTAAAGTTACCCAAGTATGATTCAATTTATATATATATATATATATATATATATATGTATATGTGTGTGTGCCTATATATGTGGGCTTCCCTGATAGCTCAGCTTATAGGGCCAGGACAATCCCCTGGATAAGGGATAGGCTACCCACTCCAGTATTCTTGGGCTTCCCTGGTAGCTTAGTTGGTAAAGAATCCACCTACAATGAGGGAGACAGGGGTTCAGTCCCTGGGTTGGGAAGACCCCCTGCAGAAGGGAATGGCCACCCACTCCAGTATTCTGGCCTGGAGAATTCCATGGACAGAGAAGTTTGGCAGGCCGGTAGTCCATGGGTCGCAAAGAATCAGACATGACTGAGTGACTTTCACTTCATTTCACACACACACACACACACACACACACACACACACACACACATATACATATATGCATACACACACATGGCCTACATCATTGTAATGTTCTCCATTATTTATATGCCAATGATAACATCCAACATTGTTTAATTTTAACAGAAACAGGAAACATGACTTTGGTTCTGATAATGCTTTCATGGGAGGTGGAGGAAGAAATACAATGAGCAGACAAATTTTTTGGTACCAAGTGAGATGCTAGCCATGATTTTTTCCTCTGATGAGAAAGGTACTTTATACCTTTGCATGCCAACTAACTGGAAAAATATTCCTACAGTACTGTGTCTAGATTTGTTATAAGAGAACTGGAAATGATGAGGATCAGTGAGAGACCATGGGCATTACTGGGAATGCATATTATAGTGATAAGAGCAAACTAGAGGCAAGTGGCTTGGGTGAGAATCTCGGTTTTAGCTCTTCTGGCTGTTGGACCTCATAAGCGCTTTAAGCCTCAGTTTTCTCATCTGCAAAATGGGGATGATAACAGGAATCCTAGTTCCTAGGTTTGCAGCAAAGATTAAAAAAAGAAGTACAAGTAAAGCTCTTAGATCATGCCACATATGCAAATAACTTCTGAAGGCAAAGTATACAAACCCAAGAGCACTGAATTAAAAGGTGTATGATCTCTGAGATGGGAATAATGGGAACAGAAGAAGCTATATAATAAGATGTTATGATCAAAAATAAAATGAGACATGTTTTGACACTTGATGACATTCTAAAAGATTGGGCAGCAGTGAGATGCACACGTGTGTCTACAGAAAATGTGGTGAGGAGGTGGGGGAGGGTTGGGGAAGGGAGATCAATCTCACAGCTTTCAATTAGCAGCCCGTGGGCGGGAGAGAAGACTGAAGTTCACAGGGAAGGAACTGGCTGATATTATTATTATTTTTTGATGCAGCATTCCAGAAAACATAATCAATGGCATCCGTCCAGTTCCCATTTAGTAACCAAAGAAGTAGCTGCAGCTGTTTTTTGTGCCTGGTGGTGCCAGTTTGATAGTGTATAATCATATTTGCATAAAGATAAAAAGGAAGGTGTTATAGAACACAGTTAAGCCTATGGTTTCACCATGAATTAAAGGTAATTTCAGACTAATTAGGTATAATTTGTTAAGGAATTCTTCCCAGCAATGATGACTCTGATTTTGTAATTACAGGACAATGCTTACTGTGGCTTTCAAGGCAGGGGAAAGCACACCCGAGGGGGTCGTGTCCCACACTAGGAGGATCTAATGGTGCCACAAAAGACAGGTGTTTTGTCAGATTTCAGCCACACACTTTCACACCTGCAACGCATTAACCACAGCAGCAACATTCATGAAGGCCAGGTGCCTGTTTTCTAGCTCAAATGAGACACTGGCAGGAAGGTTGCTGTTTGCTACCTGAGGTCTACCTCGATCTCTGAAAGCCGGCCTTCTGGGTGCCGGAGACGCTGAGCAGGGTGAGTAGGCTTCGGGGTGGCTTGGCCCTGGTGCCTCTTCTCCTGAGTGGGAGGACGGATGTATTGCAGTGTTGACCTTCGTGGGATGGTAGTTCCCTGTTTTCTCACCCACTGCGTCACCCACCAGATTAAGCCATAAGATGGTGGGCATGACTCTCACAGCATGAAGGGTCCTCTGGCTTTCTGAGCTGCTGCCCTTTTTTGTGTGGAATTCAGCCTCTAAGAGCCCTGAAAAGAACTGAGCTACACAATCTACAGAATGATTTCTGGAAAGTGGAGTGTTATCAGCTGCTACCAGGGAAAGTTTGATTATAGTTACTTGAGTCTTTTCAGACTTGAAGTTTTGCCATTCTATCCGGAAATGAGTAATGGAGGCCTTGAGCGAGCGTTTTCATTTTAATAAAACACAAGGTTTTCATTGTGTGTGGCTATGTCGTTGTAATGTTCTCTGCTATGAAATATAAAATCTTTGTGTCCCTCCCTTAAACAAATCCCTTAGCAGCAGAGAATTCCCCTGCTCTTTTCCTCTACTTTCCTTTGTTTCGTGACTTTTAGCTGCCGTTGTTTGCTCCTTGTATTGTCCAGCAGTTAAGTGAAAAGTTAATATTGTCTCAAAAAAACCACACAGAAACCACACACTCGAATTGAAAGTGGAGAAAAGAATGGGCAAGGTCTGGGTTCTCAGCAGCAGGAATATAATTATCAGGCTCATTACAAGTGACTTCTGTCCGGTGAAAGTCCTCTAACAAAACAGCCTCTTTATTTTGGGAGATGGAAGGGTGGACAAATATCAAAATGTTTAATGCTGTATTTAAACCAGCACTAATTAAGCTGGAAAAGAATGGAATCGTAGACTTTTAGAGCAGCAGATGTAAATCTTGGAATGGGAAGGACCTCTCAACGCTGGAGTTTTTTAACTCTTAAATCCCTGAAGTGAATGCATTGTCATCTGGGCCAAACCTGCAGAACCTATCTGTTGAAGCGACCTGCTAGGAACCCAGATCCAAATCATTCTTTCCCACTAATTTTGCAGTGTTTTTCAAGGTGCATTCCGAGTGAACTTGAGAGAAACTTTTAAGAGGCACTCCAGAGGTACCAGTATGGCTGGAAGGAGGTGTTTTGAGAAACTTAGAACTCTGATTTTCCCTCTCCCTCACATTCTCCTAACCCACAAGGAAAGCAGTTTTATTTTCTAATTTATTAATTGGAAAATTTTATTTTTTAGAGAAGTTTTAGAGACGTTTTAAATCAAAGAGAAGGTATAGAGATTTTCCATGTACTCCCTGCCCCCCAACATATATAGACTCTCCCATTATCAACATCACCCCCTGCCCCGTGTGGTCCATTTATTACAACTGGTGAACTTATACTGACATATCAAAATCATCTAAACTCCATAGTTTACATTTAGGTTCACTCATGGTGTTGTGCATTTTATGGGTTTGAACAGATACACAATGACATGAGTCCACCGTTTTAGTATCATACAGAGAAGTTTCTCTACCCTAACAATCCACTGTGCTCTGTCTATTCAACCCCTGTCGCCCAATCCCTGGAAACCATTGATTATTTTACGGTCTCTGTAGTTTCGCTTTTTCTGTAATGTCATATATTAGTTGTAATTATACCATATATCATCTTTGAGATTGGCTACTTTCACTTTTAATATGAATTTAAGGTTCCTCTGCACCTCTTAATGAGTTGCTAGCTCTTTTTTTTTTCTTTTACTTTTTAGCACTAAATACTTTTCCATTGTGTTGTCTGGATGTACCACAGTTTACCCAGTCTATGAAGGACAGTTTGGTTGCCTCCAAATTTGGGCGCTTATGAATAAACCCAGTATAAACATCCATGTCTAAGGCTTCCTGTGGACATAAGTTTCAACTCCTTTGGGTAAACACAAAGGAGCACAATTGCTAGACCATACAGTAAGAGTATTCTTAGTTTTGTAATAAACTTTCCAGCTGTCTTCCAGAGTTTTTCCTCTTCTCTGTTTCTTCCTTTCCTTTATTTTACCACTTTAAGCTTTCGTTGATGGTGCCCTGCAATTTTTAGCAGTATTTGAAAAGTGAATATCATCAAAAAGCCCCCCCACCAAATTCATAAATAGATTGATGATGAAGATAGATGGGAGTGGGTGGTAGATGATGAAATGAAGGTGGTTTAAAAAAAAGATTTTTTTTGTATCTTCACCAGCATTGAGAGTTCCATATTTTCACCAGCATTTGGTATTGTCACTTTATTTCCTTACTGAGTTAGCTCTGACTTTGGGTGCAGTGTTTCATAGGAGTGGTGAACCAGAACATCCTTGCCGTGTTCCTTTTGATTTCATTTATTGATTTGTCATTCATTAAAGACTTCATATGAAGAATGGTGGTAGCTGCCACAAACTTGCTTGAAAATCCTCTCTCATGGCAGAAACCCACTGTTATCTGAACTCAAGCATTCAAGCAAATCCAAATGCTTTTGTAGGACTATGTTGGCCATACATGCAGATTGTTCTGAAGGCCACTTCTGGGCAGAGGTGTTGAACAAATCACGTTTTTTGATGCTTTTAGCAAGCCTAATCTAAAGCAAATGAGTGTCTTTTCCATGAAGGCTTATGGTAATTTAGTCTAGAGGTTCTCAGCCTAGGGTTCAATTTCAAACTAACCTCTTCTCCAAACTTAACAGAAGTCTCAAATTGATGTTTAAGAGATTGTCTCACACCTTGCTAATCAATGTGTGGCATATGGGTCTGTAAGAGTGATCTAATGTGGGAGCTTGTAAGAAACGAGGAATCTCAGACCCTAATGCTGATCTGCTGAGTCAACTCATTTGTGTATCAAATTTCGCCCAGCACTGGTCTATGAAATTCTGTGACCATGTGTTCCTCTAGATCAGACATTTTTAATTTGGGACTCTCTTGATCCACAAATCTGTCTCAAGCTTATAAACTCCCTGCTACTGAAGGCAAAATTGAATCTGTGTGAGGGCATATGTGTTTGTGTTTACAACCATAATCCATTTTTTGGTGGGCAGGTTTCATACACTTTTAACTTTTAAAAATATTACAAACTCTCTGGGTCATCCCCATGTACCAGCCCCAAGCATGCTGCACCCTACGTCAGACATGGACTGGCGATTCAATTCTTACATGATAGTATACATCTGGGATGACCCAGAGAGATGTTGTGGGGAGGGAGGTGGGAGGGGGGGTCATGTTTGGGAACGCATGTAAGAATTAAAGATTTTAAAATTTAAAAAAAAAATAAAAAAAAAATAAAAAAAATAAAAATATTACAAACTATTTGCAAAGAAAGAATTACTACAAGTTCTTGGCAAGTACTACTCCTAGGCTAGGTCAGAACTCTAGACTTAGAAATGCTGCCATAAAATTATAATTGAACTGAATTTTTGCAGCTGCTGCTGAATATAGGTAAAGTGAAATCATTTTTGTATCTTCAGCAATTGCTTGTTCAAATTTGTCCAAGTGTGGTCCAATATCACTTCTTAGAGTTTTAAGGCACCAGAATGAGTTCCTGATTAAATGTACTTTTTTTTAAAATCAGAAAATGAATGCTGTCCAAATCAGTATCCCACTGCTGTTCCTCCATTTTATTTACTACTAATGCTGCAAGTTGGGATGACATAAGTAGGGTACTCATTTAACAAAACTCTCCAAAGGCATAAATGTGGGGGCAGATCTGTGATATAGTTAATGAATATCACACAGAGGTGGTAACAGTTGAACTGTACTGGGAGTTCCCTTTTCAGGCATGAAAAACTAGAAGGATGTTATGAATTCAGAGACCTAAGAACTAAACGACAAGCCTATTGTGGGTTCTCTGTGTCTTTTTTGCTATTCTTTATCCTGCATCAAGTACAGAGCCAGGTGACAGGAGCTTGGGTTGCCAAATGGACAAGCCAATTTAACAAATTATGAATGCCAACTATGTGGCAATGTGGAATTGTAATTAAGAAAAGAGAAGTCATAAGTCAGTCTGTCTGGGTTCCCAATTCACCTCCACCACACAAAGCTATGGGACCTCTGGCAAATTTCTTCTTCTTCTTTTTCTTTTTTTTTCTGGCAAATTTCTTTATCTCCTCATGCCTCAGTGTTTCTCAAATATAAACTAGGGATAATAATGATGTCTGACTCATAGGGCTGTGATAAGGGTTACTTCGGTTAATGTATGCAAGCCCTTAAAACAGTGACTAGCACTTACTAAGCACTCAGTAGTGATTCTGACTATGTACCAGACACTTTTCCAGGCTCTGAGAAGATGAGGAAGAAAAACACCATTCCAGCCCTAATGAGTCTTATCAACAAAATTAGGTGTTAAATAATTAGTTTTACAATTAGTTACTTTGTCCTGGGATATATACTATAAATGGAGAAGTACGAGGTGGCTTTCGGAGGACCTGTTACCTACTCTAATGAGTTTAGGTTCAGGATGTAGTTGAAATGGAGAGACATGCAGATCCAGTGGGCAGTTGTGCCTGAATCCAGCATCCAGATCCAGCCAGCCAGTGTTGGGTGAAGGGAATGAGATGAAACTGATGAGATAGACAGGGCCTGCATCACAGAGCCTTGTGAAAGGTTTTAGCCTTGAAGGACTGTAAAGTGTCCAAAAGTTAAAACCTAAAATCAAGGGTGTGTGATGATTGTGTTTTCATTTTGGATGAACCATTCCAACAGGCATGTGGGAAATGGGTCAAAAGTGAAATGAGTGAATGTTAGATACTATTCCTATTGTATATACTAATACTTTCCTCTGTAGGACTGTTCCTATTTATTTCAGAAGGAAATTCACTTATGTTATTAAGACAAAGGTTCTATACTTCTCTGTTGATAGTTTAAAAGTATTTTGAAATCATTTGAGGTGTCTGGGCTGAGGCTAGATAGACTCTTACTTTTGCTTTCCTAAGAAAGAATGCAAAATACAATATAAGCTGATGGTTGAGATATACAAACTTTGTCACCACCACCCTGACCCCCCTGACACTTAAACTGTGTAGGTGGTGATGGAGAACAACTAACGCCGGAAAACTTTGCTCTTGTTTTCCCTTGGAAGTGCAAGAAGTCAAGAGTCGAGAACCCCTAGTTTCTTGTTCTTTACAGATATTTCCCACATTTAATCTTAATTCAAGCCTTCATCTTCTTTATCTCATTCTAGAGGGGATGGCATGGTGACAATTGTTGTTTCTCCCCCAAAGAAAGACTACAGTTAGAATTCAAAGAGGGGCTCACACTTATCAAGTAGGTTATAATATTTGGAGTAATAAAGTGATAATCACAAGTGATTGTCAAAGGGGCTGCCATTCATTGACCACCTACAAGGTGCTTCCCAGGTGGTGCAGTTGTAAAGAATCTGCCTGCCAATGCAGGTGAGGCGACAGATGTAGGTTCAATCCCTCAGTCAGGAAGATCCTTTGGAGGAGAAAATGGTTCCTACTCCAGTATTTTTGTCTGGAGAATTCCATGGGTGGAGGGGCCTGGCCTGCTGCAGTCCATGGGGGTCGCAAAGAGTTGGACAAAATTGAGTGACAGAGCATGATCATACCCTAGGTGCTACATCCGTCTTCTGAGTATTATTATTCCCCATTCCCTAAGAAGTCAAGACAATATATTGTTAATGTCGGCTCTGATCCTAAAGCAGCACCGACCCCTTAATTTCGCATGATTCTCCTGGCTCGGTTCCACCCTACCCCCAAGAATCCCATGCCTCTGTGTTTCCACCTAGAACTGTCTGTCCTTAAATATTGTCTCTCTTCACTTTTTCTCCTCCAAACCATTTTCTTCTGCCCTTTACTCTGTACCCTTGGGCCATTTTCCTTAAGATGATGGCCAAGGAATCAGAGAAAGGAATGCAATACTGAATGTGAGTGTTCTTTCCTTTTGCCTATGGATCACCTGGGGATACAGTGAAGGAACCCCAGGGTGTGCCTCTCAGAGACAGGCAACCCAGCACCTTGGGAGGCACAGGAGGATGTGGCATCAACTAATCAATATGCAGGATTGCCCATTGCTCAGCCATCTTTTATTTTTCTTAAGCAAATAAGATGTGGGCCTTAGGCTCTTGGCCCTCTCACAGCCCGAGGTTGTACCCCTGAAGTCCTGAGCTGAATTGTGCCATCTCTCAGTGACACTTAATTGTTTTTAATTATCCCTCCACTGAAGCTGAACCATCTTTCACCCAGGTCACAGCACAGAACATGGCTCATAAGTTTTACGAGCCACCTCATGTATCCTATCCACGTGTGCAGCCACCTTTCCTGACAGTGAGCCATCCATCAGGCAGGTCCCCCTGTCCTGATAGGGTCTGGATGGTCAGAGCTGGGACGGGCTGTGATCTGTGTTAGTATGCTGACCACCATTATACTGAGAAGCCGGGGACTGGGCTGGAGATTTGAATTTCATGTCTGTAGATAGTTGTATGATTTGTGAATTTGAGCTTTGAAATGGTCTTTTTTCCCCACCTATGGTCATCAGATTTCACAGACTATAGGGGTTTGGGATTTCCTAAGTCCAGTTGTTTCTCTACTAGCCTATGAGTTCTTATTCTGAGATTTTAGTGAGATCCTGGGCGCAGGTCCAAGTCCTCACTTGAACGCCATAAATACTTAGGGAATAAATGAAAAGCCCAGTGTTTAGGGGCAGCTTGCTTAGAGAGGGTCATTACTAACAAGTGGATTTGCACTTGGATGTGAACTCTAAAATGTGACACAAATAAACCTATCTACAGAATAAAAACAGACTCACAGACATAAAGAACAGACTTGTGGTTGCCGAGTCATGGGGGTGGGGGCATGGATTGGGAGTTTGGGGTTAGCAGATCTAAACTATTACATATAGAATGGATAAACTGCAAAGTCCCACTGAATAGCATGGGGAACTATATTCAGTACCCTGTAATAAACCATAATGGAAAAGGAGAAAACCAACCAACCAAACAAAAACCCAGCTGGGTTTGGCAAAAACCTGTAAGATCCAAAATGTACTTCCCGTTGACCCTACTGGTGGCTCAGATGGTAAAGAATCTGCCTGCAATGCAGGAGACCTGAGTTTGATCCGTGGGTTGGAATGATCCCCTGGAGAAGGGAATGCCTACCCACTCCAGTATTCTTGCTGGAGAATTCCATGCACAGAGGAGTCTGGTGGGCTGCAGGCCACGGAGTCACAAAGAATCTAATACAACTGAACAACTATCACTTTAACCCTTCTCAGAATCTGAAATCTCTCCCTTCCTTTCTTTCTCAGTCTATAAAGCTTGCTAGAGGGTTGCTAGTCAGAGGAGCTTCAGAATCTGAAATCTCTCCCTTCCTTTCTTTCTCAGTCTATAAAGCTTGCTAGAGGGTTGCTAGTCAGAGGAGCTAAGTGGCTTAATTCTGAGAATGTTGACCTTTCTTCTTTTCTCCTCTGGACTGACCATGGAGGCATCCAGGATTATGGAGCTGTTATTTGAGGATGCTAGGTAAAGACCTAGCTGATGGACAACCCTCACCTCAAGTTGACTAGATAAATTGGTTAACTCAAGGAGCCTCAGGTAAAAATAGTGATTCCCAAAGAGAGGTGTAAAGCAAGATGGCTTTTGGAGGTCCCTAAATGAATGCATTTTTATTCTAATCTAGTATTTATTTTAATATTCCCTTCTAGTCTTTGCAA
The DNA here is from genome assembly GCF_042477335.2 of Ovis canadensis. Lineage (NCBI taxonomy): Eukaryota > Metazoa > Chordata > Mammalia > Artiodactyla > Bovidae > Ovis > Ovis canadensis. The sequence goes on along the minus strand of NC_091246.1, from coordinate 82,998,334 downwards.
GTGATACTGGTTTCCAGTTAGCAGGGATGAAAACTTCCTATTAAAAATGCATGAATTTAAGTTAAAAATCAAGTCAGTAAAATAAATAATAAAAATATGATATCCATGACAAGTGATCAAAAATCATGAAGGATGGTACATAAATTAGTGAATTTCTGGACACATGGAGATGGAAGATGGGGCTAATAAGAACTATGAGAAGGAGCCCTGGGGAGCTGTAGGTGGCAGAGCACCCAGTGGTATGGGACGGGAATGAAGGACAGCGCAAGTGACTGAGACCAGCAAGCCTGCTCACTCTTGGAATAGGACTAATGTAGGAGGGGAGGGCAGAGAAGGCAGTGGCAACCCACTCCAGCACTCCTGCCTGGAAAATCCCGTGGATGGAGGAGCCTGGTGGGCTGTAGCCCATGGGGGTCACTAAGAGTCGGACATGATTGAGCGACTTCTCTTTACTTTTCACTTTCATGCATTGGAGAAGGAAATGGCAACCTACTCCAGTGTTCTTGCCTGGAGAATTCCAGGGATGGGGGAGCATGGTGGGCTGCCATCTATGGGGTCACACAGAGTCGGACACGACTGAAGTGACTTAGCAGCAGCAGCAGCAGCAGGAGGGGAGGGGAGCCTGGTGAGGCAGGTTTGATGTAATGAGAGAAACCCCCAGTATCCTGAGATCCAGCTTCCCTGGGACTGGATCTCCAGCCCTGGGATTTCTCCAGCTGCCTGCTTCCCCACCCTCACCTCCACTTTAACTGCCTCTTGTTCATTTCCACCAGAGGTAGAGATTTCTTAAGGCTTTGAGGGCTTCAAATAAAATGATTTGGATGCCCAAATTGGTCCACAGCAATTGTCCTATTCCCTGGAAATAAGGCCTATTCTCACTTGCTTCCTTTGTTCTTTCAAATGTCACTGGAAGAGGAAGGGGACTTGGCAGACGGATGTATTTGGTTTTGGCAGCAGCATCCAAAAACCATGGTTCGCCTGACTGTACCAACCATGGGAGTGTCCTCTGACTCTGAACCCACATGCATCTGTGGGATCCAGGGCGTGAGGGTATGGGCATGGGCATGGATATGTGTATTTGTGTAAAGGGTGAAAAAGAATCTGCTGGAATAAAGAAAAGAATGCAATGGGGGATCAGCTCAATAGCCAACCTGAGGGAGCAGGGGAAGAGAGAACTGCAGGACTCCCTTCCAAATCAGTAAATGCAAATTGCAGCAGGAGGCTGACCTTTTACTGTAACCGATGTCAGCTGCATGTTGTGACCTCATGCCATTAATTATAATTCAGCATACTTGGGGTCGGCTCCCCTATTGGCCTTGGTTCCCACTCCCTCCCTCCCTGCCTCCTCCCTCCTCATTCCCATCCCCACTGAAAGGCTCAGGTTGCAGGCTGCACTCAGAGATGAAATGTTTTGATAAATAATGAGTTTTATAAAGCCAGAGTCCATCCTGTACATTTGAATTATTTTTTTTCATGAAAGAGCTTTTCTTATATTGGAGCCTGAGATAACATGAGAGGGCCCGTTCCCTGCCCTCTCAACCCCCCAATTTAGGAAAAACTTAGATGTACATACTCTACTGCAAAAAAAGGAAAACATTCATCAAGTGAGGCTGGAATGTAATAAAGCATCACTCATCTTCCCTTTGGAAAAAGTATGTAAGTATTTTGTTGCATGATTGGGAGCCTGGAAAGGAGTAACTTAAAAGTAGATCTAAAAATTACAATCTGGAGTCTGTGCACAGGTCAGGAAAGAAATTTATATCGTATATCTAAGAAGAATTTTAAAATTCTGGACCCATCTTTCTGTTTCCTTTTTTGGTGAGTTTATTAGAAAATCAGTGTTCACTTTGTATGAGAATCTTCCTTTTTCTAGATCAAGCATGAAAAACTACAGACATTTCATACAGAGAGTTGTGGCTGTGTGGGCTGTGACATGTGAGACCCACAGGTCCCTTTGCTTAGGGAAGCCTTCCGCTTGGTTTAATGCTCTGCTCTTACCATACTGAAATGCTTGATAATTTTAAACAAATAGCTCCATGTGTCAGCTTGAACATTATATTATTATAATATATATAATATATATATGAATATTATATCATTCAGCCACTCTTGAAGAGGAGCATTTGAAAGCAAAGCATATAAATGGTAGGTGGAGCTAATGGAAAACTTTGAAAATAGGTTGATGTCTCTTAGGCCAAGATTTTTTCAGGAAATAGTTGTATTTTGAATAAAATATGTATTGAGGCTTATCTTCCCCTGAAAAATCTAAAGTTGCACAATTAACTGAGCCACTTTTCACATTCTGAATAATTAGCCAGAGGGCACCAGATTTTCTCTACTTTGCTTTGCTTAATTGGTCTAAAGCTTTTAAAATATTTTCCTATTTTAGTTCATCAGTTCATTTATTACATAAACATTTAATATGATGAGGATGGTATTATAAAATTGCCATAGAAATGGCAAAGAATGAAACACAGATATACCCATAAAAATATTTCTCTCTAGAGATATCAAAACATTAAAAAAAATCCCAAACAACAACAAAACACATAACAATAACTTGAAAGAATAAATGCATTAACTGAGCTATAACACTGTTCTGGGAGAGCAGGATAAATCTGATTGTGGGGGTGAGGAGAGGCAGGGCAAATAAATTGATGTATCTAATTTCAGCTTAGAGAGAATGGGCCAGAGAATATTCTGAGGGCATAGAATGACTTCAAGTGGGGATATGGCAAAATTGTGGGTAAATTCAAGCAGCATTGGCTAGAGCCAAGAGCCTACTGTTTGACATATGGGAGGAAGATACCGCTGGAAATTAGGCTAAGGCCAGCCAGCTGTTATGTGGACCATTTGTTTAGAGACAAATATTCGTGGAACGAGGGCAATAGGAGGGATGCTTGTAGAGGTCAGCTACCTTTATACAGAGAAAAAATTCTATCATAGAAACCATAACTCTAGACTTATCAGGTTATTGAGATAATGAGCCAAGAGATGCCATGCAGGGAAATTGGAAGTCCCAACACAGAATTATGGTGCCTACCATAATTGTGGAGGTCAGTTCTCAGCATGACCTTACTGGGAGGTGAAGAAGGAAGAACTTCATTGTTCCTTCATCGTCATTCAATTTAGGACTTTCCACTGGTGAACAAACTTGAGAAATGTCCTTAAACATCACCAGTTGAGCCGTTGTTTTTCTGTTTCTTGGAAATAATGTTCTGCCTTCCATTTGTGTGGTCACAACAGGAATATAAAAAAACAAAAACCTGCTTATAATTATAAAAATAGCAATGTACAAACTGTACATATATTACATTTATGTGTCTTGCACATAAAATAGCAGGATGGAAAGATGGATGGATTGATGCTGGTATGAAGCAGTCCAAAATTTTAGTCATGACATTATCTTTGCAAGCTGACGTTGTAGGTATTTATAAATTTTGCTTAAAAAAAAATTGGACATTATTTGACCATTTGTTTCAGGAAAATAATTCAGTAATTCACTGGGTACATTTTGATGGTTGGATTTCAAGTAGTAAAAATCTCATTTTAAATTTTGGATATAGAATTTACTATTGCTCCAGAATTACTTGGAAAATAACTTAAAGAGTTCTGTTTTTCTTATGAAACATAGTCAGGGAGATGAATTACTTTTCCATGCCATGAACTTGGCTAAAAAGAGAGATGCAATATCAGCGGTGACATGACTGCTCATTTGGGGATGGTCCACTCAACCGACATGAACAATTTCCTGTGTTGTGTCTTGGGCCAAAAAGCTATTGAAAGAATATGATCTCAAGAATGTAATATCTTCTGTGAAATGTCAACTATTGACAATATATTCAGCAGGCTTATATATTGATTTGAATTTAGTCCAGGTTCACATACTGAACTCTTGATGCTTTTAATTGCATTACCTTAGTTTCTAGTTCCTACCCTATGGTTTCTAGTTGATTGGTTATTTTGATAAACATCTATGTATTGGACCAAATCATATGGTATTATGGGTAGCTCAACTTTTAAAAACGTCTTAGTAAATTCTTTTGACGGGTAATCATGAATTGTTTACATTCTGTCTTATTGGCTTCACAGTTTTCTCAGTACATTCACATGTTCTGAAATATTTAAGAGTAAGTTGGGGACATTTTGCCCTCTTAACCTCTAAATACTAGTTTTTATTTCTTGGAACAAGGACATTCTCTTATAAAACCACAGTACCATTATAAAATCAGAAACTTTAGCACTGATACAATGTGATTATTTAATTCACAGTCCAAATTGATTCTGTTGTCACTTGTCTCAATATCTTTTTAAACAAACTTTTCCTGGCATAGGATCCAATCTAGAGTCATGCTCTATTTATATTTCTGTAGTCTAATTTGGAGTGGTTATTTAGCCTTTCTTTGTCTTCCTTGACCTTGTCATATTTCAAGAGTTCAGGCCAGTTGTTTTGAAGAATAACTCAATTTGGGTGTGTCTGATCTTCCCTTATGATTAGATTCAGTTTATGCTTTTTGTAAGAGGTACCACCGAAGTAATATTTTGTCCTACTCCGTACATCCTATCAGTTGCCAGGTGATGTCAGTTTGTCCTCGTGTCAGTGATGTTACTTTTAATCCTTGATTAAGGTGATATCAAGTTTCTCTACAGCTATCATTTTGCCTTTATAATTGGGAATCTGTGGAGTGATGCTTCAAGACCATGTAAGTATCTTGGTCCTCATCAAACTTCACTCATGCATTGATGATTTTCTAACCCTATTATTTTGCACTCCTTTATTGGTTGACATTGAAACCATAAGAAAAAGTTTCCTTCTCCATGTGTTTATTCATTAATTTACTAGTATTAGCTTCGTATTCACTAAGTTTTGATCTTTACAATGGCTGTTTTATGGGGTTCAGCTTGATTCTTATTTCTATGTTTTCAGAATTGGAGGTAGGCCATGCATGTGTCTTTATATCCAGTTATATTTGCAATATCCAAAATTATTTGCCTATTTAATGAATATACATATATGTTTACTGATAGTTTAAAATTATTGCACTCTCTCACCTGGTGACTGTCAGTCAACAATTTCACTTAGTATAGAAATCTCTACCTATTCTCTTTACCTGCAATAAAGTATTTTACTCAGCCTGTTTGAAACAACTGCAAGACCTCAGTTTAGTCTTTGTTTTAGGCAGTGTGAGTTGTAGATATATAGACATATAGATATGATCAATGTCTTTACTGTCCATTTGAATATTTTGTTTTCATAAAGTCTCTGCTCTACTTTTAAAACTTAGTTGATTCGATAACCAAGATTTTAGGGAAGTTAGAAATAATTTGAGCTCATCTAGAAATAAATGCAGAAAACAAACTTCTCCTTCAGTCAGTTTACCTGCACATTTATATTCAGTTCAGTTCAGTCACTCAGTCGTGTCCGACTCTTTGCGACCCCATGAATCTCAGCACGCCAGGCCTCACTGTCCATCACCAACTCCCGGAGTTCACCCAAACTCATGTCCATCGAGTTGGTGATGCCATCCAGCCATCTCATCTCTCTGAAGTCTCCTTCTCCTGCTCCCAATCCCTCCCAGCATCAGGGTCTTTTCCAATGAGTCAACACTTCGCATGAGGTGGCCAAAGTATTGGAGTTTCAGCTTCAGCATCAGTCCTTCCAACGAACACCCAGGACTGATCTCCTTTAGGATGGACTGGTTGGATCTCCTTGCAGTCCAAGGGACTCTCAAGAGTCTTCTCCAACACCACAGTTCAAAAGCATCAACTCTTCAGTGCTCAGCTTTCTTCACAGTCCAACTCACATCCATACATGACCACTGGAAAAACCATAGCCTTGACTAGACAGACCTTTGTTGGCAAAGTAATACCTCTGCTTTGTAATATGCTATCTAGGTTGGTCATAACTTTTCTTCCAAGGAGTGTCTTTTAATTTCATGGCTGCAACCACCATCTGCAGTTATTTTGGAGCCCAGAAAAATTAAGTCAGACACTGTTTCCACTGTTTCCCCATCTATTTCCCATGAAGTGATGGGACCGGATGCCATGATCTTCGTTTTCTGAATGTTGAGCTTTAAGCCAACTTTTTCACTCTCCTCTTTCACGTTCATCAAGAGGCTTTTTAGTTCCTCTTCACTTTCTGCCATAAGGGTGCTGTCATCTGCATATCTGAGGTTATTGATATTTCTCCCGGCAATCTTGATTCCAGCTTGTGCTTCTTCCAGCCCAGTGTTTCTCTTGATGTACTCTACATATAAGTTAAATAAGCAGGGTGACAATATATAGCCTTGACATAATCCTTTTCCTATTTGGAACCAGTCTGTTGGAACCATGTCCAGTTCTAACTGTTGCTTCCTGGCCTGCATATAGGTTTCTCAAGAGGCAGGTCAGGTGGTCTGGTATTCCCATCTCTTTCAGAATTTTCCACAGTTTATTGTGATCCACACATTTATATTAGATCATAGCAGTGTTCAAAATAGTACTATACGTAATTATTCAGAAGCATTGCCATCAAATTGAATGAATTGGCTTTAAATCTTATGTTTTCATGTCTGTAAACTAAGTTATTTAAAAACTTAGAAGTACATAAGACTGTTTTGAAGATGCTACATGTGGTCTTTTAAAAACTTTTTTTTCAGATTTGCATCTCCTGGGTAGTGGGGTTTATATATTTAAAGGAAGAAAACAAAGTCAAGACAGTTTCACACCTATTAGCTAACAGGCAGGCTAGTTTCATGACGCATCTGTGAAAGGTGGGGTGTGAATCATTATCCATCATTTGTCACTTTCCTGTGAAAGAATGTGTTGTATGAAATGGTCTAGCCAGAAAATAATGATGTACAAGGGTGCTTGTGGTGGATCCCTTGAATGGAAGAATGAAGCAAAAAGGGGGGAGGCTCAGAATCGGGAGAGGCAAGAGACAAGATGAGAAGGAGCAACGCATCTTGATGAATGGTAGAAGGTGGTTCTAATTCTGCTTGTGGGAACCTTAGCCTAGGATGAAATACTGTGCAAGCACTTCACCATCTTCAGGTGTGTGCTAGTGCCACTTAAAAAGACTGACCCAAACAAAAGCATTTCTTTCAGCCCTACCCTTGTTGTTGTCAGTAATAACCTACATGGTTTTCTAACTTGCTGTGCTTCCTGACATGGCTTATGCCGTAGTTCTACTAACAGATGTTTGAGTCTGTCTGCTGGTCCCGTTGTTGCTTGTCCTGGCTGAAGGTGGTTTGCACAGGAAGCAGTGGCTTGTGTCCAGGAGAGACATTGTGAAGGACAACAGTGGCATTAGGCAGGAACCTGGATGAGCAGCCTGAGTGGTAGCAGTTTGGCCACAACCCCACAAATGAGGAAGATCCCATTGTTGGAAATCCTTGGAAGATGAAAAAAATTCTTTGTAAACTTGTTTTCAACAGTAGAATGGGAAGAGAAGAAGGTTGAAAGGTAGAGCATAGTATGATGGAGGAAAAGTCTTAGAATTGCTGGGGGCAGTTACTAGAAGCAATGAACTAGACGATAGAATCAATGGAGAGAAAGAATGATGGAACCTCTCTGAGAAAGAAGGCATTGATGCAGAAATTAATATTATCCTAGTTCAACTGCTCAATTCCTTGCTGAATTTTAGTTAACAGCAGATCTTCTGGGGTGAGACATTTTATTCAAATAGCCATATTTTCTAAAAATCCAACTTCGATATAAGGCGAAATCTTCAGTCCTAACATGACAAACAAAGCCAGATCTCGTCTATCAGACTTTTGGATATTAAGCTTTTCTGTGGCAGGAAATTTATTTCATACACATGCTAATTTGCATCTGAGTTTTGCCTGATTTTCTCTGAAATAAAAGTTAAAAAAAATTGCCTATGGTGGAAAAAAAATTGTTCAAATTGCAAGATTACTGGAGCCATTCTTAAAGTGAGATTTATAGGGAAAAACATCTTGGGAGCAGAAGGACTAGATTTTGGTCCTTGGGCAGTTACTAATCAGTTGTGAAAGTACAAATGTCCTCTCCTTTTATTAAATAAATGTGATGACCACAGTGTTGAAGTGCCTTTCAGATTTGAGGGTGGAAGATGCTAGGCTTGTGCCCCCTTCTCAGTGAGGAGCCACAGATTACTGTGATAATTATACTAACATTAGGAGTAAGCCGGCTAGAGAGCTCTGCTCTCTTTGATGTCACCTGATCAACTTGGACATCTATTGTTTGGAGTGTTTGGAGTAAAACTATTATTTTCTTAAGTAGTCTTATTTTCCTTGTCAGGTGAATTTATAGCAGGCCGAGGCATTATCAAACATCTGAAAAATACATTGTGTAGATTTGAGAGCTCATACACCCTCATTTGTTCACTTAAACACTTTCTCCATATTCTGCCTATGTGCCATAGGGAAATTGGAAAATGTCATTAGAATGACTCAGAAATAGGGGCCTTGGCTTGTCAACTAATTTATAACTTCTCTAAAGTTTTTAAGGTATATGCTTTCTTTTGATATTTCCAATAAATGTTATGAAATGTATAAATTAGAATCCCAGATATTAAAGACTTCATTATATCTTCCTTTCCAATTGCTTTTTGAACAAATGGTAAAAAAAAAATCATCACTGGAAAGCTATGAATCTTCAAAAAGTCTGTATTTAGAGATTATCATCTTTTTTTTTTTTAGTTTTTCAGTTTTTAAATTTTAAAATCTTTAATTCTTACATGCATTCCCAAACATGAACCCCCCTCCCACCTCCCTCCCCATAACATCTCTCTGGGTCATCCCCATGCACCAGCCCCAAGCATGCTGTATCATTTTGCAATACACACTTAACATCGTTTCATTTTATCTTTTCACTTGCTACATTATACTACTTCTTAGAACTATCTCCTTTGGGTTTGAACCTATTTAACATTTTGGTTTGGAAATGATAACTGAATGAAGCAACCACATTCTTCTTTTTCTTTTGAACATGAATTTTATCCTTGTGATATCAATCTTTCTTCCTTCTGTGCAATAACTTAAGTTGTGTAATGTGGAAAGAACTAGCTAGGAGATTCAGAGACTTCTGGTTTTATTTGCACCATGTTCTCTATTGTTAAGCAAATCATTTAAGCTCTGTCAACTCTCTTATCGCCAACGTGGTGTGACGGAATAAGATAAAATGTATGGTTCCTTCTCCTCTGACATCCTTTGATTTTATTAGTCTTTGGCTATGGACAAATTGAACTGAGTTTCATACTCAATAAGACAGTTTAATCAGTATGAAAGGCAGTCTGGATAATTAATCTCCACGATGCCTTTATTCTCAACAGCATGGTGAAAATTCTCTTTCTCTTCGGTTTAGCTGCGTAATTTCTTGCATTCTACTGAATTCTATCCAGAACAACTTTACAGCAGAATTTCAAATTTCAATTTCCACATAATCTCATTGTCATTCTACTTCATTCACTTCTAATCCTGATCTCAGATCCTTTTTATTTTTTTTTCCCTTCATCTAACAATCTTCCAGGTCTACCCTATGGAACTCCTATGGAATTGGCCACAACCTTAACAATGAACGTGTCCATTCCATTGAGAGTATTGGTTTGGTTCTGGTTCCTGTTTTTATTGCATGCTAAATGTGTGCACTGAGTTCATTCATGGGACTCATGTGGAAGATTCTATGACTACTTTTAAACCAGCTGTTTCTTTTCCGTCATCTCTTTAAACCATTGGGGAATTGCTTGGAACTTCATATTTATTTCCCGGCAATTCCTGGCATGGGGCAACATTGAAATAGAGCATGCACTCAACTTTCCTACATGAGGGGAATAAGAATGAATAACAAAACTTTGATACCACTATGAGCAATTTTTTATTGTGGTAAAATACACATAACATAAAACTTACCATTTCAACCATTTTTAGGTGTATAATTCTGTGGCATTAGGTATATTCACATTGTTGTGCAACCATCACTTTCATTTCCTGGACTTTTCCATCTTCCCAAACTAAATTTTATACCCATTAAACAATAACCTCCCTTTCCTCTGTCCCCTCAACCCCTGCAAACAACCCTTCTGTTTGTGGTTTCCATGAACTTGACTGCTCTAGGTACCTCTTATGTAAGTGAAATCATACTTTGTCCTTTTGTGAGTGGGTTTATTTCACTTAGTAGGTCTTCAAGCTTCAGCCACATTTTAGCGTGTGTCAGAATTTCACAGTCTGTTGTTGGTTGTACCACATTTTGTCTATCCATATATTTGTTCATGGATTGGGTTGTTTCTTCTTTAATTATTATACCTTAATTATTCATTGGGTTGTTATGAATAATGATGTGATGAACACTGGTGTGCAAATACTGTTCAAGTCCCTGCTTCCAGGTCTTGTTGGGTACATACCCAGCATAGAATTGTTGGATCATATGGTAATTCTATGATTTAAGTTTTTAAGGAACTTGCAGACTGTTTTCTATGAAGGCCATACCATTTTACATTCCCACCAGCAACACATGAGTTTATGATTATTGTTTCTTTCTTCCATTGCCCTTCCCTTCTTCCTCCATCTCTCCCTTTCCTCCCCACTTTCTTCTATTTCAACCAAAGCTTACTAGTTACTCACCACAGAAAGGCAATGCCAAAGAATGCTCAAACTACCACACAGTTGCACTCATCTCACACGCTAGTAAAGTAATGCTCAAAATTCTCTAAGCCAGGCTTCAGCAATACGTGAACCGTGAACTCCCTGATGTTCAAGCTGGGTTTAGAAAAGGCAGAGGAACCAGATATCATATTGCCAACATCCGCTGGATCATGGAAAAAGCAACAGAAAAACATCTATTTCTACTTTATTGACTGTGCCAAAGCCTTTGACTGTGTGGATCACAATAAACTGTGGAAAATTCTGAAAGAGATGGGAATACCAGACCACTTAACCTGCCTCTTGAGAAATTTGTATGCAGGCCAGGAAGCAACAGTTAGAACTGGACATGGTTCCAACAGACTGGTTCCAAATAGGAAAAGGAGTACGCCAAGGCTGTATATTGTCACCCTGCTTATTTAACTTATATGCAGAGTACATCATGAGAAACGCTGGGCTGGAAGAAACACAAGCTGGAATCAAGATTGCTGAGAGAAATATCAATAACCTCAGATATACAGATGACACCAGCCTTATGGCAGAAAGTGAAGAGGAACTAAAAATCCTCTTGATGAAAGTGAAAGTGGAGAGTGAAAAAGTTGGCTTAAAGCTCAACATTCAGAAAACAAAGATCATGGCATCCGGTCCCATCACTCCATGGGAAATAGATGGGGAAACAATGGAAACAGTGTCTGACTTTATTATTTTGCGCTCCAAAATAACTGCAGATGGTGACTGCAGCCATGAAATTAAGACACTTACCCCTCGGAAGAAAAGTTATGACCAACCTAGATAGTATATTCAAAAGCAGAGGCATTACTTTGCCGACTAAGGTCCATCTAGTCAAGGCTATGGTTTTTCCTGTGGTCATGTATGGATGTGAGAGTTGGACTGTGAAGAAGGCTGAGCACTGAAGAATTGATGCTTTTGAACTGTGATGTTTCAGAAGACTCTTGAGAGTCCCTTGGACTGCAAGGAGATCCAACCAGTCCATTCTGAAGGAGATCAACCCTGGGATTTCTTTGGAAGGAATGTTGCTAAAGCTGAAACTCCAGTACTTTGGCCACCTCCTGCGAAGAGTTGACTCATTGGAAAAGACTTTGATGCTGGGAGGGATTGAGGGCAGAAGAAGAAAGGGATAACTGAGGATGAGATGGCTGGATGGCATCACGGACTCAATGGATGTGAGTCTGAGTGAACTCCGGGAGTTGGTGGTGGACAGGGAGGCCTGGCATGCTGCGATTCATGGGGTCACAGAGTTGGACACGATGAGTGACTGAACTGAAGCTTACTAGTTACTCAACACTGAATTTAGGAAGTTGAATTACTTTATTAGTGCAACTCAGTGTTAAGTTATTTCTGAAGATGGTCAGGAAGGTAAGGTGAACCTCAGATTTTGAGAAAACAGTGGAATCAGTCCATACCTATTATGATTTTATGTGCCCAGGAACTTAGCTAAGTCTCAGACTGTATCAATAGTGTCAACACAAAAACTAAAAATAGGCCTACCATATGACCCTGCAATCACAGTCCTGGGCATATATTCGAAGAAAACCATGATCCATCTGAAAGGATATATGCACCCTAATGCTCACTGCAGCACTGTTTACAATAGGCAAGACATGGAAGCCATCTCAATGTCCACTGACAGAGGAATGGATAAAGAAAATGTGGTATATATACACAATGGAATGTTACTTAGCCATTTAAAAAAATGAAATAATGCCATTTGTAGCAAAATGGATGGACATAGAGAGTGTCATACTGAGTAAAGTCAGACAGGAGGAGAAATATTGTATGACATTCCTTTTTAGGAATCTAAAAAGAAATTATATAAATGAACTTACTTTCAAAGCAGAAACAGACTCACAGACTTTGAGAATGAGCTTCTGGTTGTGGGGGTGAAGGATGGGGGAAAGAATGGGGGTGAAGTTAGGGAGTTTGGGATGGACATGTATACACTGCTATATTTAAAATAGATAACCACCAAGGACCAACTCTGTAGTACATGGAATACTGCTTAATGTTATGTGGCGGCATGGATGGGACAGGAATTGGGGGTAGAATGGAGACATGTGTATGTATGGCTGAGTCCCTTTGCTGTTCACTTGAAACTACCACAACACTATTAATCAGCTGTACCTAAAAAAAAAAAAAAATTTTTTTCAAAAACAATGTCGATACACAAATAGGGAGACCAGTTTGTAAGAAGCTTTATTAACGCTATAAAATAGTTTCTTTTACAACCTGAATGTTTAAGGAATAGTTATGTCCCAGATCTTTTTCAAAATCTGCTAGCAATGAATTTTGGAATATCAATTGTTCTATATATAATATTTCTTCTCAACAATTGATGACTCAGGAAAGCAAACTCTCTTAAAGTGAGGACTCAAGGGAGGAGTTCACAATCACCAACTTTAACAAAAAAAAAATTCATTAAAATCTTAAATGATCTCAGATGTTAGACTTAGAGGAGACTTCAGAGACATCTAATTCAACCCATTCATTAAAAAGTACGAAAGTGTTAGTTGCTCAGTCATGTCCAACTCTTTGCGAGCCCATGGACTGTAGCCTGCCAGGCTTCTCTGTCCATGGAATTTTCCAGGCAAGAATACTGGAGTGGATTGCCATTTCTTTTTCCAGGGGAATCTTCCCAACCCAGGGCTTGAACCTAGGTCTCCCGCATTGCAGGCAGATTCTTTACTATCTGAGTCACCAGGGAAGCCCTATTCATTTAAAACACAGAGAAACTGAGACCCAGAATGGGTCTAGAGATAAGAGCTCAAATTTAAGACTTTATATACTATCTATTGTGTGTTTTTTTTTTCCTGCCAAAATATCTAAGTTGAATTCTTAAGAATTCTGATATAAACTATCCTTAATACCAATGAACACCTAAAACGTACAGTTTAATTGAAACTCCAGTGTCTTCCCTTTATAAAGGCATACATGGAGAAATCAAAGTATAAACTTGTAGCTAGTACAAACACATACAAAAATATATTTAATTTTCTCAAATTATATTGGTGTTGATAACACCAATTGGTACTGATATTTTTGTAATCTTTATCAAATATATTGATATCATGCTGATGAAGCTATATCATGGGACCCTTCTGGAACAATCTAAGTACAAATGTAGTGATGATTCTGGACTTTTCTTTGCATGGGAATTTCAGTGAGTGCCAGCCTACAGAAACAAACTGTGTCATAGGATCAGACTTCTAAAAAAATAAGTTGCAAGTTGCAGTGGTATGAAGATAAGGAATAGTTTTAGACTGAGCTATGGAGATAGTTAAGTTGATGAGGGTTATTGGGTTAAATTGCTGCTTTAAATGTGATTGATTCCAAGGGTTAAGCAAGCCAGCAATAATGAGCTTTTGCCTATGGATAGTGTCTTTAATTCTTGCTTGTTTGTGGGAAGCATGATACCCTATTCAGTGAATACATTAAATTAGCAATAGCTGAGCAAGTGGATAAAGGAAGTACGTATCTAACTAAATATTTGAAATAAGAGTGAAATACATTATTGAAAATATTGACAGCTTATTTAAAAGTCTGTAAGTGATTATAATAAAGCCAGTAATTTTCTATTCAAATTCAGCCTCCTCAAGACAGAGACATTACTGGTGTTTGTTTGGCAATGCTAAAAAGAATTGAAGAAACCCAGAAAGAACATCTAATATCTCTAATAATACTAGCTTCATATCCTTTCTAGATTTGTTCTTAGATGGAGAATATTTTAAATTAAAAGCATGTTCAGGGCATTTGCATGGTATTATCAATTAAAAAGGTTAATAAAAGAGGTTTATATCATAATTCAAACAAAAAATGTCTCAAGACTGAGACCACTTCTTTTTTAATGACATAGATATTCCTCAGTGAAATCTCCATATGTAAGTTTTTTCAATTATAAAAGAAGGATGACAATACTCAAATAGTTTTCTCATGAGAATAATGTATGACTCCTAGCATAAGTTATGAGTTCACCAGCATAAACTTCAGTCGCTTCTTTTGGATGTTTTAATAAATGGTGCTAAAAACTCAACACAATAATTAGTCAAGATTAGTCAAGATTATAACCCAATCCAGAAAGTGTCAGCCTTGTAAATCACATTCTGCTCAGAGATTTTCTTGATTTGTTCTTAGGTCTACTCTCCTATTTTTTGCTTCTTTTTTATGTTGTTTTCACCACCTTTTACTAGCATTAATCTAATATCTGCTAAAAACAAAGAGGATTAACAGATAAACCGAGCCTTGTCTCATTTGCCCACACATTATTGGCGTTTAAACTATGATAGTCATGTTACAAATATCTTTCAGATATCTCAAGTTTTAAAACACATAAAATATCTCTGATTATTTTTCTTATTACTCTGTTGATAGTATCCAAAATAGAGTGTGAATTACAGTTATTTAATATGAAAGCATTTTCAGTTTTATACTGCCCCTTCTCCGGCTTTATTAAGTTATGATTGACAAATAAAAATTGTATAAATTTATACAACATGATTTTTAAAAGGTGTGTGAAATGATTTACTATATACGTACATTGGAAAGTGATTACCACAATCAAGTTAATTAATACATCCATCACCTCACAGACTTAGCTTTTTTGTATTTGTGGTATCACATTTACAATCAACTCTTTCAGTGAATTTCAGATATACATACAATGTTATCAACTATAATCACCACGTTTTTGTTTAAAACCCTGAAGCTTATTCATCTTGTAACTTAAGATCCCTCTTTGTATTTTGTTTACTTCCCACAGTCAGCTTTGATTAGAGTGATTGTATTAAAATTTGAGTTTTGTTAAGTCACGGTTTAAAGCCTATTTGGTTATCATTGTTGATAGGAACAGTAAAGCAGTCAATCTCTGCTAATTCAAGCCCATGTAAATGAAGTGAAGTGAAAGTCTCTCAGTTGTGCCTGACTCTTTGCAACCCCATGGACTATACCTTTCATGGAATTCTCCAGGCTAGAATACTGGAGTGGGTAGCCTTTCCCTTCTCCAGGGAATCTTCCCCAAAATTACGTTCTTGGAAAAGTAGAAACCACGGACCATTTGCTTGACTCTTTTAAATATTAAGGAAGAAATGAAGACAATCTGAAGTTATCTTTAATTTTTTTTTTTTTTTCAAAATTCTCAAAGGGTAAAAATGTGAACCTGTCTATAGCCTAGAACTGTGAACATGTTCTTAACATATTTGGTTTCTATTATCTCAAACACACACTGATACCATTATAGTTCAATAAATCAAATTTAAGATTGAATTTTTTTTTAAATTTCTGTATTCATAGCTAAACTCACTGGTCATTGTAAAATTTTCTTTCAAAATTTCTACTATGGACTATTAAAATCTTTTTTAAAGGAAATGCTCCAAGTTAAGAGTTTTTATTAGATATTGTGATTATATATAATCTCTTCATTTAAAAATATTTTAAGATTTTGTTCAGTGTTTTTAAAATAAAAATTTTATATTTTTAAAGCCAAGCATATCATTCAAGGAAAAGACTAGGTCATAATTTTAGAGAGCTACACTCACTGTGATCTTAGGTAGTATCTGGAGGCATTACATTAGAAAAGTCCATAGCAGTTTTGGCAATAGGTAGTTTTGACTGGGTCATAGACATAGCATACGTGTGTGTGTGTGTATATATATATAAGATCTGATGCTGTGGATTAATTCAGAAGATTTTTTTTATAAAGAAAAATAAGTCTCTCATTTACAGAATCCCTTTAAGATCGCCAAAACTACTATGGACTTTTCTAATGTAATGCCTCCAGATACTACCTTCAGTGAGTGTAGCCTTCTAAAATTATGTGGTAAAGGAAATAGAAGGATTTTCCTCCAATATGCTTTTTAAAGTTCTACAGAAACTTCAGTATGAGGAGGCAAAGTGAAATGTCTAGCTTCTTTTTTTTTTTTTTTGCTTTTACTGGATGTTACTTTTCCTTGGTATTCTCTTATCTATACTTGGCTAGCAGTCCTGAACTTCTTAACTATAAAATCTGAGTTTCCAAACTGCTTATTCATTCTCCTGGATTCTTTGTTTTTAGTGTTGGTTTTTTATTTTTACCATGAACCTGTTTTACCTGCTCTGAACTGAAAGCAACACATTCTTATTGTTTAATTTTATTTGGATTCATACCCTTCTCATCCTTCATTCCTTTTCTCTAGTGTTCTTGCCACATTTTTATGTTTCCACTTATCACATATCAGGGTTCACTGTATTCAGAAAAAACAAACTCTCAAAAAGTCAGTTGTTTGAAAAGTAGGGGAGAATCATTTTTTCTCTTTTAAAACTCTTGAAGACCTGTTGAGGCTTGTATTATTCAGAGCTGTTTCAGATCCTTTGAGGACATTGTTTAACCACATCCCACTTGTTATACTCTTCCCCAAGCAGGAAGCCATACAGGAGCCCTCTCAGGAGGAGTTGAAATGTTATTGTAGCAAGATGGGATGATATTCCTCATCATGGCTGGCATGTCTTGGCAAGGAGTATTTTATTTATTTTATTTTTGCATTTTTCTTCAGTGTAAATATACTGAGTACCAAATGTGGATCTTAGACTGGAATGTAGTAAGTACAAGTCATGTTTTTTATTTGGGGTCAGAGCTCTCCCCATCTTTAGAGAAAAAGGAAAGCAGTGTTGTCAAGACAGGACATCTTTTCAACACTGCTATAAAACTGAACATTCATCCATCCATCCATTCCCAGAATGTGTCAGACTCTATTGCAAGCATGGTGATGGAGAGATATTTAAGACATGGCTCTTGTTCTGGAGAATCTTCTTGAAAAATTGGAAAGATAGGCATGTGAAAGTACAATGCAAAGTGCCCACAAAACGGTGTACCCAAGATGTCATGGGAGTGTATTTCCGTCCACACACTTTTGTGAAATGCTCCAGAGAATTCTTAACATATAATTTCATGTAGTAATTGCCTTGTGTAACCTCTAGTTTGAAGAAGATGATTTATGATCTTTTAAATCCTTTATTTCAAAGTGCAGGGCAAGCCAGACAGATGTGAGGGTTTGGGCATTAGGTCTGTGGCATTGGGTGCTGGGTAGACAGTGGATGTCCTTATTCCCATTGATGCCTGTGGCAATCAGAGTTACCAGCCTATGCTGACCTTGGCTTAACTTCTGGATCTGTGGCCCTTAGGCAAATCCCAAGTCGGTCAGCCTTATTTTCAGGGTTTCAGATGATCGCGAAGGCGGTGATGTGTCACTGCAGGGGCAGTTGCGGTAGCTGGAGATGCCTGTCTCCATTACCAGGGCCACACTGCTCATTTCTCTTACCACTGTTCAGTTAAGGGGCTCACCTCCTCTGAGCTTGACACCTCTGTGCTCTTTGCACCAACTTGCCCTAAGTGAGAATTTCTTACCAAAGGTCTTCTAGGAAGCAGGTTGAGTATTTATAGATGTGAAGACCTGTGGCTTGGGCTAAAATTCTGTGTTCAGAGAAAAGTAGCACCAACGAAAGACTGAACTTTTCTCTGAGGGGAATTTCTCTTTGACTTTTCTTTTATTTTATTTATTTTTTTTCAGTTTTTTATTTTTTAAATTTTAATATCTTTAATTCTTACATGCATTCCCAAACATGAACCCCCCTCCCACCTCCCTCCCCAGAACATCTTTCTGGGTCATCCCCATGCACCAGCCCCAAGCATGCTGCATCCTGCGTCAGACCTAGACTGGCGATTCAATTCACATGATAGTATACATGTTAGAATGTCATTCTCCCAAATCATCCCACCCTCTCCCTCTCCCTCTGAGTCCAAAGGTCCATTATACACATCTGTGTCTCTTTCCCTGTCTTGCATACAGGGTCGTCATTGCCATCTTCCTAAATTCCATATATATGTGTTAGTATACTGTATTGGTGTTTTTCTTTCTGGCTTACTTCACTCTGTATAATCGGCTCCAGTTTCATCCATCTCATCAGAACTGATTCAAATGAATTCTTTTTAATGGCTGAGTAATACTCCATTGTGTATATGTACCACAGCTTTCTTATCCATTCATCTGCTGATCTTTTTTGGCACAATCATCATGACTGGATCCCTCATCCAAGAGGCTGAATTTTGACTAAATACATTCACTTCATTTTGCTGAATGGTAAGAATGTTCAAGTTAGATCTCATCTTCACATTGTGTGAAGAACCATTAAGAAAGCTCTCTTCCACCCTTCAGGCCTGCTTGTCATCTCTCCTCCCTTTTTAAGAAAGTCCAGTATCTACCACTGGTTATTGAGGGACTGTGTTATCAATGAATAGTAACAGTGAAGCTCCAGAGAAAACTGAAGAGAGAAAATAGTTAACCATTTGTTTTGGTTGATAGAAATGTGCTTTGACTCATCTGACTTTATTTCTTCTCACTCTCAGGGATTAAAAGTCTAGAATGTTTTGGAGAGTCAAGTGTCTCACATGCAAATGGAACTACTTCCCCTCTCATCCTTCCATTTCTTCAAAAGATAGGCATCCTGAGGTCTAAAATGATTATCTGGGAAAAAATGAAGGCAATGTTATTATAAAGTGAGCATTCAAAGTTAAACTGAACATGAGTTTTCCTCTGGTCCAAGGGTAGCCTCTGCTCGTGTGTTAAGTCACTTTAGTCATGTCCACCTCTGTGCAACACCAAGGACTGTAGCCCTCCAGGCTCCTCTGTCCATGGTATTCTCCAGGCAAGAATACTGGAGTGGGTTGCCATGCACTCCTTCAGGGGATCTTCCCTATCCAGAGATTGAACCCGTGTCTCTTATTCTACCTGCATGGCAGGTGGGTTCTTTACCATTAGTGTCATCTGGGAAGCCCAGCTTCTGGAAATGAAATCCTTTTATGGAAGGTCTGGCAGGGTTGTGCACTCCAGCACCTAGAATAGCTCTTATATGTTCAGTTCAGTTCAGTCGCTCAATCATATACAACTCTTTGCGACCTCATGAACCACAGCACTCCAGGCCTCCCTGTCCATCACCAACTCCTGGAGTTCACTCAGATTCATGTTCATCGAGTGAGTGATGCTATCCAACCATCTCATCCTCTGTCGTCCCCTTCTCCTGCTGCCCTCAATCTTTCCCAGCATCAGGGTCTTTTCCAGTTAGTCAGCTCTTCGCATCAGGTGGCCAGAGTATTGGAGTTTCAGCTTCAACATCAGTCCTTCCAATGAACATCCAGGACTGATCTCCTTTAGGATGGACTGGATGGATCTCCTTGCAGTCCAAGGGACTCTCAAGACTCTTCTCCAACACCACAGTTCAAAAGCATCAATTCTTTGGCGCTCAGCTTTCTTCACAGTTCAACTCTCACATCCATACATGACCACTGGAAAAACCATAGCCTTGACTAGACGGACCTTTGTTGGCAAAGTAATGTCTCTGCTTTTTACTATGCTGTCTAGGTTGGTCATAACTTTCCTTCCAAGGAGTAAGTGTCTTTTAATTTCATGGCTGCAGTCACCATCTGCAGTTATTTTGGAGCCCAGAAAAATAAAGTCAGCCACTGTGTACACTGTTTCCCCATCTATTTCCCATGAAGTAATGGGACCAGATGCCATGAACTTTGTTTTCTGAATGATGAGCTTTAAGCCAACTTTTTAACTCTCCTCTTTCACTTTCATCAAAAGGCTGTTTAGTTCTTCACTTTCTGCCATGAGGGTGGTGTCATCCACATATCTGAAGTTATTGATATTTCTTGTGGCCATCTTGATTCCAGCTGTGCTTCTTCCAGCCCAATGTTTCTCCTGATGTACTCTGCATATAAGTTAAATAAGTAGGGTGACAATATACAGCCTTGATGTACTCATTTTCCTATTTGGAACCAGTCTGTTGTTCCATGTCCAACTTATATGAGTAGGTCCACATTTTTCTACAACAGAAGCACTTTTTTTTTTCCTAATTACTATCATCTACCCAGGTCAGTAGGTGCCCAATATGTTACTGGAGATCAGTGGAGAAATAACTCCAGAAAGAATGAAGGGATGGAGTTAAAGCAGAAACAGTACCCAGATGCGGATGTGACTGGTGATAGAACCAAGGTCCGATGCTGTAAAGAGAAATATTGCATAGGAACCTGGAATGTCAGGTCCATGAATCAAGGCAAATTGGAAGTGGTCAAACAAGAGATGGCAAGAGTGAATGTTGACATTCTAGGAATCAGCGAACTAAAATGGACTGGGACGGGTGAATTTAACTCAGGTGACCATTATATCTACTACTGTGGGAAGGAATCCCTCAGAAGAAATGGAGTAGCCATCATGGTCAACAAGAGTCTGAAATGCAGTACTTGAATGCAATCTCAAAAACGACAGAATGATCTCTGTTCGTCTCCAAGGCAAACCATTCAATATCACAGTAATCCAAGCCTATACCTCAACCAGTAACACTAAAGAAGCTGAAGTTGAACGGTTTTATGAAGACCTACAAGACCTTTTAGAACTAACACCTCAAAAAGATGTCCTTTTCATTATACGGGACTGGAATGCAAAAGTAGGAAGTCAAGAAACACCTGGAGTAACAGGCAAATTTGGCCTTGGAATGTGGAATGAAGCAGGGCCAAGACTAATACAGTTTTGCCAAGAGAACGCGCTGGTCATAGCAAACACCCTCTTCCAACAACACAAGAGAAGACTCTACACATGGACATCACCAGATGGTCAACACCGAAATCAGATTGATTATATTCTTTGCAGCCAAAGATGGAGAAGCCCTATACAGTCAACAAAAACAAGACCGGGAGCTGACTGTGGCTCAGATCATGAACTCCTTATTACCAACTTCAGACTTAAATTGAAGAAAGTAGGGAAAACCGCTAGACCATTCAGCTATGATCTAAATCAAAACCCTTATGATTATACAGTGGAAGTGAGAAATAGATTTAAGGGCCTAGATCTGATAGATAGAGTGCCTGATGAACTCTGGAATGAGGTTCATGACATTGTACAGGAGAGAGGGATCAAGACCATCCCCATGGAAAAGAAATGCAAAAAAGCAAAATGGCTGTCTGGGGAGGCCTTACAAACATCTGCGAAAAGAAGAGAGGTGAAAAGCAAAGGAGAAAAGGAAAGATATAAGCATCTGAATGCAGAGTTCCAGAGAATAGCAAGAAGAGATAAGAAAGCCTTCTTCAGTGATCAATGCAAAGAAATAGAGGAAAACAACAGAATGGGAAAGACTAGAGATCTCTTCAAGAAAATGAGAGATACCAAGGGAACATTTCATGCAAAGATGGGCTTGATAAAGAACAGAAATGGTATGGACCTAAGAGAAGTAGAAGATATTAAGAAGAGGTGGCAAGAATACACAGACGAACTGTACAAAATAGATCTTCATGACCCAGATAATCATGATGGTGTGATCACTCACCAAGAGCCAGACATCCTGGAATGTGAAGTCAAGTGGGCCATAGAAAGCATCACTACGCACAAAGCTAGTGGAGGTGATGGAATTCCAGTTGAGCTATTTCAAATCCTAAAAGATGATGCTGTGAAAGTGCTGCACTCAGTGAGCCAGCAAATTTGGAAAACTCAGCAGTGGCCACAGGACTGGCAAAGGTCAGTTTTCATTCCAATCCCAAAGAAAGGCAATGCCAAATAATGCTCAAACTACCACACAATTGCACTCATCTCACATGCTAGTAAAGTAATGCTCAAAATTCTCCAAGCCAGGTTTTAGCAATACGTGATCCGTGAACTTCCTGATGTTCAAGATGGTTTTAGAAAACGCAGAGGAACCAGAGATCATATTGCCAACATCCGCTGGATCATGGAAAAAGCAAGAGAGTTCCAGAAAAACAACTATTTCTGCTTTATTGACTATGCCAAAGCCTTTGACTGTGTGGATCACAATAAACTGTGGAAAATTCTGAAAGAGATGGAAATACAAGACCACCTGACCTGCCTCTTGAGAAATCTGTATGCAGGTTAGGAAGCAACAGATAGAACTGGACATGGAACAACAGACTGGTTCCAAATAGGAAAAGGAGTACGTCAAGGCTGTATATTGTCACCCTGCATATTTAACTTATATGTATAGTACATCACGAGAAACGCTGGACTGGAAGAAATACAAGCTGGAATCAAGATTGGCGGGAGAAATATCAATATCCTCAGATATGCAGATGACATCACCCTTATGGCAGAAAGTGAAGAGGAACTAAAAAGCCTCTTGATGAAAGTGAAAGAGGAGGGTGAAAAAATTGGCTTAATGCTCAACATTTAGAAAATGAAGATCATGGCATCTGGTCCCATCACTTCATGGGAAACAGTGGAAACTTTATTTTTTTGACCTCCAAAATCACTTCAGATGGTGATTGCAGCCATGAAATTAAAAGACGCTTACTCCTTGGAAGGAAAGTTATGACCAACCTAGACAGCATATTGAAAAGCAGAGACATTACTTTGCCAACTAAGGTCCATCTAGTCAAGGCTATGGTTTTTCCAGTGGTCATGTATGGATGTGAGAGTTGGACTGTGAAGAAGGCTGAGCGCCGAAGAATTGATGCTTTTGAACTGTGGTGTTGGAGAAGACTCTTGAGAGTCCCTTGGACTGCAAGGAGATCCAACCAGTCTATTCTGAAGGAGATCAGCCCTGGGATTTCTTTGGAAGGAATGATGCTAAAGCTGAAACTCCAGTACTTTGGCCACCTCCTGTGAAGAGTTGGCTCATTGGAAAAGACTCTGATGCTGGGAGGGATTGGGGTCAGGAGGAGAAGGGGATGACCGAGGATGAGATGGCTGGATGGCATCACTGACTCGATGGACTTGAGTTTGAGTGCACTCCGGGAGCTGGTGATGGACAGGGAGGCCTGGCGTGCTGTGATTCATGGGGTCGCAAAGAGTCAGACATGACTGAGCGACAGAACTGAAGTGAACCTTTTTGAGAAAATCTGTTTCCTATTTAATGGGATTAATCTTACCCCATATCCATTATCCTAGTAATATATGGAACTGAACCACATGCAATGGCTGATTGTCAAGTTTTGACCAGTGAAAATGGCCCTTTCATGCGCATAGTGTTAATACTTCCTGAACTCTGAATGAATCCATCTAGGCCCACAGTAATGCACCAGACGTGTCACAGAAAAGTTCAGCTTGGCTACTGGTACTCCACATCCTCCTGAAAGGCGAGATGATGGTAGTCTCTGCAAACATGTGCACCTTCTCCAAGTATTCCTACCACTGTAGTACCAGACATGCTGGCATGCTTATTTATGTCCAGCCAATAGCTGTTGAAACACATACACATGCACACACACTTATTTTGAAAACAAGTGACCATTAAATAATAGGGAGCAAGAGAAACTGCCCATAATTTGCAAGGCAACCTCTTTCACAATTAAGTTAGTACCTCTAATTCTTATGTAGAACTATGCTGGTTCTTTTCATTCATCTCCTTGCTTTTGTAGCCATTCCCTTAAATACACAGTGACCTGTCCAGAAACTTGAAATTGATGCATCTGAAGGGCACCATTTATCGTTTTAGCCAGGGCCCATCTACCACTCCAGTTCCTGAGCAGTAGGAAAGAGGGAGACAGATCACTCCTCAGGTGATGCCTTCATTCATTCAGTATGAGTCACTGCTGTTAGAAGTTGCAACTCAAAAAATAATGTGTCCTGTGTATCTTCTGCTTCCCCATTTATTTACTCTATTCTGTTCTGTATTATGAGCAAGTAGGCTGATGTTCGACTCTGTCTCTAATGAAAGCATTTGGCCACATATGAATGGCCATTCAGTTATCAGGTAAAGACAAGTCCTGAAGTCCTAGCCTTACCTGTATGACAGCAGAAGGAAATTTCACATTATTTGGGAAACACTATTTGGTAGAAGACAACTAGACTTGGAGTTTTAACTTTATCTCTTTGGGTTTTCATCTCGCCAATTGCCAGCTGGGGAAAGCTTGGTCAAGAACCTGGATCACATCAATCTCAGTTTCCTGACTCAGTGTGAGGAACAATGAGAGACTAGTAATAGCTAAAATGTGTTGAGCATCTCCTGCTTATATATTTGAACTTTCTGAAAACTCACTCAATCCTATTAGATAGGTACTCTTAGAATTCCCATTTAATGGATGAGGATATATATTTATCTCATTTAATGAGGCACAGTCATAGTTCAGTTGGTAAAGAATACACCTGAAATGCAGGTATTTCAGAATACCCACTCCAGTATTCTTGGGCTTCCCTGGTGGCTCAGCTGGTAAAGAATCTGCCTGCAATGTAGGAGACCTGGGTTCAGTCCTTGGGTTAGGAAGATCCTCTGGAGAAGGGAAAGGCTCCAGTATTCTGGCCTGGAAAATTTCATGAACTATACAGTCCATGGTGTCGCATAGAGTTGGACACTACTGAACGACTTTCTCTTTCAGAGGATGGAGTAACTTGCTCAGAATCATACAGGTATGAGTGAAAGATCCAGGATTTGATTTCTGCATGTCTAGATTGGGAATCAAGAATTTCATCACTGTGTTTTGAATGAATAGACATTGTATAGTAAAGCAATACAAGGTATAAAACAAATGCCTACTCATGGTATGGATTCTAGTTTGATTGCTAACACTAAGAAAGGGAAGAAGGTAATCTCACCTTCAGGCCATCTTATGTCTCTATTTCGTGGACTAAGGACCTAGAAATTTTCTCCTGTATCAATCTGAAAATTGGAGATGCTTTCAAAGGCAGGTATGGACTCTTGAGAAACTCTCAATTTCCAGTCTGAGTCTTTGTGACGTAGGGGAAATCTGCCTGCCCGACCTTGTTTTTGGTGCTCAACTATCAAATGTTCCCAGGGTCTCTGCCCAGCAGACTTCCATGGTTCAGCTCACTCAAAAACGCCCTTTTGGCCTCTTCTCTCTCAGAGCCAAAGTTTCTCAGAAACTTGTCTTCTGACTCATTCTCTCTGACTCTGAAGTCTTACCTATTTATTTGCTTGCTGATATCATGTCAAGGCTACATACTTAGGATCCTAAGTTGGGTAGACCAAACTTGGGCTAACAGGATAATTTGTTAGGTGAGTTCTCCCAGGCACCTCCAAAGAGTTTACTAGAGGTCTTTTGGGACAACTAGTGGAAAGAACACAAGATGTGGAGGCAGAGTTTGGTTCAGATTCTGTTTCTTCCTGGCTCTGTGCCCTGAGACAAATGATTTCATATCACTGACTCTGAGTTTCCTTATCTCTAAAGTAGGGATGGGGCTTCTTAGGTGGCTCAGTGGTAAAGAATACGCCTGCAGTGTAGGGGATGCAGGGTTCGATCCCTGGGTCAGGATGATCCCCTGGAGAAGGAAATGGCAACCCACTCCAGCATTCTTGCCTGGGAAATTCCATCTACAGAGGAGCCAGGCAGGCTACAGTCCATGGGGTCACAAGAGTCAGACATGACTTAGCAACTAAAAACAACAATGAAATAGGGATGATAACAACAGTAGCTCAAATACACTGAGTGTGTGTCAGTATTTGTGGGAACTGAGCTATGCGTGTAGATCATCTCACATTTTTTATGATAGCATCCTTATACGGGAGGTTTAGTAGTCACTAAACCTGAGTCTTTGAGAGGAGAAACAAATTAGCTACAGTCTGACAGTCAGTAAATGTTGAAGCTGGACTTCAAGGTCTGGCGGGAGAACTTATGTTCTTATCTTTCCCTCACTACTTACTGCCCTCTTCATATTGTATGCACTAATAGCATCTTAAAATATTTGTGCAGTTTAATGAAATAATGTATATTATGTCTCTCGCATAGAGTCAAGTACATTTTCTTAAGAAATAGCAGACGTCTTTCCTCTGCGCCTTTCCCAGGGGCCCCTCGGTGATGGGAAAATCAGCTTTGGCAGGCAAGACAGGGGAGCTATTTTTGGCTTGGTGAGTGGGGCTGGAGGGGAGGAGAGCCGGGAGATTTCTGCATCTCAAATCAAACCAGGCTGGCAGCTTTCAACTCTTTCTATACATAGGCCTAGCTGGCCAGCCTTGTTGGTTATGTCTTTCTTTAGAATCTTGTGTCCTTTTTTGAACCTTGTAATATGAGAAAGAGTGAACAACTGGAGGACAAATGAAAAAGATTAATGGATTAAAACATATTTGTAAAAAATTCCTATAGGAATTGGGGCTACTTAGCCCAGAGAAGAGAAGATGGGGGATAGAATTCTTTGACTATGTAAAGGATTATATTATTGATCATGGCAACATGTGTGTGTCTCAAGGTGAGAGGCTGGGCCTGATGACAGCCACATCCTTTCAAAATCTAAAATTTCACATCTATGAAAATGAAGAATGGTGCATACTCTAAGGATTTGTGGACAGTGGAAACCTGATAAGAACTTTTTTGTCCTTTGGCTATTTAGGTATGTTACTGGTCTTTCCTTCTTCCAGTCTTGGCATCCTGTCTATTTAAGTGGGAAAGAGTCATCTGTATTGTGTGTCCCCAAATACAGTTTTTTGAACTGTTCATTGATATGAAAATAATTCTGTGATTGTTTTTATAATAAGGCATGCTGCTGCTGCTGCTAAGTCGCTTCAGTCGTGTCTGACTCTGTGCGACCCCATAGATGGCAGCCCACCAGGCTCCCCCGTCCCTGGGATTCTCCAGACAAGAACACTGGAGTCGGTTGCCATTTCCTTCTCCAGTGCATGAAAGTGAAAGTGAAGTCGTGTCCGTGTTGTAGTGACCCCATGGACTGCAGCCTACCAGTCTCCTTTGTCCATGGGAATTTGCAGGCAAGAGTACTGGAGTGGGGTGCTATTGCCTTCTCAGAATAAGGCATAGTTTTCCCTTTTAAAAAAATATAAGTATATATTTTGTATTTTGTGAATAATGATTGCACACGAAGCCATTTTAGCCATTTATACCTTCATGTCAAAGAGTTTAACAACTCTATTTAGCTGAATAAGCATAAGTTTAAAAAAAAAACAAAATAAAAATATTCCAAGAGCATTAAAACTGAAGGGATTAGAAAAATACAGAAAACTTGGGTGACTAAATGGCAATATGAGGGCAATGGTACCATTCAGAAGAAGAGATGAAGGGAGTTCAGGGGCAGTTAGGAGACTACAACATGGCAATGATGCTTTTTCATGGTTTATCAGTCATTTAGTCAACAATTACATACCAAGCAATGAGACAGATGCTGGAAGCACAAAGGTTAATAAGACATGGTCCTACTTGACAGTAAATTAAGGTAGCATTGGATGCTATAACAGACTAAATTTATATGCATAATTGTTCAAATGCAAAATCGTTGCCTGTTATTATATTGGTTTCTGATAGATGATCCTGGTCAGTGAAAAGCTCTTCTCTCTGTCTTCCTTGAAGGACCAAGTCTCCTTCAAACTTTCATCTCCACCGTCTGCTGAAACCCTGTTTTCTCTGATGTTCAGCTAATAGATGAGGGAAGCAAAAGCCTCTAGTGATGATTCATTTCACTTTAGGGCTTTCCTGGTGGTCCAAATGGTAAAGAATCTGCCAGCAATGCAGGATAGAGATCGGGGTTCAATCCTGGCTCAGGAAGATACCCTGGAGAAGGGAATGGCAACCCACTCCAGTATTCTTGCCTGGGAAATCCAATGGATAGAGGAGCCTGGCAGGCTACAGTTCATGAGGTAGCAAGAAGTCAGTCATGACTGAGTGGCTAACAGTTTCACTTTACTTTGGCTGATGTCCCATTCTGACAATCAGTTACCTGGCCACAGCTAAGTGCAAGTGTGACTGGGAGATGTATTCTAAGCTTGGCCATAAAGAAAAGGAGTTAGAGCTTTGGTGAATAGCTAGTATTCTCACCAACCTAGAACTAATTGTGTGAAAAGAGTTGTTAACATTCACATGAAATTTGCTTGTTCTACCATGCCAGTTCTGCACAGAAAAAAACTTCTTGAGTTCAGTGCAAGCACATTATATATATGATTTAACTTCCCAACAGATTTACAAATGACAGGTTTCTATCCATTACTCTTCCTTTCTCCTTTGTTTTACCCAACTTGCTTGCTCCCTATGGGTTGCGACTATGTCTCCTACATATATTCTGGGCTAGGAGGAAGCCTGTTGCCTGTTTTATTATGGCCCTTGAAGTAAGAATGGCTTTTATATTTTTGAATGGTTGAAAAAAATCCAAAGAAGAATAATATATTGTAACCTTTAAGAAAATTTTTAAAAAAACCTTAATTTTTAAGATAACCTTAAAAATTACATGAAATTTAAGCATCCATAAAGTCTCACTGAAACACAGCTGTGCTCCTTTGTGTATGTATTGTCTATGGCTAATTCTGCCTATTGCTACAGAGTTAAGTAGTAGTTGGAACCCATCTTTACTGTCTGGTCAGCCACAGAAACAGTTTGCAGACCACTAGTCTAGGTCACAATACAATAGAGAGTCCCTTTTGTGAGACAGAGGTATGATAAATAAGCTCTGGGATGCTAGAAACACAGTAGCAAAGGGGACAAGACCAGGTAAGTTAATACCAGTCTCTTGACCTCTCATACCAATAATGAGACAGATAAGAGAAAGATGATCAAAGTTCAGAGAAGAGACTAATATTATATCCAAGGCCCACTCCTAATAATTCATTTTTACTTTGGTCTTCTTTCACTTTATATTTGTGTACCTGCTCAATTACCTTAGACTGCTGGGTTTCATCTTTGTATCTTCTCCAATATACACAACAGAGCCTATGCTCAATGTGTCCTCAGAAAATATTGAGTGAATGAATGGAGGGAGTCTGGGCTATTGCTCATTTGCTTGGCACTTTTGTGCTAATTGAGAAAAAATGGAATTTGGGCCTACGCAGCCCCATGGGCAAATGACTTGACAAAAAGGTAATCTGGATTACCCCACCTCTTGCCCTCTAGTCTAGCACCTTGCATAGGAAAGTACTTGCACAGAGGAGTATGGTGACCTTGAATGGAGTAACACGCACATTTCTGTTGGGTAAGACCTTCAGTGCACATACAACTTATCAAGATTATGACTGACACTATCCTATACAGGTGGCATCTATTCTGCCTGAATGGCTCCAAAGTAGAGCAATGCAAGGTCATTGTTAGGCTGCTTGCCTCCAGCAATGCAAGCTGCTGGAGAGAAAGATAAGTCCTCAATATCCACATACTGATTAACTTTTCAGCTTAAATGATGACGAAATACCCCCTTTAGAGGAAAAGGTTATATGGCATACAAATAGCTCCTGCCAGATACTAGAGTTGTGTAGAAATCAGAGCCTATATGAATACCTTGGTGCTATTCTATTTGGATGCATGCCACAAAAAATAACCTGAAGTAGTGCTGAAAAAGTATCAATAAATCATCTATTTAGCTTGACACTGCAATGTACCAATTTCTTTTCTTTGTAAGTTTAAGTGCTCTTCAAAGCCCTAATTTGAAATGTATCCTCATGTAGGCCTAAAGGATGACCGAAAACTAGTTCTAACAAAAAATTAGGGTAAGGGGTTCAATTTCTGCTGGACTGAAATAACTGACGTTTCAGTGATCCCAATGCAATATCCCTGAACCTAATAGGATTTTGGAAAGACTTACATGAATTTTTCTATTATATTATTTCTTCCCACATATGTCCAAACTGCTTCTCATTCCACTGACTCCTCTACCCAGCCCCTTTTCCTTCTTTCTTTCCTCTATTAACTTATCCTTCATTTGTACCCATGTTACTCTAACGAGCTAGTTTTTATACTCCAGGTATGTTATTAAGCCCTTGATAGTGACCCCAGAATGAAGAGCTTGGTGATTAGTTGGCTACAGCATTATGTAGGAGAGAAAAAAGGATTCCCTGGTGTGAAAGAAACTTAGAACATATGAGCTTAAACAAAAGACCTTTCATATCCTAATGACCACTCTAAGGTGTGAGAACATATGCGGTGTACAGTGTCAAACAAGCTTCAGAACCTCTTTTGGTGGAAGAACAATGTTCTGGAGACCACACTGCACTGTATGGGGTTGGTTTGTTTATCCCCTGTTTTTTCAGAGCCAGGAGAAAGCAACGTGTCAGAGACAAAACTGTGTCAGGAAAAAATTAACAATGGTTATTTACTCATAAACTTGCATCAAGGGAACTCATTTGTAGTCACTTTTGTTTCAGCAGATCTCATAAGAAGGTGTTAGAAAGGAGACTGCATTTTATAGGCTCAGAAGAAGTACAGCGGTAGTCTTTGGTTGGCAAGAATTCTCCTTGAGTAGGATTTTGTAAGTGGAAAAAGCTTTCTAATTGGGCTTCAGGTCTGTTTGGCCTTTCATGGTTGACTACAAGGGGCAAGTACGCAGTGGGGGCCATCTTAAGAGAGGGAAAACAAGTGGAGGGGACCAGTGGGGTGCTTTGCCATTAAACTTCTTATTTATTATGACAGTCAGCTTCTGAGATGTGACAAGGGATCCGATGACTTGATAACTGAGTCAAAGTTAAAGAAAACGCTTCTATGTGGCAGGCACTGTGCTAATTCCCTAATGTCACCTTTCCCTGTGCTCCTGTACTGCATTTAATGACACCAGACTTCCGGGGAGACATTATCTTGTGCATTTACACATGTGCTGACATGGAACAGCTGTCTAAGTTTATGACAAGGAGGACTCAGTGTTCAGTCTCTAGTCCATCTGGCCTGAAACATCTTCCTAATATGCCAACTTGTTTCTTCTATTGAATCCTGGTGAATTTAGAATCTACAGGATTTGACATTATTATATCTTCCATATGTCACCAAAACAGTGAACTCCAAAGGAAGGCCAAATTTTGGTCATGCTGAAATATTGTTGAATCAATAATTGCTTGTGGCAGATGAGTTCTTAATTAATTAATTAATTATTTTTTTTTCCTTTTTGCCACACTAGTCTTTTTGGAAAGAGGTTTGTGTGTGGTTTGTTATTGTTTGATATTTATTGTGGCAGTATTTGAAGTATATTGTTCCTTAGGCCTTTGAAGTTTCTCACTAAATACTTCATGATGGATTGAGGTAACACTTGAAATAAGGAAAAAGAAGTTGAATTGTTCTTTGCTTGGCTTCCAAGGTTATTAATGACTGAGTTCAACACCATTTTTCCAACCACCCTATGCATCTTCCCCTCTCTTCTACAACTCGTACCTTCTTCTTCAGAAAAGGCATCTACCTTTATCTTACAGAAAATTTGTTCTCATTTCTATTCTGTTTCTGCCCTATTCTACTTCCTTTATTTCTTCTTGGCCTTCTCCTTCATTCAGACCTCAGCTCAAGCCTTTATGAAGGCAGTGTGGAGTAGTGAACAGAATAAAGAAGGCTAGCCCTTTTACAGAGAATCATTTTTTTGATTATGGAAAATTCCATACATAAAAGTAGAGTGTATTACATACTTGTCATAAATAATGGTCACTCAGCTTTAGTGTTTATAAACATTTTGCATGTCTTGATGAATCTATTTGTTCCTACCACCGTTGTCTGCCTTTCCTGCTAGTACAATGACGAATAGAAGCAGTCAGAGGAGACAGTCTTGGCTATTTCTTCATCTTGGAGGAGAATTGTTCAATATTTATCATTAGTTACAGTGATCATAGGGTTTTGCTGAAACTATCATATCAGATTGAGAAATATTTCCTCTTCCTAGTTTTGAGAGTTGTTAATGTTGCCTGGCATTGAATTTTGGCAAACACTTTATGTACATCTATAAGGAGATCATATAGCTTTTTTTGTTTGTTTTTTAGTCTGTTAAGTGTGTATTTTATTGATGAAGTGCAGACTAATCTCTCATTCTTTGGACAAACTCTACATGGGCATCAGGTAATACCCCTTTTGTATATTGCTGGGTTTGATGTCCTAATATATTACCAAGGATTTTTGTATAAATTACATTCCATTAGGTGTTTTGCTGTATTATAATTTTTAAATCAGCTTTTGGTATCAGGATAATAATATGGATACCACAGTAAGTTAGAGAGTATTCCCCAAAGCTGTTTTCTGAAATAGTTTTTATAAGATTGATATTATTTCTTCCTCAAATCTTTGAAATAATTCACTGGCAAAACTATCCTGACTTGAAATTTCCTTGAGAAGTTTAGGAAAAAATATAAATTCAACTTCCTTGCCAGATATAAGTGCATTCATTCATATTAGGCAATTAATATACCCATATTTTTCCTGTTTCTTGTCAGTTTTAGAATGTTGTGATTTTAAGGAAAATTATCTATTTAATCTAAGTTGTCAGGTCTTGGCATAAAATCATTTTCTTGTGCTCACAAAATTACCAAGTTGTAGATGAGCAAAGTAACTCAGATCTTTGAAACTCATGTCCAGTGTTTTATCTACTATTCTACTGTATGACGCAAATGTTTGCTTAATTAAGTTGATTAATATTTGTTGCTCTCCTACCATATACCCAAATTTTGCTATGCTATGGAAATGCTGATGATTATGATGACATCTTCTGGCTTCAGAAATCCCATAATCTGATATAAGTGCGAAGAATTTTTTAAATAAAATATGGGTTTTCTGATACAAAGTGAAAGGGCTATCATAAATTGAATATCCCAGAAGAGAAAGTGATTAACTAACTCTGGAAATAGAAGGATCAGGAAAGGGTTTATAGAGAGGGCAATATTTGTACTAGGCCTTAAATGAACTGCAGGAATATCTCAGGCATCAGAAAGTGAACATATAAAGGAACAATGCATGAAAGGAAAGATGGTGGTGGAAAGTGAGTGTATAAAGGAATCAAAGTATGAAGGGCAAGCTGTGCTCGAGGAAGAATGACAAATCTGGGCCAGTGGAACTGTACTCAGAGAGAGTTTAAGAGGCAGATGGAGGTCAGATGTTGAAGGGTCTAGTCTCATACATTGTCCAACAGTTAATACTTGGGAAGCTGGTGGGATTCTTTAAGTAGAGAAGTAACACAATCAAGATAAGAAGATGGATAAAACTGGCAGTCCCTCTCAAAAATGAATACGGAACCAGAGATGATTGTTAAAATGAAGATTCCTGAGTCCAATCCCAGACTTACTGAAGAGTCTCACTGGGAGCAGGCCAGGAAATATGTAGGTTGTGCCTCTCAGATGAGTCTTGATAGACACCATGATTAGAAAACGAATTGGAGTAGAACATCGACTTTCAAACCATCCTATGGGACAGGTTCTACTGAACTTTCTTCAAACAAAGCATCTCCTTTTTGATTTCTCTATTGAACATTCACATAAGATTTTAGGTTGACCAAGAATTTCCACAGCTAAAAACAGTTTGACAAACTATGGGACCAAAGGTTGGTGAAACTAGTGTTTGGTAAGTCATTTGGAAGTTGTGGCAGTGCTTTCTAAGTGCCTGTGAAGAGTGCTGGGGGGAATGGAGAAAACAGGGATGGATTCAGACATCACTTCTAAGGCAAAATTAACAAACCTTAAAAAGGCCTGCAGAGAGTGAAGAGGCAGAGTGACTCTAGAATTACTCCCAGTAACATTACCGGGTTGAAGTCTCTAGAGCCAATATTTGTGTTTTTCACTTTTTTATTTCTACCACCTCAAGAATGATGGCAAAAAAGCATTGTGTATAAATTATAAGATCCTTATATATTTCCAGGTTGCCAGTTTATTCACCATAAGCCACTTGCTTAGTGGGTTAATCCTCAGACTGATTGTTTATCAGGCAGTATTACCACCTCTCATTTTAAGGATCCTCAGTTCAGTTCAGTTGCTCAGTCATGTCTGACTATTTGCGACCCCATGAATCACAGCACGCCAGGCCTCCCTGTCCATCACGAACTCCTGGAGTTCACTCAGACTCATGTCCATCGAGTCAGTGATGCCATCCAGCCATCTCATCCTCTGTTGTCCCCTTCTCCTCCTGGAGCCAATCCCTCCCAGCATCAGAGTCTTTTCCAATGAGTCAACTCTTCACATAAGGTGGCCAAAGTACTGGAGTTTCAGCTTTAGCATCATTCCTTCCAAAGAAATCTCAGGGCTGATCTCCTTCAGAATAGACTGGTTGGATTTCCTTGCAGTCCAAGGGACTCTCAAGAGTCTTCTCCAACACCACAGTTCAAAGGCATCAATTCTTTGGCGCTCAGCCTTCTTCACAGTTCAACTCTCACATCCATACATGACCACTGGAAAAACTATAGCCTTGACTAGACGGACCTTTGTTGGCAAAGTAATGTCTCTGCTTTTCAACATGCTATCTAGGTTGGTCATAACTTTTCTTCCAAGGAGTAAATGTCTTTTAATTTCATGGCTGCAGTCACCACCTGCAGTGATTTTGGAGCCCCCCAAAATAAAGTCTGACACTGTTTCCATTGTTTCCCCAACTATTTCCCATGAAGTGATGGGACTGGATGTCATGATCTTCGTTTTCTGAATGTTGAGCTTTAAGCCAACTTTTTCACTCTCCTCTTTCACTTTCATCAAGAGGCTTTTTAGTTCCTCTTCACTTTCTGCCATAAGGATCCTACTGCTGCTGCTGCTGAGTCACTTCAGTCATGTCCGACTCTGTGTGACCCCAGAGACGGCAGCCCACCAGGCTCCCTCGTCCCTGGGATTCTCCAGGCAAGAGCACTGGAGTGGGTTGCCATTTCCTTCTCCAATGCAGGAAAGTGAAAAGTGAAAGTGAAGTCGCTCAGTCGTATCTGACTCCTAGTGACCCCATGGACTGCAGCCCACCAGGCTCCTCCGTCCATGGGATTTTCCAGGCAAGAGTACTGGAGTGGGGTGCCATTGCCTAGGTTTGCTTTAAAAGTAAATGTCTCGCTTTTTTTCCTTCCTTTCTCCGCTTCAGCGTCTCCAAATTCCGTCACCATGGCGGACCCAGAAATTGAAGTCTTGCGAAGCACCTTTCCATCTTACATGGCGGAGGGCGAGCGGCTGTATCTATGCGGGGAGTACGCTAAAGCCGCCCATAGCTTCAGCAATGCTCTTCACCTTCAGAGCGGAGATAAGAACTGCTTGGTTGCCCGCTCCAAGTGCTTCCTCAAGATGGGAGAGCTGGAAAAATCCCTGGAAGATGCTGAGGCTTCACTCCAGGGAGACCCAACTTTCTGCAAGGGGATTTTACAAAAGGCCGAGACCCTGTACACCATGGGTGACTTCGAATTTGCCTTGGTTTTCTACCATCGGGGCTACAAGCTGAGGCCTGATCGGGAATTCAAAATTGGAATTCAGAAAGCCCAGGAAGCCATCAACAACTCGGTAGGAAGTCCCTCTTCTATTAAACTGGAGAACAAAGGGGATCTGTCCTTCTTAAGCAAGCAGGCTGAGAGTATGCGAGCCTCATCCCGTGAGACAGCTCGTACACCACCCCAAGAGAGAGAGCAAGCGGAAGGGCTCGCTCAAGAGCGAGAAGATTGTCCGCCAGCTCCTGGGTGAACTCTACGTGGACAAGGAGTACCTGGAGAAGCTCCTGTTGGATGAAGATCTGATCAGAGGCACCATCAAGCATGGCCTGACCGTGGAGGATCTCATCATGACAGGCATCAACTACTTGGACACACGCAGTGACTTCTGGTGGCAGCAAAAACCCATCTACACCAGGGAGCGGGACCGGAAGTTGATGCAAGAGAAGTAGCTGCGGGACCGCAAACGCCGTCCCTCGCAGACAACCCACTATATCCTCAAGAGTCTGGAGGACATTGACATGTTGCTGACTAGCGGCAGTGCTGAAGGCAGCCTTCAGAAAGCTGAGAAAGTGCTGAAGAAGATACTGGAATGGAACAAAGAGGAGGTGCCCAACAAGGATGAACTGGTGGGAAACCTGTACAGCTGCATAGGAATGCCCAGATTGAGCTGGGGCAGATGGTAGCGGCCCTGCAGAGCCACAGGAAGGACCTGGAGATCGCCAAGGAGTACGATCTTCCTGATGCCAAGTCCAGAGCCTTGGACAACATTGGCAGGGTTTTTGCCAGAGTTGGGAAATTCCAACAAGCCATTGACACATGGGAGGAGATCCCTCTGGCCAAAACCACCCTGGAGAAGACCTGGTTGTTCCATGAGATTGGCCGCTGCTACCTGGAGCTAGACCAGGCCTGGGAGGCGCAGAGCTACGGTGAGAAGTCCCAACAGTGCGCCGAGGAAGAAGGGGACATGGAATGGCAGCTGAATGCCAGTGTCCTGGTGGCGCAGGCACAAGTGAAGCTGAGGGACTTCGAATCGGCCGTGAACAACTATGAGAAGGCCCTGGAGAGAGCGAAGCTGGTCCATAACAACGAGGCGCAGCAGGCCATCATCAACGCCTTGGATGATGCTAACAAGGGCATCATTGAAGAGCTGAAGAAAACCAACTACAGGGAGATACTCAAAGAAAAGAAGGAGAAAGAAAATGCCACTATGTTGGATCAAACACGGACAGCAAAGGAGAAGGAAACGAGGAAAACCAAAGATGAACCTGAGAAGGTGATGAAGCAGTGGGAGCAGGAGAGACAGCCTGAAGGTGTCTTGTCTAAGGAAACTTTGGGGGTCACAGCTAGGCAGCCAGAACACAGGCAGAGAGAAGACCCAGAAAAAGCCTCATGGAGGAAAGAATTGGGCGCGAAGGAGAGAGGTCCAGGAGACAGTGCCAAAGGACAGTTTGGGGAACCAGGCAGGACAGCACAGAACAGAGAGGAAACCAGGGAAATTTACAGGAGGCCTTCAGAACTGGATCAAAACCTTTCAGATGAATCAAGCCCAAGGGAATCAGAAGGACTAGAGAAGAGCCTTTCAAAAACTGACGGAGGAGAGTTGGAAGCACTTGGGAAAACAGAATCAGGAGAAACAAAAGAAATGGAAATAACAGAAAATTCTGAAAAAATAGAAAAAGATGAAAAGGAAGATGAACCCACTGAGTAGCATTAGGATCAGCAGGCTGGTGTTCACAGGGACCATGGAGGTCTTACTAAACTGGACATTCAAGCTGAGATTTGTCTCTTATGTGGACTGGGTCCCACAGGTCACCCTGTCTCTATTACTGTTTTCCCTTTAAATGTGTATCTTTCACTCTTACAAAAAAAAAAAAAAAAAAAGTAAATGTCTCTTTAAGCTAGAGAATGGGTAGGCTTGAACTAGAAAGCTATGTTGTTATAATGATTCAGTGCCAAAAATTCTACTCTTTTCTGGGACAGGGAGCCAAATATATAGCTCTGTTCTTTAGCAGGAAGAATTCATAATCAAAATAAAATAATAAAAAACCTTAGAGTTTAAAGTAAATAATTTTAAAAGTTTGGAAAGGAGACTGTTTTTATGATCTTCAAGTCTTCTCATTTTGTTTTGTTTGTTTACTTGTTATTTTTAAAGCAAGTGGACAGCTGGCTTAAGTTTGGCCTGCTGACCAGAATAGAGCAAGTTGGACCCTTATCATTTTGGCTGACTTACGGCTCAGAGGTTCCTAACAGCACCAACTGGATAAAAGAGGATCACAGGGACTTGCAATATTGGATTGTGACAAAGAAGTGACCCCTTGAGAAAATCGATCAAATATCTATCTGCTAACTTATATGAACAGGAGGAGCCATGCAAAACACACTGAGCTTTACTAATGCAAAATTAAGTAGATGGACTTATTTCTTTGGCATTAGTGAAATAGACTCCTCTGGGCAAAACATCCCGCATCATTAAAACCTTCATGACAGATGAGAAGAAATAAAAATCTGTTATTATATGTATCTATCAATTACCCTAAACAACACTGTTGATTAAATTTCTTATCAAAATTTAACCTTAGTGCAAATGCCTAGAAGGTAGTAGTGGGATCACCTCAACTTGATTCTTTCAGATGAATTTAAATGTACCAATACTTCAGGTCTCTGAATAAAAGAGCAATCAAGAAATCAGATGTTACCACATCACAGAGACAAGGTTTAGTCAGATAAGTTTCCTCCACATATGCCCTATGAAGGGAATCAGAGTACAACTCTGCTTCTTCTTAGAGATGTGATATTGGCAAAATTTCTGAATTTAGTCTTAGTTTCCTAATCTGTAAAACAGAATCAAAGCATTCTCTGAAGAATAAAGATGTTATAAATTATAAAAGACAAAATACATGGCCTCGTTAACATTCAGCAAATTTGTTTCTTAATGTTAGTTTCTGATTGCCAAGATGGGTGACCTAAAAGCTGAACATGGAAATGTTTTCGCTTGTTCTAGTATGAAGACTGATTCAACTATTCTTTTGAAATCATATTTCCCCAGGTCTGCAGGTTTTGTGGTTTCTTGGTTCTTTCTTCTAAATAATTTATGGAAAACTAAATTAGAACAATAACGATTGCCAAGAATTGTGAGAGCTTTACAATCTATAAAGCACTTTCATGGACCTTGTCTTTTTGGATCTTCACACAGTATTTTAAGGCGATACTTTTATCTCCCAGTTTATAACACTGACACCAAGGCTCAGAGTGGTAATAACTTATGTAAGATCATATAACAAATACTGAGTCCAAGGCACTCGAGTTTTCTAACTCAATATAAAATGTGTTTCTCTAATGTATCTGTTCAGAATTAAGTTCTAGGTAGCCATGAAACTTGTCATCCAAATTGGGGTTTGTTTGGGAGTGAAAGGAGGAGCTATTAAAAATTACAAGGACCACAGAGATAAAATGGGACTGTTAAGCAAATAGGAATGTGGGTCCTCCTTGATGAAGTTCAAATTTCATGAGACTGGATGGCCTCTCAATCAGCTTTATTTTCAGACTACCATCAGCAGATTAAAAGTAGTATTTTTAAACTGAAACTTAGAGAAAAGGGTTCTAGGAAAGGAAAGTAAATAGAAAAATATTTACTTTTTTGGTCATAGGACAAAAGAACACAAAATAATTATTGAATTTCAAATAGCATTTCATCCCCTTGTGGAAGAGACATATTTTGTCATTTACCCTTCCTTAGTCAGATTCCCTGGTATATAGTTTGGGTCAGTGGTAAAAATATCCACAGAAGGAAAGTGTCATACTCTATATTAACAAAATCACTGAATACACATTGAAAGACTTTGTCAAACTATAATAAGCAGGATTTCAAAACAACCTTAATAAGCAGGGTTTCAAAGCAGCCTGTGTTTGTTTAGCCAGTACATAAGGATCCAGAGCCGGTGGCATCACCTGCTCGATGAACATGAGTTTAAGCAAGCTTTGGAAGGTGTGATGGACAGGGAAGCGTGGTGTGCTGCAGTCCATGGGTTCACAAACAGTCGGACACAACTGAGCAAGTGAACTGAACTGAAGTGTCCAGAGAACCTACCTACAGGGATCTTTAAAGATTAAAGATTAACTGTATCTGTTCTCTATTTTTCTTTATTAGTAATGAGCCAAAGAAATATGGAGAATCTATAATATCACAACAGAACATATAAGGATAATGAAGGATTTCCTAAGAATCCTTCTCAATGAAAGACTCATGAGCTGAGAGTGATGTCAGTTGCCTATGGATGCTGCTGGGGGCCTCTTTCCTTTTTTCCTCCCTTTTTCTTCCAATCCTTGCTTCCTTCTTTCCTTCCCCTCTTTTCTTTTCTTATTCCTCCCTTGGTGTTTTTCCTTCTTTTCTCCTAGAGCCTAAAACTGTAGTTGGTACTTACTAGGAGTCTGATGATACATACTAATTGATCTATTCCTGAGTGGTTTTTTTTTTTTTTTTAAAGCAGCTGACCAGTTCTATAGTCTTTCAAAAATTATCCCTAGGGCCCTCAAATTCAGATCATCCTTCCCAGCAGGATGGGTAGCACAGCATAGGTCATGAAGGCATATCTGGTCTCTTACTGAGGTCGTGAAGAGCCATTGAGTATTGTCTGACAATCACCAAGCACCTCCTCAAGGGAGAGCCAAGGCACAGATGACCTGTTATTTCTTGGCTATTGGGAAATTTCTAGTCTTCATAAAAACAGAATGTACTGCTTGATCAAAAAGTTTGTTCTGGTTTTCCTGTAATATTTTATGGAAAAATCCAAATGAACTTTTTGGCCAACCCAACACATCTCTTCAATAAAAGGGATTTTAGGCCATGGGAGGGTGGGGGTGGAGAGAAGGGTGGAGAGTGTTTCTAAACTTAAAAGAGAAAGAAGGAAAAATAGGAAATAAGTAGCTGAGAAAGCTACATATTCCACTTAATCTGTCTCTTTCCCCCTTCAGTGACCTGACCAAGCAGTGAATGGAAGGGATCAGACAGGTAAAGCACCTAACGGAGCATCAACTTTCCTTGGGTTTTTGGATTCTCATTCCACAATTCCTCCTTGTGTAACCTTGGTTAGATGACCTAAACCATCTGTGAAATGAGTATGGCAAGTCTTCCTCTCAAGGTGTCTTCTGGGGATTAAATGAGGGGACACAAATAAGACCCCAGAATAGAGATTTGCACATAGTAAAATTGTAAAAAATTATGACATCATTCATTTTATAAGGAGATCATTTTCCCTTTGGTGTTCATGAAGTTCCTAAGAGTCATGCCTCATATCTAGGCTAGCCATGTTGTTCCTTAGGGGTAATATTCTTGTAGACATGGTCCCAAGGAAACCCAAACCCCAAATGCTCACCCCATATACTCATCAGAGCCCAAAAATTCTTCAGCAGGGAACAAAATCTCTCACTGCTCAAATGCCTACTGCTGCTGCTAAGTCACTTCAGTCATGTCTGACTCTGTGCGACCCCATGGACTGCAGCCTACCAGGCTCCTCCCTTCATGGGATTTTCCAGGCAAGAGTACTGGAGTGGAGTGCCATTGCCTTTTCCGTCAAATGCCTAAAGAGGGAACTACTCAGACTCTGGTCTGAGTCCAAAAAGGACTTAAAAAAGAACAATTGTGATTCAAAAGCCAGATGGTCTAGGTGTTTCCTGGGAGTGAGAACAAAGTCAGAAGGCAAGAGGGAGAATGCAAAAAGGATCACATCCCATGGTGTTGAGACAAAGCTGAACCTCCTCAAAATTACACTTACATCCACCTACCTCAGGTATTTCATTCACCTAAAGCACAAGAAAGTGTGAGAAGAAAAAAGTAATGGCAGCTCACAGGGTATTTTCAGGACAAAGAAGATTCCCAGGGCTGCAAATTTCCCAGGTGACACCTGGGGATAAGTTGGTGTAGGTGAATGAATATTCCATTGTTGTTTTGAGGATTTCTTTGTAAGTAGCTTGCTTCAGGTATGAAGGTGACGTCAGTCAGGAAAAAAACCCAAGTGAATCCTAAGACTTACTGCTCCAATTAAGCAGGAAGACACGTTAGAGCTTGAAAGATTGGGTAATAATTCATACCTGTTGTGCTTCAATAGTAACTCTGAGCCTAAATGCAGCTCACCCTCACTTAAGCATGAATTCTTTTTACACAATAGCTCAGGGCCTTGAATATTTAATTGCTTTTTTTTTTTTTTCTTCAAGAAGATGACTTACAAGGAAATGGTGAAAAATAATCTCCCTGGAAGAAAAAGTTCATACATCATGAAAAATAAATCTGGGTAAATTGAGTTATGAAAGATCTATTCCAGTATGAACCGAAGCTTTGAAGTCCTTTTCCTGTTCAAAAACAAAAACTCAACTTCCCAGATGATAAATTTACAGCACAATAGGCTTTTGGGTATCACAGGAGCCTGCAGTCAGTCTGGGCTTCCAGGTCATCCTGGGTTTAAACCTCACTTACTGTCACTCTCCCTTCAAAGTTCCTGGCACTTCTGTGCAGAGGAGGAGCTTTCAGAGGTTTTAAAAAATGTGTTGCTTTGGGGGAGGAAGTACCTTGCTTTTTCAGTTCACAGCAGCTGGCTAGTTTGTGTGTAAGCTATGCCCAGGTTCTTTCTAAGAAAGAATTCTTGGAATAAGGGCCTGGAAGGCCACACTCTACTGACCAGGAGGTAGGATTCTGTAAAGACTGTGAGTGTGACGTTTGGAATCCGACGGTCTGGGTTCAAACCCAGTTCTGCTAATTCCCTAGCAGAATGAACTTACTTATTCTTTGAGACTGAACTTCCTCAACTGTAAAGAAAAGAACATTGTCTGGTAGGGTTCCAGTGGAAAGTAGAATGGGGAAATGCAGATAAAGTGCACAGTATGTTGCGGAGAGTAAAATGAACTATCAAGGAGAGGTAACTAGCAGGGTTAATTCTGGGACATCTTGGACTGTAAAATACTTGAAGTTCTTTTGCCCAACAGTTGAACTGAACTACAATTAGAAGAGATTTCCTCATTTGTGTGAAAACGAAAAAACGTGAAGGCCTTCTAATGGCAAGGGAACAAGCTATTCAGGCACCAAGAGGAAACTGTGGTCATCGGTCCTCAAATAACTTGACTCTAGTGGAGGAGATGTGACTTGCACCTGAAGAACAATAATACCAAGTAGAAAGTGGTAAGGGTATCAGAAAATGTGGGTAAAGTATTAATAGAATTCAAAGGAGAGGGTGATTATAATACAGTAAGTTCCCTACATACGAACCTTCACACCGTGAACTTTTGAAGATGCGAACATGTGTTCCATCAACGTCAGGTATGACTGATATTGCAGCTGGCCCGGTGTCTTCTATAGCTAACTATCCCTCAGCTCTACCCTACCGCCTCTCCCTCCTCCAGCCAGCATCTTCTTACCTGTTCATTCAATGCTAGCCACTGTATGCCAGCTATTGTACTGTACGACTGCACTTTTTAGGTTACTGTACCAAAAGATCAAAAGTGTGTTCTTTATTTTTTGTGTTTTTTTAATGTATTATTTATGTGAAACGTATTATAAGTCTATTATAGTACAGTAGTCTATAGCCAACGATGTTAGTTGGATACCTAGGCTAACTTTGTTGGGCTTATGAACAAATTGGACTTA
Organism: Ovis canadensis; assembly: GCF_042477335.2. NCBI lineage: Eukaryota > Metazoa > Chordata > Mammalia > Artiodactyla > Bovidae > Ovis > Ovis canadensis. The sequence goes on along the minus strand of NC_091246.1, from coordinate 82,955,057 downwards.
CAAACACACTCAGAGCGGAACTCATTCATAGGTAGGGAACTTACTGAAGGAAGTCAGAGAAGACTTTGCAGATACGGACCCTGTGGTATGTGTCTCTGTGATCTTAATATTTTTACATTAGGGCTCAATAAATTCTATTGACTTGAAAATTTCAGGTGGAAAAGATTCACATTATACAGCACAAAAATTCTGGACATATCTTGAGAGTGTTCAAGTTCAACATGTATTCTCTGATTACAGTAACCTAGGGTCATAAAATCAGTATCCATTTAATATGAGAATCAAGATGGCTTTCCCCAGAGGACAGTTGGCTGTCTGCCCAGTGGTCTGTGCAGTCACATACTTTTACGAACTTCCCTAGTTAGAAAAGAAGGGAAGGGAAGTAGAAGCAGCAAGAGGGGAAGCAGCGCTAATCTCTTGTTTGTAGAAATTCTGCCTTCTGGCAAGAAAATCTCATGTTTTTAGGGAATATGGTCCTGGGTCCTGTTCTTAGTGGGTACAGTGAGATCCAGTCTTGTTCTTTCTCCTCTTTTTCTACACTCTTCATCCTTTCTCTCATTATTTGCCATGCTATGAATTCTTTTGTTCATTCATACATCAAGTTTCTAGTCTTAGAAAGAAGGTGACATCAGAAGTAAGATGAATAAAGCAAGATTCTTTGTTCTAATCATCCTAGGGAGGATGGCCAGGAACTGCTTTCTCACAGAACCTAGGAAATGGAGTTCCTATATAATGCCTTGAAAAGCTGACTTTCCCTCTCTTCTATTTCTACACATCCACACCTATAATTTTATGTGGGGCTTCTTCATACTTCTAGCTCTTCATGCTCAGTAAGAAGCTTTGCTTATATCTAAAAGTATTAGGATTTCAGCATCAAAAGTGATTCTTTCTGATGGTATTGGGCAGAAGAGGGAAATGAGGGCTGAGTTGGGAAAAACTGGTTGTAAACATATTTTGAAACAATAACACAGAAGTAAAGATAGCATATTGAAGATCAGAGACATTACTTTGCCAACAAAAGTCCGTCTAGTCAAGGCTATGGTTTTTCCAGTGGTCATGTATGGATGTGAGAGTAGGACTGTGAAGAAGGCTGAGCGATGAAGAATTGATGCTTTTGAACTGATGTTAGAGAAGGCTCTTGAGAGTCCCTTGGACTGCAAGGAGATCCAACCAGTCCATTCTGGAGGAGATCAACCCTGGGATTTCTTTGGAAGGACTGATGCTAAAGCTGAAACTCAAGTACTTTGACCACCTCATGTGAAGAGTTGACTCATTGGAAAAGACTGTGATGCTGGGAGGGATTGAGGGCAGGAGGAAAAGGGGACGACAGAGGATGAGATGGCTGGATGGCATCACCGACTTGATGGATGCGAGTCTGAGTGAACTCCGGGAGATGGTGATGGACAGGGAGGCCTGGCGTGCTGCGATTCATGGGGTCGTAAAGAGTTGGACACGACTGAGCGACTGAACTGAACTGGAAATTTGGTCTAGTTGTAGAAGGGAAAAATAAATGCAGTTTTCCATCTGTTCTCTACTCATAGAGGCTTCTAATCATGGCTGCTTTTTATATAGGGGGACCACTATTGACATGGTATATTGTGAGAGAATTTGAAGAGTATGAAAAAGGCTCCAGTCCAAAATAATTTCTTCCTTTGATCTCTGAAACCTCAAAAAAACAAACCATTCTTGTTTTAATTACTGCCCCCTGTTTGGTCAATCTTCTTCTTCTTCTTTTTTTTTTTTTTTTTTTTGAAAATGATACTCTTCTAGGCAGGATGAGAAATCAATCCCAAAATCTTGAGAAAACTCTTAGAATTGCCTTCCTCCAGAGTTGAGAAAGATGCCCAAACTTTGAACTCTGAATGTAACAAATTGGAGTTTTGCTCTTTGTATATATAAGCTAATCCCGTCCATGTGACTATGTGTAACTAGGAGAGTACAGACTATTGGATTAAATTGCACAGATATGATGTCGGGTCATGTCCTTGATGAAAAGTAAAAAGGAAAAGGAATATTTAATTGAAGAATAGTAGAACCTAAACATGTTCATGTAAAATGTATAGACAATTGTACCAGTTCATTATTTGGCCTCTGATTATCAGGATAACTGTCTCATTTGTCTCTTTCACTTTACATGTAGGGAGATGGTATTGGATTATAACGAGGATTGTTATGGTCTTTAAACCACTAATACAGAGCTTGTCCAGTTTTGCAAGTTAGATTAGTTGACAAGAGGCAGAAAGTTAGAATATATTTGCATTCATTGGTTCAGTGGAGTTGCTTGCTGAAGTATGTTGTACCATATTATCTTGTCACTATTTTGTAACTGACATATGCCCAATTGCCTTATATACTTGAGAAGCAACTGTCGTTTTATCTTGAAGAACAATTAAGTCCTCTGAAGGCTAAATGTTTCCAAGGAAGAAAAAAAAAATGCCAGACTACAGTTTAATTTATTGAAAGTTATTTATAATTTAGTACTTACTGTCCTGAAAATGCCTGTCCCCTTGGAAATATGATTCAGATGCCCTGAACTAAGGAAACATTTTCCTTTTTCCTGTGTAAAATATGAAACAAAAGACAACTGAAAAACACTTCATTAAAACAGTTCCTTTGTCCTTTTGACAATGAAAATTGAAGAGAGACATGCCAGTTTGGCTATGTGGGTGGTCCTCTTTCTATGCTAACCTTAACATGACCTCACAAAAATCACTGAAAGTTATTTGATGGTTCTAAAGATTTAAAAAATATGTGTTGAAAGGCAATAGTAACATGTACTGAGGGATTTCAAAATGCCATCTATTAAAAATGAGGTTCCAAGAGCAAAATGATTTGCCCAAGAACCTCTGCTCTGCCCAAATCTTGTGTCTTGTTTATTTTCCCATGTGGGCAAACCTTCCTGTGGTCAGGTCATATTCCCTGTTCACGTGATCCTGCCTTTGAAGGTCCCCACAGGCCAGTTTTGCCACCAGTTGCATGTAATTGGTCTAAGTCGATGTATGTATGATACATATCAGATGAACTTTAAATATGTTCTCTACAGGAGGGGGTGTTTGGGGGGGTGTTCAGTAATTCTAGAACATTCCTCATCTCATAACATCCTGAACTTCATAGTGCAGCACAAAGAGGGGTTTGATTGATGAAAATTAAAAATCAGATACTGTGCTTTGTTTCTTTTCTTTTTCTTCTGTATTTAATGTTTTCTACTCCTTTTAGTTTTTAATTTCCTAGGATTGCCTGAGGAAGGTCAGACTAGTTACCAGGAAAACTGCTTTCCGATTCATTTTTTTTTGCCAGTCAGACAGTTTAACAGTTTTGAAAAATGAAAGCATGAACCATGTATTTTGCCTTTGGTTAATATTTTCTGTTAAATGAAATTTGACATTTTACCCCTAACTCTATTTAAACTGATGCCATCCAAAAATATCATGTGTCCCAAACCATCAAAAAAGTCAATCTCTTTTTGTGCTATTATAAAGTAGTTTGGTTGTAGAAGAGCCAGAAATAATAAGCCAAAGCATTCTCGTTTTAGGTGATACATTCCTGCTAAGTAGCATATAGGGAACTTACAAAGATGTCCCTGTGAAGTCTTAGGAAATCTATCCTTACTGAAATGTCACCAGATTTAAAAATAAGAAAACTACTCCATAACCTTCCTGTGAAATGGAGTTACTGTAATAGTACTTCTTAGCACACTGCACACCTTTTGTTATTCAACTTGATGTGAATCATGCTTACAGAATGTTTGGCAGTACTTGGAATTTAAGTTCCCAAATGAGTATTCAACTTGGATTAATTAAGACTGTTATTTCATGGAGTATAAATACAACTGCTTATTAAAACATATTTATTGAGGGCAAACAATTATGTAATAGAAACCAGCTACAGAATATAATAATATGACTGATGAAAAAGGCAATTGATTACAAACGACATAATTACCGAGGGTTAAAAGTGATGCAATTGATATGACTTGTTATTTCTCAAGTAGGCTTTAATAAGCATTTTGATAATTATTTAATGTGCAATAACTCACTTATTACATCCAAACAAAGAGTTACTTCTCAACTTGGCTCACGTGGCATTAACAGGGCTTAAGGGAGTTGAGAAACTTATAACGTTACCCTTAGTTAGGATTGAGGAAGAACATTGACAAAGAATGTTAATTAAGTGTTACTGATTATATTTTATTTTAGGAAATGGAAAGAAAAAAACCAAGGTCTTTGACTGGAACCTTTTGCCAACACTCTGACAAATGAGGAGTCCCACACATGACAGGGGCCCCTTGGTTTGCATGGGGAGGATCTCAGACTGCCATTCGATTTTTCTGTGACTTGCTCTTTCCTAAAGAATTCCCTAAGAAATTATTTCATTACCATTGTCACTCCTGAGGGGGTTTACCAGAGATTAGTAGCTTTGTTTTAACTCTGGCATAAAATGAATATTTCCCCCCAACTTCCCTCCAGTTCCTTAGTTTCCACAGTAATATGATATGCACAGCAGTACTGAAGAAGGGGAGAGACTCAAAGAGTCACAATCAGTAATTTATGACCTCAGTTTTAGGCTATGGAAATAAGAAATATGTCATAAAGTTAAAACAGTGTGTATGGAATTAAGCCTTTTCCAAGGGTTTGCGGGCCCAGGGATAGGAGTTGGAGTGAGAAGGGGCAAAAAATTATGAAGAAAATTTTCTTTTCTATTTGGTGCATCAGAATTCATTATCAATAAATATTTTTCAAGACAAACAGCAATTTGCTTTCTTCAAGCAAAATGTTTCCTTTTTCTCAAACCTAGCTGTGAACACTATTCTCCAACATTCCAGGGTTTCTGGAACATTTCTTGGCAGAGGACTCTTACCCATTCTAAATATTACTAACTGCTCTTTTCCTAAAGAATATGTGGGAAAGACTGGCTTTTATCCAATGGTGAGGGGAAATTGTACACATGATTATGTGTGTGTTTGTGTTCCTAGAGGATATTTGTAAAATGCTTGCATCTAGGAGTATTTTTCTTTAAGATAAAGACATTCACGCTATCTCTGCTATAGTTTGACAATATGGAAGGAGGGTCCTGAATCTTAGAGTTGACCAAATAATTCAGAGGCATCTCAAAATGGCCCTTTACTGGATATTAGGATGCCCTTCCAGATGTTCACTGGATTTAGAAAAGGCAGAGGAACCAGAGACCAAATTGCCAGCAGCCATTGGATCATAGAAAAAGCAAGAGAATTCCAGAAAAACATCTACTTCCGCTTCATTGACTATGCTAAAGCCATTGACTGTGTGGATCACAATAAACTATGGAAAATTCTTTAAGAGATGGGAACACCAGACCATATTACCTGCCTCCTGAGAAACCAGTATGCAGGTCAGGAAGCAACAGTTAGAACCTGACATGAAACAGCAGACTGGTTCCAAATCTGGAAAGGAGTGCGTCAAAGCTGTATATTGTCACCCTGCTTATTTAACTTATATGCAAAATGCATCATGTGAAATGTCAGGCTGGATGAAGCACAGCCAGAATCAAGATGGCTGGGAGACATATCAATGACCTCAGATATACAGATGACACCACCCATACAGCAGAAAGTGAAGAGAAACTAAAGAGCCTCTTGTTGAAGGTGAAAGAAGAGAGTGAAAAGGCTGGCTTAAAACTCAACATTCAAAAAACTTAGATCATGGCATCTGGTCCCATCATTTCATGGAAAATAGATGGGGAAACAATGGAAACAGTGACAGACTTTATTTTGGGGGGCTCCAAAAATCACTGCAGATGGTGACTGCAGCCATGAAATTAACAGACCCTTGCTCCTTGGAAGAAAAGCTATGACCAACCTAGATAGCATATTAAAAAGCAGAGACATTGCTTTGCTGGAAAAGATCCATCTAATCAAAGCTATGGTTTTTCTAGTAGTCATATATGGATGTGAGAGTTGGACCAGATAGAAGGCTGAGCATCAAAGAATTGATGCTTTTGAACTTTGGTGTTGGAGAAGACTCTTGAGAATCCCTTGGACTGCAAAGAGATCCAAGCAGGCTATCCTAAAGATAATCAGTCCTGAATATCCATTGGAAGGATTGAGGCTAAAGCTGAAGCTTCAATACTTTGGCTACCTGATGCAAAGAACTCACTGGAAAAGACCCTGATGCTGGGAAAGATTGAAGGCAGCAGGAGAATGGGATGACAGAGCATGAGATGGTTGGGTGGCATCACTGACTCAATGGACATGAGTTTGAGTAAACTCTGGGAGTTGGTGATGGACAGGGAAGCCTGGTGTGCTGCAGTCCATGGGGTCACAAAGAGCTGGACATGACTGAGCGACTGAACAGCAACAATGATGGCCACAGTTTTTATCCTTTGAAGGGTGTTATGCAGCACAAATGTAAGCTTGATAAAGTAGGGTATGTGTGTATGTGTGTGTGTGTAGCAATCCTGTGCTCTTTTGTGTCACTTTTCTGTGGCTCTCCTCACCTACAAGTCTTAACAGCTTTAGAGGTATTGGATTCAGATTACCAAAATCATTCCCTTACTGTCTCTTGCTTACACACATACATGTGTGCCCATTTGGACTCATTCACTTAAGAGGTAACTGTTAATTGAGTCTAGATACCCTTCTTCCATTCAATTCATAATTTTAAAAAAGTATTTGTTTGGTGTTGTATTCCCCCTGGGCTCTAAGGACAGAAAAACACTGCAGTGGTTGTGAGCATTGTCTTTGGGTCCAACAGCACTGGGTTGGGGTCTCTATTTTAAATCTTATGTTTTTACTATCTGGGCAAACCTGTTTAAATGCTATAAGATACAGAGGCCAGAATACTGGGGTGGGTAACCATTCCCTTCTCCAGGGGATCTTCCCAGCCGAGGGATTGAACCCAGTTCTCCTGCATTGCAGGCAGATTCTTTACCAGCTGAGCCCCTAGGGGAGCCCAAGACTATTGGAATGGGTAGCCTATACCTTTTCCAGAAGATCTTCCTGAGAGTATCCTTGTCTACAACTCACAGTTGTTATAGACAATAAATTAGGTGATTTATGTAAAGCACTTAGTTAGCACAGTGCCATCCATAGAGTAAGTGTCCCATAAATTGTAGAACAGTTGTTGCTGCTGTTATTGAAGAAAAAGCCACTTCATATAATCACTGACTATCATCAGATCTATATCTAGGTGTGATAAGCTAGGTCAGCTTCCTCTTTCTCATCAGGGTCAAAGCTTTTAAGAGCTATTTTCCTCCTTGATATGCATACCCACCTCTGACTTCACAGGTTCAATTCAATTTTGTTAGCTCTCTCCAGGGCACCTTGCTAGTGCAATGGGCTATAGAGTGAGGAATAACCTACTCCACCTTTTTTTTTTTTACTTTATCCATATGTGAAAAATCTTCATTCTTCAAGATTTTCCTTGTTCATATGACAAATAGCTTGCTCTGAAAGTTGTAGGAGGGAAAAGTAAGGCTGGGCAAAAAGTGGAGAGGGAAAGAGGCTGACAACAGAATTTATCAGGGGCTGTCTTACTCATCTTTTAATCCTCACTGTATTTCCTTTGCCTGGGGCAGGGGCACTTAATAAGCTTTAGCCGATCTGAACACTGATCTGAATGACCACTTCTAAAACGTGCCAGACCATTGCCCTCTGAATTGGTTTGTAAGCCTTCCAGCATAGAAGGATACATACCTAGGTCTTCAGTGTGGCTCCAGGAGGAGCTGAAAGCAGGGCCATTCTCATTTCTCTCTACTCTATAGCATCACATCATAGAAACTGTGCGTTTATAGGTAACTTATTAAAAAATTGTAACTCATTGGTTTCACACCAACATAAGGAGAATGGAAGTTGTTTTGTCTTCTATTCCCTTTAAAAGCAAGTTAGGTGCTTATACATAGTATCAATTTATATGTGTGTCAAACCCAATCTGCCAATTCCTCTCATCCCACTTTCCCCCCTTGGGATCCACATATTTGTTCTCTATCAATGTGTCTCTATTTCTGCTTTGCAAATAAGATCATCTATACCACTTTTCTAGATTCCACATATATGGTTAATATATAATATCTGTTTTTCCCTTTCTGACTTCACTCTGTGTGGCACTTTCTAGGTCTATCCACATCTTTACAAATGACCTAATTTCTTTATATATAAAACAGGTAACTAATGAAAACATACTGTATAGCACAGGAAACTCTACTTAAGGCACTGTGGTGACCTGAATGGGAAGGAAGTCCAAAAGAGAGGGAATATATATACCTGTATGGCTGATTTATTTTGCTGTACAGTAGAAACTACAATATTGTAGAGCAACTATACTCCAATAAAATTTAATTTTATAAAACAAGTGATCTTAACTTTGGATTACACACTTCAGGAGTTCTGTGAGTCCCGTGAAAAGTATTGCCAAAAATTTGGGGGTATGTGCATTTTGTGGGGGAGAGGAATTCGTTTTAATCAGATTCTCAGGGGGGTTATCTGCCTTTACATTTCCACTGAAATTTACAAACTATTCATTGAAGGCAGGTATAAAGAGAAGTGCTCAATTCCAGTGAAAAAACTCCATCCATGAGAGTTTATCTCAATTGCTCATGCTTAAATTCCAGGTGTGGGAAGCTACTGAATTTTTCTGTCACTATAAATAATTTTTAAAATATGGACTATGGGTGAATATTAAATACTTGAACCAACTGGAAGGATTTGGTATGAATTAGAAATGAGACAGAGTGGGGCTATGAAGAAGGTCTCTAGAATGAAGTCACATTTTGGTGATAAGGAATATCTGAAACCAGAACAAATGTGTTATAGATTGGTGAGGCAAAGAGCTTGCCTCAACTTAAGAAGCATGTTTGTGGGTTATTCACCTGGTGCTGTCTCTCCTGGAGGCATAGCCAAGAACTCTGCACTCTTTAAAAATGTGATTCACTCTTAAGAAACTTCAGGATATTAAAAACTGCTAGAGGCAGAGTGGGAGGACTTACAGAAAGAGCCACCAGCAAATGATCCTAGGAATATTTTTATTTCTCAGCTTTCACACTGGGGCCTCTGCTCATCACTCTGATATTGACAGATGGGAGAGCCTACATTTCACTCAGGCAACTTTCACAGATATAGCTCAGGTTTCTGTTTGCTTGCTTTACAGAAAATACTAATGTGTGTTTTGCAAATAAGCTGTGTGAGCGCCTGTAAAACCTATTTCTCCCCGAGTGGGAAAAAAATATGGCAAGTGTGGCTCAGTGGAAGGTGTGTAATTCTTAGAAAAGAGCTAGGTCTGAGTACCAATTTCACTGCTTAACAGCTGGGTGGAACTGAAAGAGATTCTTGCCAAACCTCAATTGCTCCACTTGTAATTCAGGGATATTAATACTTAATTCTGGAGCTGTTATAAGGTTTGGTGGTTCACGTCTAGCTTCATGCATAGTAGGCAGCTAATAAATGGCAACTATTATTATCTTTAATATGAAAAGTATTATTAATAATTTATTTGTATGCCATTAGGCAATGAAAATTTTCATATAAGTAAATTTTAGGGAACAGAAACTTTTCTTTCAAAATGCTACATTTTTGGGTACTTGCTAAAATATTTATCAGGTAACTTTTCCTACTTTGAGAGTATAGGAATGTCACATTTTATCTTTTCTCAGTTCAGTTCAGTCGCTCAGTCATGTCTGACTCTTTGCCACCCCATGAACCGCAGCACACCAGGCCTCCCTATCCATCACCAACTCCCAGAGTCCACACAGACTCATGTCCATCGAGTTGGTGATGCCATCCAACCATCTCAATCTTCTGCTGTCCCCTTCTCCTCCTTCCCTCAATCTTTCCCAACATCAGGGTCTTTTCAAATCAGTCAGCTCTTCGCATCAGGTGGCCAAAGTATTGGAGTTTCAGCTTCAACATCAGTCCTTCCAGTGAACACCCAGGACTGGTCTCCTTTAGAATGGACTGGTTGGATCTCCTTGCAGTCCAAGGAACTCTCAAGACTCTTCTCCAACACCACAGTTCAGAAGCATCAATTCTTCGGCACTCAGCCTTCTTTATAGCCCAACTCTCAAATCCATACTTGATGACTGGAAAAACCATAGCCTTGACTAGATGGATCCTTGTTGGCAAAGTAATTTCTCTGCTTTTTACTATGTTCTCTAGGTTGGTCATAACTTTCCTTCCCAGGAGTAAGCGTCTTTTAATTTCATGGCTGTGATCACTATCTGCAGTCATTTTGGAGCCCAGAAAAAAAGTCAGCCACTGTTTCCATTGTTTCCCCATCTATTTCCCATAAAGTGATGGGACCAGATGCCATGATCTTCGTTTTCTGAATGTTGAGCTTTAAGCCAACTTTTCACTCTCCATTTTCATTTTCATCAAGGGGATTTTTAATTCCTCTTCACTTTCTGCCATAAGGGTGGTGTCATCTGCATATCTGAGGTTATTGATATTTCTCCCAGCAGTCTTGATTCCAGCTTGTGCTTCCTCCAGCCCAGCGTTTCTAATGACGTACTCTGCATTTAAGTTAAATAAGCAGGGTGACAATATAAAGCCTTGATGTACTCCTTTTCCTATTTGGAACCTATTTGGAACCTGTTGTTCCATGTCCAGTTCTAACTGCTGCTTCCTGACCTGCATAGAGGTTTCTCAAGAGGCAGGTCAGGTGGTCTGGTATGCCCATATCTTTCAGAATTTATTATATCTACTACTGTGGGCAGGAATCCCTTAGAAGAAATGGAGTAGCCAGCATAGTTAACAAAAGAGTCCAAAATGTAGTACTTGGATGCAATTTCAAAAATGACAGAATGATCTCTGTTCATTTCCAAGGGAAAACATTCAATATCACGGGAATCCAAGTCTACACCCCGACCAGTAATGCTGAAGAAGTTGAAGTTGAACAGTTCTATGAAAAGCTACAAGACCTTCTAGAACTAACACCCAAAACGATGTCCTTTTCATTATAGGGGACTGGAATGCAAAAGTAGGAAGTCAAGAAACACCTGGAGTAACAGGCAAATTTGGTCTTGGTGTACAGAATGAAGCAGAGCAAATGCTAATAGAGTTCTGTCAAGAGAATGCACTGGTCATAGCAAACACCCTCTTCCAACAACTCAAGACACTACAGATGGACATCACCAGATGGTCGACACCCAAATCAGATTGTTTATATTCTTCGCAGCCAAAGATGGAGAAGCTCTATACAGTCAACAAAAACAAGACGAGGAGCTGACTGTGGCTCAGATCATGAACTCCTTATTGTCAAATTGAAGAAAGTGGATAAAACGACTAGACCATTGAGGTATGATCTAAATCAAATCCCTATGACTATACATTGTAGGTGAGAAATAGATTTAAGGGACTAGATCTGATAGACAGAGTGCCTGATGAACTATGGATGGAGGTTCGTGACATTGTACAGGAGACAGGGATCAAGACCATCCCCAAGAAAAGGAAATGCAAAAAAGCAAAATGGCTGTCCGAGGAGGCCTTACAAATAGCTGTGAAAAGAAGGGAAGTGAAAAGCAAAGGAGAAAAGGAAAGATACACCCAACTGAATGCAGAGTTCCAAAGAATAGCAAGAAGAGATAAGAAAGACTTCCTCAGCAATCAATACAAAAAAATAGAGGGAAGCAACAGAATGGGAAAGCCTAGAGATCTCTTCAAGAAAACTAAAGATATCAAGGGAACATTTCACGCAAAGATGGGCTCAATAAAGGACATAAATGGTATGGACCTAACAGAAGCAGAAGATATTAAGAAGAGATGGCAAGCCTACACAGAAGAACTGGACAAAATAGATCTTCACAACTCAGATAATCACAGAGGTGTGATCACTCACCTAGAGCCAGACATCCTGGAATGATGTGAAGTCAAGTGAGCCTTGGGAAGCATCACTATGAACAAAGCTAGTGGAGGGGATGAAATTCCAGTTGAGCTATTTCAAATCCTGAAAGATGATGCTGTGAAAGTGCTGCACTCAATATGCCAACAAATTTGGAAAAGTCAGCAGCGGCCACAGGACTGGAAAAGGTCAGTTTTCATTCCAATCTCAAAGAAAGGCAACGCCAAAGAATGCTCAAACTAGTGCACAATTGCACTCATCTCACACGCTAGTAAAATGATGCCTAAAATTCTCTAAGCCAGGCTTCAGCAATATGTGAACCATGAACTTCCATGTTCAAGCTGGTTTTAGAAAAGGCAGAGGAACCAGAGATCAAATCACCAACATCTGCTGGATCATTGAAAAAGCAAGAGAGTTCCAGAAAAACATCTATTTCTGCTTTACTGACTATGTCAAAGCCTTTGACTGTGTGGATCACAATAAACTGTGGAGATCTTTTCTCAGGATTGTGTCATTTCTGAGACTATCAATGATGTATTATTGTATTCTACTATAACAGGAATACTTGCTTCCAGATTTTTCAAATCCCAGAAAAGTGACATGAGAGAAAACCAGACAAACAAAATCAACATGGAGATGGGAAAGTGACTAAAGAACAGTCCTTCCTTCTTAAAGCACAACCCCTGAGTTGAATAAACACAGAGAGCACCAAGTTCCGGTTGTACCTGCAGCGTTTACTGACCTCACCTTGGTTTCCTCCTCTGTAAGACTCACCTCATGGGGTCAGTTTAACCGGTAAATGAAAATCCACCTGGTTCACTAGAATATTCTATACAAATGCAGGGGACTGTAGCAATCACATTTTAAGAAAATTCAGAATAAAGACCAAGAAACAGACATAAATCAAGCAGTTCCTCTCCCTACTCTTCATATATTCCATTTCTAGATCAGCTTTTAAAATATTGGGGTGTAAGTGGCATACACCTGTCTTGTCCAGAGTAGGATGTCTGCAAATACAGCAGGGTGATGCCTTGTGCCTGGGCCATCTCACTCTTTTTCTTATGCCTTCTTTAACTGCTTCCTCTGCCATTTTTCAAAGGTAGTTGTATGTGAAGAGTGACTGTAGTTGGACATTTAACATAGTGCTCTCATGTACTTGGAACAGATCACATTGTGCTAAAGACACGAGTGAGAAGTTCAAACCAGACACCTTCTTATCTCCCAACACATTCTATTTTTATTTTGTGTTACAGCTGACTTTTTTCCTCATCATGGTTGTCTGGAATGCTGACCAAGTGTCTACTAAAGGTCCAACCCTCGGGAGAAAGTGATGATACCTCGAAGAGAAAGAGAGAATTCATCTCTCTTCCACCTGAACAATGTGGAATTCACAGTGGGAGCCGAGACAGTGCTAAGGCAGGGGACATCAAGGCATCCCATGTGTTCTTGGTTCTGATGGTCCCCTCTCATGATGGATTCTTCTGCTCTCAGAGTTGCTTTTTGGTTTTTGTTTTTGCTTCTTCTGGGTTCATTTCCTCTAGGAAGATACTATGGAAAATGCTATCATAAATTATAAAACCTTGCCCATTAGAGGATGAGATTAATAAGTGATGTTGGGAGGATTTGCAAGCCCAGGGTTATAATTTCCTCAAAGAGTTAATGTCTTATGTGTTCAGTCACTCTGTCATGTCTGACTCTTTGCGGTCCCATGGACTATAGCCCGCTAGGCTCCTCTGCTCATTGAATTTTCCGGGCAAAAGTACTGGAGTAGGGAGCCATTTCCTACTCCAGGGAATCTTCCTGACTTAGCGATCAAACCCATGTCTCTATGTCTCCTGCACTGGCATGCAGATTCTTTACAACTAATACCACCTGGGAAGTCAGTGTTTCATAGATGGTACAATAGCAATGCAGAGAGGAGCAAGAACCTCTCTCTAAACCTCCTCTACCTCTCCAACACACTCTCTCTCTCTCTTTCCGGGTCACTCTCATTGACCAGCTGTATGTCTCTGACCAATCATTCAACCTTTCTAGTCTTCAGTGTCCTCATGTGTAACATTGAGTTACCATTTGCATTTATCCCATAGTTATCTTGATATTTTGATAATGAAGTTTGGTAATGTATGGAAATTGCTTCATCTATTTCATACATTTTAAGAGTATTATTTTTTACTTTAATTCAAAATGTCCAAAATCTTCTCTAATCTATACCATTTCAGACAACTGAAAAGCTGAGTGGGTTTTTATGTTTCATTTTTTTTTCCATTTTTATTTTTTTAATTACTTTACAATATTGTATTGGTTTTGCCATACATCAACATGTATCCGCCACGGGTATACATGTGTTCCCTATCCTGAACCCCCCTCCCTCCTCCCTCCCCATACCATCCCTCTGGGTCGTCTCAGTGCACCAGCCCCAAGCATCCAGTATCATGCATTGAACCTGGACTGGTGACTCGTTTCATATATGATATTATACATGTTTCAATGCCATTCTCCCAAATCATCCCACCCTCTCCCACAGAGTCCAAAAGACTGTTCTATTACATCTGTGTCTCTTTTGCTGTCTTGCATAGAGGGTTATCATTATCATCTTTCTAAATTCCATACATATGCATTAGTATACTGTATTGGTGTTTTTCTTTCTGGCTTACTTCACTCTGTATATTAGGTTCCAGTTTCATCCACCTCATTAGAACTGATTCAAATGAATTCTTTTTAACGGCTGAGTAATACTCCATTGTGTATATGTACCACAGCTTTCTTATCCATTCATCTGCTGATGGACATCTAGGTTGTTTCCATGTCCTGGCTATTATAAACAGTGCTGCGATGAACATTGGGGTACATGTGTCTCTTTCAATTCTGGTTTCCTCGGTGTGTATGCCCAGCAGTGGGATTGCTGGGTCATAAGGCAGTTCTATTTCCAGTTTTTTAAGGAATCTCCACTCTGTTCTCCATAGTGGCTGTACTAGTTTGCATTCCCACCAACAGTGTAAGAGGGTTCCTTTTTCTCCACACCCTCTCCAGCATTTGTTGCTTGTAGACTTTTGGATCGCAGCCATTATGACTGGCGTGAAATGGTACAATCTCTTTAACAAGTGATACTGGGAAAACTGGTCAACCACTTGTAAAAGAATGAAACTAAAACACTTTCTAACACCGCACACAAAAATAAACTCAAAATGGATTAAAGATCTAAACGTAAGACCAGAAACTATAAAACTCCTAGAGGAGAACATAGGCAAAACACTCTCCAACATACATCACAGCAGGATCCTCTATGACCCACCTCCCAGAATATTGGAAATAAAAGCAAAAATAAACAAATGCGACCTAATTAAACTTAAAAGCTTCTGCACAACAAAGGAAGCTATAAGCAAGGTGAAAAGACAGCCTTCAGAATGGGAGAAAATAATAGCAAATGAAGCAACAGACAAACAACTAATCTCAAAAATATACAAGCAACTCCTGCAGCTCAATTCCAGAAAAATAAATGACCCAATCAAAAAATGGGCCAAATAACTAAATAGACATTTCTCCAAAGAAGACATACAGATGGCTAACAAACACATTATGTTTCATTTTTAATGCCCACAGAAAAGAAAGAAAGTCTGTAACTAATCATTTTGCTCTTTTTGTTTTTAAATTTTAAATTTAGGGTCACTGTGGTGCCTGATTCAAGACATATTTATCCAGATTTCATCAGAATGTATGTAACTATCACAACTGTCTGACTATTATTCCTGAAGTTAGCCAATTAGACACTATTGCATACATAAGTGTCTGGTAATGCAGTGGTTTTGCTAAATTCCACAATGTTAGAATAATATTGCCTGTATTTTGAGTCTGGCTAGAAGAAGAAGAGGGGCTCATAGGCTTTCCATGTAGGGGGCTTTTGCTGGAGCCTAAATACCACCAAAAATTAGGCAGAATATAGTAGAGAAAAGCCAAGACTCTAAAATAATTTTGTTTATAAATCCCCCATATGCAAGTCCCTGTGTCTATTGGAAGTAATAGAGATTTATTCTTTTTGAGATCAGGTTTCCCCTAATGTGATGTTATACACTGTTGGAGAAGATTGGTAGGCTTTGCAATTCATAACAATGTTCTTTCTAGAGGCCTGAAGGGTGTTGACAATGGAAAGTTTTTCAGCATGACTAATACGCTCTATGAATAAACTAGATCCTTAAGTTGTCCTCTGAAGGCCTGAAATCTTAACTAAAACCTCTTTTAGTGAAGTTAATCTAGGTTTTTCTTAAGGGCTATATGGAAATCTAATTCTTAAAAGTCTGATTTGGGATCCAGATTCAACTAAAATGCATTGGAAAATATCTAGGTCCTCTATCCTTTCCCAAGAACTTTCCCACCCCCTTGTCTCATTGAGTTGTCACTGGTTAGCCTCTCTGATCAGATGGGTATACCTGTGTGTCATTTACTTTGCAAACGGAGACATATTTCCCTTCTATGGTCATCCTGTTTTGTGTATCAACTTGAAAAATCACACATTATTTTTGCTGACCTGGACCCCACAGGGCAAAATCACCTCATGCAAGTTCAAAAACCGTTTCAATGAGCAGAGGCACTTTAGTCAGGACTGCCATGCTGAGAGTGACTTTCATGAGAGGTGATTCTCCAATACTAAAGGCATGTGTGAAAGAGAATGAGAATTCACAATGGAGACGACTACATACTTGGCTTATCTTCCTTCTTACATGATTTGAAAATAGTCCTTTAGCTAAGTAAAAGGGAGCGAAAGGAAAGAAAGCCTAGGCTCTCATAGCTGTTACTTTGGGGAGGAAAGCATGGAGAGCTGATGGTGTTACTGGATCAGCAGAAACACTGCAGGTTTGTCAACTGGAGGATCCTGTCCTGTCTCGGCTTGTTTTGGAGCTAGGACTAGAGCTGGTAGTCTTAACCCTGGGTAATTTATGTAGCTTCAGAAAGAAAGGTTGTCAGGGCCCACGCGATGAAGAAAGAAGGGGGAGAAAAAAGAAAAAAAGCAAACGAGACTGGGGACATGTCTAAACTTCCTCTAGCAGCATTGTCACCCTTCTTGTCAGGTAGGAAAAAAAAAAACAGATTAAAGCAAGTTCTTTGTTTCCAAATTCCAGGCTTGCAAGCGATGTATTATGATACTCATTTCAAAATATGGTTACATCTTGAAAGCATTTTTGTTAGAAAGGCATATTATCTTTAACAATGAGGCCGGGGGAGTTGGGGGGAGGGAGATTGGTGCCTTACAGTAGACTCTTAAAATACCTTAGCAGATCTAACTTTATATACATCTTTTTACATTAGCATTCAAAAATCCTTGGCAGGAACAATAGTAATGGTTCAAAGTTCAATTCATAATCATAAGCAGACTTCTCCCCACTTCCTTCTCCCCTCCCTGCTCCAGTTTTTGTGAGTGTATTTGGAAGGGGTGGAGAGAAGAGAAAGAGGGTCAAATTTAAACATCTTTCCCCCCCTCTCTTCCTCAGGATGAGCTCTAATTTCGTAATAGGATCGTTTTATACTCAGCGTTGACTACTCTGGTTCGGGTTCAGGATGATAATCGTAGAAAATGAAAAAGTAACGTTTTAAAAGCCCCGTCTGCTAAAGAAAGGCACAGTGCGGCTTTAGTAAAAGCATATGTTGCTAGCGGAACTTCACGACCACATTCAAACCAGGTTCTTGCCAGATCACGTTATGTTTCTAAAGCTCCTTATTTAAATTTCCCAAGCGAGGTTCAGATGGCGTGTTCTGTGTTTTTGCTCTATAGTATTGAGGGAGGTCCTTCGAAACGTTTCCCCTTAAGAACCGACTTTTTCTTTTCTAAATAAAAGTCCTAATTAAACCTAGTTACATTTGTGGGATACAGGACTCCACGCCAGTGACAACAGGGGAAAAAAAAAAAAAATCTGCTCTTGGCACAGTTGTGGGTCCTGATAATCACGGCAGTGGAGTGATGAGGCGAGAAACAGGGCCTACGGCTGAGCCTGCCAACCCTCGCTGTGTTCCTAGAAGAAGCCAGATCCCACGATGGTCCGTTCCGGACCCTGAAATACCAGCTCTCCAAGTCCCAGTCTCAAGGAAAGGTTGCCTTCACATCAGCCAAGGCCAGTGTATTCTTTCCTTCAAAAGATGAAACTGAAAAAGTCACTAACGTGGAGATGCTTACCATTTTCGGAATACCTTTCAGTGCTTTACAAAACCCGGGTCAGGAATTCACCCTAATTGAGTGTCACCAGTGTATCCAGAATGTTTGCGCTCACATTCGTAGAGCTTTCCTCCATAACCTTCTGTTCTTAGAAAACTTGATTCTTTTTGCTTCTTTTTAGTTTCTGTTGAACTGTTGTTGATGAGGTTGAGAGTTCTCTCTGGGCCCCTCTGGGTTCTTCACACCTTAATTATCATATCCTTGCCTACAAAAAATTAAAATGATTATTCTACCCCCACTTTCATCCCCGAGGCGTTGGTTGTTGCCTTGTACTAAGCTTTAGCTATTGTGATATGGACATCTTTCTGAGTCTCTGAGTCTGAAATACTGAGCACAAGCAGAGAAAGAATTAGTTCCTGTGAAGGACACATTCCCTAATGGGCCCTGCTGAACACTTAAGCACTGCAATTTTGACTGCCAATAGCCATATGGGTCTGCCCAGGATAAACATCTATCCCCTGAAATAATGGAATCATAACTCAGCATTTTGCTCAGAAAACAAAAGGATTTATTGAGAGTAACAGAATTATGGATGACACAAAATATGGTTTACTGAAACATAATTCTACAGGGTCCATTGTAAATTCTATTCTGTGAGGTCCTGATATTTATTTCTAATGTCTACCCCACCCCCTCCAGCTTCTCTCTCAACCTCTCTCCCTCTCCCCCCCTTCTGCCTTCCACCTTACCTCTGAACTAGGAATTTTTTTTCAAAACTCATACAAGGTAAAATGATAGTGTTTTCTTTTTTCCTTCTTGTCTAGATTTCTCTTCTTCCTTATTTAGGATCTGCTAATCTCCTAAATACTTTACCTGATTCGTATTCTCTGCTATATCCACTGAGCTTTCACATAGTGTCCAAATTGCACTTAAAATAGACACATTTTCTTTCCCGAGAAGCAGAATGATGTTGTGGTTATTAACACAGACTGTGTAGGTTCAAATCTTGGCTCTGTGATTTTGGGCAGTTTACTTAACTTCTCTGCAAAATGGGGATAGAAATCATCCCTAATACCTAGTAAAGAGAATTAAAAGGGTTAGTATATCTTCTTTGGAGAAATGTCTATTTAGTTCTTTGGCCCATTTTTTGATTGGGTCGTTTATTTTTCTGGAGTTGAGCTGCAGAAGTTGCTTGTATATTTTTGAGATTAGTTGTTTGTCAGTTGCTTCATTTGCTATTATTTTCTCCCATTCAGAAGGCTGTCTTTTCACCTTGCTTATATTTTCCTTTGTTGTGCAGAAGCTTTTAATTTTAATTAGATCCCATTTGTTTATTGTTGCTTTTATTTCCAGCATTCTGGGAGGTGGATCATAGAGGATCCTGCTGTGATTTATGTCTGAGAGTGTTTTGCCTATGTTCTCCTCTAGGAGTTTTATAGTTTCTGATCTTACATTTAGATCTTTAATCCATTTTGAGTTTATTTTTGTGTGCGGTGTTAGGAAGTGATCTAGTTTCATTCTTTTACAAGTGGTTGACCAGTTTTCCCAGCACCACTTGTTAAAGAGATTGTCTTTACTCCATTGTATATTCTTGCCTCCTTTGTCAAAGATAAGGTGTCCATATGTGTGTGGATTTATCTCTGGGCTTTCTATTTTGTTCCATTGATCTATATGTCTGTCTTTGTGCCAGTACCATACTGTCTTGATGACTGTGGCTTTGTAGTAGAGCCTGAAGTCAGGCAAGTTGATTCCTCCAGTTCCATTCTTCTTTCTCAAGATTGCTTTGGCTATTCGAGGTTTTTTGTATTTCCATACAAATCTTGAAATTATTTGTTCTAGTTCTGTGAAAAATGTGGCTGGTAGCTTGATAGGGATTGCATTGAATTTGTAAATTGCTTTGGGTAGTATACTCATTTTCAGAAGACATACGGATGGCTAACAAACACATGAAAAGATGCTCAACATCACTCATTATTAGAGAAATGCAAATCAAAACCACAATGAGGTACCACTTCACACCAGTCAGAATGGCTGCGATCCAAAAATCTGCAAGCAATAAATGCTGGAGAGGGTGTGGAGAAAAGGGAACCCTCCTACACTGTTGGTGGGAATGCAAACTAGTACAGCCACTATGGAGAACAGTGTGGAGATTCCTTAAAAAATTGCAAATAGAACTACCTTATGACCCAGCAATCCCACTTCTGGGCATACACACCGAGGAAACCAGAATTGAAAGAGACACATGTACCCCAATGTTCATCGCAGCACTGTTTATAATAGCCAGGACATGGAAACAACCTAGATGTCCATCAGCAGATGAATGGATAAGAAAGCTGTGGTACATATACACAATGGAGTATTACTCAGCCGTTAAAAAGGATTCATTTGAATCAGTTCTGATGAGATGGATGAAACTGGAGCTGATTATACAGAGTGAAGTAAGCCAGAAAGACAAACACCAATACAGTATACTAACACATATATATGGAATTTAGGAAGATGGCAATGACGACCCTGTATGCAAGACAGGGAAAGAGACACAGATGTGTATAGCGGACTTTTGGACTCAGAGGGAGAGGGAGAGGGTGGGATGATTTGGGAGAATGACATTCTAACATGTATACTATCATGTGAATTGAATCGCCAGTCTATGTCTGACGCAGGATGCAGCATGCTTGGGGCTGGTGCATGGGGATGACCCAGAAAGATGTTATGGGGAGGGAGGTGGGAGGGGTTCATGTTTGGGAATGCATGTAAGAATTAAAGATTTTAAAATTTAAAAAAAAATAAAATAAAATGATGTATAACATAAAAAAAAAAGGGTTAGTATATTTCAAATACTCAGAAGTGCATGTGGCTATGAAAGTCGCTATATTTTGATACTGGCTAGTTTTATTCAACTGCATCCCTCTGCAGAATCTCTGGCTGATTTTTCTATCTGCACAGCCTGAAGTTGTTTGTCTTTCTCTGATGGGAGTGTTCTGTTCTCTTCTCTTTGGTTCTGCCCAAAAGAAGAGTCCTGCCCCATGTCATGGCAATGGAAGAAGATGTGTGCTAGGTCCCTTTTATTGAGAAGAGTGGTATCCAGATTTGAGTTCAAGGTGAACTCCTTCTCCCTTCTCAGTCTTAAGACTTTTTTTGTTTTTTCTGCTGAATTTCTAGTAAACAGTTTTCCAGCAATTGTAGCCTTACCCCCTTCTCCTGAGCTAAGTTGTACTTGAATAAAACAATGCACATATGTGCAAGTATGTTTATTTCAAATATTCATTCCCTGAGCATTTACTTTATAACCACTCCTCCATCTTTGTCTTTTTAGACTCAAATATTTCTGTCACTTTTAGTATCACAGGAAGTATTGGAAGAATGTTTTATCAAGCTAAAAAAGTTGTAAAGTGTCAGGCTGAGAACCAGCCCCTGCTGAACTGTATGTGACACTGATGTGGCCTCTCATGAATTATGTACAGTTTAAGCATTGCAATATGCAGCTATAATCAGTATATAATCTGAATAAAATATTCTTAAGTTATTGATAAAGTATCAAGCATCTAAAAATTCATGTTATCACAAACAAGAGGCCAAATAACCTTTGATTTTGCTATGCATTCATAACTTGTCAGAACATAATAAATGGATTCATCTAAAGGAAATAAATTAATCTGAAAATATGAATTCATTTTCTTCACAAAATCATAAATATTTTACCTAGTATTCTGTGATATTTTAGGTACTTAAAAATTTATTTTTCTATGTTATATTTTAGCAGAGAGACATTGCATGCTAAAGGCTAAGAGAACAGTCTCTGGAATCAGATTTGCTGGGTTAGACAAGCTGGCTGCCTATCAGCATTGAATATTTATGTCAATTACTTAACATTTTAAACCTCAGTTTTCCCATCTGTAGAATGGAATTCATGATAGTACCAACTCCCATGGGTTGTTTTGAGTATTAAGTAAAATAATGCTTGTTGTTGTGCTTGCTATATAAATACAAGAAATAATAGCTATTAGGAAGTATGAGCAACACTGTCCTTTACCTTTGAACTTCTGATTTTGTCTTTCAGTCTAATAAATGTTAAAAATGTTGTCTAACGTCTCTTCTTCATGTCTCTTTGATTTGTTTTCCAACATCAGAGTATAAGCAAAGTTCCAGTATGTTGCCATTTCACTGTCATCTTTTGAGGTTTATTTTATATCTATCTCTAAATTTTTCTTCTGAAGTGCATGCTTAAAGAATCATGAGTCCTCAAGGGTGATGTGCATGCTCAGGCATAGGCACCATTCAGCTCCATATCCCATCCTCCTCCTGTGTGGAGTTTAAGATGTAAGACAAAACAGTTCGGCAAGACCATAGTTCAAGTTCAAAACATGACACATTAGGTAGGTGAACATAAAGTTATTCACATGTGGATACTTGAGAGGGTGAAACCAGCACTATTTGTAATAACGTTGGGATAATAGTTGTATATCCTGGGACTGTTTGAACCAGTGGGGGCCAATGGTCATCCTATGAATTTGTCTTTATCTACTTTTGTATAACAAATCACCCTGAAATCTCCTGCCAGAAATCAGTAACTATTTTGTTACAGTTTTGTGGGCCAGTAATTCAGAAATAGCATAGCTGGTCAGCTCATCACTGTTTCGTGATGACTAGGACCGTAGTTGGAATGGCTAGAGATCTTGGGATAACCTGACTGGGCCATATGTCAGAGCCCTCAGTCCTGGTTGTGAGCTGGCTTCCTCAGTTGCTTTCCAGATGGACTTTGCTGTGACTAAAATGGTGTAACTGTTGGGAATCAAAAGTGAAAAGAACTAAAGAAAACTATGGAGGTGTAGAGATCTTGGCAAAGGGAAGTCCAGGCTTACATATAGCAGGAGGCACCTGACTCGGCCTCTCCCAAAGCACGTAACACATTGTCATTGGTGATTTTTAAGTAGACTGAACATTGAATAAGACTAGGATTGAGTCATATATTTGGGAAAAAAAAAATTCACTTTGGATCCTTTTGACAGTTCATGAAAGGGAAAATCTGTCTGCTACTGGTATGTCTTTAGCATCAGTATAACCCTTGATGACTTCAGCCAGCCAAGCAGACAGGAAACCCAATTCCTTTGATGGGTAATATAGTTTTGCAAGAGCTGAACAACACAGTTTTATTTCCACTGTAACATTTTTCTCCTATTACCTTCTAGTTATGACAAGTAATAGTTCAAAAAAATTCATCTGTGACATGTCTTTGTTTTCAAACAAACATAGAGTAATGATGGTCGCACAGCATAGTGTACATCCTAAAACCATAGAAGTGGGGCGGGGTAGGGGCAGAAGTGTCTGCTGTGTGAAGTTTTGATGAGGCCAGAAAGAAGCGGGGTGGGGCTGGGGGCAGAAGTGTCTGCTGTGTGATGTTTTGATGAGGCCAGGGAGCTGGATGTATTTGGAGGAGGTTGATTTGGAGTGTCTTTGTCCTGTATCCTGATTCACAACAGCCAGAGGGTAGAGATACCCAACCCTGAGAGAATGTTCCCAGAAATAAGCCTTGAAGATGGAGAGTGGAGGATCCTAGAGCAGATTGTGGATTCCAACCTCACCCTGGGATCAACAAGGTCTAGGATGAGGGAAGAGAGTGGAAAACCAGTTTGGGTCCTACCTTCCCTTTCAAGACCCTGAAACAGGTCACTGGGGCCACTGTAAGTGACCTGATATGTTTACATGGGGTGGAATAAAAAGTGTTAAACCAGATAATAATTCATGACTGCAAATGGAAAATTTTAACTTTGATAACCAAGAGTGCCAGAGAAATTTTGAAACCTGTGCAGGATGTGATTCAGGCATCTGTTGGCAGGATTGAGAGATCTGATGTAGCACAGTGGGCAGTGATTTATGAAAAATAAGATGAGTGTGCTTTTACCCCACTTAGCTGAGACAGTTAAACTACTTTGCTCTCATCTAAAAACAGGAAAAAAAAAAACCCCAACAAAACAAAAGAAATATATATCAGCAAAAAATAGGGGCCAATATTAAAATATTAAATAAAAAGTACTAAGCCTGTGATAGAATAGGCAAAATCATACTGGTGGTGCAAGCATCATTAAAATTAGGGGAACATTAAAACACAAACAATGAGAGAATTTCTACCATGATGCCTAAAATGAATGAATGATAGGGAGTTATTTTTAGTGGTCTGGAGCTTTCTCAGTTCTACTGAAAGCTAAAGAACTTCTCTGGTAGTGAGGGAGGAGTCTTGACTTGTTGCTAGTTACTGTCACTAATAGGTTCCACTTTCTGATTATCAGAGAATCGGTGGCTGTAGAGTTGTATTGTGAACTTAGAGCATCTCTGGATCCTGAGGCTCTCCTGCCAAATGATGAGTTCATGTGTGCCAAGGAGGGCACCAGACTGA
Source organism: Ovis canadensis (assembly GCF_042477335.2). NCBI lineage: Eukaryota > Metazoa > Chordata > Mammalia > Artiodactyla > Bovidae > Ovis > Ovis canadensis. The sequence goes on along the minus strand of NC_091246.1, from coordinate 82,930,717 downwards.
ATGAGATGGGGTCCCCAGAAAAAATACCCGCAGTACGCTGATTCCATGGTTTTGGTCCTTGACTGTTTTTGTTCTGACTGTGTCAATTCTGTCCTCTATTCCCCTTATTTATTGCCCCGGAGTGTCCTTTTGTTTGATTGTTAAGCCCTGAGAGCTGACTGCTCTCAGGAATGGCCTCCCCCATTTGACTGGTAAACATATCTTCTGGCAAAGATGTTTTTATGTATACTCAGGTGTTGTTTGGGGGCATTGGAAAAAAAATGCCTCCCAAAAAATGATGTTTTGGGGCATTGGAAATAAACATCTGTGATGAGAATTAAAAACAGAATTTTAAAAGAACAAATTCTTGGTGCATATGTGTGCTATGCAACGGTTTTTTCCAAGAACCAGTTGTTCGGGAGAAGAGCCTGGGCTTCTCTAAGGACAGAGTTGAGTTCAAGTCCTGTCTCTCCTATGTTCTAAAAAGTTGACCTTAGATATATTATGTAACATCTAAGTTTGTCGTCTGTCACTGAGGGATAATGACTTTTCTTCTTTGTCACTGAGGGATAATGACTTTTCTTCTTTGGGTGATAGAAACTCACAATGAAACAGCATATATGGAACACACTGTCTAGTGCCTCCAGCATGGTTTATGCTCAAGGAACATTAGTAACCTTCCCTGTTCTCTGTTATAATAAAATCAACCTAATCATAAAAGAAATATATATTAATAGCTATAAGTGTATAAAGCATAACTACTATAATTATAACTGATATAATAAACATGGGTCATATTTAAAAATAACATGTATATTTCCTATATTTATTATATAAATATATACATACATATCCCCAAAATATCTTTGTTTTTTATATAGATCCCTATATTTTTTCCTGGTACATATCTGTTTATATTTGTTTTTTTAGGTAACAGTTGAGTGGTTTATTACTGTTTAACTTAGTGGGTGAAAACATGCTACAGCTTTACTTTTTACAAATCACTGCCCATTGTGCTATGTCAGATCTCCTTCTGTGGACAGTTTACTGAATCACATCTTGGGCAGATTTCAAAATGTCTCTCATATATATGCATGTCGCTCAGTCATGTCTGACTGTTTGCAATCCCATGGACTATACAGTCCATGGGATTCTCCAGGCCAGAGTATTAGACTGGGTAGCCATTCCTTCTCTAGGGGATCTTCCCAACCAAGGGATCAAACTAGGTTTCTCACATTGCAGGTGAATCCTTTACCAGTTGAGCCACCAGGGATGCCCATATATGTGCATATATATACACAAGTATACACACGTATATACACAAATATATGTGAATATGTGTACAGTGGGAACAGTGTCAGACTTTATTTCTTTGGGCTCCCAAATCACTGCAGATGGTGACTGCAGCCATGAAGTTAAAAGACGCTTACTCCTTGGAAGAAAAGTTATGACCAACCTAGATAGCATATTCAAAAGCAAGAGACATTACTTTGCCGACTAAGGTCCGTCTAGTCAAGGCTATGGTTTTTCCTGTGGTCATGTATGGATGTGAGAGTTGGACTGTGAAGAAGGCCGAGCGCCGAAGAATTGATGCTTTTGAACTGTGGTGTTGGAGAAGACTCTTGAGAGTCCCTTGGACTGCAGGGAGATCCAACCAGTCCATTCTGAAGATCAGCCCTGGGATTTCTTTGGAAGGAATGATGCTAAAGCTGAAACTCCAGTACTTTGGCCACCTCATGCGAAGAGTTGACTCATTGGAAAAGACTCTGATGCTGGGAGGGATTGGGGGCAGGAGGAGAAGGGGACGACAGAAGATGAGATGGCTGGATGGCATCACGGACTCGATGGACGTGAGTCTGAGTGAACCCGGAGTTGGTGACAGACAGAGAGGCCTGGTGTGCTGCGATTCATGGGGTCGCAAAGAGTCGGACATGACTGAGCAATTGAACTGAACTGAACTGATATATGTGTATATATATGTGTGTGTGTGTGTATCCCCAAATGTAAGCAATCAGATATGCAATGTCAATTGTAAATACTGAGAGTAATGAGAAAGCCATCTGCCTGAATTCCTATCAAATTAGGAATAAAAATTCAGTCCACTTCAGCAACTCAGAAATAAAATGAAACCAATCAAGGGCAGAAGAAAATAACAATGAGTATGCAGATATTTTTTTTACCAGATGAGTATAAAACTTTACTCCCTCAACATGTACCTTTGGAAGACTACATTGCCTTTAAGAATGTCAGTGCATTAGTAATTTTAGAGCATTTAGAGTATGACAACTCCTGAAATTTTGTCTAAAAGTCTTAGGCTTTCTCCTAAGTCTGTCCTGCAAATCTTTTTTCTTCCTCTTACTTCCTCCCAAATCCTCAGTGACTTGGACAGCTGCAAGGCCTTCCTCCCACTCCCCCATTCAACATAGATGGCCTTGTCCTTGGAGACCTCCCCAGCTCCCTGAAGCTGGCTCTGTCCAAGAACTTAGGTGGTTGGACTGAAAGCAGCAGAAAGTAGTCAATAATTAGAAAAACAGATTTTCAGCCAAACTGAGTAACTGTAGCTTGGAATTTCATATCTGAGATATTGGTTTCACTAATTAATTAGCACAAAAGTAATGGTCTGTGGGGGAACATAGCTTTATAAGCTCTTGACTGGGACTGTTAGAAATGAACAATGTACACAGGAAAATGTTAATAGTTGAGGAGAAAGGCATTTTAACCAAGTTTTATAGTATGTGGTTTAGGGTCCTCAGGGCAAACATATGCATTACACATCTAACCCCACACTGAGAGAATAATCCCTAATGTTGGTTCCTCTGCTAGTCCTATTAAAAATTCCCCAAAACATAAAGGCTGCCAATTTCAGACTGAGAATAAATGGCTCGTGGTTCCTTCTGAAACTGCATCCAAGATCCATGCTCTCAGTGCTGCACACGGAATCACTGGGGGAGGGCGGTCTCTGTCCTCAGGGGTGCTAGAAAAGCCCAATGCATTGATCCAACCCTATTTATTTCAGGTAAGGAACCCTAAGGCCGCTTTCTATCAGAGGTTGTTAGAGTAGGGATTTCCTGTTAAAGAAGGTCAGTCCCTCGGTTTGCTTTTTGTATAATGCAGTCAGAGCATGAAGTTGGAACCCCTGATGGGGGAATGTTGGAATGCTCTGCATTCTGTGAGATGCCACCTCTTGTAGAATTTCACACTGACTTTCAGCAACAGGGGAGGCTTCAGCCAGCCCTCAACACTGGCCATCTTTGCAGATGACTTAATGCAGTGTTAGTGGTCCTGGGATTCATGTGAACAGGCAGTCTCCTCTAACTTTAAAGATTAAGTAGTTAAATTCTCATGTGAAGCATTATCATGTAAAGCGGTATGGGGTGGAGATGTGGGAGAAGGCATGAAACAATATAGAATTGCTTCAAATCAAATTTTTCTTTGTTGATTTAAGAAAAACACTTTAGTTCTGAGGTCAGAAAACTTAGCATGGGATCTTGGCTGTCAGCTATATGATCTTGGATAATTCCTTTAGCTTTCCTGGGCTTTGACTTTTCCATCTATAAAACGGAACTGACAGTCCCTGTCCAGACCACATGGAAGTGGGGCTCAAGGGGAGGTCATGTTATAAAATGCTGTGCACATATCAGCTCTTGCTTATTATTTTGAGTGATCGAATGTCACAGGCCTCAATACTCATTCAAATTCTCAGGTGATCTCTGGTCCCTGGTTAGTATGAATTGTGCACATCTTCAGGAATTCTGAACACCTGCCCTGTGTTTTAAGTAGGTTTTAATAATTATACACAGTTGAACTAGATCTTAGTAATTATATGGTACCAGAGATGGTAAAATGAAGAGGACAAGTTGAGTCTGAGGTTACTTCATAATACTTTTTACCTCTTTATTAAAACTTGTGGCCCAAAGGCTGACCCATCACAGCAGTCTCATGGGGACCTTGCTTTTTAAATCACTTTCGGGCAGTCTCCATTACTCATCCGAGCTCTTGATATTATTGTCTATGACCTCTAGGTTATGTGCCTATGTCCTCCTAAGGCTTCTATTCTCCAGGGCATAAACATTTAGACACGTACTAGAAGCTCCTTAGTCAAATAATTCGACCTATAGACAGAATTGTATGTTTTATTTTTCCCCACCCATAACCCCAGGCTTGTGTTTGCCTGCAAACAGTGATATCCGAGCATGAGTGTAGAGGAGTTGTCTGCATTTCAGAATATAAACAATTATGCAAGATAGACACTTCAGGCAATTTCTTTTGAATGCTTTTTGAGAGGCTATGGCCTGACAACTACTGTCTGGTATTTTCACTGATTCTAAATTGGTCATAGAAAGTCTCATTTCATGAAAACACTATTCTAGTTCTAACTCCCTGCAGTATGATAGTGTCCCTTTAATTTCTAAACCCAGCTGATTGTCCCCCTTTGCCCTTTTTTCTGTGTGGCAAAGGAAAGTGTAATTCAGCTGTATATCATATGATAACAACTTTGATGCTGCAGCCCTTGGAATTTTCCCTGGGGTGTAGGCGAGAGGCTGACACTGTTACCTGTATACTTGGCTCTGTTTACAATGACAAATCTGTTGGATAAAAGTGTTTCTTCTTTTTTTTTTCCTACAAAATTCCTTGGTAGAGTATTGTTCTAAGTAACTGAGGATTTGATCCTCAGCAATGAAACTGCTGCCATATTTTATTTATGATGGAGTTTCAAGATTAGTAATTGTTGTTTAGTCTCTATCATGTGACCCCATACACTGTAGCACTCCAGGCATCCCTGTCCTTCACAATCTCCCGGAGGAGTTTGCTCAAACTCATGTCCTTTGAGTCAGTGATGCCATCCATCCTAATAATATACAGGTAGTAACTAATAGGACTAATAATATAGGTCTTAATTTTCCCAGCAGTTGCAAGGCTAAGGAAATAAAACAGTGTCAGGTAGTTGTGTTAGGCTTCGTATCTTTTAACAAATGGGAATTTGGAGAGTCTTCATTGTTTGAAGGCTGTTGACTCCAGGTGACTGTGATGAGAAAAAAAAGAAAGAGACATTCTTGGTGTCACACTGGAGGCTGTAAAAATATGTGGGGAGTTTTGTGTGTTTAGAGGTTAAAGAAATAGAACAAGCAGAAGATGGTGTACTTGAGATAAAATTGTAAGTTACATGGAAGTTCCTTATCCTGATATATCTCACATATTATTATGGTAAAGATATCTACCATAATTATTATTTACCATGATTATTATTATTTTTGGCAAAGATAAAGCACAGGGAATAGGACATGGACACCATACCATTTATTGTCGGAATATGGAGAGGTAAGGGGATGTGGGCTAAAGGCAGGAAGATGGCCAGTCTGGAGTACAGAGTATAGTTCTTCATTTGAGTTGGATGAGCCTTATAGGTCAAAATGGAAAATAATGGCATTGGATAAGGCTGGATAAGGGAAAATAAATTGCAGTTGTACTGAATAAAGACCTTTATTGTCAGTCTATGACAAATAGAATATAAGGCAAAGGAGACTGGTGCAGCTTTGTGGGTACATTCAAGAACGAAATGATGCAACAGACCTTTGACATCGCTGCAATCTTTCCCTTCTGTTCCAAATTGCAAATGAGTGAGTCTTGAGGGAATATTATTCCGAGAAACAGATAAAAAAGGCTTAGTCATCATCACCTGAGAAAGGCTGAGGGCACAACAATATAGCCATGCAGTAGTTTGCCAACTCGGCCTTGTAGTCATCTGGGAGACTTCTTCAAAATTGTCAGATATCTGGTTCTCACGCTACAGAATTCTTGATTCTATGGACCTAATGCGAGGCCTATGCTTTTGTAAAGCTCTAGAAACTATAACAAGGAATACACTTTGGGAACCAGTTTTCTGATTAAGGTAAAGTCCTGAACTGGGGCTCTGGATACCTGGTGTCTACTGCCAGATTCACTAAACTAGAATCACTAGAACTGGCCACAGTAATAACAAAATGGTTTCTTCTATTTCTCTTGGGACATTTTGTGAAACTCTATGTGATCATGTGTGTGAAAAATAGGCTATGTGAAAGTAACTCTTTAAACTCTGTTTGCACTATAGAATTAAGCAATTGGTCTCAAATTTTGTACATAAAAAGATGTATAACTTTTTTTCCCTCTGGTCTAGTGCAACAAGAAAAAATAGGGAAATCACAGGCTTAGAATTGAATAGGTGATATCTGCAATCTCGGTGTTTTAAAAAAAGATAATCTGAGAATGATGTGGAACTCTTGGGAATTAGAAATACAATAGCTTAAATAAAAAAAACCCGTTGAAATATTTGAATATGTGTGTTATTTGGAAATAAAACAGACATAATGAGAAAAAGAGTAATGAAATTAGAGAATGAATTGAATATAAATTATGCCAAAAGGGTAAAAAATATGAAAAAGAACCATACCAAAAAAAAGGAAAACAAGAAAAGCAAAGGGCAAATATTTTCCAGTTGAAAGGGCTTACTGAGTACTCATCCCAATGGACACTGAAAACAAAACAAGCATCTACAAATTTCCAAAGAATAGAAAGTAGATTCACACATAAGATGAATGAGGAATCAGATTGCTAGAAGGGTGGCTGACTTCCTAACAGTGTTATTGGAAGACAGGACAATGGTACCACCAACATTTTGAAGTAAGTGATCTTCAATTTATAATATTTTGCTCATAAAAACTGCAAATCAAATATAATGGTAGATTAAAGGCATTTTCAGACATGCCTGCTCTTAAATATTTTCACTCAAACATAGTTTTTTAATAAGTTACTGGAGGATGTTTTCTATTAAGAAAAAAAAGAAATACCAGAAGTAGGATTCAATATAGCTCATCAGAGGGGGAGGAAATTTGAAAGGGAAGTTACAGAATAATAGGAGTCAAAGTCTAAAGAGCAATGTATGTAGATTGGAGCTGGTGGATGGAAAACCCAAGTAGGCTTACCTATGAGGAAAAAAAAAATGAAAGTGATAAATTATCTAAGGACTTTATCAAAGCTTTTGATAGTTAGGGGGAGATTTAACTAGAAAGTTGAATAGACACATAGAAGTTTTTTAAAATGAGGGAATTGTTAATCCTAGGCAAAAACAAAGTGGTATAGACATAGCCTACATGATTGAGCACTGAACAATTGTCATATGATCTCACAGTGAAAATGCTGTGATACAACTATAAGGGGGAGGAGAAGAGAGAGTAAAAACTTATTTATTAAAATAGGACTAAAAAACCTAAATGTTGATTTTGATGAATCAAGGTATGTGAGTAAAGACATGTGGTTCTAGAGAAATAGAGATATATTTTTAAAGACATAAGTTTAAAAGTTAAAAGTGGTTACCTCTAGGGAGAAGGATATGGAAGATATGAAATAGAATGGCTAAGTGCCTTTTTATAAGACTTTTCAAATTGCATATATGCATCTTTTCATCAAAATCATGATTTACTTAAAAATAAAACATAAATTAGGGTTGAAAAAGATTTAAAAATACATCAAGGCTACAAAAAATAAATGCTGGAGAGGGTGTGGAGAAAAGGGAACCATCACATACTTTTTGTGGAAATATAAATTGGTGCAACCACTAAGGAGAACAGTGTGGAGTTACCTTAAAGAACTAAAAATAGGACTACTATATGATACAGCAATCTCACTCCAGGCATATATCTGGAGAAAATCATAATTCAAAAGGATACATACCCCCAATGTTCATTGTAGCAGTATTTACTATAGCCAAGACATAGAAGAAACCAAAATGTCCAGTGACAGAAGAATGGATAAGGAAGATGTGATACATATATACAACAGAGTATCACTCAGCCCTGAAAAAGAATAAAATAATGACATTTACAGCCACATGGATGGACCTAGATATTATCATACTGAGTGAAGTAAGTCAGAGAAAGAAAAATATTATATGGTATCACTCGTGTGGATTCTAATTTTTTAAAAAAGTTGACAATGAACATATTTGCAAAATATAAGCAGAATTACAGATATTGAAAACAAACATGTTTACCAAATAGGAGACATAGGGGAAGAGGCTAAATCAAGATCTTGGGATGAACAGACAGACAGCACTACACATTAATATAAAGTAGGTAACCAATAAGAACCTATCCTATAGCACAGGGAACTCTACCCAATATTCTGCGATAACCCATGTGAGGAAAGAATCTAAAAAATAAATGAATACAGGTATAACTGAATCACTTTGCTATATACGCCTGAACTAACAAAACATAAATCAATTATACTCAAAATTAAGATATTAAAATAATTATTTTTAAAAATACCTCAAGGAAATCTACCAATATTCCACCCTGCTTATCAGCTTGGGCACAGGTTAGATGTGAACATAGAAGTTCCCTTTTCCATTCTCCTTTACCTCTTTGTAAGACCAGTCCAAGGAGGGGAGACCTGAGGCTTACTCCAACTTCCCATTTCCCAAAGGAAATTTTTGCTAAGCTTATTTGTCCCCCTGCAAAATGTCACCAACTTCATAGCTTTGGAATCATCACCTCTTAAAATGCAGACATTCATGAGATTCAGTTCAGAGATTCTGACTCATGAGATCTGGGATGTGTTGATGCATCATTTTTTTCAAGCATGTGAGATGAATGTGATACAGGTAATCAAGGGGTCCACTTAATGAAAACTTGCATACAGATATTGGGATATAAAATGTTAATACTTTCAGAAATACATATTCATTTATTCATTCACACAGTATTTATTTGAGCTCATTTTAGCTTCAGACAATATACTAGGAGTTGTCAAAGAGAGGACGCATACTCTCAAGAAATTCATAATTTAGTCAAAAAAGGTAGGGTAAATCCTTTCTCCTGTGACTGGATCCCTGAGGTTGGTGTGGAAGAAATATGGGAACAGAGAGAGCCTTCCACCTAATAAACTACCTCAGTCTAAAGTCAGCTATGACCTTGGTCACAACTCCTTCATTAGGAAGAACTAACTTGGAAATCACACAGATCTGGTTTGGACCCCAAATCTTCTCATTCCTAGGAGGTCACAAAACCTTAGGGGAATCTGACACTTGGATGCCATAAAACCTTATCCTGCAAGTGTAGATAACTTGGAACCAATCATATGTTGACTACACTACCAGATCCACAGTAGGTCCTAGTTCAGTTCAGTTCATTCACTCAGTCGTTTCCAACTCTTTGCGACCCCATGAATTGCAGCACACCTGGCCTCCCTGTCCATCACCAACTCCCGGAGTTCACTCAGACTCACATCCATCAAGTCAGTTATGCCATCCAGCCATCTCATCCTCTGTCATCCCCTTCTCCTCCTGCCCCCAATCCCTCCCAGCATCAAAGTCTTTTCCAATGAGTCAACTCTTCTCATGAGGTGGCCAAAGTACTGGAGTTTCAGCTTTAGCATCATTCTTTCCAAAGAAATCCCAGGGCTGATCTCCTTCAGAATGGACTTGCTGGATCTCCTTGCAGTCCAAGGGACTCTCAAGAGTCTACTCCAACACCACAGTTCAAAAGCATCAATTCTTGGTGCTCAGCTTTCTTCACAGTTAAACTCTCACATCCATACATGACCACTGGATAAACCATAGCCTTGACTAGATGGGCCTTTGTTGGCAAAGTAATGTCTCTGCTTTTGAATCTGCTATCTAGGTTGGTCATAACTTTTCTTCCAAGGAGTAAGTGTCTTTGAATTTCATGGCTGCAATCACCATCTGCAGTCATTTGGAGCCCCCCAAAATAAACTGTGACACTGTTTACACTCTTTCCCCATCTATTTCTCATGAAGTGATGGGACCGGATGCCATGATCTTTGTTTTTTGAATGTTGAGCTTTAAGCCAACTCTTTCACTCTCCTCTTTCACTTTCATCAAGAGGATTTTTAGTTCCTCTTCACTTTCTGCCATAAGGCTGGTGTCATCTGCATATCTGAGGGTATTGATATTTCTCCCGGCAATTTTGATTCCAGCGTGTGCTTCCTCTAGCCCAGCGTTTCTCATGATGTACTCTGCATATAAGTTAAATAAGCAGGGTGACAATATACAGCCTTGATGTACTCCTTTTGCTATTTGGGACCAGTCTGTTTTTCCACGTCCAGTTCTAACTGTTGCTTCCTGGCCTGCATATAGGTTCCTCAAGAGGCAGGTCAAGTGGTCTGGTATTTCCATCTCTTTCAGGATATTCCACAGTTTATTGTGATCCACACAGTCAAAGGCTTTCGCATAGTTAATAAAGCAGAAATAGATGTTTTTATGGAACTCTTGCTTTTTCCATGATCCAGCAGATGTTGGCAATTTGATCTCTGGTTCCTTTGACTTTTCTAAAATCAGCTTGAACATCTGGAAGTTCATGGTTCACATATTGCTGAAGCCTGGCTTGGAAAATTTTGAGCATTACTTTACTAGCGTGTGAGATGACTGCAATTGTACAGAGGTTGAGCATTTTTTGGCATTACCTTTCTTTGGAATTGGAATGAAAACTGACCTTTTCCAGTCCTGTGGCCACTGCTGACATCTTTGCTGGCATATTGAGTGCAGCCCTTTCACAGCTTCATCCTCCAGGATTTGAAAGAGCTCAACTGGAATTCCATCACCTCCAGCTTTGTTCGTAGTGATGCTTTCTAAGGCCCGCTTGTCTTCACATTCCAGGATGTCTGGCTTTAGGTGAGTGATCACACCATCGTGATTATCTGGATCGTGAAGATCTTTTTTGTACAGTTCCTCTGTGTATCCTTGACACTTCTTAATATCTTCTGCTTCTGTTAGGTCCATAGCATTTCTGTCCTTTATCGAGGCCATCTTTGCATGAAATGTTCCCTTGGTATCTCTAATTTTCTTGAAGAGATCTCTAGTCTTTCCCATTCTGTTGTTTTCCTCTATTTCTTTGCATTGATCGCTGAGGAAGGCTTTCTTATCTCTTCTTGCTATTCTTTAGAACTCTGCATTCAGATGCTTATATCTTTCCTTTTCTCCTTTGCTTTTCACTTCTCTTCTTTTCACAGGTATTTTGTAAGGCCTCCTCAGACAGCCATTTTGCTTTTTTGGATTTCTTTTCCATGGGGATGGTCTTGATCCCTGTCTCCTATACAATGTCACGAACCTCATTCCATAGTTCATCAGGCACTCTGTCTATCAGATCTAGGCCCTTAAATCTATTTCTCACTTCCACTGTATAATCATAAGGAATCTGATTTAGGTCATACCTGAATGGTCTAGTGGTTTTCTCTACTTTCTTCAATTTAAGTCTGAATTTGGCAATAAAGAGTTCATGATCTGAGCCACAGTCAGCTCCCAGTCTTGTTTTTGCTGACTGTATAGAGCTTCTCCATCTTTGGCTGCAAAAAATATAATCAGTCTGATTTTGGTGTTGACCATTTGGTGATGTTCATGTGTAGAGTCTTCTCTTGTGTTGTTGGAAGAAGGTGTTTGCTATGACCAGTGCATTCTCTTGGCAAAACTGTATTAGTCTTTGCCCTGCTTCTTTCCATATTCTAAGGCCAAATTTGCCTGTTATTCCAGGTGTTTCTTGACTTCCTACTTTTACATTCCAGTCCCCTATAATGAAAAGGGCATCTTTTTTGGGTGTTAGTTCTAAAAAGTCTTGTAGATCTTCATAGAACCATTCAACTTCAGCTTCTTCAGCATTACTGGTTGGGGCATAGGCTTGGATTACTGTGATATTGAATGGTTTGTCTTGGAAATGAACAGAGGTCATTCAGTCGTTTTTGAGATTTAATCCAAGCACTGCATTTCGGACTCTTTTGTTGACCATGATGGCTACTCGATTTCTTCTATGGGATTCCTGCCCACAGTAGTAAATATAATGGTCATCTGAGTTAAATTTACCCATCCCAGTTCATTTTAGTCCTCAGCAAATGCCAATTCCCTTGTACTTTTCTGTTTCACCTCTGACTTGGACCAAGTCATTCTGTTTTGTGGCTGGACTGGCAGTACTTTAAGATGGTCAAAAGCACTGGCTTCTGTTTAAATCTCCAGTCCTGACTCTTATTCTGTGTACATGTGTTTGGTACATTGGTGAGTTATTGACATTACTGAGGTGCAGATTCTTTATTTTTAATATGGAGATAACTGTCATTCTGAGGGTTTGTTGAGACAAAGTATTTGAATTCCCTACAACAATCACATGCACTTAAGAAATGTCATACCTGAATAATACACATGTTTTTCCACCCTTTGAAAGGAATTAGAGAGAGTGTGTGTGTGTGTGTGTGTAAGTGTAAAAGCACAAACTCACAAATCAGTACACCTCTGAAACTGAGAGTCTTGTAGAGGGAGACCCAGGTCATGGCAAAAAGCAGAATTCATTGTTTAGGATAAGTTCAAGGTACAGTGGACCAGGGCCATTTCTCACCTTTCTTGCAAAGAGCAGCCTTTCCCTTTCTCCTTAGTTCAGTTCAATTCAGTTTAGTTGCTCAGTGGACTGTAGCATACCAGGCTTCCCCATTCATCACCAATTCCCAGAACTTGCTCAAACTCATGTCCATTGAGTCAGTGATGCCATCCAACCACCTCATCCTATGTTGTCCCATTCCTCTCCTGCCTTCAATCTTTCCCAGCATCAGGGTCTTTTCCAATGAGTCAGCTCTTCACATCAGGTGGCCAAAATATTGGAGCTTCAGCTTCATCATCAGTCCTTCCAATGAATATTCAGGGTTGATTTCCTTTAGGATTGACTGATTTGATCTCCTTCTCTCAAGAGACTTATCCAACACCACAGTTCAAAAACATCAATTCTTTGGTGCTCAACTTTCTTTATAGTCCAACTCATATCCATACATGACTACTGGAAAAACCATAGCTTTGACTATATAGGCCTTTGTCAGGGAAGTAATGTCTCTGTTTTTTAATATGTTTTCTAGGTTGGTCATAGCTTTTCTTCCAAGAAGCAAGCATCTTTTAATTTCGTGGCTGCAGTCATCATCTGCAGTGGTTTTCAGGTAGTCATTCATTTTATATGTTTATAACTAGACTCTGATGCTTCCAGCTTGATTATTAGGCTAAATGCTATAAAGAATATAATTGAAGAACAGGATTTCACTCCAAACAAGATTACAGCCCAATCTTTTCATATTTAAGTGGGAAGTTTGAACAAGGATAAGGTTTTCTGAGTGCCTTCCAGGGTTGGATAAAAGCTGTTGAAGTAGGAAATGATGTGGAAATTTGTAGGAATCAGTCCAAACAGGAAAGCCAGTCTACACTGCTCTATCTGAGAGCAGAATGGGTAGAGTGGGTTGGCCTACACCATTTTCCCTAGCCCCAGCCTCTCTGAAAGGGAGCTCCTGGCTGTGAGGATGTTCTGTGGAGGAAGAGGACAGGATGCTTGGGGGTCAGCCTGCCCTGTGTGGTGGTCCTAAGTTGAAGAACTGAGAGGATATGGGACCAAAGCCATGCTGGTGGACTAGGGGCATGGGCAGAAGACTCATTCCCTGTTTCCACATACACACAGGCACAGGCCTCTTTCTCACAAAGACTTGGGTCTGGTTGTAGCTGTCTGCTGCCTGGGAGGTATACTTGGCTCTGTAAATCTCAAAGGGGGGCAGGGTGGGCCTCAGATGAGAGAAGAAGGGAATCTGGCAGCTTCAGGCTGGCAAAGCAGACTGCGGTTCCCTTCCAGGTCAGTCCAATGTTAAATGCTCTGTACCACAGGAGTTTGTTCAGTCTGACCACAGAAGGGAAGGAAGCCGATGTTCAAAGCCAAAACCATATTCAAGAAAAAAGACTGGATACATAGAGATGTGTAAAGAAGAGGCAAGACAGCCTGGCAGAAAGATTTGGGATTTTACTTTCAGGTGACTCCTGGCTCTTTGACTTACCATCACCTCAGAAAGCTGTCCAACTCACCTGAGCTTCCCTGAGTTTCCTTCTCTAAACTGAGCTGATGATGCCTGTTTTGCAAGTTACTATGAATAGAATGCTCAGTGCAAATTCAGTACCAATGAGCCCAGCATGAAAACAAGTGTGTGTTTGGATGAGAATCTGCATTATAAAAGACAGTGGAATTGGGCTCTTTTTCTATCAAGTGGTCTTTTTCCAGCAGTGCTCACAATGTTGTATTACTGGAGTCATGCTAAAATCAGAGGGGCTTGGAAGGTGGGAGAGAGGCAAGAAAAGAGGAAGTGGAGTGATCCAATTAGTTATAAACTGCAGACTTCTTATTGTTCCCCAGTTGGCTGAGGTTCTTACAACCTGAACTGTGTGTTCTCATTTTTGTCTCTCATATGCCTGGCATGGAATTGCCAGTGGGTTAGTGTTAACTGACTTACAGAGTGAATGGGTGAACAAATAACCATACTCAACCTACCCTTGTTGTTGCTAATAATTACTTGGGCATCATCAGATCACAGGACACACGAGCAGAAGAGAAACTAACTGTAGTGTAATGTTGGAGGATCTAAACCTCAAAGACTTGAGATACGCAATATTAACTATAAAAACCCTGTCCTCGACACCAGGTTTAGAATCTCAGCTGGGGGCTTTGGGGCATGGATTTAATCTCTGTGTGCCTCAGTTGCCTAAGCTATATCATGGGGATAAGTACAGCACCTGCCTCATTGGATGAGGAATAAATAAATCACTCTCTGAAGTGCATAGAATGGTGTCTGGCATTTGGTAAGTGCTGAATAATTGTTACCTGTTATTTTAAACTTTTGAACATGGCATTCTGTGTACTGTTCCCCCATACTATAACACTTACACATTTTTCCAGATATCCCTAAAAATATTAAAGCTGTAAAGCAATAAGTCAAAGTAATAAATTTCTTGGTAAAAACTTACATATAAATTAATGAGCAGACCTCAAACTGCCACATTTCTAGGTTTGATACACATTCATGCAGCCAGCTGGAAAATGATCCCTGGTCCCTGGTTATCAGAGAAAATCCAGTCCCCAAATTAAATTATCCTAGTTTTCCCCACCACAGAGTGTAATGGTAGATAGGAAGGTAGTTTGTCCTTGCTTTCTTTCAATTTGATTGCAGTCTTCTTCTGGAGTTTTTTCTTGCTCACCTCTGTGGTGGGTCCCAAGGACTAGTTTTGGGTCACAGCTCCGAACCATGTTCTCCAAATTCAACAGAGGGAAAATGTACAGTTTGATGCTTAAAAATAAAATAAATGTGTTTGGTTTTATTCAATGGAGACAGCGTTTGGGCACTCAATGGGAAGAAACAGTGTGTACAAATTAAACTGTGGGGAATTAATTGTGTGGCATGTTTGGACTTGGGGAGATGGATGGTGTGACTGGGCACCCAGACAGGAGGCCAGGTTCATCTCTGAAAGGACTTCGGATCCTTCCATGACACCAACCACACAAAGGGGAAAAGGGCACGGGCTCCTCAGGACATCTATTCCAGGATTTGCTTGGAATGCGGTTTAGATAGAGAAGTAGAGTGGCTGGCCAGAACCAGGAACTCTACTCATTCTTGAGAGGAAACAGGTGGGGTGGGATGATGCCTTAATCAAGTGGAGCCCAAAACCACCAGGTGGAGGAGGCTCACAGTTCTTTGACATGAATCTATGCCACCCGCCTTGAAGAGAGAGCTGGTGTCAGACTTTTAAAGGAAAAGATATGTTTTTCTCTTTGTGCAAATACTTGGCTCAAAGCTCATTACCTTCTTGGTGCAGCTTATACACACCCAGAGATTCAGTCCCCAGACCTGGCTGGCTTCATCCCCATGGCCATTAAGAAAGAAGATTCCTTACAGGTTTGGAAAATATCCTCTCACTAATGTTTGAAAATGTGCAACTATGGGTGCATTTATTAATGTCTTTAGTTTAAAGAGTTTTAATACAAAACTTCAGAGTAATCTAACCAACCTCCACATCTGACTGCAATTCCCCACTAGCAGGAAGCTGTTGGTTTCTTGGAACATGCACAGGCTGTGGAATCAAATTAACCTGGGTTGGAAACCCAGTTATACCCCTAACTGTTTCTTTTTTTTTTTTTTGGTTCTTAATCTCTCTGATACTCAGTTTCCTAATGGGTAAAAGGAGAATAGTAATAGCCTATTTAGTTGGTTTTTTTCTTTTTTTTTTTGGTTTTGTGTATGTGAGTGTGTGTCTGTGAAGATGAGATATTTTTATGTAGCACAAGAACCTAGCAGAATACCTGGCACATAGTAACCAGTCAATTATTAACTAGAACTTTGAGATCAAGTGAAGTGTTTCATGGTACACACATTCCATAATCCCCTTTTTGATATTTTTGGGGTCCATACAATTTCCATGGAACCACTGGAGAAAAACTCTTTGGAGCTCCTTTCCAGACTGGCATGGAGCCTTGGCTGGTTGCCATCACCTCTCCTTAAGGACCGCCCTCATCTCTCGGCTCAGCCTGTGGAAAGTCTGCAGTGAACAGAGCAGAGATCCTGGGGAGAATGGGCAGTGTTTCACTGACATCTTAAGTTGCATGCTGGGGAAATGAGAAAATAACTGTGCATTCCTGGCTTCTCCCTCAGACTGCGAGCCACCCTCCCCCAGTGCTTTTATTTAGAAACTTTGTTCATTGTCTTCTGGTTTCTCATCATGTCTATTTTCCACCACCTGGCTGTTGATGTGCACATCTGAACGATTATGTGTATGTTAATGATCTCCAGGACCCTGGTGGCTAGTAATTAAATATTGCTAACTGTAGGATTGTGTGACACCTCCACGCCTGGTGAAAAGATCTGGGAACAACACTGCTCCTCGTGCTCTCATACCTGTCCCTGGCCCTAGATTCTGCTGATTTTGTCCCGGGTTAGAAATGTCAGGTCACCTGATATGCCCCTGGAGTTCTTTTAGTAAGGATTGGTTTTCTTGAGGGAAAAACTGGCCATGATCTGAAATGTTTTTGTTAAAAGTATTTACTATAGAGTTCAAGCATGCCCTTATCTGGAGGGAGGCTGAGATATATATACATATATTTCAGAAATCATTTCATTCCCCCAGCTTCAAACCTCTCTTCTCTGTTTCCTTACAAACTCTCCAAAGATAACTTCATGAGAACGCATCTTCAAGAGATGTTTATTGTCTATGATTTAGAAAGTACATTCAAACAGGTGTAGAACTAGTGTGGGGTTTGGACTCAGACCACGGTTTAAATCCTAGGGCTCCCCTAAATAGTTACATGAATTTGAGCACACTATCTAAAATTTCTGAACCTCTGTTCCTTTGATTAACACTCCAATTTGAAACACAAATGTGTGGTTAAACTATTAAATATACATAAATAAAGCAGATAACAAGAGAACTTTAAATAGTAGCTCCTTGTCTTCATTATTGTTTCCTTTATTGATTCATTCTAGTTTTGTTTTTGATCTTTATAGGAGTACAGTTGATTTGCAATATTGTGTTTCTGCTGTATCTCAAAGTGAATCGATTATACATCTACATACATCCATCCTTTTTTAGACTCTTTTCCCATATAGGTCCTTACAGAGTATTGAGTAGAGTTCCCTGCACTGTAGAGTAGGTTTCTATTAGTTACCTATTTTATGTGTGTGCTTGAACTTAGTCACTCAGTTGTGTCTGACTCTTTGCACCCCCAAAGACTGCAACTGGCCAGGCTCCTCTGTCCATGGAGATTTCCAGGCAAGAATATTGGAGTTGAGTGGGTTTCCAGTTCCTCCTCCAGGGGATCTTCCCAACCCAGGGACCAAACCCATGTCTCCTGCATTGGTGGGCAGATTCTTTATCACTGAGCCATCTGGGAAGCATTTTATAGATAGTAGTGTGTATATGTCAATGATTCATCTTAGTTTTGTAAAATCCACACACACATGTATACCATTTTACATGAAGCAATTAAACAAAATATCTCAGAGAATCAAGAACTCTGTCTGAAAGCTACTTTCTTCCTGGCAAAGGGCAAACAGATCTATAGAGTGTCCTCTGTTGGAAGAAGGAGCATTTGTTTCCCATCATTTCTGGGTTTCACCACTTTGCAAGTCCAATACTAACAGAAATTAATGCAATGGCAAACAGAAAGGATTACAGCAATAACAATTACACAATGCACTTTCAAAGTTGAATTTTGAGCCTTGCAGATATAGCCTAGAGGTCAGTGAGCCTTGTTGCCAAAACTGCCTTCACAAGACTTGGGAATAATCATCTGCTATTCCCTGAAGAACATGACTGCAGGATCGAGGGTCCTTACTATTGACTGTGACTTTGGACCATCTGAGAAGTACAGTCACCTCCTCCATTTAAATGCAGGAAGAAATGTGGGTGGGGGGTGAGTAGTATTATTCAATCTCAGTTCATTGGTTAGAATTCATAGGCACAACAAGGTTAATTACTGAGTCTAACCTAATTTCAGAGAAATGTTATACTATTGGAGAAACAAAGATTATAGATCTAACCCGCTCAATTTTCTATCTAAAAGGATATGTCCCAAAGCCATAGGTCTTTGCAAGGAGATGATGATGGCTTTCTGGGAGTTCCCTATACTCCCAACCAGGCTCTCCTGCCTTATGGTTTGTGCTCACACTCCGCATGCCCACTTTGCAAGGCTCTGTTCTAACAGTTCCCTAGAGAAATTACCTCTTCTTCCATAGCACAAAGTTTTTCTGCTTTTTGAGTACCCTGGGCTTTAGTGAGGCGGGTAATTAATTCTTGCTGTCCTCCAAAGTGGGAGCAGGACAAAGAAGGATGGACTTCAGTCCTGTGAGTGCATGTAAGAGTGAAGTGAGTGAAGTCGTTCAGTCACATCCGACTCTTTGTGAACCTGTGGACTGCAGCCTAACAGGCTCCTCTGTCCATGGGATTCTTCAGGCAAGAATACTGGAGTGGGTTGCCATTTTCTTCTCCAGGGGATCTTCCTGACCCAAGGATCAAACCCCAGTCTCCTGCACTGCAGGCAGATCCTTCCCCTCTGAGCTACCAGGGAAGCCAACTGAGGGTAAGTTCAGTTCAGTCCAGTTCAGTTGCTCAGTCGTGTCCAACTCTTAGTGACCCTGTGGACTGCAGCACGTCAGGCCTTCCTGTCCACTACCAGTTCAAACTCATGTCCACTGAGTTGGTGATACCATCCAACCATCTCATTCCCTGTTGTCCCCTTCTCCTCTCACCTTCAATCTTTCACAGCATCAGGGTCTTTTCAAATGAGTCAGTTCTTTGCATCAAGTGGCCAAAGTATTGGAGTGAGGGTAAGCATGGATGCAAATTCAAGCTTCTCTTCAAACTTTCCAACAGGTACATGCTGGCTTCCTTACTAGTGGAGCTATCAAATATTTTCTCAAAGGTAAATAATTTTTTTTCTGAAAGTCAGGATCCTCTATATTGATAAAATGATATTTCTTCTCTTATCAAAGCACAGGACTTGTTCTTTGAAACAACGATCTTCATCTTTTGCCTGGAATGGTGTGTGATTGTCCCTTCTGACCTTGAGTCAGTATGATCTGATGTTACAGTGATAAATTAGTTTGATGAATACTCTCCCTGTTTAATCAAGGTTTGGAACCAGTTTCTGTTGAATTTTTTTTTTTGTAATGAAGAGTTGTATTGTGGTGGTGTCACCTACTCCATTCTTAATTTCCAATACAAGGTTAATTTTGATTAGATATGTTACCTTTTAGACAAAAAATTGATTGGTTCCAGGGAGCTAGTATAGATCAGAAGGGATGTAGGCTCATAGGTCAAAGATGATTAACATATAACATAAAATCCAAACTATCAAATTTTATCACTGTACTATTATCATATCTGTACTATTCAAGAAAAATCAGCAAGTTGATTTTGGCCCAAGATCTAAGAGAGCCTAGTTCTTATTCTGGAGTATAAGACATGGTAGCACTTTTCATCGGGCAAATCTTTTTGGTGGAATTTCATTGTCAGCCCTGAGGGTTCAGAAATGATGGTAAATAAGGATCTTTAATTATAGGTCAGTCTTGAGCTGCAGAACTAAGATATGAGATGGACTGATTCCAATTAAGAGTTTAACCAATACTTTAGAAAGATGAGATTCATAGTTAAGGACAGATTCTCACTGTATTGATGACTTTATGATTTTTTTTCCATGTGTACACATATATTTAAGCACTAAGTAGCTATTTGGAGGAGAAGGAAATGGCAACCCACTTCAGTGTTCTTGCCTGGAGAATCCCATGGACAGGGGAGCCTGGTGGGCTGCCATTGATGGGGTCACACAGAGTTGGACACGACTAAAGTGACTTAGCAGCAGCAGCTATTTGGAGAGGCAGTAAAGCACCCAAATTGGCTTGGCCAGACCTCAATTCAAATCCCAATCTTGCCATTTACTTGTTACATTGGGTATTTTAGTCATTGAAGCTTTTTTTTTTTTTTTAAACATATCAACAGTGGAGATAACACTGAGATTTTTATAAAGGTTTAGTAAAATAATGTACACAAAGTACTCACCACAGTGAGTGCCATGCTGTTTAGGGTAAATGGCAAGTATATCTACACTTTCAGTAAGTCAAACATACAGTTAATTCAATAGAGTGGGGTCAGTCTTTTACAATAACACATTTAATGTCTCAAACTGAAGGAAATAAGCTTTGCAGTTATTCTTAAGGAGATTCCAGAGTCAGATGGATCCTTGTGACAATTATATCTCAGATCACAATGTGTGGAGTGGGAAGACCAAGTCATGGGTCTCTAAAATTTTTCAGAACATTGAATGTAGGTCAGTAACACGAGACAATCCTCTCTTGGGCCTCTCGTGTTTCTGCGTGTTTTGCACGCAGAGGCACTGATTGCCTTGACTCTGAACCCTGTTTATAAAGATGTTTGTATAGTGAGCAGTCTTAGAAGATACAGTAGCTCACTGCTGATTGAGGGGCACGTTTCCTTACAGTTCAGTATAATAAACATGATGTTCCTTCCAGACCATGCCTAGAGGGCAGGCATGCCTACTGCCCATTATAAAACATGAGAGTTCCCTGAGATCAGGGTTCCTTTTCTGTAATATAGCCCACTGGGCCCATCTATGTCATTCTGTGATATTTGAGGTTCAGGAGAACTGTTACAGATATATTGTTCTTGACATTGATATGTGCTACAAATAACAGAGTTCTTTGTTTCTGACTCAGAGTGAATCTTGTGTGTTCTGCCAGTATTCCTAAAACTGTGGCAGGCTAATTTGTTAGCTTGCCAGTAGAGTGAAATCTCAGATCCTTCATGATTTTTGACAAGTAATAATGAAGTCAACTACTCATTTTCCCAAGGTCAATACACAAGTATATTTTATCTTTCTACAAAGTGCTTTAGATACACCATTCTGTAAAGTTTTTTTTCTAATATTAAAAGGTCATCCCACATTAGTCACCATGAGTGGGACTAATGCATGAGATGCATGAATACAATAGAAGACTTACTGGGCAGGACTCTTCTACCGCCTAACTCAAACCTATGTAGCTGTTATTCGAGTCACCTTTATAGGTTACTAGGCTTCTGCTCTACAAATTATAACATTACGATTTCAAATGGGACCCGAATGACCAGAAAGAATTTATGAAACTTCCAAATGCATATTTATTATGAAGGCAAGGATAATAAATTGGAAGAAAGTGTCAAAGCACAGTTGATCCCAAGCACCTCTTTAGCTAATGAGGAAGGTGTAGAAGCTGTGGCTTGATCTTGAGATTAACATAGAACGTTGAAATATGGGTGCTGTTACTAATGCCACAGAGGGGGAATTTTTTTCTGAAGAAAAGTAAATGGGATCAGGGAATAGCTATAGAATGATGAGATTCAATTTTATAATGATATTTGTTAACGTAGAAGGCCAAAAAACTAGCTTGTACCCTGTACTGTATATAACTTCTGACAGTCATTTCCTGCTGTGCTTTGTAGAACAATTAGGCCTGTATTTTCTCTGAGCACATGAATATCTTTCCACCATTAACTGTTTCACTACCTTCTATGTACAAAAGCCGGTACTTGTGAATGTTTTTCTGGTAGACTGTTATTTATATTCAGTTGTTACATTTTTGATGGTTCCAGATGGTATAGACATTTTAAAGCTCTATGACATCCTAATGTAACTACCAAGGTAGAAAAAATGAATGGTAGCAAGGAGGTATAACATAAGCGAGGAGTTCCAGATGAAGACCATTTCCCCTGAAAATGGAAAAAATATTTACTTGTGGTCTAGCTCACTATTGCTTAGCAGTGTGGCTGTATTCTACAAAGTTTCCAACATCATTCTGAAGGCTTTTTCTCAGATCAAAATAATGTGAAGATTCTCCCCGTGTCCTTCAAGTATTCTCACCTCCACAGCAAAGGTTGCCTGAATTGAAGACAAATAAATGATTCTAATTAGAGCTCTAGGGAGACTGAAAAGCAATTGTCTGAAATTATTACTCAACTTCATGAGCTCGTTAATGGGCATCTCTCTGTCTGCATGATTGGAGAAAGAGCAGCAAGTTCATTTTGGCCGAGCAGGCCTAGACCTGAGAGACTTCATATTCTATAATAGAACGTTACCTATTATTCCAATTAGGCATGCTTGAGTTCAGGCAACAGACCTACTCTGGGTAACGTCAGAAACAAAATAAATGAATTTATTGAAGGCTGTGGGACTGTGGGATTCAAGAAAAAGCTCAAGACTCAGACCAGTCCTTGGAATGGAGAAGAAGCATGGAAGCTTTGGGGATCTAATGGCACAACTCTTGGAGAAACTCTTCAAAGTCAAAATGTCAAGATGTCAGGATAAAAGAGAGCTAGCCATTTGAACATCCTCGTAACATTCTTGTAACACTTTGCTTAGGATTCAGATTTCAAGGAAAGAGAACCTGGTTGGTTTAATTTGAGTCAAACACATATTTGTTCACAGGTAGTATGTAAGATGGCACCCCACTCCAGTACTCTTGCCTGGAAAATCCCATGGACGGAGGAGCCTGGTAGTCTGCAGTCCATGGGGTCGCTAAGAGTCGGACACGACTGAGCGACTTCACTTTCACTTTTCACTTTCATGCATTGGAGAAGGAAATGGCAACCCACTCCAGTGTTCTTGCCTGGAGAATCCCAGGGATGGGAGAGCCTGGTGGGCTGCCGTCTATGGGGTCACACAGAGTCGGACATGACTGAAGTGACTTAGCAGCAGTATGTAAGAAGTTGAAAGCCTCACAAGGCTACAGTTGGTGGAAGATTCATTCCTCCCAAAAGCTGTCAGGAAAATGGTACCAGGGACATGAAGAAGGGATGCTGGGTAGGCAGCAACAGCAGATACTCATCTCATCTAGGAAGATATAATGCAAAGAGGAATTAAAAAGTCCCTAGATGAAAGTGAAAAAGGATGAAAAAGCTGATTTAAAACTAACATTCAGAAAACTAAGATCATGGCATCCTGTCTCATCACTTCATGGCAAATAGTTGGGGAAACAATGGAAACAGTGACAGACTTTTTTTCTTGGGCTCAAAAATCAGATAGTGACTGCAGCCACAGAATTAAAAGATGCTTGCTCCTTGGAAGAAAAGCTATGTCCAACCTAGACAACATATTAAAAAGCAGAGATGTTACTTTGCCAACAAAGGTCCATATAGTCAAAGCCGTGGTTTTTCCAGTAGTCATGTATGGATGTGAGAGCTGGACAATAAAAAGGCTGAGCTCCAAAGAATTGATGCTTTTGAACTGTGGTGTTGGAGAAGACTCTTGAAAGTCCCTTGGACTGCAAGGAGATCAAACCAGACAATCTTAAAGGAAATCAGTCCTGAATATTCATCAGAAGGACTGATGCTGAAGCTGAAGTGCCAATATTTTGGCCACATGATGCAAAGAGTTGACTCACTGGAAAAGACCTTGATGCTGGGAAAGATTGAAGGCAGGAGAAGGAGATGACAGAGGATGAGATGGTTGGATGGCATCACTGACCCAATGGACATGAGTTTGAGCAAACTCCCGGAGGTTGTGAAGGACAGGGAGGCCTTGCATGCTGTAGTTCATGGGTCACAAAGGGTTGGAGAAGGCTAAGTGACTGAACAAGAACAGGAAGATACGAACCACGGTGCCATGCATTTTGGAACATCTGAGAGCTTGGCATCTTTTCAAGAGATCTAAAGAAAGTGTCAGGGTCCTTAAAACTTGAAGTATAAAGTCCTTGCAAGAACCACAAACATTGATTACAGAATGAGCTGATGCCTTGGCCTAAACTGTTGAATCATCTATTTCTCTTTCTCAACTTTCTTTATCCTTGAAAAATAAAGAATGAGCTTGTGTCTTTTTAGCAACCTGCATTCTTAAAAGCAGGAACTGTATCCATGGAATGGATAGCTTCAGACTAACAGTTGTAGCATTCAAATAGTTCTTGGTAAAATTTCAATTTTCGCTTTTTTTTTTTTTTTTTGAGTAAACTATGGATTCCATTGAGTGGCCCAGGGATACTTTTTTTAGCCCAGATTTCATGAATTTTCAAAGTGTGGTCTTTGGGTGAAGCTGATTCTCTTGTGTGTTCATATTTTATACACAATGGAAATACTTGAGAAGGAAGAAGCCGGGAGGGTGAGTAGGAGTGGTAAAGCTAACAGAAATGCAGTTAAAAAAAGAAAATGCTAGAGCAACTTAATGGCTACAGTTTCAGAAGACCATTCTGAGTAATAACGTGGGATGACAAACAGGAATTACAGTGCCTCAATCTTTGGTTCCCAACTTAGAGAAGCCAGTTATAAATGTTGTTTATACTTCTCGCAAAGTTGCAACTTCAGGGCTGAGAAAACAGAAGAATCAGATATTAGTGGATCGATGAAAATATTCCATTCCTTGAACACTTACTGAGTGTTGGACATTCCTTTATGGCTTCAGAGTTCAGTGCAGTAACCCCTAGTTACATGTGGGTACTGAGCACTTGAAAGGGGGCTGGTATGACTAAGAAATTGACTTTGCTATTTTATTTAATTTTGTTTTAAATTTAAAGCACTGATACTTGATTTGACTTTGGAAAGCTTAAGTACTTCTAGAAAAACTTTGGTATGTGAACCTGTCTTTATTTCATGTGAGTTTAAAGAAATGCAAATATGGGTGAAGTGTTTTCTATTAGAAATTAATGTCTGAATTGAGATTTGTTGTAAGTATAAATGACACATTGGCTTTTGAAGATTTAACAGGAAAATGAATGTAAAATACTGCCTTGACATAAGTTTTTCTATTGATTAGGTCCAGAAATGATATTTCAAATATATTGGAGTAAATAGAATTTGCTGTTGTCATTACAATTTCCTTTGTTAAAAATGTGGTTACTAGAAATGTTGAAATCACGTAGATGGCTTGCAGTATCTTTTTATTGGAGAGTGCAGCTCTAAGGCCTTTAACAGATGCCATTCTACAAAATCATTAAAATAACTGAGTGAAGTAGGCTCTACTCTTCCCACTTTTATAGGAAAAGCAACTGAATGAAGCTCAGAACATTATTTAACTCTCTGGGGGCTACAGAGTTTGTGAGGGAAAGCCAGGATTTCAGGCCAGGTGGGTACAGTTCTTTTTCTTTGTACTCTGTCCAATTATCTGTTCCTTGATATTTCTTCTCTGGAAGTCAGGGAGAGCTCACGGGCCTTTTTTGTGACTTCTTCATAGTAAATAAAGCTTTGGTAAGTCATCTATGTGGAAGAGGCAGATTGAACACAAGGTTCTAGCTTCTTCAAATGGCGACAGGAAGATGATTTGAGTTCTTATAAAGTGAATGAACAAAGCCCATTTACACGACCAAATAGAGGTTTACAAAGTAAGCCTAAAACTTGTTTGAAATAGCAGAGTAAAATTTACTTAGCCAAAGGGCATGGATTATACAATTTAAAATTTTAGTTTGGTTTTCTTTATTTTTCAGAGGATTTGAAATTCTGGACCATCTTGAGATCTAGCATCTTCCATGATACTGTTCATTTTTTTTTTTTTTGTGCCAGTAAGGTTGAATCAACATTAGGAATTCAGCAAAGTGCTTTCATTCTTTTAAAAGCATTCCAGAGAATGTGGAAAAACATTCCCAAGTGCTATTTTTTAGTGTGAAGAATGAAAAATTAGCTTCATCCCCTTGCTACTTGGTTGCTTTCTCCATATAACAGGTGTTAACCAAGGACAAGGGACTTCATAAGTGGTGCAGTGGTAAAGAATTTGCCTGCCAATGCAGAAGACATAGGTTCGATCAGTAGGTGGGGAAGATCCCCTGAAGAAGGAAATGGCAACCCACTCCAGTGTTCTTGCCTGGAGAACTCCATGGACAGGGGAGCCTGGCGGGTTACAGTCCATGGGATCACAAAGAGTTGGAGTTAACTGAATGTCTGAGTACACAGAGGCACAACCAAGGACAAAGTTGTCCTCAATTATATGAACAGTTGACGGTGAAGTGTGGCACAGGGTTGGCTCCTAAACTGAGGGAGGGGACCTCATTGTTCTCTGGGGCTGCACAAACGCACTCATTCAATGAGGGAATAAGTATTCATGGAAAGTGGGGTGACCATTCAGCCAATTGCTGCTTCATCCCACTGGATGCCAGCTCCATGCTTGGAGATGCAGCCTCCTCTGCTCTGTGCTCGTACCAGCCTTGCCTCTCATAGATGAGTTTACTCATCTCGATAGTGGCAGGAGCAAGGAGTCTTAGAACTTGATGACATTCCAGTTTGGAGGAAATGTCATAGCATTGGGTGACTCTAAGGCAGCATGACCTCCTCTCTCCTGAAGGTTGCCTTGTTCCGTCCTTGATGTCACCTCTGTTGGCTACTTGCGCCCTGCCATTACCCAGAGGAGAGAGGAGGAAGAGTTCTTCTCTGGACCAGACGAATGGAGCTCTCTTTCTGGTCCCTTTGCCCTTCCCCATGCCCACCCTCACTCACTTAGCAGAGCCCCTGGCTGCTGAAGAGCACTGCTATTTTTACTTCTCTGTGAGGGGCTCTCAGGTTACAGATTATGTACCAATGAGGTAAGTTACAGGTATGTAGACTCGTGTTTCTAATTTAGCTTGGAAATGGTTTCAAACATTAAACAGCCTCTCTCCTGGGCTCTCCCTGTTCCTGCTCTCTTCCCATCTTTGGCATCTCACTCCATCCTCATGCTGAGGGTCACTTTCCTTTCCAGCTGGATCACCCAACTTTCAGGCTTCTTAAATGCAGGAATCAAGGAGACTTAGATTTCACCTCAGCTTAAGTACTCTATCAATCCTGCATGAACTCAGCTGTAGCAATGATATTTAAATGCATATGCTTATAATAGGTAAATGTTTGTAAGACATTTGAAATATTTTCATTTGTCTTCACACATATTGTCACA
The DNA here is from genome assembly GCF_042477335.2 of Ovis canadensis. Lineage (NCBI taxonomy): Eukaryota > Metazoa > Chordata > Mammalia > Artiodactyla > Bovidae > Ovis > Ovis canadensis. The sequence continues at coordinate 82,903,523 of NC_091246.1, read as the reverse complement.
GAGTTACCTACACTTGGCAGATGATAAAATTGTGACTCCAGGAAGGATGAATAAGATGGGTGAATAAGAATCAAACCTTGGTTTGTAGCAACTTCCCTAAAAACAGCAGAGTCTGGAAATGTGGAATATTTCTTTCCTTACTTTCTATTTCTTTTCCTGGACCCTAGACCAGTCTTTTAGCATTCAGGTTGAAATGACTGTCCCTGAAGCCACTTGTTTTGATCTCCATTCATTTCCAAGGCAAACCATTCAATATGACAGTAATCCAAGTCTATACCCCAACCACTAATGCTGAAGAAGCTGAATGGTTCTATGAAGGCCTACAAGATCTTCTAGAACTAACACCCCCAAAAAGATGTCCTTTTCATCACAGGGGACTGAAATGCAAAAGTAGGAAGTCAAGAGATACCTAAAGTAACAGGCAAGTTTGGCCTCAGAGTACAAAGTGAAGCAGGTCAAAGGCTAAGAGTTTTGCTAAGAGACTCTGACTCTGCTATGACTCTAAGGTCATAGCAAACACCCTCTTCCAACAACACAAGAGATGACTCTGGATATCACCAGATGGTCTATATTGAAATCAGATTAATTCTATTCTTTGCATCCAAAGATAGAGAAGCTCTATACAGTCAGCAATAACAAGACCAGGAGTGGACTGTGGTGCAGATCATTAATTCCTATTGCCAAATTCAGACTTAAATTGGAGAAAGTAGGGAAAACCACTCAGCCATTCAGGTATGACCTGAATCAAATCCCTTACAATTTTACAGTGGAAGTGACAAAGAGATTTAAGGAGTTTGATCTGATAGAAAGAGTGTCTGAAGAACTATGGATGGAAGTTCATGACACTGTACAGGAGGCAGAGATCAAAACCATCCCCAAGAAAGAAGAAATGCAAAAAGGCAAAATGATTGTCTGAGAAGGCCTTACAAATGGCTGAAAAAAAGAAGAGAAAAACAAAGGAGAAACTAAAAGATGCACACCTGAATGCAGAGTTCCAACAAATAGCAAAGAAAGATAAGAAAGCCTTGCTAAGTGATCAATGCAAAGAAATAGAGGAAAACGATAGAATGAGAAAGACTAGAGATCTCTTCAAGAAAATTAGAGATATTTTCAAGGGAATATTTCATGCAAACATGGGCACAAGAAATGACAGAAATGATATGGACCTAACAGAAGCAGAAGATATTAAGAAGAGGTGGCAAGCATACCCAGAAGAACTGTACAAAAAAGATGTTTATGACCCGGATAACCACGAGAATGTGATCCCTCATCTAGAGCCAGATATCTTGGAGTGTGAAGTCAAATAGACCTTAGGAAGCATCACTATAAACAAACCTAGTGGAGGTGATGGAATTCCAGTTGAGCTATTTCAAATCCTAAAAGACGATGCTGTAAAAGTGTGGCACTCAATATGCCAGCAAATTTGGGAAACTCAGCAGTGGCCAAGGACTGGAAAAGGTCAGTTTTCATTTCAGTCCCAAAGAAAGGCAATGACAAACAATGTTTAAACTACCACATATTTGCACTCATTTTACATGCTAGCAAGTTAATGCTAAAAATCCTCCAAGCTAGTCTTCAACAGTACATGAACTGAGAACTTCTAGATGTATAAGCTGGATTTAGAAAGGGCAGCAGCACCAGAGATCAAATTGCCAACATCCATTGGCTCATCAAAAAAGCAAAAGAATTCCAGAAAAACATCTACTTTTGCTTCATTGACTACACTAAAGCCTTTGACTCTGTGGATGATGACAAACTGTGGAAAATTTTGAAAGAGATGGGAATAAGAGACCATCTTACCTGCCTCCTGATAAATCTGGTTGCAGGTCGAGAAGAAGCAGTTAGAACCGGACATGGAACAATGGAATAGTTCAAAATTGGGAAATTAGTATGTCAAGGCTGTATGCTGTCACCCTGTTTAACTCACATGGAGACTACATCATCTTGGGCTGGATGAAGCACAATCTGGAATCAAGATTGCAGAAGAAATATCAATAACCTCAGATATGTAGATGACACTAGCCTTAATGGCAGAAAGTGAAGAAGAACTAAAGAGCCCCTTGATGAAAATGCAAGAGGAGAGTGAAAAAAAGCTGGCTTAAAGCTTAACATTCAAAAAGCAAAGAACACGGCATCCGGTCCGCTTACTTCATGGCAAAAAGATGGGGAAACAATGGAAACAGTGACGGACTTTATTTTCTTGGGCTCAGTAATCACTGCAGATGGTGGCTGCAGCCACAAAATTAAAAAATGCTTGCTGCTTGGAAGAAAAGTTATGACCAACCTAGACAGCATATTGAAAAGCAGAGACATTACTTTGCTAACAAAGGTCAGTCTAGTCAAAGCTATGGTTTTTCCAGTAGTCATGAATGGATATGAGAGCTGGACAATAAAAAGGCTGAGCACCAAAGAACTGATGCTTTTGAACTGTGGTATTGGCGAAGACTCTTGAGAGTTGCTTGGACAGTAAGGAGATCTGCTGCTGCTGCTAAGTCGCTTCAGTCCTGTTCGACTCTGTGCGACCCCATAGATGGCAGCCTGCCAGGCTCCCCCATCCCTGGGATTCTCCAGGCAAGAACACTGGAGTGGGTTGCCATTTCTTTCTCCAATGCATGAAAGTGAAAAGTGAAAGGGAAGTCGCTCAGTCATGTCTGCCTCTTCGCAACCCCATGGACTGCAGCCCACCAGGCTCCTCCGTCCATGGGACTTTCCAGGCAAGAGTACTGGAGTGGGTTGCCATTGGAGATCAGACAATCTTAAATAAATCAATCCTGAATATTCACTGGAAGGACTGATGCTGAAGCTGAAACTCCCAATACTTTGGCCACCTGATGCAAAGAACCAACTCATCAGAAAAGACCTTGATGCTGGGAAAGATTGAAGGCAGGAGGAGAAAGAGATGAAAGAGGATGAGATGGTTGGATGGCATCACGGACTCAATGGACATGAGTTTGAGCAAGCTCTGGGAGATGATGAAGGACAGGGAGGCCTGGTGTGCTGCACTACATGGGGTCGCAAAGAGTTGGATATGACTGAGTGACTAAAACTGAACTGAAGCCACTTGTGTGACAAGCATGCTGTAATCTGTATTAAGGATTTGAAACAAGTGTGAATTTTAATTAGAATATAGGTGTTAGGGCTGAGAGAACATCAACATTAGATAGAAATAGATAGGGATTGCTAAGAATCAGAACCCTAATGTCCATTTTTTTCTTAAAAATACGTGCATGTACTCAGCATTTAAACAATATTTTCAAATTAGCTTCAATAAAGACATTGCAGGGACTTCAAAGTCCTTATATGGCACTGTGCCTATCGTTAAGGAGTTTATAATAGAGGAAGTAAAAAGAAAAGCTTTGAACATAAAGCAAAGCTATTTGTAGTCAGATTTTGGCTATATGCCTGGCAACTCAAAACGATTCCTTGAGAGAAGAGATTTCCAACTTGAGCATTTAATTTTCAACTGTGACCATTGTATTTTAAATTGTGCTGTTAGGCATCATTTTAGATGAGTCTGTCTGTGTACCCACCTGTTTCATACATATGTGTATATTCATGCATGTACACCCAGTGTGTTATTTATGCTATAAGTCAGTTGTCCTGCCTGTTTTGAGTTCAGAGATTATAAAATTGTCAGTTGCTTAAAGGTGGGAATATATCTGGTTGTTTTTAATTTTATTTATTTATTTATGTTTATTTTGTCTGCACTGGGTGTTCATTGCTACATGCAGGTTTTCTCTAGTTATGGTTCAGTTCAGTTCAGTTGCTCAGTCATGTCCGACTCTTTGAGACCCTATGAATCGCAGCACGCCAGGCCTTCCTGTCCATCACCAGCTCCCAGAGTTCACCCAAACTCATGTGCATCGAATTGGTGATGCCATCCAGCCATCTCATCCTCTCTCATCTCCTTCTCCTCCTGCCCCCAATCCCTCCCAGCATCAGGGTCTTTTCCAATGAGTCAACTCTTCACATGAGGTGGCCAAAGTATTGGAGTTTCAGCCTCAGCGTCAGTCCTTCCAATGAACAGCCAGGGCAAGGGCTATTCTTCATTGTGGTTCATGGGCTCCTATTGAGTTGGCTTCTCTTGTTGCAGAGCACAGTGTCTAGGTACCTGGGCTTTAGTAGTTGTAGCATGTGGACTCAACAGTTCTGGCTGGCAGGATCTAGAGCACAGGCTCCGTCGTTGCTGAGCACAGGCTTAGTTGCTCCGTGACGTGTGGGATCTTCCTGAATCAGGGGTCAAACCCATTTCCTCTACATTGGCAGGCAGATTATTAACCACTGGACCACCAGGGAAGTACAATACTGATTCTTTTATCTAATTATTTATTCATTTATTTATTTTTGCTATTCCCATAATATTCAGAATAGACAGAACATGGCATAGTAGAGAGAACATGAAATTTATGCATAGCTTGGACAAATTTCATACTTTATTTGACTCATTTCCTTTTCTGTAACATGGGAATAACACTATAAATCTATAGGTTTATTGAGAGCATTACATGGGATAACTTTTATAAAGCAGCTGCAACAGTGTCCCACTGATAGTGTTCAATAAAGATCTGCATATATGGTTAATATAATATATATATTCCCTGTATCAATTATATTTGTCTCTTTCTGTGGCTAACTATCAAACCTGCCTTCTTATATTGTCCCTGTCATGTAAGCACTGAGTCAATTTTTTCAGATGAATGAGGCAAAGACATAATAATGATGAAAGATTTATAATGATATTTGTTATTACTAACTTTCTCATACCTGTCAAGGTGGTCCTTGGTGGAAAGTAGTGTGTCCTGTGTTTGAGGGTGGTTGAAGATGTGGAGAAGGAAATGGCAACCCACTCCAGTATTCTTGCCTAGAGAATTCCATGGACAGAAGAGCCTGGTGGGCTGCTGTCCATGGGGTCGCACAAGAGTTGGACACGACTGAAGCGACAGCGTGCGAGCATGCGTGCGTGAAGATGTGATAAACCACTTCCCAGTACCAAAATAAAGGGAGCCAGAATGGAAAAACCAGGCCTAAGATGCTATGGAATTTCACATGATTGTGTCAACTTTCTCTTTGTGAATTATTTGAAAATTGAAAAGAATTTTTAAGTAGAAGTAATTTTAATTTGTATTCCATTTATGCTCCATTTTAACATGGCATCATTTTGAGGAATTCCCCATCCAGATGGAGTCATTCATTTCTAGTAAAGAGAAAGGATGGGTTGGGCTCATGCTCAGTCATCCATTCATTATTTTTTCCCCTTATAGCACAAAACCAAATAGCTAAAGAATGAGGATTTTAGTGTTGATATTGTCTGATTTGATAAACTTCCCCTATATGTATTTTCTTAGTTTGTGTGTGTGTGTGGTATAGTGTATTTTTAATAAAATTGCCTCACTGTAAATGTGAAGTTTGATATTGGCCATTGTGGACATTTGTCTCATCAATATCCAATCAAGTATCTTCTGTGACTTCAAATGCTTTCTCTTGCCTCTTTTGAAGTCAGTTATCTTTCTCAACCCCTGGCTATAGGTAACCACTGATCAGCACTATATCACCTTGGTCTCTAGCAGTTTGTTTATGTTGGTGCATCTATATATATATATATATATGTGTGTGTGTGTGTGTGTGTGTGTGTGTGTGTATAGGTATAGTATGTTCTTTTTTATTGCTGAATATATTCCATTATAAGGATATGCTACACTTTCTTTATATACCAGTTGAATGCCATTTGTATTGTTTTTAGTCTTTGGTTATTTATAATTCCACTATGAATAGTCATGTACATGAATTATCCTGGCATATGTGTTCATTTGTTTTAGGTAAATATCTGTGATGAGAGATATTAGGATATAAGGTTAATATATATTTAACTGTATAAGACACTGCCAACCTGTCTTCCTAGAACTCTCTCTCACTGTGCATGTGGAACCAGCATGTTATGAGAATCCTGCTGCTGCTGCTGCTGCTAAGTTGCTTCAGTAGTGTCCAACTCTGTGCGACCCCATAGATGGCAGCCCACCAGGCACCCCCGTTCCTGGGATTCTCCAGGCAAGAACACTGGAGTGGGTTGCCATTTCCTTCTCCAATGCATGAAAGTGAAAAGTGAAAGTGAAGCCACTAGTCATGTCCGACTCTTCGTGACCCCATGGACTGCAGCCCACCAAGCTCCTCTGTCCATGGATTTTCCAGGCAAGAGTACTGGAGTGGGGTGCCATTGCCTTCTCCATATGAGAATCCTAGTTGCTCTATATCCTTGCCAATACTTGGAATTGTCTGTCTTTATAGTTTTTATATATCTAGTGAGTGAATACTGGTATTTCATCATGGTTTGAATTTGCGTTTCTATAATGTCTAGTGATGTTAAGTATTTTTTCAATAGTTTAATGGTCATTTTTTTGTGGGAAAGTATGTTCAAATCTTTTGCACATTAAAAAAATTCATAGGTGCCATAGAATTGTCTTATTATTGAATCATGTCTTCTGTGTATACTCTAGATACAAATTTATGTTGTATATATGTTTTACAAGTATCTTTTCCAAATATAAGTCTCACCTTTTGCTTTCTTAATCTTGTTTTTCAAAGAGCACAATTTTGAATTTGAAAGTTCATTCAATCATTTTTATTTTCTTTTATAGTTTGTACACTCTGTATTCTAAGAAATTCTTATCTCACCCAACATCATAAAGATCTTCTCCTATCTTTTTTTCTCTTTAGAAAATTTGATGTTAGTTCTTGTATTTAGGTCTCTGGTCCATCTCAAGTTACTTTTTAAAGTGTTATAAAAAGAAAATGCTTCACTTTCATTTATTCCCTCATGGGAAAACATTTTTTTTTGGAAGATCATCCTTTCCTCATAGAATTACCTTGGTAACTGTTAAAAATCAGTTAACAGTATAAGTCTGAGTCTGCACTATTGGCCTAAGAATATAGATCAATTCCATACTGCCTTCATCAGTGTAGCTTTATAGTAAATTCTGAAGTCAGATAGTATGAGGATTCCAAATTTGCTTTTCTTTTAAAGATTTGCCCGTTCTAGTTCTTTCAACTTTCCATATATGTATCTGTATAGTTTAGAACCAGCTTCTCAGTTTATTCCAAGAGACTTGCCAGGATAATTGGAATGTACAGTCTGTTAAAATTTAAGTAATTATTGATATGATTAGGCTTCTATCTACATTTTTCTCTTTAATTTTCTGTTGGCTTCATTTCTAATTTGTTTCTCTATTTCTTCTTTCCATATTTTTAAGGATTATTTGAATAAATTTTAGAATTTCTATTTATGTTTTTCAGAGCTTTATTTAACTCTATGATCTTAATATTCTGGTTGTGACTTTGTACTATAGATTTAAAGAAGTTACCATTTGGGAAAAATTATTTCAAAATAAATATTTTGTTTTTAAAATTACACTATTAATATCTGAATATATTCCAGAATTAAATGAAATATTTAAAATACATATACCTGACAAAGGACTTGCAGACAACATTTATAAAGAACTCCTACAACTCTATAATAAAACAACAATTAACCTAATAATAAACTAGCAACCCATTTGTTCTTTGCTTACTTAAATACAGTGGAGTTATTATGCTAGTTTCAAGAAAAAAATATAGCAATTCAATATTTTTGTATGATGCAAAATGATGACCTACTTAAGGTTAGGTAGTATCCGCCACCATAAAAAGTTGTTACAATATAATTGGCTGTATTCTGCATGTGTGCATTGCATCTTTTTGACTTATTTTATAAGTCCGTGTATCTTAATATTACTCACCTACTTAACACATCCTGCTACCTCCTCTGGCAGCTACCAATTTTTTCTCTGTATGAGTCTGTTTTGTTGTTTTATCTTTGAGTATACACATATAAGTGAGATAATACAATATTTGTCTTTCTCTATCTGACTTATTTCACTGAGAATAAACCCTATAGGTGCATGTAAGTTGACACAAATGACAAGATTTCATTCTTTTTAATGGCTGAATAATACTCCATTATATATGTGTATGTCCGTATGTGTATGTGTATGTGTGTATGGTATGTGTGTATACAACTCATATCTTGTTTATCCATTCATCTGTTGGTGGACCCGTAGGTTGCTTCCATATCTTGTACTTGGAATGGGAAAGTTTGTTCTTTTGCACATAGCCATCCAGTTTTTCCAACACTGTTTATTGAAGAGGATGTTTTTCCCCCAGTATATATTCTTGCTTCCTTTGTCATAGATTAATTGACCATATAAGTGTTGGCTTGCTTTTGGGTTCTCTATTCTGCTTCATTGATCTATGTGTCTGTTTTTGTTCCAGTACCATACTGTTTTGATAACTGTAGATTTGAAGTATAGGTTGAAATCAGGAAGCAAGATACCTCCAGCTTTGTCCTCATTTTAAAGACTATCTTGGCTTTTCTGGGTTTTTTTGTTTGTTTCCATACAAATTTTGGGATTATTTATTCCATTTCTGTGAAAAATGCTCTTGGTATTTTGATAGGGTTTGCATTGAATCTGTAGATAGCTTAGGGGCAATATGGTTGTCTGAACAATATTAATTCTGCCTCCATGAGCACTGTATATCTTTTATTTTAATTTCTCAGGATAAATGAAAATAAACATCTACAGTAAGACTTGCATTAAAATGTTCATAGACACTTCACTCCTCAGATCCCCAAATGGATAGAGTCCAGGTATACATCAGGAGTAAACAAACTGCAGTAAATCTATAACTTGGGATAGTGCTCATCAATAAAAAGGAGAAAACTTCTGATACACACAACACTGACGAATCTCAGAAACATAATGGTGAGTTGAATAAGGCTTAACCAAAAAGTACCTACTTTAGGATTCTATTTATATCACAGTCTAGGGCAGATAAAACTGTGCTATGATAGAACAAAAAATTAAGACAGTGTTTATAGGTGATGGGTAGGAATAGATTGGGATGGGGGATGAGGGAAATTTCTTCAGAGATGGTAATGTTTCTATCTTGACAGTGTTTTGAATTGCTCAGTTACATACTATTTGTCAAAGCTTATAGACTAATACTTAAGATGTATTCATTTTGTTATGTGTAAATTTTACCTCCAAAGATATAAATAACTCTACACCAAAAAATAATGTGTTAGCATATCATATATTTGATATTAAGGAATTGCTAAACTTAACATTTTGTTTCAGCTTTTTCTGAATAACAACCACAAAATATCAGTGGCACACAGTAATAGGCATTCCTTTCTTGATCACATCTCTGAGAGCTGTGGTAGCTCTGCTTCAGGCTATAAATATACAATTGTTGGGGTGGCTCCAAACTTTGGGTAGGGTTCAAAATTTCTCCACATATTTCTTATCCTCCTTGAACCAGTGGTTATCAGTGGCATGTTCTCCTTATTCAAAAAACTATAACATGTGAGAAGTCCAAATACGCAAGACTATTTCAATATTAGTTTGACTTATGTCCACTAACATCTCTTTGATGGAAATAATTCTCATAGCCAAACTGAAGTTCAAGGAGTGGGGAAATACATGAGGCCAAGGCAAATGTGTGGATGAATAGTTCTGATAAGGAGATGCACGTGAGGAATTATAACTATAAATTTGACCTACCAAGGTGAATTGTGCTGCAGTCCATGGGGTTGCAAAGAGTCAGATGTGACTGAGTGACTGAACTGAACTGAAGATGAATTAGAAGACTATGACATGGCATTATAGATATTCTGAGGTTTAGTCTTAGAGATACATATTGAAATATTTATGAGTTTAGTGATATGATGTCTGGAATTTGCCTATAATCTGAAGTGGGAGAAGTAACTACAGGTATAGAGAAAAAATATGTCAGTGATTGAAGTTAGGTGTATGAGTACAAGGGGGTTCATTATGTCATTCTTTCTACTTCTGTATATGTTTGAACTTTTCCATATAAATGCTTTAAAAATAGGTCAAAGGAAATTATATTATTATTATAATATATTATTATATTATTTTCCTTTTATATAGGAGGAAACTAAGATCCTGGGAGGGTGTGTTACTTGTTCTGTATTGAGACAATTAGTGATTAGCAGAATGGAGCTAGGGCCCAAGCCAATCCTTTCTACTTAATGTGGCTTTTAGTCATTTATCTGGTAATTCCTTAAATATTTATTTAATACTTGTCTCTGTGTAATGTGTTATAGATAAGAAGTAAGGATTTCCCTTCTCTCAAACACCCCAGTCTAGTGAGTCAATATACATTTAAACAGAATACAATGATGGAGGTGCTAAAATGCTACAGTGGCAGTATACACAAAACTCATGGAAATATAAGAAAAGGCATCCCTAAATCTGTTTGAGGAAATTAGGAAAGTCCTCATAGATGAGGTAAGGTCTAGACTGAGACTTGCAGGACTAGTTTGATAAGCCAGAGATTGCATGATAGGTGGTGGAAGCAACACGTGCAAAGGTGTTGAGGTGTAAGACACATGGCATTTTGGCACTTTGGGGAAATTCTACATGACTCAGTGTAATTAGAAGTTGACTGCAGTGTGTATGTGTATTGAAGTATTCTGGAAAGAGAAGGTAGGAGAGATGAAGTAGGCTTACAAGCTACGCAAAATGTTGAGATTTAATTCTGTGGGTTAGTGTTACCTTGCTTAATTATAAGACACCACCTCGCCTCCCCACCACCGCCTCAGCGCTCTCATTAAAATACAGACCCCTAAGTCCTGACGCTGATCTAATGACTCGGAATCTTTCAGAGACTAGTTTGGAAAACATGGTTATGGGAGCTACTGAAGAATGTTAAGCCAAGGAATGATGTGATCAGATCTGCATGTTAGAAAGACCACCCTGGCAGCAGCATAGAGGTTAGACAGGTGAAATGTAGGTACACAAAGCTAGAGTCAGAAAGACAGTTAAATGGCCACAGCAAGAGCCCATGGAAGATGTGATGAGAACAGCAACAGTGATTGAGCAGAAAGCATGTTAAGGAGCTAGGAGTGGAAGTTTCCAACAAATAACTGCCTCTAGAGAGTAGGAGAGGAGGATTTCTTTAAATGTCTACCTGGCTGAGGTAGTAGGTTAATGTTACTGTTCGCTTGTAGACAAGAGCATTCAGGATAAATAATGAGTCTGCTTTGGGTCTTGGACATCTTATTATGAGACATACAAAAAGGGTCCAGAGAGCAGGTTTGAGCTCAAGAGAAAAATCAGCTAGTGATAGAGATTTAGAAAATGCCAATAAGTTTAAAGTATAGGTATGTATTCAGACAGATCATGCAGTTTGAGAATTAAGGAAGTCAGAGCCCAGGAAAGCAGAAGCATTTCAGAGAGAGACAGAAAGGGGACCTAGATGAAAGGTTAGGCAAAAACAGTTAATGTTATGGAAATCAGGCAGAAGAAGGTGGGCAAAGAGGCAGGAATGAGGATGGAAATAGGCTCACTGGGTTTGGAAAAACAGAGGTGATTGCTGACCTTTGCCTGGCAGTATTTGTGGAATGTTGAAAGCCAAGACTGTGGATTTGGATTGAGTAGTTGGTGGGAAGTAAGGAAGCCTAGAATGAATATAGGTAAATTTTCTAGAAGATTTGACAGTGATACTCCTTTAATTTGAGTAGAAAATAGGCATTTGGGGGCAAGAGAGGCATAGAATTAAGTATTTTGCTATTTCTTTCTCTGGTAAGACATGTGCTTCTTGACAGGTGTGAACTGGAAATAACTGATATGAATACTTTGTAGTCCTTTTGTTAAAAATTCATTAGCTAGTCATTCACTGTTAATTTATGGCATAGATTTAATAATTGTGAGTAAATTTTTATGAAAATGTCCAGATGTGACTACAGTATATTTGAAAGAATGCATATTAATTTGATTCATTGAGCAATTAGGTACCTTTGGTGAGCATCTCTTCTTGTTTTGGTGACATTTATAAATGTTTGTGTACATCAAGAGAGTTACTTTCAGGTATGACTGTGTCAACTTTAAAACTAATGACATATTTGAAATTCATCAGGTCTTTCCCAACTTTTCAAAATAAAAACTTGGAGAGGATATTTGATTGATGGATAAATGTAAAATTTGAGACAAGTTGTCAGGAAAACCATACGTTAATCATTAATTTTTTTCCTCAATGATTTGATTTTTTTTTTTCCTTCAAGAGCTCTTAGGGGTCTGAGACAAGCTTTTAGAACACATATCTCTTTACCTAGAAACACTGTTCTATATGTTATGTTTATATCATAACTCAAGCCCTCTTTTTTTTTAAACTACATGTTCGATTACATACTGCATTCTATTTTAGCTAAATTTAGGGCACGTTTCTTCAACCTCATGTGACTTTAAGCAAGATTGAAAAAGGCAAATTTGTTATTAAATTCTGTTCGAAAACTTGTTGACACCACCACCTCCGCCTTTCTCTCCCATATTCATCTGTGAATTTGAGAACACACTTGGGCTGACAAGAATCAGAGTCAGTAAATGAAATGCAGATGAGTTTTAGCTATGCTGTTGTCAAGACTTTAGTTTGGGTAAACGAAAGCTTTTAGGTAAGGGCCTGGAGAACTTGACCTTAAATGAAATCTGATGGTCTTGGATGCAAAACGAGATAATGCTATTGCTCTGGTGGCTACTATAGTTGATATGGGTGGTAAGGCCAGAAGGTGCTGAGGGGAGGGAACCAACAAAGAATGGACCTAGGATGGAGTGTTAATAAAACTAATAAAGTTTCTATTTTCTACAGTATGGAAAATGGAGTCATCTGTGCATACCTAGAAATAAATGATAAAAGAGAAACCTTTTCTCAAAGGAATAGTTAAGCTTATAAGAAAAAACAGAAAATGGAGGGCCCTGAATCACATACAAAAAAAGTGTGAGACTAGACTGGTAAGTAGACACTAAATCTATGCACCCAAAGGACATTAGCAGATCGTGGTAACCAATAGTGTTGTCTTTTATGAGGACTACAGAGATAGAGAGTGGGCCTTGAGCTGAACGGTTAAAAGTTGAAATGAAGACCCTTTAGTGTAATGTGGGGATCCTTGAAGAGCTCATTGAGTGTAGCAGTAGGTTTAAACATCTCTGCTGGCAAAGACAGGTGACAATGAGTCTGTCCTGGTCAGGGATCTGGATGGTAGGAATAAAGCTCCTCACTCCACTGACATGATCTTTACATTACTGTTAAGCCATGACATTAATGTAAAGAGGTCCTCAGTTTCAGTGCCCTTATACCTCAAGGGAAAACAAACATAAATCTTTTCTGAACATTTGAACCTTTAACTCAGAATGGCAAAAACTACTCCAGATAAAGCCCTATCAACAAAATTGACAAACAACAATTATAAAACACAAATGGAAACAAGCTATGATGAACAAAGTCAACAGAATCAATGACTATCAGTAGTAGATGCCCAAGATTTCAGATGCTAGAATTATTAAAGAATATTATATATATGTATATGCAGAAAATGTTGATAGAAATAGAAACTAGAGTTAAACACAGAACCAATCAAGATATTATAAAAAACAAATGTCACCAAATAATAATAGGCATATTTGGAAGAAAAAAAATAAATATATGTAGGTATAAATGGAAAACTAACACCAAAATGAAAAATTCAATGGAGAGATTAAACAGTAAATAGGTTAAAGGTAAAGAGAAAATTGGTGAACTGGAAATTACTTCTGAATAAATGACCCGTAGTAATGCACACAGAGAGGAAAAAAGGATAGAAAAATGACACCGGATTAGAGATGAAGAAGAGACTAGAAGGTCCAAACAAAATTTAGAGTGAAAGAACAGAGAGAATAGAGAAGGGGTAATATTCAAAGAGGTAATGGTTGAAAGCTTTTTAAGAATTGATGAAAGATACAAATCTTCAAATTCAGGGAGGTAAATGGACTCTTAACAGAGTAGATACAAATGTAGATCACCAGAGATAAAGAACTTCTTGAAATAATTTAGAGAGATAAAATAAAATATGTATAAAGAGTAAATGGACTGAAATCAGGCATTTGAGTTGCAAAAACAGAAACAGTATCAGATCTGTTACAGTAATTGGATCAGAAACAGTAATTAGATCTTGAAAATTCTGATAGTTAAAACTTAGTCCAAGCTTAATTATCATTAACAGATTGAATATATATGTTCTGGGCAAATAAAAATTGAGCATTTACTACCAACACATATTCACCAAGGGGGCATTCGTAGGATATATGCAAATTACAGGAAGACAGAAACGGAACCTGCCATAAAGGGCAGAAATGCAAAATGGAATAAGGAGCAAGTAGGTAAATCACAGGAATAAATGTAACAAAATAGTGACTGGAAAAAATAAATCCAACTACCTCTATATTAGTGACCAGTTGTGAAATTAAAAAAAAAAAAAACAAGTTAGAATTAAAATATGAAGTGTAATAAAATGCAAGATAAAAAGGAATGATCAGAGTGAATGTATTCTTTGAAATATTGTTTGGGAAGAGGAACCTAAGATGATTAACTTTAGATTCTGTTATAAGATGCATATTTAGATTTTCAGTTAACTCCTAAAATAATAGAAATTTATAATACAGTGTCAATCAAAATCAGGCTCAAGATGAGGGGAAAAACAGCATATAAAAACAAGCTGAATAAAAACTGTAAGATAGATGAGAAAATCAAACTTCTTAATCATAATAAATGTAATGAGACAGAATTTTTTTTACATTTCCTAAGAACCGTAAGAAAAAAAAAAAGGAACAGTATGAATAATGTATACCCAAAATTAAAAAAAGAATTGGAGAATTACTAAAAGGTAATTCAACAATAAAACTGGGAGAATTTGAGACATGTGTTTAAATATTAGTAGGTAAAGCAGAAAAAAGTTGTAAGGGTTATATATATAGACAATTTGAGAAAATATAAATGAAGAACGTGATCTAATAAACACATATAAAACAATTGAGGAATAAATGTTACTTAATCACATAGAAAATACTTTATGAAAATTGATCCTATACTTGGCCACGATACTTGTTTCAACAAATTTTGGAAAACTGGCATCATATTTAATTCAAGATTGTTTTCTGACATTACTAATTAAAGTAGCCCTATCTGTCAAAAATTTGACAGCCAACCTCAACAAGTAAACCTTGGGGGAAAAGAACAAGTGAAAATGAAATTAGAATATCCTCAGAACTCAATGAGAAAAAAATGCATATCCAAACTGTTCAGTTCAGTCACTCAGTCGTGTCTGACTCTTTGCGACCCCATGAATTGCAGCACGCCAGGCCTCCCTGTCCATCACCAACTCCCAGTGTTTCCTCAAACTCATGTCCATCTAGTCGGTGATGCCATTCAGCCATCTCATCCACTGTTATCCCCTTCTCCTCCTGCCTCCAATCCCTCCCAGCATCAGGGTCTTTTCCAAACAGTCAACTCTTTGCATGAGTTGGCCAAAGTATTGGAGTTTCAGCTTTAGCATCATTCCTTCCAAAGAACACCCAGAGCTGATCTCCTTCAGAATGGACTGGTTGGATCTCCTTGCAGTCTAGGGGACTCTCAAGAGTCTTCTCCAACACCACAGTTCAAAAGCATCAATTCTTCAGTGCTCAGTTTTCTTCACAGTCCAACTTTAACATCCATACATGACCACTAGAAAAACCATAGCCTTGACTAGATGGACCTTTGTTGGCAAAGTAATGTCTCTACTTTTCAATATGCTATCTAGGTTAGTCATAACTTTCCTTCCAAGGAGTAAGTGTCTTTTAATTTCATGGCTGCAATCATGATCTGCAGTCATTTTGGAGCCCCCAAAATAAAGTCTGACACTCTTTCCCCATTTATTTGCCATGAAGTGATGGGACGGGATGCCATGATCTTCATTTTCTGAATGTTGAGCTTTAAGCCAACTTTTTCACTCTCCTCTTTCACTTTCATCAAGAGGCTTTTTAGTTCCTCTTCACTTTCTGCCATAAGGGTGGTGTCATCTGCATATCTGAGGTTATTGATATTTCTCCCAGCAATCTTGATTCCAGCTTGTGCTTCCTCCAGCCCAGCCTTTCTCATGATGTACTCTGTATATAAGTTAAATAAGCAGGGTGACAATATACAGCCTTGATGTACTCCTTTTCCTATTTGGAACCAGTCTGTTGTTCCATGTCCAGTTCTAACTGTTGTTTCCTGACCTGCATATAGGTTTCTCAAGAGGCAGGTCAGGTGGTCTGGTATTCCCATCTCTTTCAGAATTTTCCACAGTTTATTGTGATCCACACAGTCAAAGGCTTTGGCATAGTCAATAAAGCAGAAATAGATGTTGTTTCCTGGAACTCTTCCATTTTCAATAATTCATGGGATGTTGGCAATTTGATCTCTGGTTCCTCTGCCTTTTCTAAAATGAGCTTGAACATCTGGAAGTTCACGGTTCATGTATTGCTGAAGCCTGGCTTGGAGAATTTTGAGCATTACTTTACTAGCGTGTGAGATGAGTGCAATTGTGCAGTAGTTTGAGCATTCTTTGGCATTGCCTTTCTTTGGGATTGGAATAAAAACTGACTTTTCCCATTCCTGTGGCTACTGCTGAGTTTTCCAAATTTACTGGCATATTGAGTGCAGCCCTTTCACATCATCTTTCAGGATTTGAAAGAGCTCAACTGGAATTCCATCACCTCCAGTAGCTTTGTTCATAGTGATGCTTTCTAAGGCCCACTTGACTTCACATTCCAGGATGTCTGGCTCTAGGTGAGTGATCATAAAATTTTTATGCTAATGTTCTGAAATTTTAGATAAAATGGTCCCATAAAAAACAGAATATTGAAGAAGTACCTGAATAAACATACAATCATTAATAGAATCAGTTAATGCCTGGGTCCAGCCCCTGCAGGATCCAGTGGAACCCTCAGGAGAAATGGCATTAGTGAATGGATGAATGAGAGAGGAAAGAATAGAAGCTGATATTCCTTTGTTTACACAGAAAGCTAATAAAGGCCGGAGACAAAGGACTTGCTCTGTTCACAGAGGCCACAGACGCCCTCCCAGTCTCCTGAGGGAGTGAAGACGCAGAGCGCCTTCCCATTCATGTCTTAGAAGCCCAGGCAGATAAGTGAACGCAGAGAGTCTCTATGCTCCAAGGGATCAGCCTGAGAAAGAGAGTAAGAGAGAGAAAGAAAGAAAGACACAGGGTGACCAAGCTTCTTTGGCGAGCGTGGCCTGTAACTTTATTTTCAAAAGGGACTTTTATACCTTGACTTGTATATAGACGGAAATGAAAGATACAAGGTCATGTAGAATCAGCCCAAACACTCCAGCAGTTCCCCCCTTATCGAAACCAGGGTTTTTTCCTGCATATTTTCCCCATATACAATGTTGTGTACATTATCTTCTGACCTTGGAGGCCTGTGGACATTTTATTACCCTCTTTTGATAAAGGCTGCTCAACCAGAAAACTTACCTTCCCTCAAAGTGTTTTTTCTTTATATTTCTAATCTATGTCAGCCTCAGAAAGTATCAAACAGAGTTACATTCTCAGGAAGCAAAGATGCAGCGAGTTACAACAAAGAAAGAGCCAATTAGCTCAAAGGTCTGATGTGGTTAAATTCAAGGCTACTATTTGTTTCTGTTACATTCTAACTATGTTAACTAATGCATTCCCAGGTGTACAATGGATAAGATATATGGGAACTTAGCAGCAACATTGGCTCAACAGTGAAATCCTACACCAGCATTACTCTAATAGTTTTTAACTCTTTTAAAGGCTCTATATTTTTAGGCTTCCCATGCCTCTCACAGTTGGGAGGCTGTGAATAATCATATGTGTAGCTGCAAGAGTCTGGATAAACCTGCCAAGCAAGCTAGAATGCTAACAGAGGGGTTTGAATTGAATATTTCTTTCATGTCCAGGAGACTTATTAACTAAAGCTCTAAGTTAACTTTTTCCAGAAAAATGTGGTCGGGGATAGCCCCCTGTTAATGTCAGAAGAGTTGGTGAAAGACATAAAATAGTAAGACAGACAGATTCCAGTTTGGGGGTAGATGCTCGGGATGGCCTAGGGAGTCCCTTGAGTCCTGAAGCCTTGCTTATCAGATCTCTTCCTCATGACCTTATTGTGGGTGGGATCGCCTGTGCTGGCTCCGGGCAAGTTAATATACATAATGGCACATACAAAAGCATATAGAAACTGAACAGTTTTAGGAATGAGCTCTCAGAATATTCATGAAACAGACAATTCCAAGCTTTTACAAATAATTCAAATAATGGAAACATAGGGCAACCTCCCCAACTCGCTTTGTATTTAAGCCTAATATGATCTTGAAAATCTAGAAGGGTACTCTGGAACCAATATGTAAATCAAATCTCTATAGTGTAGATACTGAGAGACTCCTTCCTTCCTCTGATCAGGGTTTGGATGGCAACAAAATTTCCATCCTTTGAATATGGACAGTATAAAATGCAGGAAGATTTAAGGTAAGGGTAATTAGACTGCTGTTTCAGTATAAAGATATTTTATTTTCTAAGCACCCAAATGGGCAAAAGAGATATTTTTTGACCTGATAAATAAGGAACAATTAGCAATAAAGCTAGTCAATTTATTATATGTTAAACTACTGACAGTTTCCCACTGAGTTGCGATAAGAGAGCCCCTGGGAAGAGGAAATTTACCTTTTGGGGTAATGTACTATGAATCAGTTTTCTTGACTCAGCACTATATGCATTTATCTTTAAAACCTTTAATAAGGGTTTAAAGTTGGTGTTGACGTAATTTTTCAGATTAAGGGAAGGAGACTTTGAGTTGTAAACTAGTAACTAGTGGAGCCAGTTAACTTAGCCATAGGCTATTTCATAGAAAGGCCATGCTTGTTTCCTGACACCAAGTTGATTCTTAAGATAGGAAAATTTTCTAAGACAGATCAAGCTGATTAATATGAGCTGATTTAACTAAGAGTAGCTTAGCTATTCTGTCCCTAAAAGATAGTTAGAAGATATGTCTATCTTTTTAAATATACAGTGCACTATTCAGACAGAAGCATGCATTAACCAAAAATAGTCATAAAATGGACACTTGGAAAAATACTACCAAAAATATGAAATAAATTATTTTTGGTTCCATGGAATGTACCTGAATGCCCCTCCTTTCCAAATCCCCCAACCCTGATTGAAGGAATCACTCTGTAGATTTTTGTGCTGAATGGTCCCTTTAATTTAATAGCTTTGCCAATGGTGGAGATATTCTCAACAGGACACTACTTATTTTTAGAATTATATGTGGTGCCTAATCTTGGATTTGCTCCTTATCTAGAGAAAAACAAACTTGAAAAAAAAAACCAAACCCGTTTTTGTGACAAGGAAAGCTTGAATGTGGAATGGCTATTTAGATAATAATATTGTAAAGAACCCAACTTCCAATGCAGGAGACTTAAGAGACATGGTTTCATCCCTAGGTTGAGAAGATCCCTTGAGGAGGGCATGGCAACCCCCACCAATATTCTTGCATGGAGAATCCCATGGACAAAGGAGTCTGGCAGGCTATGGTCCATAGGGTTGCAAAGGGTCAGACACAACTGAAGTAACTGAGCACATATTATACCAATAAGTTTTCTGAATTTGTTAAATGTACTGTGATTCAGTTATAGAAAATCTTTGATTTTTGGAAATATACACTCAAGTGTTCACAGATAGCAAAGTTAAATAAATGAAATGTTGAGCACAAACCTAATTGCCTTCATAAGTTGAAGGCTCCCAAGAAAAGATGAATTGGGTAGAGTTATTCACTGGTATCTCCTGTCTGCGGGTTGACAAGACTACTCTGGGGAAATTGATGAAGTACTAAAATTGCCCCTACAGGAATGGAGGAGGGGCAGTTAGGATTAGGTTTAGGGTTAGTTGGAGAGTTTGCAGAGGTTCAGGTTTCTTGCATAAGCTTGTGCATTTTCTGTGCAGCACAGACCTGCCTGGTAAGATGGCAGCAGGTTGGAGGTTGGCTGGTGGTGCTGAAATTCAGCACATGCAATTTTCCCTAAGGAATGGATCCTGGGAGAGGTTCTTTGTAACACCTTCACCTCATGGATGCATTTGCTTCCCAAATTCCCCCACCTATAAGGGACTCATCTTTTCAGCCAGTTAATCTGCCTGAAGAAGATACCCTTTAAAGAATTTCCATGAAATCTAGTTTCTTACTGATGCACTGCTGCTAGCATCTTTTTTATTCCCATATTTCCAGTAAGTTTCTCCTTATTTCAAGGCCTCCATTGTTCATTTCTGGATTCAACGACCTCTAGAGCTGTAGGTCCCTGTGCCTTTTGAAGATAGTTCAGCACAAATCATGTTGGTTTTCAGCTTTCTCTAGTGCCAGCCTGGATATAGGCTTGTTTGTCTTCGCTAACTTTGGGATTACTGGGCCACCTGATTTCCAGATCCAAAGTTTGTTTGCTATATCTGCTTTCTTATACTCTCTGTATCTGAGGGTTTATCTTTTTAAGAATTCCTTGAGTGAAGTTTTAATGGAGTTTCAGATGAAGCAAACTGAAAATGCATATTTCAGCCCTTCATCTTAACATGGAAGCCTCTGAGATCGCTATTAAAATATATGATCATTGGTTTTTATTATTTCTTTAAAAACATATTTGTTCTAAAGGAAAAGTTTTGAGGAGGCAGCCACTAGGTTAGTAATGCTCCAGGGATGAAGTGTTGGGTTAGAAGAAGCGCCCTCATATCTGTCCCCATGTTGACACTCAACTGTAGGTTCTATGGCATGTGAGTTCCTGGTCCAGACATAGGCATGCCCAGAAGTACCCAGTGTGTGCCACTGCCTTCAGGTAGGAGTGTCTAGAAGGGGTTGGGTTATTCCAAACTTGGTGTATGTGGGCAGTGCCAAACTTAAACTCTAGCAAGAGAGCTCCTTGCCTTGGTCCAATGTCGCACTCCCCTAGAGCCTTTCTCCAGCCATGTCTGTGGGACTGAGGCTCTGTCTGCATGCCTAGCAATAGCCTGTGTCACCTACGCTTCAGACCAGACCCCAGGATTTCCATCCTAAGTGGCCCCAGTCTATATCATGGATTCGTGTGGTTCTCTTCCCTGGATGTCCCCTCCTGGGGATGTTTCCCACTGCTGGGCATGGATGGAGAAGTGGCCAAGAGAGAAGTGACTGTAGGGGATACGACTAACGCTTGAATACATGAGCTGCTACTGCTGCTAAGTCACTTCAGTCGTGTCTGACTCTGTGCAACGCCATAGACAGCAGCCCATCAGGCTCCCCTATCCCTGGGATTCTCTAGCTGTCAGCAAATGATCATGTGAGACCTACTGCCATGCCAGACAGAGCTGGGGTGAGAAGACAGGGAGGTAGATTAGGAACCAAGGGCCAAGGGTCATGTCATCATGTCCCAGGGTGGAATTCTAAGGAGACTGAGAATTCCTCATTGAAGCCTGACCTTCTAGGTTCTTCTTTGTTTTTAACTTTAATTTTAAAAAAAATTTAGTTTATATTGGAATATAGTTGATTAACAATGTTGGATAGGTTTCAGCTGTACAGCAAAGTAATTTAGTTATACATAAACCTATCTCTATTCTTTTTAAAATTATATTCTCTTTTATGATAGGTTATTACAGAATATTGAGCAGAGTTCCCAGTGCTATCCAGTAGGTCCTTGTTGGCTATCTGTATTAAATATAGCAGTGTGCATATGTCAGTCCCAAACTTCTAATATATTTCTTCGGATTTTATATTTTGAAGGTAGAAGGAGAGAATCTATTGTATTAAACAGCTAGCTCTTACCTTGAGTTTTAAGTTTTGTTTCTATTGTATACAGACCTTGGTTGGGCTCTGGACCCCTACAGGGGTGAGTGGGGCTGTATGTGGGATAAGATCCTAGGCAAACCTGTGTCCACAGAGATGATACATCCATCTTCCCAAAGTTAATTCCAAGAGACCCGTGTCTGTGAAACTGCCCTTGTACATCTTGGTCTGAGTTCCATTCCTCTTCTGAGAAGGAACATGCTTCTACCACTGAGTTGGGAGTCTTGACAACCTGATTCTGATTGACCCCTCTCCTAGCAGCCTGGCTCCTGTCTCCTCTCCCCCTAGCTCTGGCTGGTTTACATTTACAGTCTTCCCTGGATTCAAAATGCTAGGAGGTCACTAATTCTCATGATAGCAGCACAGCCATTTTGGTTGTTTCTGCAGTATGGATTATGGGTCAGCTGCTGCCCCATATCCTATACACACGATTTCTACTCCTTAACAGCAACCCTGGTGTGATATTTATTATACCTATTATAAATAGATATTATTTATAGATAGGGAACCTGAGGCCCAGCAATGTGAGTTAACGTATTCAGGGCTGCACAGGAGGTAACTAGGATTTTGAACCCAAGTATCTCTGACTCCAAAGTCTTTATGACCCTGCTAGGAGACTTGAACTCTGTGTGACATCCACCAGCATGGATACCCGCAAACAGTAGTGACAGCCTCGACAGGGGCCTGACTCTGCTACTGGATAAATGCACATTGCACATTCAGCCTCTGGCCATTGTCCTTGGGAACCAATCTGATGCCGGAGTTAGACCACTTACCCACTGTCTTGCCTTCTTGGTCGGTCTTTCTTCCCTTCTGACCCAAGTGAAGTCACTTAGTCGTGTCTGACTCTTTGCGACCCCGTGGACTGGAGCCTGAAGAATACTGGAGTGGGTTGCCATTTCCTTCTCAAGCTTTTGTCATGTCCGGTAATATCTACACATGATTCATTTGTTGGCTACAGTTGAAAGTTACCTTCTGTTTGGGCCTGAAGTTCACCAAAGAAATGCGGTGATTTCCTAGGGAGCTCTGTTACTGCCAGCCAGAGAAACACACCAGATGTACCGCATGCACGAGAACTTGAAATCCAAAAGACCCCTAAAGATCAGTTAGAATAAACCTGTTCCCAAAACCTACAAAACTTTGTACTAATTTCTTTAAAAAAAAAAAAAAAACTTTACTAGTATTTCATAAACTTTTTACAGCCCATCTGCAGTTGTGAAACTCAGTGTCAGACTGAAAGCAAATGAGTTCAACAGAGGTGAATGATGTTGGTTTGCCCCTGAGAATTATTTATAATTCAATAAAAAGTTTAGCAGTCAAGATTAACCTAGCTGATTAGAAAATTATGTTAATGAAGGAAAAAGTCAGGGATTTGATAACTATTTGGGTCAATTGATTTTTCTCACATTGAAGATCTTAGATAGAACTTCTGGAAGTGGCCAACCTGGCTTTTCTTTCTTTCTTTCTTTTCTTTTTTTTTTTTTTCAAACAGTTATACACCAGCTGTGGAAAAAGTGGAGAATGGGTCAGGACCAGAGCAATAAATTCATTCATGCCTTGCAAATTGTAAGTCAAAGGTCTTATTCATTGCTTTCTTTCTTCATTGACTTATTCCCTAAAAATATATAGAGCTGCTTTTTTTGTTCATTTAGTAGGATTTCATATCATGATACATAATTCTTACAACTTCCTTATCTCACAACAACCTCAATCCCTAATTTAATATTTTTGTGCTAAGTCGCTTCAGTCATGTCCAACTCTTTGCAACCCCATGGACTTTGGCCCACCAGACTCCTCTGTCCATGAGATTCTCCAATGCCCTTTTCCAGGGGATCTTATTGACCCAGGGATCACACCTGTGTCTCCTATAGCTCCTGCACTGCAGGCAGATTCTTTAGGGAAGAACAAACATCAAATCAAAATTCAAACCTATGGCTGATTCATATTGATGTTTGGCAGAAACCAACACACTTTTGTAAAGCAGTTATCTGTCAATTAAAAAATAAATAGATAAAAAAATAAAGATGTTAATTCTAAAGCAAAAAACAAACAAACCAAAAAAAAAAACAACAAAAAAAACCGAAAACAAAAAGAATTCAAACCTAGAGCTTCTGAGTCTAACTTCAGAATTCTTTCCCCTATAACATGGCAATTGGCTGGAGGTGACCGCTAAGAAGACTTAATTAATTTATAGAAGATTTTAATTCACAAAATACAAGTTATTGTCGTTATTGTGCTGATAGATTTTTTAAAATTAAATTTACCAAAACTGAGATTTTTAGAAATGTTTGATATGTCAACATATCACCTTCTCGGGTAGTGCTAGTGGTAAAGACCCCTCTTGCCAATGCAGGAGACATAAGAGACACCAGTTTCATCCCTGGGTTGGGAAGATCCCCCTGGAGAAGGGACTGGCAACCCACTCCAGTATTCTGGCCTGGAGGATTCCTTGGACAGAGGAGTCTGGTGGGTTACAGTCCGTGGGACTGCAGAGACTAAGACATGACTGAAGTGACTTACCACAAATGTAAACAAGGGAAACCTGAATTTCCTAAAGAATTGTTAACAACATAGTATTCTAGTTTAGTCTGTAACCTTCCATCAAAATGTTTTCCTCAACTTAGTAGAAGAGATTATAACTTTATCATCATGAAATGTAAAAAAAAATTTTTTACAGCTTTTTAACTCAAAGAACAGCTTTACTTTTTATTTTAATAATAATTATACAAATAATGATCAACTTTTGTAATTAAAATCCTCATTTATGTAATCAAATGCCTTAATCAACTTTCTTTAGAGCCATTAAGCAACTTCCAAATTTTACTTTTATTTTAATAAAATTACTTTTATTGTGATAATGTTCAAGTATATTTTACAAGGATAAGGCAGATGTCAAATTTTATCAGATATAGCTTCTGTTGTAGAGTTTTGCTTTTGTTTTTTTAACAGTTATTATCTTGCAAGTTTAAAGGAAATTTTGACCCCCTGGAAATAGTAATATATTTTTTTCCTTGAACCAACACCTGATTCTAAAGTTCCTAGTAAAAAACAACAATAGCCAGGAAAATGCCAAGTAAGACACATAATGAGAAGGTACTAGCCCTATCAGATATTAAAATCTGTTATAATTTACAATAATTGTAATAGCATAGTACTGGGATATGAATGTTGCAGGAAGGGGGACCCCTTCGAGGGCCCAAAAGTGGGCTGTAGTCTAACACTCGGAAATGAATTGTCCAAGGAGACACATGTGCTGACAAAGCAAGAGATTTTTATCCGGAAAGGGCACCCAGATGGAGAGCAGTAGGGTAAGGGAACCCAGGAGAACAGCTCTGCCATGTGGCAGTTTCCGGTTTTATGATGATGGGATTAGTTTAGCCAATCTAATTGGCAATTAGTCTTTAGCCAATCATTCTGACTCAGAATCCTTCCTGGTGGTGCACGCCTTGTTCAGCCAAGATGTATGCCAGAGAGAAGGATTCCGGGAGGTGGTCGGACATGTGGTGTCTCCTTTTGACCTTTCCTGAACTCTTCCATTTGATGGTGGCTTATGAGTTCCCTGTTCCTTACCAGGACCTACTGTTGTAAAACAACTCAGGTAAGTGGTTACTATGGCACCTGGCCAGGGTGGGCGATTTCAGTCAGTAAGCTTCCCCTAACATGAGTATAGATCAATCAATAATGGAAACACAAAATCCAAAAACTCAAACTATCATGTAAGAATTGAATCGCCAGTCCATGTCTGATGTAGGGTGCAGCATGCTTGGGGCTGGTGTATGGGGATGACCCAGAGAGATGTTGTGGGGAGGGAGGTGGGAGGGGGGGTCATGTTTGGGAACGCATGTAAGAATTAAAGATTTTAAAATTAAAAAAAAAATAAATAAATAAAAAAATTTAAAAAATATAATAATAATAAAAAAAGAGATTTACAGACCAGAAAATAAAATAAAATAAAATAAAATAGTATAGAATACAAATGGCACTTAAAATTCTGGGACAACTGATAAATAGTGCTGAAGTAGTCAATTCATAAAAAAGGAAATTCATATGACTCTTAAACATATGAGAAAATGACCAACCTCGCTTATGATAAGAGAAATGCATATTAAAACTGTATTTTTTTTTTTTTTGCCTACAAATCTTGCAAACATGAAAATATTGGCAATGGTTTTGGAAATCAACACTCTCATACACTGGGGGAAACGTAACTTGGGGTAACTTCCATGGGCAATTTGTCCAAATTGATCAAAATTTGAGATGACCACACCCTTTGGCATAGCAATTCTATTTCTTGATTTATATTAGAATTGCATCTTTGAAACTTGTACAAGAACTTATTTATAGTTGCTATTTCCAGTAAAGAAGCGTAAATGGCTAGAGTCATGAGTAAATGAGATAATTTTTTTCTATATATGTTTTGTCTTCTCAGTTTTATACCATATTCATATATTGCTAAGTCGCTTCAGTCGTGCCCGACTCTGTGAGACCCCAGAGACAGCAGCCCATCAGGCTCCCCCATCCCTGGGATTCTCCAGGCAAGAACACTGGCGTGGGTTGCCATTTCCTTCTCCAATGCATGAAAGTGAAAAGTGAAAGTGAAGTCACTCAGTCGTGTCCATCCTTAGCGACCCCATGGACTGCATGCAGCCTTCCAGGCTCCTCCATCCATGGGATTTTCCAGGCAAGAGTACTGGAGTGGGGTGCCATTTCCTTCTCCATTCATATATTACCAATTCAAAACTAACATTTGAACCAAAAAATGATTCTTCTGTTTATAGTTTTTAGTAAAATATTGATTTTTCCATGTAATATTTCAGTTTTACATTTTATTCCTATTTTTCCTATAAAGTCTTTTTTTTTCTTTTTTTAAGGTCAGGTTTCATGGTTTTCAAAATTCCAACAAATTTTACCAAGTGTGGTTTTAGCCATTGCCATTCTTGTTTTGTGATGGTTATTATTAACTGTGAATTGAGCTAAAAGTCTTTTTAGTTTATTTCTTGGTTAATCTGTAATAAAATTAAGAATAATTCCTCTCTTGTATATTACTAACTGTCATTATCATTAGCGAAACAAGAGCAAAAAAAAAAAAAAAAGAGAATATCTTCAGCTTCAAAATGACGAGGTCAACATTTCCCATTGAAGTGAAAACTTGCCTTTTAAGATAGCCTTAAATGTTACTATGAAAGTCATCTAAATGATTGCCTTTCTTTTCAGAGACTTTTACATAACAATTTGCCTTTATGTTCTGTGTATAAAAGGAAGTCTTGGCATAGATGAAGACAGCTCAGGAAGTAATATAATGAACAAACTATCACTTCCTTAATTAAGGTATATTAGTGCTTACAAGCCTCAGAAATCTGTCAGCATGCACTGTCTCTGAATAAACCAGATCCTAAATGTAGCGGTCCAAGTAGGAGACTAATTTTAAGCCCCCACTTCAACCTCCAAGATGAGAGTGGTCTTTATTCCTAACATTTGACAAAAACATCAATGATTAGAGAGGTCAATATAAATAATCAAATAGACATTTACAAAGATTAATTGAACTGGACATTTCCCCCCAGTTTTCTTAGATCTAATAATCCAGAGTAGGATTGATACAATTCATTATGTCCCAGGAAAATTAGGGAAATGGACCTACATAAAGAATTGTTTCATTTAGCAAGCGTTTATTGAGTGTCTACTTTATACCAGGCTTGGACTATGTGCTCAGTCACTCAACCATATCTAACTCTTTCGGACCCTATGGACTATAGCCTACCAGGCTCCTCTGTCCATGGAATTTTCCAAGCAACAATACAGGAGCTAGTTGCCATTTCCTAGCTCAGGGGATCTTCCCAACCCAGGTCTCTGACATCCCCTACATTGGCAAGCAGGCATTGAATTTACAAACAAAATAAGACAAGTCTCTGCTCATCAGGGGACCCTGGCATTTATTTAATCCCTGCATTTTTCCTTTTGCATTGCCAGGTAGGTGTACGAATGCATACATGATTATTAGTTAGATCTTTCACATAGAGCCCTGAGACAATTAAAGACTTGAGAGTTTCAGAGACCCACTTAAAACTATTTTTTTTTTAACCCAGTAAATGGTAAAGTTCACTCTTTCAGGATACTCTGTATCCTGTCCCATTGAGATGTTAATTGATGGCTAATTGCTCTGCATTATCTATAAGCTGCTACAAACATTTTTAATGGCATGCTCTTTGTTATAATTTAGGGTCAGTGACTGCCGTCTCTTTATACTCTTGAATGGTTCTTCCTCAGCCTACAAAGTGTTTGGCTGGCATGCAGGGACCTGAGGAAGCTTAGCAGAAATGTGGTCCCTTGAAACATAATCCTGCTACACCCTGAAATGGATAGATGGCTCTGTCATGCCAGTATGCATGCACACAAGGGCTGGTGAGTGGAAGACGCTCAGCCAGAACCCTGAAAGGCACTACCATACGCGCAGCCAGCTCTGCCAAAGGAGAAAGCACCTGCCAAGGGCATACGTGGGAGTGGCTATGAAAATCCTGTTTTCCTTCTGTCAGAGTTTGCTCTTGAGCACTGGAGTAGAAAGGCAGCAAGTAAACCTTTCTCTGCCTAATGGGGTGTCTGTTTTGAGTTCAAGATGTTTCTGTATCAGAGAGAAATATTAATAACTTATTTTCAAGGCACTCTAAAACAAAAGTTTAAAAATTGTTTTATAAAAAATGACTGTGGCTTATGTTGGCTTGATAACAGGAACACTGTGATGGATAGAGGAATGGAAAATTGTTAGGCATTAAACCAAAATGAGTGCTTGCTTCAGATGTTCCATTGCTCCATATAGATTCTCGTGGAATGCTGGGAATAACTGGACTGGTGTTAGTGAACATAGAAAATAAAGTTAGGTCATTTATAAATCTGGAATAGTTTTAGTTAGCTTGGCATTGATCACATCTTAAATCATCTCTCCAAATCCCCATACTTTTCTTTTATGATTAAAAACAGAGTAGATTTCTTGCAGAATTATCTGCAATTTAAAAATTGTTCTCTAAACAGAAAGCTATTTAGGAGGACTAGTTCCCTTAGCAATGTGTGACCTTTCTAACTATATCTCTTATCTCACACAGCCTTCCACTATCTTCTGCTAAAACCAGGCCATTGCTCTGTTTCATGTTAAAGATTGTCCTCGATTCTTTCCCAGATTTACTAGCTGGAGCATAATCTTGCTAAGAACAGTTTTGCCCTCATCTTTTATGGATACTCTTGGTATAGATGCCCTTGACCAGATCAGTGCCTGCATATGCCAGCTTCTGAGAATGTTCACTATCCACTTATAGCTGTCCCTTCTCTGTAGAATCCCCTTTGGCTAACCGGAGCCTCTAGACTATGGAGGATACACCCACACACCGCTTATAGCCAATGGCTAGAAAAGTCAGACCTTCTCTCAAGGTAGGGCCAATTCTGAAGTTAAATTCATGCTCCATTCATCTGCTGATGGACATCTAGGTTGTTTCCATGTCCTGGCTATTATAAACAGTGCTGCGATGAACATTGGGGTACATGTGTCTCTTTCAATTCTGGTTTACATCAGCAGATGAATGGATAAGAAAGCTGTGGTACATATACACAATGGAGTATTACTCAGCCGTTAAAAAGAATTCATTTGAATCAGTTCTGATGAGATGGATGAAACTGGAGCCAATTATACAGAGTGAAGTAAGCCAGAAAGAAAAACACCAATACAGTATACTAACACATATACATGGAATTTAGGAAGATGGCAATGACGACCCTGTATGCAAGACAGGAAAAAAGACACAGATGTGTATAACGGACTTTTGGGCTCAGAGGGAGAGGGAGAGGGTGGGATGATTTGGGAGAATGGGAATTCTAACATGTATACTATCATGTAAGAATTGAATTGCCAGTCTATGTCTGACGCAGGATACAGCATGCTTGGGGCTGGTGCATGGGGATGACCCAGAGGGATGTTGTGGGGAGGGAGGTGGGAGGGGGGTTCATGTTTGGGAACGCATGTAAGAATTAAAGATTTTAAAATTTAAAAAATAAAAAACTAAACCTGAAAAAAAAATAAACCATTTACTATCTAGTCATTTAAAAAAAAAAATTCATGCTCCAGAGTTTGTCACAGATTCGAGGTAAAGTCAGACTCCATCCTAGTTTACTGATTTTTGCAATACAGTTTTTAAAATATCAGACTTGTTTCAGTTCAAAGCATTGTACCTTAAGGTTAGACTTGCAAGAGTCCTAGAAGCTGAATTCAGAGGAGTGGGGTATGATTGGTTCTTGACCTTTTCTCCTTCCCATCTCAAGCTGTTATGATGATGAGGGAGTTAGGAAGGTAAGGGTAAGTGAAGGGAATTCACTCTTGATGGGCAGCATATTAGAGATAGGCAAGCTTGCCATTCTTGCCTTGTTGTTGGCAGATGCCTTACCTGGGTCTAACTTCTGGGTATTGGTAACCAGCTTGCAGTTATGCAGTGTGGTGTCTTAGGTGGTCTTGGATGCCCAGCCAGAAGTCTCAGGGGGCTAATGTTGTGTGAGCGGCTCTTGGAGGGCTCTCTGTACCCTCCTCACACCCTCCCATCACTGATCAGTATGAGCCGCTAGTTGGACCTACTCCTCATCTGGTGAGCTTGGCTTTGTCTGTAGAAAACTTGCCTCACTCTGAGTGAAACTGGGAGGAAGTGGAGAGCAACCTTAACATCTTCTGACCACCACCTCTGTCTGAAGATCTAACAGTCAAGGTGTTCTGGTGGCATCCAGGTGCAGCAAAAGTTGATAACATTCTTCCATTCCCAATAATGCTTTCAGTATCCTGAATGATTCTCTAGGGGACATCTGGCTTGGTTGGGAAGGAAAGAAGGAAGCCAAACTGTACCCCACCCATCCCAGTTGTACAGAAGACAGAGTAAATTCTGATTCACAAACTTCTCCCCCAAAGATGGTTCCTCTTCCACTCTCTACCCACTTCATAGGAGGTTGCTTTACTGATTCTCCTCAAAGTCCTCATTCTTAGAAAGTTGTACTTCAGTGATGTCAAGTATCATTGTCATTCAGCTGAATCGTCTCCAGTTGGGAACTCCATTAGGAAGGGGCCTCCATGCGTACAGCAACCTCATGTTACTAAGCTCTTAACTGGTACCCATGATAGAACTTCTTGTCCTTCCCATACATCCTTTCTATTATTTCTAAGTTCAGCAACTCTCTACGGTCAAGAAAAATCTCCTTAGACTGGTCTCTAAAGTCTTTGACAACATTGACCCAAAACAATTGTAGTTTTGGCTCGTACCATGAGCTCACCCAATGATATGGGCCTATTCAAAGAAGTTTTCCTCGATCACATCTCTAGGGTGTTTCTCATACTGTACTTTTCATCTGCAATATCCTTTAAGTTTGACTGAAAAAAATCTCTATTCATTCTTTAGGTCAATCTCAACCTGTCCTCTTCTCCATAATGTCCTACGCCTTCCTTCAGTAGGAATTAATTCTTTCCATGCCATTCACATTATACTTTACTTCTCTGGTTCTGCCTTATTATACTGAGAGATTGTAAGAAATTGTAAAGCGAATGTACACCTTATTCACCACGTTTTCACCACGAACCTGGCAAAGTACCTTGAACCTAGTAAACATTCAACAATTTAGTGAGACTGAAATGATAGGTAAGGTAGAAGTCAGATTATGGAAAAAGGCTTAAATGACCTCAAATAGTAGTTCAGCTGACGGTAACCATCAAAGAGTTAGGGCAAGAACCAAATGTTTCCTGGAGTTCTTTACTTTGTGATTTAATTAAAAAATATGCTCATATTGCAATAGCTT
The DNA here is from genome assembly GCF_042477335.2 of Ovis canadensis. NCBI lineage: Eukaryota > Metazoa > Chordata > Mammalia > Artiodactyla > Bovidae > Ovis > Ovis canadensis. The sequence goes on along the minus strand of NC_091246.1, from coordinate 82,871,982 downwards.
AGAAACATATAACACAAAGCAAACCACAAACATAATAGTGAGAAATCCAACTCACAAGTAATGATTGGCCAGTAGGGCACTCTCTGCTTGTCAATATCTGGGGGACAAAACTAAAACCATGTTTGCTGGATCTAAAACCAACCGAATTGGAAAGAAGATCAAGTGTGGAGGCTCCCAAAGATGAGTCTGTGTCCCCCAAAATTAGCAGGATGCCAGATGCCAGGATTCATTAGGCCGGAGGTGGGATGGAGGAGAAAATGAAGTGATCAGGGCCAGATCCTGGTAGGGGAATGAAGTCCATATGGACATCAGTTGGCAGCTTGTGCATCCTGCATCGTGCAGCCATGTGGCTGGTGCCATCACACATCTGAGCATCTGGGCTGTGACAAAGCGTAACTTCTGGATAAACTTCATCTTCACAGGCAGCCTTAGGCAGAGGGCTTTAAGGCGGGCTCAGGAAGCTCTGAGCAATACTTGAAGACTTGGGATAAAGTGAAAAACCTGAGTTTATACGAATAAAGGCTAGGATGTTCCTTAAACAGCTCCCTTCATATGCCCGAACCCTATAAACAATGAGACTGGCATGGATATATGGTGCTCTAACTATATTTGGAAGATTGTCTTGACACACTTATATATAATCTGGCTTGCCAAACTTTCAAGAGCCAGATCTAACAATGTACATTCGTTACCCAGTCTATAAATACAAACTACATATATTTTTAGCCATCTCCCCCTCTTTCCCTCCCCCATCAGATGTGCACACACTTGTCCTGACGTGACCACACATTGCTAACTCATTTCTACCTGCAAACAGGCATACACACTTACAGATACACACATCTTCATCAAACCTTGGGATCAAACACACTTTCCTTCTCTTCCTAGCCTGCCATGAAACAGACAGCTGTTTTAGGTCATTCTTTGACCCACCAGCTACACTCTAGGTGGAACAGCTGTGGTCAGAAACTTGGCCAGGACACTCTGCCAAGGCAGTGTTAGAGGTGCCTGAGTGAGCAGCTAGTGCGTGTCTCTGTGGAATGTGGGTGAAGCCAGAGAAGAAGGGGCACAGCTAATGCCACTTCAAGAAGAAGGTGGGAAGCTCAGCTCCTTTCCCAGGGAGCTGACCAAAGACAGCTGTGTACTGCTGATGTCCAAAAAATGAGAAGGCGGAGCTTAGTTTCAGAGGCAGCTGCTGCTGTGGTCTGGAGGGCACCGCCAGGTCACTCCCCACAGTGTGAGCCTTGGTCCAATGCCTATGTGAAATGGTAGGAGGTGGCTGACTCTCCTAGCCCTTTGGGAAGGACTTTGGTCAAATGGCTTTGGCCCAGTTGGTTGAAATGCTTTATGAGAACCACAGTGTGATCATACATGTGAGTGTACTGATTTCATAATGCAAGCATATGTTTACTTATGTACTTAGAGACTGCTGCCTCTGGGATAACTTTAAAGATCTCTGCCCAGTAGGAGAGGCTGAGAGTGAGTAGGGGTCAGCTAAACACCCCCAGATTCCCTCCCTTACACCCTTGCCTGCCTGTGAAGCTCATGCTCCAGTTATCATCAAGAAGCCAGATGTCTCTTTTAGTCTAGATCCTGATCCACTCTGCACTCATCATTGTCTTCTTGCTCCAGATGACTTACTTCAGGTCAAAGGAGGCCACTGGGGCCATGGACTTCCAACCATTCAGAAACATTCAGTGTTTGGGAGCCACCAGATAAGGCTGCAGTAAGATCCAGGCTTCCTATTTAAACACCAGCTACAGTTCCAAGAAATAAGTCATGATCTTTAATGCAAAGGTCTGCCGAGATTATTCTAATGTCTCAATCAATTGCTGGTTTCTACCACTTTCAGATCCCCATGATAGCTTTTCACTGTCCTACTCCCCACTTCCTACCTGACTCGTATCCTTCTGCGGCTTCTCTGACAGTCACACAGGCCTCCATGTAGCTGCCCTGTGTAGAACAGTATTACCAAAGTCAGTTTTCATTCATTGCACTGATGTGACTATGTAAAGACTTGTGGTTATAAAAAACCCAGGCTTAGCAGATAATGACAAACCAACTGTTGGGTGGACTCATTCATCCATGGCACATATACCCCAAATTTTGAGTTTCCTTCATCCAGTCCTGCTTTCTAGCTCACTTGCTCCTTGTCTTTGATGTAGTCACAAGAATTAGCCGTATTTTTGATTTCACTCTTTCTTGGCCATCTTCTCAGCAACAGCTGCCTTCTCAATTTGACTTCGGTCTCCACATCCACTGTAGATAAATTCATAAGCTGAATCCATCTGCCCCCAGCAGCTGGAAATCCTTTTCTCCCACCATGTGATTCCCTCCTTGGACAGAAAAATAAGGCAACAAAGCCTAAAATGTGTTGGAATTGGAAAAGTACTTCTTCAGTGGCTGCTATCTGAATGTAAGAATTCATTCTAAAGTGTGAATGACTACTAGATTACCAGGCAAATTAATTAACTCTGCAAGACGTATTTCAGAAAGAGAGGGCTATTTTTCTGATCTGTTCTAGAATTAGAAAACACTTTTCCAGGTCCTCAATTTCTAAGGAATCTGCCTGACATATCTCTGGTCTTCTGACATCATTTCTTTTATTTCTTTGCTCCCTCCATAGGACACCTATCCTTCCAAGGACTGATAATGTAACCCTCCAGATAACTACTACTTGGTCTCTTCCTGAGGATGAAACCTAATCCTAGGAGTGTGGTCTCCCCCACTAGCCTGCCCTCCTATATCCTTCACTTGTCAATGAATTAGTTTGTTGGGAAGTGTAATGAAATGGTCTCATCTTCTCTCAAACCCAGATGGCCTGGTTCCTACAGTCTGTGTTTGCTTGTAGAACAAGGTCATCAGCTCAAAATTACCAACGTTTATAGGAAATATTTGTCATTGGACCCTTTCCCTGTCTGCATGAGCCCATAAGTAAAGGATATAAGGAAACATTGTTCACATGCCTTTGTTGGAGATCTGAGGTACTTATGAAAATTATCTTGGTTTACGCTGCATCGTGCTTGTGCTCAGGCATTAAGTCATGTCCGACTCTTTGTGACCCTATGGGCTGTAGCCCACCTGGCTCCTCAGTCCACAAGATTCTCCAGGCAAGAATACTGGAGTGGGTTGCCATTTCTTCCTCCAGAGAACCTTCCCAACCTAGGGATCAAATCCAAGTCTCCTACGTGGCAGGAGGATTCTTTACCACTGCACGACCAGGGAGGCTTAATAACATTTAACTGTCACCTTGACCCCATAAGATGATGATTACTTGCCCTCTTTTGTGGTTAAAGACCCTGTAGTTTAGATACATTAAATAATTCACCTGAAGTCATGTAGCCAGCACATAGCTGTTTCGGGGTTCTGATCAAAGTCTGTCTAATTCCAAATTTTGTGTTCCTTCCACTCAACCAATCTGGCCAAGAATGACATGCTGTAATGAATAAATCTTGATGTTTTTCTCTCCTCAAATTTGAAGGCTATCTCAGTGACTAATGGGGACTTTGTTCCTTATTCACAACATTCCTTGTGGATTATAAAGTAAGGACACTTGAGACTGGCGTGACCTCATTATGACCGACCAGCTGGCTCACCTCAGCTCTCAGCTTTTTCCTGCTGGTCACCAATACGTCAGACAAATGTGTCTTATCTGCCACAATCATTACTATGCCTACATTTCCCACAAATTGAAGATGTCACTTGCGCTTCTTTCTTGTTTCAAGGGACTAATATTTTAGCTGATAAGAGTCGAGCTTAAGAAAATTTGAAAGTAAACGTAGAGTTTGCTCCTGGTCCATGGATGGAACATAAGCTTGGGATGTGCAGCTGGAAAAATGTGCTTGTCCCTGAACTACAGATTCCCGATCTGTGAATTTGGGAGGCTCAATAATGAGTACTGTGATGGTTGCGGCTTAGTGGCAGCTGATATCATCTGCCAGCTTTGCATATATTCTTCTTCATTTTCTAAGGCAAACCACAGATGTTTTATCCCTTGTGATCACACCTGCAGACCTAAAACCAGTCCTTTCTTTTTTTTAAAGCAAAAACAACAACGGGAGAGCAGATGTTTTGAAATTGGAAATTACATGATTGGATAGGGGGAAAAAAACAAAACAAAAACAAAAGTATTCCACTATTCCTTTATATATTCAAGTGCCAGAAAGTAAGTTCTCTTGTTGTGATATGAAAGACCAGCAGTCCTGTCTTTTTCTTTTCCCCCTAATCCAGAGAGCAATTTTGACACTTTATTTACATAAAAGATGATAAGTTTTATTCTAGCCCTGAGATTCAATTCACTTTTAATAAATTTTGACCCACTGGTATAAAATAAAGAAAGGCTTTTAAGTCATATGAGGGCACCACATTTGCTGATACAAAAGTGCTTTCATCTGGTAGAAAAGTTAATTAAGCAATATGAAATTATGTGACATAAATTATTATGTAATAACTCACACCTTTGGTATGGCTAGGTGTAAACCGGAAGGCTAATGACCCCTTCAGCATCTAGGCGTGAATTATGCTATAATAACTCAAGCTTTGTGGTTTCCATTGTGAGGTGGTGGGTCTGTGGGAGTAGGGGGAGAAAACCAAGAACAAAAATTGATCTCCAACAAGCAAGAGAGGATAACACAGGGTCATTTTTTAAAAAATAATTAAATATGCAGCCATTAAAGACATTAGTGACAAGAATTTGGGGGTGACGTTTGCTGGGATTCTTTCAGTCCTTTCTCAAAGCTTTGAGAAGACACCATAAACTTTTAACTTAGGGCTGGGTACACCATCCTGGGGAAAATACTTTACCAGAAGTACTGGCACTTGGACATTCCTCAAGTGGGATGGAGTCTTTCTGACACAAGGGGGAAAATAAGTTATCTCTTTACAACTTCTGAAATTTTTATATTCTGCCCTCTGATTTTGGGGAAAAAACTGTCCTAAGAATCAGCCCTCATGGGTCATGAGAAACACGGATCCAGTTACCCGAGTCTTCTGCATCACAGAAACACCCCTTGCTTCTCTATTGCTGTTGTTCAGTAGTTGAGCTGTGTCTGACTCTGTGACTCCTTGGACTGCAGCATGCTAGGCTTCCCTGTCCTTCACCATCTCCTGGAATTTGCTCAAACTCATGTCCACTGAGTCAGTGATGCCATCCAAACATCTTGTCCTCTGTTGCCCCCTTCTCCTCTTGTCCTCAGTCTTTCCCAGCATTAGGGTCTTTTCCAATGAGTCAGCTCTTTGCATCAAGTGGCCAAAGTATTGGGGCCTCAGCATCAGTCCTTCCAGTGAAGATTCAGAGTTGATCTCTTTTAGGATTGACTGGTACTGTATCAAACTGAGGTTGGCTTTTGGTTCAGAAATAAGGTGCTAAAGCAGGCTTGATACTCCACAGCTTCAGTTTGATCTAAATAAAGAGAAACAGTGCAAAAAATCACAGCATAAAGATTCACATAGAATGAGTGCATTCAATAGCACATATGAAAAAGAAGGCACAAAATTAGGTCCCCAGAGAGATTCTCCTAACCGTTTTTTTCCCTTTCATGGGTATATCAATTTAATGAATGATGGTATACCTAGCCAGTCCCAATGTGTTCTTGTTAATCCCGCAGCTGGATAACTTGAGAACCAATCAGAGTGCTCAGTTGAAAATCTATTTTTATCAGAAAACATCTAGAAAGGAAGGAGCAGCATTTTCCTCCCTTTGAGTGTCAACACGCAGAGCTGATGGAGATTGACAAGAAGGTGTCCTGTCCAGCCCCACTCAACTCAAGCTACACATAGAACAGCTTTCCTGCTTCCCTCTTGTTCACCTCCTTCAACCTCCAGCCACAGCCTGCACAGAGATGAGCAGTTCAGCAAATCTGCGACTTCAGACCTTACAAGTTTGCTGGTAAAATTCCAAAATTCATAGTCAGACCATGCCTCCCTCCATAAGACTAACATATGGTATTAACAAATTTTATCAACACTGTATAAAGGGCACAGCTTCCGAGTGTGTTTCTGTTATTCTTGCAGTTACTGTGTTGCCTTTCAGCATGGCACTGATATTGCCTCTCTTTGGTCCTGTTTGAAAGGCTGATTTTAACATTGAATTCTTCTCTTAAAAGGCTTCATTGTGAAATTCTTACTTTGCTGAGTTGCAATTTGGTCTCTTTGCTGAGCAAGTAGCAGCCTTATACTTTCCTATTTATCTGATAAAGATTTATAATGCATTTGGTTAACAAACTCCATGGCGGCAAGATTGATTTCGATGAACAAAGATAATCTGGAGTAGGGGTCAGCAAACTTTGTCTGTAAGGAGCCAAACAGCACACATTTTTGGCTTTGTAGAGCTTTTTTGACTGTGGCTCAGATCATAAGCTCCTGATTGCAAAATTCAGGCTTAAAATGAAGAAAGTAGGGAAAACCATTAGGCCATTCAGGTATGACCTAAATCAAATACCTTATGATTATACATTGGAGGTGAAGAATAGATTCAAGGAATTAGATCTGGTAGACAGAGTGCCTGAAGATCTTTGAGTGGAGCTTCATAACATTGTACAGGAGGCAGTGAACAAAACCATCCCAAAGAAAAAGAAATGCAAGAAGGCAAAGTAATTGTCCAAGGAGGCTTTACAAATAGCCAAGGAAAGAAGAGAAGAGAAAAGAAAGGATATACCCAACTAAATGCAGAGTTCCAAAGAAGAGCAAGGAGAGATAAGAAGGCCTTCTTAAATGAACAATGAAGAAATAAAGGAAAACAATAGAATGGGAAAGGCTAGAGATCTATTCAAGAAAATTGGAGATATCAAAGGAACATTTCATGCAAGGATGGGTACAATACAGGATAGAAACAGTAAGGACTTAACAGAAGCAGAAGAGATTAAGAAGAGGTGGCAAGAAAACACAGAAGAATCATACAAAAACTGTCTTAATAAACAGAATAACAAGAATGGTGTGGTCAGTTACCTAGAACCAGACATCCTAGAGTGTGAAGTCAAGAAGGCCTTAGGAAACATTACTATGAACAAAGTAGGTGATGGAATTACAGCTGAGATATTTAAAATCTTAAAAGATGATGCTATTAGAATGCTGCATTTAATATGTCAGCAAATTTGAAAAACTCAGCAGCAGTCACGGGACTGGAAAAGGTCATTTTTAACTTCAATCCCAAAGAGCAATGCCACAGAATGTTCAAACTACCTTACAATTGCTCTCATTTCACATGCTAACAAGATAATATTCAAAATCCTTAAAGTTAAGCTTCAACAATAGGTGAACTGGGAACTTACAGACATACAAGGTGGGTTTAGGAAGGGCAGAAGAACCGGAGATCAAATTATCAACATCCACGGAATCACAGAGAAAGCAAGGAAGTTCCAGAAAAACATCTACTGCTTCACTGAAGATATAAAGTTTTTGACTGTGTGGACCCCAAAAAACTGGAAAATTCTTAAAGAGACGGGAGGAGTCCCAGACAATCTTACCTGTCTATTGTGAAACCTGTATGCAGGACAAGAAGTAACACAACTGGACATGAAACAACTGACTGTTCAAAGTTGGGAAAGGAGTATATAAGGCTATATATTGTCACCCTGCTTATTTAACTTCTATGCAGAGTACATCATGTGAAATGCTAGGCTGGATGAATCACAAGCTGGAATCAAGATTGCCAGGAAAAATACCAGCAACTTCAGATATGCAGTTGATACCACTCTCATGGCAAAAAGTGAAGAGGAACTAAAGAGTTTCTTGCTGAAGGTGAAAGAGGACAGTGAAAAAGCCGGCTTGAAACTTCACATTCAAAAAATTAAGTGTATGACATCTGGTCCCATCACTTCATGCAAATAGAGGGGAAAATGTAGAAGCAGTGACAAATTTCATTTTCCTGGGCTACAAAATCCCTGCAGACAGTGACTGCAGCAATGAAAGTAAAAGACGCTTGCTCCTTGGAAGGAAAGCTATGACAAATCTAGACAGTGTACTAAAAAGCAGAGACATCACTCTGCTGACAAAGGTGTGTACAGTCCAAGATATGGTTTTCCCAGTGGTCATGTATGTATGTGAGAGTTGGACCATAAAGAAGACTGAACACTGAAAAATTGATACTTTTGAATTTTGGTATTGGAGAAGACTCTTGGGAGTACCTTGGACTGCACAGAGATCCAACAGTCCATCCTAAAGGCAATCAACCCTGAATACTCATGGAATGACTGATGCTGAAGCTGAATCTCCAATAACTTGACCAACTGATGCAAAGAGCCAACTCATTGGAAAAGACTCTGATGCTGGGAAAGACTGAAGGCAAAAGGTGAAGGGGGTGGCAGAGGATAAAATGATTAGATAGTGTCACCGACTCAATGGGAATGAAGCTGAGCAAACTCAGGGAGATAGTGAAAGACAGAGGAGCCTGGCGTGCTACAGTCCATGCGGTTGCAAAGAGTGGGACATGACTTGGCAACTGAACAACAAGAACAGTCCTTTCATAGGTCCTCAGCTCTCCCATCATGGTGTAAAACTAGCCATAGACAATCCATATAAGAGTGTGCCAATAAAAACTTATAAAAATTGGTAGTAGGCTCAGCCAGACTAGCAGCCCATGTTTGCCAACCCATGTTTGGTTGAGAGAGGCCAAGGAAAGTGGACTTATTCTCTTCCCTCACTTTGGATAACAGTTTCCCAAGAGATGAGAGGGGGATTATGAAGGCTGGAATGTTAGCACACAAGTATAGTGGCATATTGAAAAGGTAAAAAATCTGGAGTCAGATAGATGAGTGGGTGCATTTTGGTCCAGCTACTTTCTCCTGTGTGACTTTGGGAAAGCCACCCAACTCCTCTGAGTTGTACTTTCCTCTGCCTTAAAAGAGCAGTCATAATATCTAGGGCAAAATTATCACCTTTGCATATACCATTGTCCTCCTCTTCTTCCTGGGCTCACAGCTAGATCACATCCACCAGCCTCTCTTATAAGCAGGCACTTTCTTGTGACTAAGTTCGCATGAATGGAATACACAGAGACTGTGTACTTGCTCTAGTCTAGTCCAGCTTCATCCAGACTCTGCATTCCGCTGGCTTACAACCTGGACGTGGCAGACTGTACTCTTCAATATGTATATAAGAACAAATCAAGTGCAGGATATGGAGAAACAAGAGGGAAGGAACCTGGTCCCTGAAGGGCTATTTCCAGTGCTGCCTAATGAGCTGAAATGCTTTTTGTGAGTGAAAAATAAACATTGATCTTGAATATGTCCATTTTAGTGTTCTGTCACTTCACAAGACTAAAGTAAAAATATAACATCTAATTGGCATGGTTATTATAAAGATATAAGATAATTCATATAATGTGCTTGGCATTTAATTGGTATTTGGGAAGGGATAATGTTTGTCTGTTTTGTTACTCCAGTGGGTAGTGGAAAAGTTAGGTAAGGGGTAGATTCAGTGTTTGGCAGGAGGTGATCTCACATGCTAGTAAAGTAATGCTCAAAACTCTCCAAGCCAGATTCTAGCAATATGTGAACTGTGAACTTCCAGATGTTCAAGCTGGTTCTAGAAAAGGCAGAGGAACCAGAGATCAAATTGCCAACATCCGCTGGATCATGGAAAAAGCAAGAGAGTTCCAGAAAAACATCTATTTCTGCTTTATTGGCTATGCCAAAGCCTTTGACTGTGTGGATCACAATAAACTGTGGAAAATTCTGAAAGAGATGGGAATACCAGACCACCTGGCCTGCCTCTTAAGAAACCTGTATGCAGGTCAGGAAGCAACAGTTAGAACTGGACATGGAATAACAGACTGGTTCCAAAGAGCAAAAGGAGTATGTCAAGGCTGTATATTGTCACCCTGTTTATTTAACTTCTATGCAGAAGTTAATACAAAATATCATGAGAATATACAAAATTATCAAAATAATGCAAAATTATCATGAGAAATGCTGGGCTGGAAGAAGCACAAGCTGGAATCAAGATTGCCAGGAGAAATATCAATAACCTCAGATATGCAGATGACACCACCCTTATGGCAGAAAGTGAAGAGGAACTAAAAAGCCTCTTGATGAAAGTGAAAGAGGAGAGTGAAAAAGTTGCCTTAAAGCTCAACATTCAGAAAACGAAGATCATGGCATCTGGTCCCATCACTTCATGGGAAATAGATGGGGAAACAGTGGAAACAGTGTCAGACTTTATTTTTCTGGGCTCCAAAATCACTGCAGATGGTGATTGCAGCCATGGAATAAAAAGACACTTGCTCCTTGGAAGGAAAGTTATGACCAAAGTTATGACCAGCGTATTAAAAAGCGGAGGCATTACTTTGTCAACAAATCCATTGCCGGGGTCCTGCCCTGGTGGATCCAGGGAATTCGAAGGGGAGACGGCATAGGTGAGGAAAACTTATTTATTTAGAAATATAAAAGAAATTAAGAAGAAATAGTATAGTAGGAAAATTTAGTGGAGAAAAGAGGCTGAATAACTTCATTTACAGGGAAAGCTAATAAAACTTCAGGACAAGAGATTTGCACCATCTACGTTGGGCCACTGGCACCCGTTTGAATAGCGGAGGGTGCCCCACCTTAGGCTCCCTCTCTCACGGATCTTAGAAGCCAGGGCAAGTAAGTAGACGTGGCGAGCCTCCCTGCTCCAGATGGGAATTCAGCCTGAAAAGGAGAGGGAGGGGGAGGGAGCGGGAGAAAGAGAGAGAGACACACAAGGGGGAAACCAGTCCAGTGACTGGCCCATCCTCTATTGTCTGGAAAGGCCTTATATACTCTTGATTTTATATAGAGATCAATGGATAATACAAAATTATGCAGCATCAGCAGCCCTGACTCTTATTGAGACCAGGCTTTCTCTCTGCATATCTAGTTGTATACACAAGTCTTAGGTGATTTACATCATCTTCTTGTCAGAAGGCCAATTAACATTTTATGGCCCTTTTCTGATAAGGGTAATAGTGTTGCTCTTCCCAAAGTCTGGTGCCACTCTCAGAAAGCACTAAATAAAGTTACGTTCTTACATAGCAAGGATACAACATTTTATAACAAGAAAGTGGAGTACAGTGATTTATAACAAAGAGAAAATTAATTAACTCAAAAGTCTAATATTGCTAACATCAAAACTAATATATTCCTATTTCTGCATCCCGATTACATTGATTAGTACCCTCCCAGGTGCCTTAAAGATAAAGGATATGGAGGCCTGGCGGCAAACATTAACTCAACGATGGAACCCTTCACCAAACTAATTCTTAGCTCTAAAAGGCTCTATATCTTGAAAATGTTTTAAGCTTTGTGCCTTTCACGATCGGGGGCTGTAAACAATCCACAAGTCGTAAAGTCTGGGCAGACCGGTCAGATAAGTTAGAAAGCCAGCAAAGGGGTTTAAACCGAGACATTCTTTTTATATGTAGGAGACTGTTAACTGGAGCCCTAAGTTAATTCCTTTTAGAGGCAGAAGAGTGGAAAGCACAGTACAATAAGGCAGGCAGACTCTGATTTTAGGGGGTAGATGTTCAGGAAAACCCAGGGGGAACCACTTAAGCCTGGCTCGCCTTGCCCATCAGGCCTCTCCGCATGTGCTGGCTCCCGGCAATCCATCTAGTCAAGGCTGTGATTTTTCCAGTTGTCATGTATGGATGTGAGAGTTGGACTATAAAGAAAGCTGAGCGCTGAAGAATTGATGCTTTTGAACTGTGTTGTTGGAGAAGACTTTTGAGAGTCTCTTGCACTGCAAGGAGATCCAACCAGTCCATCCTAAAGGAGATCAGTCCTGGGTGTTCATTGGAAGGACTGATGTTGAAGCTGAAACTTCAATACTTTGACCACCTGATGTGAAGGGCTGACTCGTTTGAAAAGACCCTGATGCTGGGAAAGATTGAGGACTGGAGGAGAAGGGGACAACAGAGGATGAGATGGTTGGATGGCATCGCTGACTCAATGGACTTGAATTTGGGTAAACTCTGGGAGTTGATGATGCACAGGGAGGCTGGGTGTGCTGTGATTCATGGAATCACAAAGAGTCAGACACAACTGAGCAACTGAACTGAACTGATCTGATTATTTTGCAGGAGGTCTCCTGTCCTCCAGCCTGGAATTCAATCTACTCTACATTAATTTGAACATTTTGGGGGAGGCATGGGAATGTGCAGGGTGGGCACAGTTAGGTTAGAATACCAGCCATTAGCTAGGAGGGCAGGGAGAGAGAACTAGAGGAGGTTCACACTGATGTTACTGCATAGACATGTGTACAGGGGTGTGTGTGTGTGTACATGTGCACACATATGTTGGAACAGGACTATGGCCTTGTGTGTTTTTTTTTTTTTTTTTTTTTTGCGTGAGTGTTCAGAAGGGAGAGATGAGCTCTTGGTTATTTTTTGGAAAATATTTTTTATACCTCTTCAATTTTTACTTCTATAAATATTTCAGCAAAGATTGTCTTTCAGATATATTTTATTTGAGCATGAAATTGTGTTAAAGAATATAACACTCTTTATGAAATGTACCTACATAGATAATACATTGAAATTAGATTTATAAAATTAAAAAGTAGAAATGAGACTATAAATGTACTATCCGAAGTAAACCTAGAGTAACATGTTGCTGTATATTACTCTAGTCATATGTGTAAAATGGTCATAATGTGTGTGTGTGTAATTATACATATATAATTATACAGACACACGACCACTTTATATATATATTATATATACATACACATACATATGTATGTATATAATTTTGTTTCCTGTCTTAAATGTAAGCATTTCCCAGTCATTACATATTCTTCTAAGACATTTTCTCTGTGATTATATGAAGAATATAATTTATGGAAACATGCTTCTGAAATTTTCCAATTTTTTTCTATAAATCAGTTCAGTTCAGTTCAGTCACTCAGTCGTGTCCGACTCTTTGTGACCCCATGAATCGCAGCACGCCAGGCCTCCCTGTCCATCACCAACTCCCAGAGTTCACTCAGACTCACTTCCATCGAGTCCATGATGCCATCTAGCCATCTCATCCTCTGTCGTCCCCTTCTCCTCCTGCCCCCAATCCCTCCCAGCATCAGAGTCTTTTCCAATAAGTCAACTCTTTGCATGAGGTGGCCAAAGTACTGGAGTTTCAGCCTTAGCATCATTCCTTCCAAAGAAATCCCAGGGCTGATCTCCTTTAGGATGGACAGGTTGGATCTCCTTGTAGTCCAAGGGACTCTCAAGAGTCTTCTCCAGCACCACAATTAGAAAGCATCAAATCTTAGGTGCTCTGCCTCCTTTATGGTCCAACTCTCACTTCTGTACATGACTACTGGTAAAACCATAGCTTTGACTATATGAACATTATTGGTAATGTGATATCTCTACTTTTTAAACTATTGCCTAGATTTTTCATAGTTTTCTTTCCAAGTGACTGAGTGAAAGTCGCTCAGTCATGTCCAGCTCTTTGTGACTCTATGGATTATACAGTCCATGGAATTCTCCAGGCTAGAATATTAGAGTAGCCTTTCCCTTCTCCAGGGGATCTTCCTAACCCAGAGATCAAACCCAGGTTTCTGGCACTGCAGGCAGATTGTTTACCAATTAAGCCACAAGGGAAGCCCATTCCTTCCAAAGAGCAGATGTTTTTTAAATTTCATGGCTGCAGTCACCATCCACAGTGATTTTGGAGCCCAAGAAAATAAAATATGTCACTGCTTCCAATTTTCCCCCTCCTATTTGCCATGAAGTGATGGGACTAGATGCTATGAACTTAGTTTTTTGAATGTTGATTTTCAAACCAGCTTTTTCACTCTCCTCTTTCACCCTCATCAAGAAACTCTAGTTTCTCTTCACTTTCTGCCATGAGAGTGGTATCATCTGCATTATCTGAGGATGCTGATATTTCTCCTGGCAATCTTGATTCTTGTTTGTGATTCATCCAGCTTGGCATTTCACATGACATACTCTGCTTAGGAGTTAAATAAGCAGGTTGACAATATACAGCCTTATCTTACTCCTTTCCCAATTTTGAACCAACCAGTTGTTCCATGTCCAGTTCTAACTGTTGCTTCTTAATCTGCACACAGATTTCTTAGGAGTTAGGTAGTATTGCACTCCCATCTCTGTAAGAATTTTTCACAGTTTGTTGTGATCCACACAGTCAAAGGTTTTAGCATAGTCAATAAAACAAAAATAGATGATTTTTTCTGCAGTTCTATTGCTGTTTCCATGATCCAACAAATGTTGGCAATTTGATCTCTGGTTGTTCTGCCTTCTCTAAACCCAGTTTGTACATCTGGAAGTTCTCAGTTCACATATATCTCAATACTGCCAAAGACTAGCTTGAAGAATTTTGAGCACTGTCTTTTTAGCATGTGAAATGAAATTGTATGATAGTTTGAACATTTTTTGATATTGCCCTTCTGTGGGATTGAAATGAAACCTGACCTTTGACAGTGCTGTGACTACTGCTGAGTATTCCAAATTTGTTGACATATTGAATGCAGCACTTTAGTGACATCATTTTTTAAGAGTTTTAACAATTCAGCTGGAATTCTGTCACATCCCCTCACTTTGTTTATAGTTATGCTTCCTAAGGCCCACTTGACTTTACACTCTAGTATGTTTGGCTCTAGGTGAATGACCACATCATTGTGGTTATGTGAGTCTAAGACATTTTTTGTATAGTTGCTACTGTATGCAAGCTAACTCTTCTTAATCTCACCTGCTTGTTAGATCCTTAACATTTCTGTCATTTATCATGCCCATTGTTGCATGAAATGTTCCCTTGATATCTTCAATTTTCTTGAAGAAACCTCTAGTCTTTCCTATTCTATTGCTTTCCTTTATTTCATTGCACTGTTCATTTAATAAAGCATTTCTATATCTCTTTGCTGTTCTGTGGAAATCTGCATTCAGTTGGATATATCCTTCCTTTCCTCTCATGCGTTTCACTTCTCTTCTTTATTTGGCTATTTGTAAAGCCTCCTCAATCAGTTTACCTTCTTGCATTTTTTTTTCCCCTTTGGGATGGTGGTCATTGCCTCCTATACAATGTACAAACCTCTGTCCATAGTTATTCAGGCACTCTGTCTACCAGATCTAATCCCTTAAATCTACTTGTCACCTCCACTGTATAATCATAAGGCATTTTATTTAGCTCATAACTGAATGGTGTAATGATTTTCCTTACTTTCTTCACTTTAAGCCTGAATTTTGCAATCAGGAGCTCATGATCTAAGCCACATTTAGCACCTGGTCTCATTTTTGCTGATGATATAGAGCTTCTCCATTTTGGCTACAAAGAACATAATCAATTTGATTTTGGTATTGACCATATAGTGATGTCCATGTGTAGCATTGGACATGTGTAACCTAAATCAAATCCCTTAAGATTATACAGTAGAAGTGACACATAGATTCAAGGGATTGTATCTGATAGAATGTCTGAAAAACTATGGACAGAGATTTGTGACACTGTACAGGAGGCAGTGATCAAGACCATCCCCAAGAAAAAGAAATGCAAAAAGCAAAATGCTCGTCTGAGGAGGCCTTACAAATAGCTGAGGAAAAAAAAGAAAGAAAGAAAGAAAAGCAAAAGGCAAAGGACAAAAGGAAAGATATACCCATCTGAATGCAGAGTTCCAAAGAAGAGCAAGGAGAGATAAGAAAACCTTCCTCAGTGATCAGTGCAAAGAAATAGAAGAAAACAATAGAATGAGAAAGACTAGAGATTTCTTCAAGAAAATTAGAGATACCAAGGGAATGTTTCATGAAAAGATGGGCACAATAAAGGACAGAAATCCTATGGCCCTAACAGAAGCACAAGATATTAAGACGAGGTGGCAAGAATACACAGAAGAACTAAACAAAAAAGGTCTTCATGACCCAGATAACCACAAAGGTGTGATCACTCACCTAGAGCCAGACATCCTGGAATGTGAAGTCAAGTGGGCCTTAGGAAGCATCACTAAGAACAAAGCTAGTGGAGGTGATGGAATTCCAGTTGAGCTATTTCAAATCCTGAAAGATAATGCTGTAAAAGTGCTGCACTCAATTTGCCAGCAAATATGGAACACTCAGCAGTGGCCTCAGGACTGGAAAAGGCCAGTTTTCATTCCAATCCCAAAGAAAGGCAATGCCAAGCAATGTTCAGACTACTGCACAGTTACACTCATCTCACACACTAGCAAAGTAATGCTCAAAATTTTCCAAGCCTGGCTTTGACAGTATGTGACCCAAGAAATTCCAAATGTTCAAGCTTGATTTAGAAAGGGCAGAGGAACCAGAGATCAAATTGCCAAATCTGTTGAATCACTGAAAAAGCAGGAGAGTTCCAGAAAAACATCAACCTATGCTTTATTGACTACACCAAAGCCTTTGTATGGATCACAACACACTGTGGAAACTTCTTAAAGAGATGAGTATACCAGACCACCTTACCTGCCTCTTGAGAAATTTGTACGCAGGTCAAGAAGCAACAGTTAGAACTGGACATGGAACAACAGACTGGTTCCAAATTGGGAAAGGAGTAGATTAAGGCTGTATATTGTCACCCTGCTTACTTATATGCAGAGTACATCATGTGAAATGCCAGGTTGGATGAAGCACAAGCTGGAATCAAGATTCCAGGAGAAATATCAATAACCTCAGATATGCAGATGACACCACCCTTATAGCAGAGAGTGAAGAAATGAAGAACCTCTTGATGAAAGTGAAACAGGAGAGTCAAAAAGTTGGCCTAAAACTCAACATTCAAAAAACTGAGATCATGACATACAGTCCCATCACTTCACTCCTTGGGAGAAAAGCTATGACCAACCTAGACAGCATATTAAAAAGTAGAGACATTACTTTGCTGACAAATATCCATCTAGTCAAAGCTATGGCTTTTCCAGTAGTCATGTATGGATGTGAGAACTGGATTATAAACAAAGCTGAGCACTGAAGTGTTAATGCGTTTGAACTGTGGTGTTGGAGAAGACTCTTGAGAGTCCCTTGGACTGCAAGGAGATCAAACCAGTCCATCCTAATGGAAATCAGTCCTAAATATTCATTGGAAGGACTGATGCTGAAGTTGAAACTCCAGTACTTTGGCCACTTAATGCAAAGAACTGACTCATTTGAAAAGACCCTGATGCTGGGCAAGATCAAAGGCAGGAGAAGAAGGGGACGACAGAGGATGAGATGGTTGGATGGCATCACCGTCTCAATGGACATGAGTTTGAGCATGTGCTGGGAGTAGGTGATGGACAGGGAAGCCTGGCATGCTGCAGTCCTTGGGGTTGCAAAGCATCAGACATGACTGAGAGACTGAACTGAACTGATGTGTAGGACTGTCTCTTATGTTGTTGAAAAAGAGTATTTGCTATGACCAGTATGTTCTCTTGACAAAACTCTGTTAGCCTTTGCCCTGCTTCATTTTGTCCTCCAAAGTCAAACTTGCCTGTTATTCAAGGAATCTCTTGAATTACTACTTTTGCATTCTAATCCTCTATGATGAAAAGCACATCTTTGTGTGTGTGTGTGTGTGTTAGTTCTAGAAAATGGTGTAGGTCTTCATGCTGAGTTGCTTCAGTCCTATTCTACTCTTTGTGACCCCATGTACTGTAGCCCACCAGACTCCTCCGTCCATGGGATTCTCTAGACAAGAATACTGATGTTGCTTGCCATGTGCTCCTCCAGGGGATTTTATCGATCCAGGGATTAAACCCACATCTCTTATGTCTCCTACACTGGCAGGTGGGTGTTTTTATCACTAGCTCCACCTGGGAAGCCCAAAAATCAGAAGACAGTTGGCTTTATATTTGGGGGAAGCCTAAGAATACTAGAGTGGGTAGACTATCCCTTCTCCAGGGGATCTTCCCATCCCAGGAATCAAACTGGGGTCTCCTGCATTGCAAGCATATCCTTTACCAGCTGAGCTGCCAGGGAAGCCCATCAGTTCAGTTCAGTTCAGTTACTCAATCGTGTCCGACCCTTTGTGACCCCATGAATCGCAGCACGCTAGGCCTCCCTGTCCATCACCAACTCCTGGAGTTCACTCAGACTCACGTCCATTGAGTCCATGATGCCATCCAGCCATCTCATCCTCTGTTGTCCCTTCTCCTCCTGCTCTCAATCCCTCCCAGCATCAGAGTTTTTTCCAATGAGTCATCTCTTCGCATGAGGTGGCCAAAGTACTGGAGTTTCAGCTTTAGCATCATTCCTTCCAAAGAAATCCCAGGGCTGATCTCCTTCAGAATGGATTGGTTGGATCTCCATGTAGTCCAAGGGACTCTCAAGAGTCTTCTCCAACACCACAGTTCAAAAGCATCAATTCTTGGTGCTCAGCCTTCTTCACAGTCCAACTCTCACATCCATACATGACCACTGGAAAAATCATAGCCTTGACTAGACGGACCTTTGTTGGCAAAGTAATGTCTCTGCTTTTGAATATGCTATCTAGGTTGGTCATAACTTTTCTTCCAAGGAGTAAGCGTCTTTTAATTTCATGGCCCATAGAACAAGTTAAATGTAGCTTTTTCAGCTTCAGTGGTTGGGGCACAGGCTTGGATTACTGTGATGTTGAATGGTTTGTCTTGGAAATGAACTGAGATCGTTCTGTCAGTTTTGAGGTTGCACCTGAGTGCTATATTTTGGAATCTTGTTGAGTATGAGGGCTACTTCATTTTTTCTAAGGGATTCTTGCTCACAGTAATAGATATAATGGTCAACTGAATTAAATCTTAACCATTCTCATCCATTTTATTTCACTGATTCCTAAGATGTCATCATGTTGTTGTTTACTGTAGTCTTTATGTTATACATTACCTCCCTAGAATTTATTTTAGAAAACAATACTGTACTGCCATAAAACAGACTGATGAACTAACGGAAGATAACCAAGAACCCAGAAAGGAACCCATGTGTACATGATTAACTTGTATTTGACAAGAGAGCCAAGAATACTCAAGGGTGAAGAGATACTCTTTTTAATAATGCTGGGAAAATTGGATATTCACATGCAAAAGAATGAGATATATCTCTTTGTCACTCAAAACATTAATTTGAAGTAGATTAAAAGTTGAATGTAAGATATGAAAGCAAAGCCTCTAGAAGAATACACAAGGAAGACCCTTGACTGGATATTGGCAATGATTTTTTTCAGTTATAACACCGAAAGACAAGCAACAAAATTTTTTAAAACGTGGGACTACATCAAGCTAAAAAAACTCTGCTCAGTAAAAGAAATAATTGACAAAATAAGAAGTCAGCCTATGGAATGGGAGAAAATATTTACAAATCACAAATCTGGTAAGCAGTCAGTATCCAAAATATCAGAAACTATGCAACTCAGTAGCAAAAATCCCCTCAAATCCAATTGAAAAAATGGGTAGATGATTTGAATAGACTTTCTTACAAAGAAGATACTCAAACAGCAAACAGGTATCTGAAAAGTGTCCAATATCACTAATCATTACAAAAATGCCCATCAGAATCGGAATGAGATATTGCCTCGGAGCTGGCAGAATGGCCTTTATCAAAAAGACAGGAGGTAAAGCATGTTGGTAAGGCCATAGAGAAAAGGGAATGCTTATGCAGTGTTGATGGGAATGCAAATTGGTATAGCTACAATGTAAAAGAATCCACCTGCAATGCAGGAGACCCCGGTTTGATTCCTGGGTCAGGTAGATCCATTTGAGAAGGAATAGGCGACCCACTCCAGTATTCTTGGGTTTCCCTTGTGGCTCAACTGGTAAAGAATCTACTTGCAATGCAGGAGACATGGATTCGATCCCTGGGTTGGGAAGATCCCATGGAGAAGGGAAAGGCTACCCACTCTGGTATTCTGGCCTGGAGAATTCAGTGGATTGTATAGTCCATGGAGTTGCAAAGAGTTGGACACGACTGAGTGACTTTCACTTTCACAATGTAAAACGGTATGAAGTTTCCTCAAAAATTAAAAATAGAAACACTATAAGATCCAACAATTTTGCTTCTGGGAGTATATCTGAAGGAAATGAGATCTTAGAGACATATCTGTACCTCCTTGTTCACTTAAACATTATTTACAATAGCCAAGGCTTGGAAATGACCTAAATGTCCACTGATGGATGAACAGATAAAGCAAATGCAGTATAAATATATTATTGATACTAGTCAGCCACAAAAAAGAAAATATTGCCATTTGCAACGTCATAGATGGATCTTGAGGGCATTGTGCTAAGTGAAATACGTCAGAGAGAAATAGGAGTGATGTAGTATCTCACTTAAATGCGAAATCTATAAAGCCAAACTCATAGAAATAAAGCTAAGGTATGTGGTTGAGAGGCAAGGAGCAGGTGGTGGGAGAACGTGGTGAAGGTGGTTAAAGGGTACAGACCTAGTTATAGCCCTTTCTTTGTCCTTTTTGCTCAAATGTCTTCACCTCGTGAAGCCTTTCTTGACTCTAAGTTAAAACATTTCGTTTAGCACTATATACCTTTCATTTCTAGCATGGATCACAAATTTCGTGGGAATACATGATTATTGGAAGTCTTACCCAACTAGACTATAAATACCTTAAAATGGGCATCTGTATATTTTTGGCCATAATTAAATCTTTTAACAGCTCCCATCATCTTGAACAAATACTGGGCATGGGGAGTTTGAAACTCTACTTAACACTTTATAAAAATAAATTCAAAGTTAATTAAAAAATTACAGGAGAAATCATGGTTAATTTGTAAAACAGTCTTTGATTGGGAAAGCCCTCCAAGTAATTATATTTTGCTATTTAAAACCAAGATTTCTAATATGGCAAAAACATCTACCATAGTACAGGAACAAAGAAACATTTTATAATATGAATTATATATACTACTAATTTCCTAAATACAGAAAAAAAATCAATAAAAGCAATCCAAGAGAAAATTAGTAACACTAACAAACCGTTCATAGAAAAAAATTAATGAATGTAATATATTCAATGTAACTTTAAAGAATTGAAAAAATAACTGAGAGATCAATTACCACTGATCAGATTAACAGTAACAAATTATATTCATGATTTCTTCATAGACAAAAAAAGGATTTTTTTTCTCTTTTTTAAGAAATGGAGTATAGTCTATTTACAATGTTGTGCCAATTGCTGCTGTATAGTGAAGTGACTCTCTTATACACAAACAGATATATTCTTTTTTATGTATTTTTTTTCCATCATGGTTTATCTTCAGTTCAGTCACTCAGTCGTGTCTGACTCTTTGGGACCCTGTGGACTGCAGCACACCAGGCTTCCCTGTCCATCACCAACTCCTAGAGTTTATTCAAACTCATGTCCATCGTGTCGGTGATGCCATCCAACCATCTCATCCTCTGTCGTCCCCTTCTCCTTCTGCCTTCAATCTTGCCCAGCATCAAGGTCCTTCCAATGAGTCAGTTTTTCACATCAGGTGGCCAAAGGATTGGAGTTTCAACTTCAGCATTGGTCCTCTCAATGAATATTCAGGGCTGATTTCTATTAGGATGGACTGGTTTGATCTCCTTGCAGTCCAAGGGACTCTCAAGAGTCTTCTTCAACACCACAGCGATTTAAAAGCATCAGTACTTCAGTACTCAATTTCATTTATAGTCCAACTCTCACATCCATACATGACTACTAGAAAAACCATAGCTTTGACTAGACGGACTTTTGCCGGCAAAGGTCTGTCTCTGCTTTTTAATATGCTATCCAGGTTAGTCATAGCTTTTCTTCCAAGGAGCAAGCATCTTTTAATTTCATGGCTGCAGTCTTATTTTTTATCTTGGTTCATCTTAGGAGATTGGACATAGTTCCCTGTGCTAGGCAGTAGGATCTTGTTTATCCATGATTTTCATATACTGGTGGTAGAAATTGCCATACGTCTTCTGTGATGCTATTGGACAATATATATGGAGATTTTAAATGTGTGCATCATTTGACAGAGTAAATTTCACTTCTCAGGATTTACTCAAAATATGTTACAGAACTGTCCATTAAATACATATATTTTATGTGTATATGTTACGTATATGTGTGTATGTTTGTGTATATGTGCATATCATGAATAGATTGCAGTAGCGATGCTGTGGGAACTTCCTCAATACTCATCAAAAGGGGATTAAATAAATGAATTGTGATATAAATGCATAGCTCAGAAATGTGTTACCAATAAAAGGGATCAAATAAGTCTTTGTATCAGTATGGGGAAATGTCCATTATTTATCAGTGATTTTAAAGAATGAGGACAGAGTAACTTATATGTTATGGCTCTATTTACATAAAGAGTTTTTATATACAGATATTCAAATATTATGTCTGTGTATAAGCTATGAAGAATATGAGATTGTGAACATTTGCCAGTGACTACCTCTGGGGAGTGGGAGTGTGTATCAGTGGCAGGCAGGTTAGGATAGGAAGATAAGTGAAGTGCTTCTCTTTAAGTTTATAGAATTGAGCATAGTTTACTTTTCCTTCTCACTATAAAACTTAAAGATATTTCTCTGCCAATAAGCAGAGAGTGGCAGCTTGCTGTTTTAGTTCACATTGGATGTCACATTCAGCTCATTTTTACAAATTTCTGTGCTATTTAAGGGCACCTCTGATGGCTCAAACAGTAAAGAATCTGCCTGTAATACAGGAGAACTAGATTCAGTCCCTGGGTCCAGAAGTTCCCCTGGAGAAGGAATGGCTACCCACTCCAATATCTTTGCCTGGAGAATTCTATGGACATAGGAGCCTGGTGGGCTACAGGCCATGGGGTGGCAAAGAGTCGGACAAAACTGAGCGACTTTCACTTTCACTCATGCTATTTAAACTCATTTTCAGTATTTTAAAAACGTTAGTATAATTTTTAGATCTTCCCCCATTCTCATTAATCTCTTAAAATACGGTTCACGTGAACCAAACCAAACCAGGGAACTTTGAAAAAAATCATTGAGTCAAATGGCCCCCAAAGTCTGTTAATATATTAACTCATAAAACAACAAACTTTAGAAGGAGTTATCTTTAAAATATTAATTTCTTCCCTATGTAAATCTTCTTTCAAGACTGTTAATGAGCTTTTTTATATCTTACACATTTCTTGAAACTTACATGTAGGTATTTTATATGGTTTTAGGATTTGTAAATATTACCTTTTTTTTCTATTGTATTTTTCTGGTTGACTTTTCATGATAGAGAAGGCTTTACTTTTTTGGTCCTCATTTATTTTGAATCTGACATGTTTGTTGAGACTTCTTTATGGTTTTTGTAATTTTCAGTTGACTCTCTTGGGTTTTCTATGTGCACAATAAAGGCATCTACAAATAATGATTTTTTTTCTTCTTTTATCAATAGCTCTATCTCTCATTTCCCTTTTTATCTTGGTATATTGTCTTAAAACCGTGATTCTCAAAAATCTTCCTTGCAATTTCCACTGAAACAATTAATTTCTACAGAATGCTTCTGTTGGCTTTAAGAAGATTTTTGTATCCTTAGCTAACTCATGGTTGCAATTACTGATGAATGGAAATTCTTGTGTGAATATTAGTTTACACAGATTAATATGAAAGATGGAACAGTACAGATAGGTTGAATATTCACTTGTCAACAGTGTGAGGGGCTTACTTGATGAATCATTTGTCTCCTAATTCTAGAAGAATATCCCTCAAATTTTTGTGTTTTTTAGAATAGAATGTAATAACTGCTTTCACAACAAATCTTTAAATTTAATTTGAATTTTTATTTTCTCCATCTTTTTCCTCTTCATTATCTTTCTTTTAAAATATAAGTCAGGAGTCTGCAAACTATGGCAAACAGTCAAAAATCTGACCCAGCGCTTTAAAAAAATAAAATGTTATTGGAACACAGTCACACCCATGTACACCAAATGTATTTACTACTGTCTGTGGTGGTTTTCACATTACCATGGCAGGTACAATAGAGACTGCCTGGCCCTCAGAGCCTAAAGTAGTTACTCTTTGGTTCTTTTCAGAAGATGTTTGCCAACCTCTGACCTAGACAATCATCAGAATCAATCAAATCCAGAATTTTGGCATTTACCAATCTCGGGGGTAAATTCTGGAAATACTCTTACCATGACCAGCTTTAAGCTATTCAGTATCAAAGTGCAGTTGGGAATAGATATGCTGTAGAATAAACTAGCTGCAAAAGTCTTGGAAACATAGATAATATTAACACGCAGAAGAGTATTTAGGGAGTAATAAAGTTTGAATATTTTTATCTCTGATTTTTAATATACTTTGATTGTAAGTTTGCATATTTAATTTTTAATATTGTCTATATGTAATAGCTGGCACACAAAATTCCTTAAATGTTAACAATTGATTTCTCTCAGGAATCAGTATGTACCAGTTAAAACACATGACTGTCTTGAAACTTTTCAAAACAGGAAGGCACATATGTCTACTTATGACTGATTCATGTTAATATATGGCAGAAACCAATAAAGTATTATAAAGCAATTATCCTCCAGTTTAAAATAAAACACAGGTGGAAAAGCAACACCCCCTCAGAGTTTCTGATTCAGTAGGACTGGCAAGGAATCTGAGAAATGGAATTTCAGACAAGTTCCCAGGTGTTGCTGATGCTACTGGTCTGAGAACCAAACTTTGAGACCCACAGCATTATTAGCTTAAGCAGTAGCAGGAACCCTTTGTTGAGACTGGTAAACCAAACCATGTTAGATAGCTTTGGTATTTTTAATTTACTGGTGACATTTTGATGATTATTACTGTTGTTAATCCAAAATTTATGTTGAGTTTTATCAATTGTCAATAGTTTATATTTCGAGATTATTTTCCCTCCTATCTATTTGATATTTCTATTAATATGATTCTAATTAAGGAACCGTCCCTTTATTGCTGGTATTGTATGTAATTACAGTAGTTATTCTTTTACTTTATTATTCTAGTGTACTTATCTTATTGATTTAGGATTTCCCTTCTGCAATCATATTGGAATTGTTCTTGCTATATATTTGTTCTTTCACATAAGATTATATTTTCAAGATAGTACTAGCTTTTCAAAATTAATTTTGAAAATTCCCATCTGTTTCTGTGAGCTGAGGTAAAGTCTGTTCAGTATGGAAATTACCTTTTTCTGGAAAATGTAATAAGTCTCATTGGAAGACACATCTGGTTTGCAAACATTTTAGAGGTAATTCTTCACAATGTTTTCATTTTCTTCCATGCACTTGTTTTGTCACACTATATTTCTTTGGACTTAGTTTGAGTAAATTCACTTTCCTATATGATTGACCATTCTTTCATGATTTTCAATATTTTCAAACAACTCCAAGTCTGCACTTGTTTTCTTTTCTTCCTTCTCCTTTTGTAAATTTATATTTCTCCCTTTTCCTTGATTATATTTGTTGCTTTATGGACTTTGTATTTTGTTACTTAAAAAAATCCTATCTACCTATTCTACTTTTCTATTTTTGCTTTGTTTCTACTTTTACATTTTCTTTTTCTTAGTTTTATTGGGGGGGGGCATTTTTTAACATCTTAGATTAATGTTTTAATTTAACTTGGTTATTTTGTTCTTTTAAATCTGAAAAACATAGCTCTGAGTTGGAATGTTGTTTGACTATTTGATTTGATTTGATAAATAATATTTTCCATTTTGTTCCTTTTTATTACTGAAATTTTAATTTTGCTTTTTTAATTTTAAATTGTGTTTAAAATGTTTTATAATGTCCCAGTTGTTGGAATTGTGCATGGAAAGAGGTGGGGGAGTGGGAGAAGGGCAGAGGAGGAGAGGATGACATTGTGGGGTTGGGTAACATCTTGACTGTGAAGAAGGCTGAGTGCCGAAGAATTGATGCTTTTGAACTGTGGTGTTGGAGAAGACTTTTGCGAGTCCCTTGGACTGCAAGGAGATCCAGCCAGTCCATTCTGAAGGAGATCAGCCCTGGGATTTCTTTGCAAGGAGTGATGCTAAAGCTGAAACTCCAGTACTTTGGCCACCTCATGCAAAGTGTTGACTCATTGGAAAAGACTCTGATGATGGGAGGGATTGGGGGCAGGAGGAGAAGGGGGCAACAGAGGATGAGATGGCTGGATGGCATCTCCAACTTGATGCACATGAGTTTGGGTGAACTCCGGGAGTTGGTGATGGACAGGGAGGCCTGGTGTGCTGCTATTCATGGGGTCACAAAGAATTGGACACGACTGAGCAACTGGACTGAACTGAACATCTTGGTCAACAACTCGCTGCTGAACAATCATCTGCAAGAGATTGTTGGATCCCACCAAAAAAAAAAAAAAAAGATACCTTACATCCAAGGGCAAAGGAGAAGCCCCTGCAAGATGGTTGGAAGGGCAAAACCATGCTTAGAATCAAACCCCATACCCCTAGAGACACTCAGAGGGCTCAAACAAGCCTTGAGTGCACCAGCACCCAGAGACCCCACAGAGACTGAGCCAGAACTGTGTTTAAGTGTCTCCTGTGGTGGTATGGTCAGCAGTGGCCTGCCTCAGGGACAGAGGCTCTGGGTGCAGCAGACCTAGTATGGCTTAAGCCTTCTTGACTGAGTTCACCATTAACTTAACCATAGAGCTGCCAGAACTTACACAGAACTGGGGAGACAGACTCTTGGAGGGCACAAACAAAACCTTGTGTATACCAGACATGGGAGAAAGGAGCAGTGACCTCACAAGAGATTGACCCAGACTTGCCTGTGAGTGTCCAGGAGTCTCTGGTGAGGGCATGGACCTGTGGTGGCCTGCTACACTGCTTGCATGGGACCTTTTGAAGGAGGTCCCATCATCTTCATTATGTCCACCATAGTTTGGCCTCAGGTCAAACAACAGGGATGGAACACAGGCCCTCCCATCAACAGAAATTTGGATTAAAGATTTACTGAGCATGGACCTGCCCATCAGAACAAGACCCAGTTTCCCCCTCAGTCAGTCACTCCCATCAGGAAGCTTCCTTAAGTTTCTTATCCTTCTCATCAGAGGCAGACAGAATGAAAACCATGATCACAGAAAACTAACCAAACTGATCACAGGGACCACAGCCTTGTCTAACTCAATGCCATATAGGACCACCCAAGATGGACAGGTTATGGTGGAGAGTTCTGACAAAACATGGTCCACTAGAGAAGAGAATGCAAACCACTTCAGTATTCTTGCCTTGAGAACCTTATGAACAGTATGAAAAGGCAAAAAGATAGTACACTGAAAGATGAACTCCCTGTCAGTAGATGCCCAGTATGCTACCTAGAGATCAGAGAGGAAATAAGTTCAGAAAGAATGAAGAGAAGGAGTCAAAGCAAAAACAACACCCAGTTGGGAAGGTGACTGATGATGGAAGTAAAGTCCGATGCTGTAAAGAACAATAATGCATAAGAACCTGAAACGTTAGGTCCATGGATCAAGGCAAATTGGAAGCGGTCAAACAGGAACTGAAATGGACTGGAATGGGTGAATTTGACTCAGATAACCATTATATCTACTACTGTGGGCATTATATCTACTACTACTTAGAAAAAATGAAGTAGCCATCATAGTCAACAAAAGAGGCCGAAATGAAGTACTTGGATGTAATTTCAAAAATGACAGAATAATCTCTGTTCATTTCCAAGGCAAACCATTCAGTATCACAGTATACCAAGTCTACGTCTCAACCAGTAATGCTGAAGAAGCTGAAGTTAAACGGTCCTGTACAGACCTAAAACTAACACCAAAAAAAAGATGTCCTTTCCAGCATAGGGGACTAGAATGCAAAAGTAGGAAGTCAAGAAACACCTGGATAACAGGCAGATTTGGCCTTGGAATACAGAATGAAGCAGGGCAAAGACTAATAGAGTTTTGCCAAGAGAACACACTGGCCATAGCAAACATCCTCTTCCAACAACACAAGAGAAGACTCTATACATACACCTCACCAGATGGTCAAAACTGAAATCAGATTACTTTTATTATTTGCAGCCAAAGATGTAGAAGCGCTATACAGTCAGCAAAAAACAAGACCAGGAGTGGACTGTGGCTCATATCATGAACTCTTTACTGCCAAATTCAGATTTAAGGAAAGTAGAGAAAACCACTTGGCCATTCAGATAGGACCTAAATCAAATCCCTTACGATTATACAGTAGAAGTGACAAATAGATTCAAGGGATTAGATCTGACAGGCACAATGCCTGAAAAACTATGCAGGGAGGTTCAGGACATTGTATAGGAGGTAGTAATCAAGACCAGCTCCAAGAAAAAGAAATGCAAAATGCTTGTCGGAGGAGGCCTTACAAATAGCTGAGAGGAAAAAAAATAAGAAGAAGAAGCAAAGGCAAAGGACAAAAGGAAAGATATACCCATCTGAATGCAGAGTGCCAAAGAAGAGCAAAGAGAGATCGAGAAAGCCTTCCTCAGTGATCAGTGCAAAGAAATAGAGGAAAACAACAGAATGGGAAAGACTAGAGATCTCTTCAAGAAAACTAGAAATACCAAGGGAATATTTCATGCAAAAATGGGCACAATAAAGGACATAAATTCTATGGATCTAACAGAAGCAGGAGATATTAAGAACAGGTGAATAGAACAGAATACACAGAAGAACTATACAAAAAAGATCTTCATGACCCCGATAATCATGATAGTATGATCACTCACCTAGTGCCAGACATCCTGGAATGTGAAGTCAAGTGGGCCTTAGGAAGCATCACTAAAAAAGCTAGTGGAGGTGATGGAATTCCAGTTGATCTATTTCAAATCCTAAAAGATGACGCTGTGAAAGTGCTGCACTCAATTTGCCAGCACATTTGGGAAATTCAGCAGTGGCCAGAGAACTGGAAAAGGTCAGTTTTCATTCCAATCTCAAAGAAAGGCAATGCCAAACAATGTTCAGACTACTGCACAATTGCACTTGTCTCACATGCTAGCAAAGTAATGCTCAGAATTCGCCAAGCCAGGCTTCAATAGTACATGAACTGAGAACTTCCAGATGTTCAAGCTTGATTTAGAAAGGGCAAAGGAACCAAAGATCAAATTGCCAGCATCTGTTGGATCATTGAAAAAGCAAGAGAGTTACAGAAAAACATCAACCTATGCTTTATTGACTAAGCCAAAGCCTTTGACTGTGTGGATCACAACAAACTGTGGAAACTTCTTAAAGAGATGGGTATACCAGACCACCTTACCAGCCTCCTGAGAAATCTGTATGCACATTGAGAAGCAACAGTTAGAACTGAACATGGGAAAACAGACTAGTTCCAAATCGGGAAAGTAGTCTGTCAAGGCTGTATAGTGTCACCCTTCTCATTTAACTTATATGCAGAGTACATCATGCAAAATGTTGGGCTGGATGAAGCCCAAGCTAGAATCAAGATTGCTGGGAGAAAGATCCATAATCTCATATATGCAGATGACACCACCCTTATGGCAGAAAGTGAAGAAGAACTAAAGAGCCTCTTGATGAAATTGAAAGAGGAGACTGAAAAAGCTGGCTGAAGACTCAATATGCAGAAAACTAAGATCATGGCATCCAGTCCTGTCATTTCAGAGCAAATAGATAGGGAAACAATGGAAACAAAACAACGGGAGACTTTATTTTCTTGGGCTCCAAAATCACTACAGCCATGAAATTAAAAGATACTTGCTTCTTGGAAGAAAAGCTATGAACAGCCAGGACAACATACTAAAAAACAGAGACAGACCTTTGCCAACAAGATCCGTCTAGTCAAAACTATGGTTTTTCCAGTAGTCATAGATGGATGTGAGAGTTGGACTATAAAGAAAGCTGAGCACTGAAGAATTGATGCTTTTGAACTGTGGTGTTGGAGAAGACTCTTGAGAGTCCCTTGGACTGCAGGGAGATCCAGCCAGTCCATCCTAAAGGAAATCAGTCCTGAATATTCATTGGAAGGACTGATGCTGAAGCTGAAACTCCAATCTTTTGGCCACCTGATGTGAAGAACTGACTCATTGGAAAAGACCCTGATGCTGGGAAAGTTTGAAGGATGGAGAGAAGGGGAGGACAGAGGATGAGATGGTTGCATGGCTCACTGACTTGATGGACATGAGTTTGATAAGCTCCGGGAGCTGGTGATGGACAGGGAGACCTGGCATGCTGCAGTGTATGGGATCGCAAAGAGTTGGACATGACTGAGCGACTGAACTGAACTGAACATTTTGGTGTTCATTGCCAAGATTTGTCAGGTTTAGAAGATGTTGTAAAATTGATTGCTGTCGATGTTTATTGATGCTTTCTTTATGACCGACCTAATAACTTTAAACATCGAAACTGAATACTTGAGAATATATGGTTTGTTTGTAGTATGAAATATTTAATATACTTAAATCTTGCTCATTATATTTTCCAAATTCTCTCCAGCTACATTGTTTGCATTTAATTGAACAATCAAAAAAATTTTTAATTGCCCTAAAATTCTTCATGGCAATTTATTCTGTCAATTTATTCATTTCTTTTTTAGATTCTTTTCCTACATAAGTCATTACAGACTATTAGGTAGAATTCACTTTGCTATATAATAGGTCCTTATTTGTTATCTAATTTATAAATAATAATATGTATATGTCAATCCCCATTTCCTGATGTATCCCACCCTCCCTTTCCCCTTGGTAACCAAAGTTTGTTTTCTACATTTTTGATTCTATTTCCATTTTGTACCATGTTTTTATAGATTCTACATTTAAGCCATATCTTATGATATTTTTCTTTCTCCATCTGACTTATTTCACTAATATGGCAATCTCAGGCCCATCCATGTTGCAGCAAATGGCATTATTTAAATTTTTATGGTTGAGTAATATTCCATTGTATGTATGTACCACTTGTTTATTCACTCCTTTGCCTATGGACATTTAGATTGCTTTCATGGCTATTGTAAAATTGCTGCAGTGAACATTGAGGTGCATGAATCTTTTTGAGTTATGGTTTTCTCTGGGTGTATGCTCAAGAGTGGGATTGCTGGATCATACAGTAGGTAGTTCTGGATTAAGTTTTTTAAGGGCTTCTTCTCTCCTCGCTCTCAAAATGGCGGCCGCGACGGCCATTGAGTGAGAGACACGGGAGGAGGGGGGGACAGGCCGGGTAGGGTGCTGCCCTCGCTCCCCTCCTCCCTGGCCCGGGTTCTGGGGGTGCCAGGGCCGCCGCGGCTCCACCCGCGGCCTTCCCCGGGAAGGGATCCCCTTCCTCCCTTGGTGACTTAGCAAGAAAAGTATTCTTGGGTAGGAAGGGCGTGGAGAGCAGGTCGCTCTCAGATCTTGGGGAGAGGGTTCGGCTCTCCTCTCCCTGTCCGCGGAAGAGAAGCTCCGCAGTCCCCACCCCACCCCGCGGCTGGCGCTCAGGGACCGGGCTCAAGCCGCCTCGGCACTGTCCACCGGCCTGCAGGCGTTCCGTCCCCCACCTGTCCTTAGGATGGAGTTGACCTGAGAAGGATGGTCCAGCCTTTCCCTGGCTCCCCTGTGCGGGGGTTCAGCCCCTGCACCCACTGAGGAGGAGCGGTCTGACCCCACCGAACCATCCGCAGCATCCACCCACCAAATCCGGCAGGATTTTCTTTTCTGCCGTCGGCTCCTTCAACGGGAGCTGCCTTTTGACGTTGTAACACTGAGCTTCGAGGCCCTCAGCCATTCTCCTTCGAATCTCCCCACTCGTATAGGAAACGCAGTGCCTGCCTTAACCTCCCAGGTGGAATGAACCTTACTTGTTGAATATCTCCTGGTTACACGTTGGATTCACTTGTGAAAGAATCATTTTCCCCTGCATGGAAGCCACTTAGTGGCTTATTTAATTACAAATCCAGGGATTGCAAAGCTTTTTGATTTTCCAGAAGAGGGACATACCACTATATCGAATAAGCTTGATATTACAGCCAAAATGGTGCTGTCCCAGAGACAACGAGATGAACTAAATCGAGCTATAGCAGATTATCTTCGTTCAAATGGCTACGAAGAAGCATATTCAGTTTTTAAAAAGGAAGCTGAATTAGATATGAATGAAGAATTAGATAAGAAATATGCTGGGCTTTTGGGAAAAAAATGGACATCTGTTATTAGATTACAAAAGAAGGTTATGGAATTAGAATCAAAGTTAAATGAAGCAAAAGAAGAATTTACGTCGGGTGGACCTCTTGGTCAGAAAAGAGATCCAAAAGAATGGATTCCCCGTCCACCAGAAAAATACGCATTGAGTGGTCATAGGAGTCCAGTCACTCGAGTCATTTTCCATCCTGTGTGCAGTGTTATGGTCTCTGCTTCAGAGGATGCTACAATTAAGGTGTGGGATTGTGAGACTGGAGATTTTGAACGAACTCTTAAGGGGCATACAGACTCTGTACAGGATATTTCATTCGACCACAGTGGCAAGCTTCTGGCTTCATGTTCTGCAGATATGACCATTAAGCTATGGGATTTTCAGGGCTTTGAATGCATCAGAACCATGCATGGCCATGACCACAATGTTTCTTCAGTAGCCATCATGCCCAATGGCGATCATATAGTGTCTGCCTCAAGGGATAAAACTATAAAAATGTGGGAAGTGCAAACTGGCTACTGTGTGAAGACATTCACAGGACACAGAGAATGGGTACGTATGGTGCGGCCAAATCAAGATGGCACTCTGGTAGCCAGCTGTTCCAATGACCAGACTGTGCGTGTGTGGGTCGTAGCAACAAAGGAATGCAAGGCTGAGCTTTGAGAACATGAGCATGTGGTAGAATGCATTTCCTGGGCTCCCGAAAGCTCATATTCTTCCGTCTCTGAAGCAACAGGATCTGAGACTAAAAAAAGTGGCAAACCTGGGCCATTCTTACTGTCCGGATCCAGGGACAAGACTATCAAGATGTGGGATGTCAGTACTGGCATGTGCCTTATGACCCTGGTGGGTCATGATAACTGGGTACGTGGAGTTCTGTTCCATTCTGGGGGGAAGTTTATTTTGAGTTGCGCTGATGACAAGACCCTGCGTGTGTGGGATTACAAGAACAAGCGATGCATGAAGACCCTCAATGCGCATGAACACTTTGTTACCTCCTTGGATTTCCATAAGACGGCCCCGTATGTGGTTACTGGCAGTGTAGATCAAACAGTGAAGGTGTGGGAGTGTTGTTGATTGAGTCTCATTTGGCCCCTCCTCCCTTTTTTCCTCTGGATGCACTCTGATGATACCATGGTTACCCCATCGAGCTCTGTTTAAATAAATATTGTCCTTTCATGTAAATTATTCTGGATGTAGATTGAGCTTATGAAATGTTACACACAAAGTATTCATGCATGGTGAATCCAAATTGTATACTGTAAATTTACATTCGGTGTCTAGAAGTACCATAGGGTTTAAAAACCTGGGCTGGCATTGGTCACACCAGGCCTAAGAAGGCAGAAGTTGAATAAATTGAACTAGGGCACTAAACTGAATAGTTGACAGTGTCATTTTATGTTGGATTATTAATTCCTGTTTTTCTTTCTGCTGTCCTGTTGGTGCCTGACTTGATGGCCTCATTTGGGGGAAAGTGGTGGTTATTAGGGCTTTTTCTGAAATGTGTATATATGTAACATCACTTAAGTGTGCTTAATAAATCTTCTTTAAGGATGTTAAAAAAAATTTTTTTTTTAAGGAACCTCCATACTGTTCTCTGTAATGGCTGTACCAATTTATTGAGGCATTCACACCAACACTGGAGGAGGGTTCCCTTTTCTCCACAATCTCTCCAGCATTTATTGCTTGTAGATTTTTGATGATGGTCATTCTGACCATTGCAAAGTGATACCTCATTGCAGTTTTGATTTGCCTTTCTCCAATAATTAGTATTGTTGAGCATATGTGGTTTTTGGCCATGTGTATGTCGTTGTAGAAATGTCTGTTTAGATCTGCTACCAATTTTTGGATTGGGTTGTTGGTTCTTTTGTTATTGAGCTGCATGAACTATTTGTATATTTTGGAAATTTATTCCTTGTAGATGGCATAATTTGAAAATATTTTCTCCCATTTTGAGGGTTGTCTTTTCATCTTGTTTATGATTTCCTTTGCTGTGCAAAAGCTTTTAAGTTTAATTAGACCCCATTGTTTATTTTTGTTTTTATTATCATTATTGTCAATTTCTTCTTATATTTATAATAGTAATATAACTTAATTATAGTATTTATAATAGTAATATAATAAGTAATATAACTTATTACTGGTTTTCTCTGATCTTGTAGGTTCATTTGTGGTGGATCATTATGATCTATAACTTTAATAGATGTATTATTTTCTCTCTCCCTTAATGTTTTCTGTTAAATAGTATTTGTATAAGCTACATTCTTCACCTTTTCTGTTTATTTGACTTGTTGTACTTTTATTATTGGATTTAAAATAACATTTGCTTTTTTATGGGAATTTATATAATTTATTTTGTTTATTAATTTTCTAAAGGGTTAAGAAAATTAAATAAATGTTGGTTTATCCCCAATTAAATTTTAATCAAAATATTATGCTGTTCATAAAATAGAATAGCATTGTATACAATGTACAGTGTTTTGAGCCAACCAACCAGAGAGTAGCATCTTTACTATTTTCTAGTTTCAAGGCTCTGTGAACATTATTTTTGTTCTCAATTTTCTCATCTATGAAGTAGGGGTCAGCTCATCTCTCTTGCAGTCCTGTTGTAGGAGAAGGTGTATCAATTAAAGTACAGAGCTCTGAGAACTGTAGGCTGTATTTAGTAGCCATTCAACACCTGTTAACTGCCCCCATTTTTCCTAGAGCAGGATGTTACTCATTCATTTCTGTAATTCACATTCTTAGCGTTGTACCTCGTCTAAAGAAGAATCTCAATAATTGTTTGTTGAATGAATGCCGAAGTGGAGAAACTGCTGGTCACAGCGACTTTGACTCCCTAACAAGTAAAGAAAGATACTTACTGGCCAGTGGTGGAGACCCTTTCTGGGCAACAGAGGTTGGGTAAAGGCAAGGACATAGACTTCTGTGACTACTCTGATGTCTCATGTACCAGCTCAAAGGCCAGATATGGCTATAACATGAGTGCCAGAAAGCAGAGACTGGGTGGACGGTAGTGCTTGTACTCATGTTGTTTTTCAGTTGCTAAGTCGTGACTGACTCTTTGTGACCCCCTCGACTGTAGCATGCCAGGTTTCCCTGTCTTCACTGTCTCCTGGAGTTTGTTCAAATGCATGTCCATTGAGTCAGTGATACTCTAACTATCTTATCCTCTGCCACCCTCTCCTTTTGCCTTTAAACTTTCCCAGAATCAGGGTCTTTTCCAATGAGTATATAACCCAATGGTAAATTGGTATGGTACGTTGTTCTTTATACGTAGCTCTGCTCAGGAAATGTTAAATGAGTAGGAAAAATCTTGGGCATCCTAGCAAATCTATTTATGCCCTGTGCTAAATTACCTCAGCCCAACTCCACTCTCAAGTGTAGCTGTGGTCGAATTGTCTATGTGCACCAGCCGTGTCCCACCTCGGTTTCTCCTCCTCAGGCTCTCTGCCAAGCACTTTATGTAGCAGTGGTGTGTTGCTTTAGAGCTATGCCATGCCTGTGGCTGCCCTGGGAGGAGTGATCTTGGTGACGTGCTGGGAACAAAACTTCTCAAATGTTAGAGTTCACTCAGCCCAAGAGTGGAACAGCTTGGAAGTATGGTTAAGTGAACGTTCCTTCAGCCAGTGGGGAAGAGAGACAGAGGTTATGTCCTCAGTCTCATTGCCTTTGGAGGATAAATCTGCAGGGTGTTCCTCAAGAGATCCCCAGTGGGATTCAGTCACATTGTCTTTGTGGGTAACCAGGTCAATAACACATGCTTTACTGGGCATTTCTTCCTCCCCTTCTAAACCTTCCCACTCCCTTACCCCTAATTTCTGGGAGTACCACTCATAAATTACCTGCATCAAAGTCTTTATCTCAGTTTTGGCTTTTAAGCAAACCAAAATGAGATGCAATACTATCTCTTTGCCCCTGACCACCCTCCTCTACCAGAACACAGAACTGTAATATGCATTGAGAAGGAAGATGCTTGTTTTTCTTTTTCATGGCTCTGTTCCAACTACAAAGAACTAAGATGCAAGACTGAGATAAAAAATGGAATTCCCTAAGAGTCTTACTATCTTATTTTCCTTTGACTTTAATCATACTGTCATTCTTTTTTAAATCCTTACGAATTTGTTCCTTTTCATTTATTTTTATTTTTAAATATTGCTCCTTTAAACAATTTTTTTGGCCATGAGGCATGTGGGATCTTAGCTCTCTGACCGTGGATTAAACCTGTACCCCCTGCATTGAAAGGCAAAGTGTTAACCACTGGACCACCAGGGAAGTTCCCATACTATCATTCTTGAGAAAAGTAAGATCATGCATTTGAACGTGGTTCCCATCCTTCTGTTAAAGGACTTGTCCTCACTCTCAGTTTGATGGCCAAAATTTCCAGTGCCTTGTTCACACAGCTTCTTTACTCTGACCTCAGACATGAAGATAGAAGTTATACATTCAGAGCAATGAGAATAAATTAAGAGCCTGAAAGCTTGAATTGCAATAGTTTGGTTAGGTAGACCATGAAAATGGAGTAGTAATACTCTCAGGATTTCGGTGGACATTTGAGACTGCATTATATAAGCGGCGTCAAATGATATGACCATCTATGTTCTTACCCCATTCAGGATTGGTTCCTAAGAGGCAGAGACAGCCCAAGAACAAGTAAGAAAATGAATTAAAAAGATGAAAACTCCTCTTTGTTTAGCTTTATGGTATCATCTGATATCAACGTGCACTGAATTGCTCCTAAATCATCATGCCGAGTTATCTCAAAAAGTGACTATGAATGACTGTTTGCCATATTGGCTTTTGAAAAGTTATACTGTTTTGTGAACAACTCGTGTTATTGCTTTAATGGCTTTCCCCCAAACCAAAAGTCATAATAATGTGCTATAATGTTGGGATAACATCATGCTTATAGAGAAAGAGAAAACAATGATTAGATCCTGAGAGTTTTTAGTCAGAGACTACCCTAAGGAGAATTTAAATTGTGTGCCATGCTCAGATGAATGGAAAACATTTTGCTTTCCATACATACAATGATGTACAAGTCAGCTCAGAGCAGCTCTCAAGCACTGACTTTCATTATCAGGAGTTTCACTAGCTATTTTTAGATATAGCTCAGTATTTCAGTTGCTCAGTCATGTCTGACTCTTTGCGACCCCATGAATCACAGCACGCCAGGCCTCCCTGCCCATCACCAACTCCCGGAGTTCACCTAAACTTACGGCCATTGAGTCGGTGATGCCATCCAGCCATCTCATCCTCTGTCGTCCCCTTCTCTTCCTGCCCCCAAACCCTCCCAGCATCAGAGTCTTTTCCAGTGAGTCAACTCTTCGCATGAGGTGGCCAAAGTACTGGAGTTTCAGCGTTAACATCAGCCTTTCCAAAGAATACCCAGGACTGATCTCCTTTAGAATGGACTGGTTGGATCTCCTTGCAGTCTAAGGGACTATTTAAATATAGTCACCATTTAAAACTATATCATATTGACTTGTAATTTAACAAATCATACCATAAACAAAGTAATACATACCAAAGTTATCACTAAATATTTTGTTACATTTTAAAATTACCTATGCTCTTAAGTTTATTTATACTTATTATATCAATAAAGTGAAACATTATACTATATATAAAATTCTGAAAGAGATGGGAATACCAGACCACCTGACCGGCCTCTTGAGAAATCTGTATGCAGGTCAGGAAGCAACAGTTAGAACTGGACATGGAACAGACTGGTTCCAAATAGGAAAAGGAGTACGTCAAGGCTGTATATTGTTACCCTGCTTATTTAATTTATATGCAGAGTACATCATGAGAAACGCTGGGCTGGAAGAAGCACAAGCTGGAATCAAGATTGCTGGGAGAAATATCAATAACCTCAGTTATGCAGATGACACCACCCTTATGGCAGAAAGTGAAGAGGAACTAAAAAGCCTCTTGATGAAAGTGAAAGAGGAGAGTGAAAAAGTTGGCTTAAAGCTCAACATTCAGAAAACGAAGATCATGGCATCCGGTCCCATCACTTCATGGGAAACAGATGGGGAAATAGTGTCAGATTTTATTTTGGGGGGCTCCAAAATCACTGCAGATGGTGACTGCAGCCATGAAATTAAAAGACACTTACTCCTTGGAAGAAAAGTTATGACCAACCTAGATAGCATATTCAAAAGCAGAGACATTACTTTGCCAATTAAGGTCCGTCTAGTCAAGGCTATGGTTTTTCCTGTGGTCATGTGTGCATGTGAGAGTGGGACTGTGAAGAAGGCTGAGTGCCGAAGAATTGATGCTTTTGAACTGTGGTGTTGGAGAAGACTCTTGAGAGTCCCTTGGACTGCAAGGAGATCCAACCAGTCCATTCTGAAGGAGATCAGCTCTGGAATTTCTTTGGAAGTAATGATGCTAAAGCTGAAACTCCAGTACTTTGGCCACCTCATGTGAAGATTTGACTCATTGGAAAAGACTCTGATGCTGAGAGGGATTGGGGGCAGG
Organism: Ovis canadensis; assembly: GCF_042477335.2. Classification (NCBI taxonomy): domain Eukaryota; kingdom Metazoa; phylum Chordata; class Mammalia; order Artiodactyla; family Bovidae; genus Ovis; species Ovis canadensis. Next base: position 82,833,581 of record NC_091246.1, on the reverse strand, counting down.
AGGAGAAGGGAACGACAGAGGATGAGATGGCTAGATGGCATCACTGACTCGATGGACGTGAGTCTGAGTGAACTCCAGGAGATGGTGATGGACAGGGAGGCCTGGTGTGCTGCGATTCATGGGGTCACAAAGAGTCGGACACGACTGAATGACTGAACTGAACTGAAATGAACTGAGTTACTATTATGACTAGAAAGCACAGAATTGAGGAATCTTCCTCTAGTATTCAAAATCTATTGTTCAGTTTAGCAAGGGAGTTTGTCATCGACAGTCAATGAAAGTTTTCACATGTGTCTTCATTGTTTCACTTTTGTCTTACTTATTAATATAAGCATAAGAGAAATGTCAACCAACTGTCATTTTGTAGATTCTGAGCTTGTTTTTCAATTGGTTAGCTATAGATTCAGGAGTTAGGCAAAATAAATGAAACCATTCTTTCAGAATCAATTAGCTTTGTGGATATTACATCACAAGAAAGAGTGGTATATACATTATATGTGTAAGTTATTTTCTACATAGTCTTTATATCAGTGAAATTTGTAGTAAAAGTATTTATGTGTATTTTTCTTCTGTAGAGCCAATTATTAAACATTTATCAGTACATCACTGTATATATGTATATATAGGTCAAGTGGAGGGGATGGAGAAATAATATCTTCTGAGATTATATGGGAGCATTATTTCTGTGTGTTTTGATGCTCTTACATTTAGATTTCACTTTGCCCTAAAAATATTTTTGCTACATTTCTTTTATTTTTAAGCAGTTGAGTTAAACATAATTATAATCTCCTAAAGTTTTGAAAAATTGAAAAGCTGGAGAGGGTGTGGAGAAAAGGGAACCCTCTTACACTGTTGGTGGGAATGCAAACTAGAACAGCCACTATGGAGAACAGTGTGGAGATTCCTTAAAAAATTGCAAATAGAACTACCTTATGACCCAGCAATCCCACTTCTGGGCATACACACCGAGGAAACCAGAATTGAAAGAGACACATGTACCCCAATGTTCATCGCAGCACTGTTTATAATAGCCAGGACATGGAAACAACCTAGATGTCCATCAGCAGATGAATGGATAAGAAAGCAGTGGTACATATACACAATGGAGTATTACTCAGCCGTTAAAAAGAATACATTTGAATCAGTTCTAATGAGGTGGATAAAACTGGAGCCGATTATACAGAGTGAAGTAAGCCAGAAGGAAAAACACCAATACAGTATATAACACATATATATGGAATTTAGAAAGATGGTAACGATAACCCTGTATGCGAGACAGCAAAAGAGACACAGATGTAAAGAACAGACTTTTAGACTCTGTGGGAGAGGGAGAGGGTGGGATGATTTGGGAGAATGGCATTGAAACATGTATACTATCATGTAAGAAATGAATCACTAGTCTAGGTTTGATACAGGATACAGGATGCTTGGGGCTGGTGCACTGGGATGACCAGGGAGATGATATGTGGAAAGTGGTGGGAGGGGGGTTCATGGTTGGGAACTCACGTACACCTGTGGTGGATTCATGTCAATGTATGGCAAAACCAACACAGTATTGTAAAGTAAAAAAATGAAATTTAAATTAAAAAAATTAAAAAAAAAGTGGGAGAAAGAAAAATTAATATGATGTACTTTATTATATTTTATATACAACTTCCATGTTTTTATTTCTTACATAAACCTGCTCTCATTCTTCAAGAATATATTCTTCTGAGAAATTAGAATGAAATTTATTATCTTTTCCACTGACATTAGAAGATGTTTTCAATTGACAGTTTTCCATTTACAGATAGAATTTTCAGGAGAAAACTAAGGTCAAGTGCAAGAGGTAAGTGTGTATTGGAAACAATAGATTCGCTTCTTGTTCTCCTGTCTGAGAAAGTATCTCTATAAAGGGCTTTGGCCACCCCATTTCTCTGGTTGAGGAGTAAGTATTGAGCTTCTTGGGTTGGTGTGTTTTAATCTGGGGGTTGCCCTTGAATCTGGTCTTAATAAATTTAAAGTGGTAGTATCTTCAAATAGTAGCAAAAACAATGTGTTGGTAGCAGTATGGATAGGTTGAAATTTCTGTTACTGTACCAGAATACCCCTTCTTAGTTATTGGGAAGTTCCAGAGATTCACTCCTCATCCCATTGACATATACTTAATGAAGATCTCCTCTGGGCACAGCCCTGTTCTAGGAACCACCAGGGTACATCATTAACCTCTAGGAGGTTGACTGGCTCCATTCAGGACCCAAATAATCTTATCTTACTCAGTAGTGGAGTAAGGTATGTTCAATAAAAAAATTGAGGTGATGTTATACACTCAATGGATAAAAAAGTTTTTGCTAATTTGAGATGATTCAAAGGTTGGTTGGAATTATTTGAAGGGAAGGAGGTTTCAATATAATTATTGGGCACCTGCTGGGTGCATGCTCAGCCTATAAGTCATGCCCAACTCTTTGCGACCCTATGGACTGTAGCCTGCCAGGCTCCTCTGCCCATGGGATTTCCCAAGCAAGAATACTGGAGTGGGTTGCCATTTTCCTTTTCCAGGGGGTCTTCCTGGCCCAGGAATTGAACCCACATCTCCTGCATTGACAGGTAGGTCGTTTACCACTGTGCCACCAGGGGAGCCCCTTATGCTGGGTACTAGAGGAGTAAGCAGTCTTAAGGAATATGCCCTGAGTGAAAATAACTTTATAGGGTGTAGAGGAGATGGAAAGGTGAACAGTTACTAGCAAAACCTTACTCTTGATTTCTTTTTGTCAAAAGCAACATGTTATGACTGATTTTTTGTGGATGTATTGGGGGGGGATAAAATTCACATAACATAAAATTCACCATTTTAACTATTTTAAAGTGAACAATTCATTGCCATTTAGTACATTTATGATATTATACAACTATCACCACTGCCTCATTCCAGAATATCACCACAAAAGTAAACCATGTACACCCATTCACCTTCCCCTGGTCCCTGGAAACCACTAGTCTATTCTGTACAGATTTAAGGCTGGTTAGATTGCCATTCTACACCAACAATTATATTAGAAGCAAAAGAGTTCTAATCCCTAGAATACTTTTAACTAGCTGGTGAAATTGAGTATGACTGTTTCCCTTTCTGAAGTTTGTGTGCTTTATCAATTATAAATAGTAATACCTATTTCTATGAAGGCATATCTTTAAAGGTCACTTGAAGCTCTAAGCTTTTTGATTAGGTAACGTTATGCTCTTTGTGAAAACTACGTATTAAGACTTTACAATACACTAAAGCTTTATTTGTTTGTAACCTTGGTAATTAAACTCCAGCAGGCCATCGCAGGCCTACCTTTAAATAAATACACCATAGTGCCTGTATCAACTGCAAAATATAGAGAAGTAAAAGCAAAGCTCCAAAGTGACCAGAGATTTTTTTGAAAGTACCATTTCTGTGGGTTGTGAAGATTTCCATTAGTCATACCATAATAGGCGGAGAGAAAGAAGTGTGTCACTTTTTCCCATGTATTTTCCACCCCTTTGGACTGATAACCCATTGGAATTCTGTACTACTGATCTGTGGTTTGATCTATTCCTTAGTTACTGAAAAACAATTCCTGTTCATATAACCAAAGGGGAATATCTGGAAACACAAACAGTCCATAGTGTGCCAAAGAATTTCAAATACATATGGGGATGCCTAAATAATGAAGAAACTATCAACACAAAGGGGAAAAATCCACTTGTCATTTTGGTCTGAGGCAGGACTCGGACTCCCCGGCCAGTTTGAGTGGAGCTGTAACACACGGTGCCCCAGCTGCTCCTCTCTGTGTTCTCCTCTCCATGTAATCTTTGCTTCCTTTCACAGTAGTATGCTCCCCCCCAAATGGCAGAGAACACCCCTGGCTCGATGGTCTCTCACAAATACGTATCTAGAACAGAGCCCCTTAGAGTACATTGGGGCTGGAGAGTGACCACCCTCGCAAATGATGATCATTTTAAAGCTTTCTTAAGTGTGTGAAGCACGCGTCAAATGTGGAAGACCTGATCATGAAGGTCTTCTGATGATGGCTTTAAAGGAGAAAATTCTGTTAATGGAAGAGGAAATGTATGGGTGATCTGGATTCCATCTCACTGAAAGTCCCTTACTATTTTTCCTGGAGCCCCCCTTTCTTTTCCTCCCTCCATGCTTCTCTCTCGTCTTCAATTTCTCTTCTCTCCTGCTGTCTTCCTGCTGCTTGTCTGACAGGGTCACTTATACCAAGATAGAGTAGCCGACCCTGGCCATCAAAGAGAAGCCCCACCCCACTCCCCCACCTATCAACATCCTTGATGATGAAGTTGTCGGCTCTGGGACTTTTTGGCTGTATTCTCTGAGTTGCTTGTGACCCTAAGTGCTTTCAAATTATGAGACGCTTTCCATAAAAATAAACCAGCATGAAGCCCTCAGGTGGTTAGTTCTGCCCGGATTGATTATTGCAAAGACCGTAACTCTCCCTCTTTAAAAGGAAAATTCATGAAAGGAAAGCTGTTGTAAGGTTCTGGGTGTTCATTAAAGATGTAGAAAGTCAAAGAGACCCTCAATTTCAACTAAGCTGAGTAATTTAAGAAAATGTGCCTATAGCATAAAATTCCTTGTGTGGATTGTCCTTATTCACTAACAGCTGTGTAGGATTTGCCGTTTCTTCCATATTTTATGTGATGATAGTGGGGGCCGGCTCTTAGCTTCCAACACTGATTGCTATTCAGGGACTGGGATCCTGGATCCACTCCAATCATGTGGAATCTATTTTGGACCCGTCATGTCACACTTGAACTCTGAAATATGCCTGTCGGTGAAAGGTTCTGTTTATCTTTTTTTTTCCCTCAGACTCGCACAGAAAATGGAGTTCAGTGCTCTCACCATCGGACTTTTGGTCTGACTCTAAAACCTCTTTGAATCCTCAGCAGCAGTAAGGGGAACAACCATTTCTAGAGCTTGCCATTCGGACTCCACCTCGTCCCTCAGCCTTGTGTTCTTAGGCTTCTGCTCAGGATCTGCCCTGCTCTCCATGTTCCTCACTCCCTTCTTTGCACATCTCCCACATAGGCAGTGAGGACAGATGGACAGTTAACTGGTTTTCTTCTGCTTCGTGCACAGCAAGCAGCCGGGGCCTTTGACAGGACACACAGCTGTGGCTTCCTGTCTCAGGGAGGGCATCCACCACCAAGCATGGGCGCCTGGCCTGCAAGAGAGGCCATAGTAAGAGCAGGGTGACCCCTCAAAGCAAGAGAAGTGTGCTTGGTGTGTGTGGGGGGAGACAAAGCCACGAAGGAGAGGGGCAAGCTTCAACTCACAGAGAGGAAAGAAGTAACCAAGTCCGGGAGGAGCAAAGGCAGAGTCTAGACTGGTCAATGTGGCCAGGAACTTTGGGGCCAAGAACAGAGTTCTGTATCTCTTCTAGAAAGGTGATCCTACAAGGGATGATCTCTGTACCTTTTTCAACTTCCAGACAATGTCTCCTTCTGAATCTTTATAACCAAAGTGAGAAGAGGATCCCTGGAATTACAGTTTCTGGTAATTTTGTTTGATACTCCAAAACACTGGGTGTTTTGGTAAAGCTTTTTCATAATCCCCTTCTCTGACTTTATTCCCCAACTCCCAGCTCCCCACTCCAAGGAGTGAGCCAGGAACATAGTTCAGACTTCTTGGTGGTTCCATTTTGAGATTTAAGTCTGATACAGTCATTTTGCCTAGACAGATGAGAATATTTTTTGGGGGTGGGGGGAGGGAGAAAGAAGAGGAGAAAAGGAGAAATGTTCTCTAGACTCTTGAAAAATATGTAATTTTAGGAGGAAGGCGTTGTTGGCTCTGGAAGACCCCTGAATCCTCCAACTCTGATGCCTTTGAAAGGAGCCCCCGTCTGCCATGTGGCATGATTGACAAGAAATTTGTTTGAAATGACTGAGAGGCCCTCATTAGGCAGGGAGTCCTCGCCATCTGGGTTGGAGTTTTGATAATGGGGTCAAGCTCTCTCTTGGTCTGTGTGTTGAAGAGCTGAGCATAATTTGTTCGTGATTGTGGCTAAAACGCAAACATTTTTTAGTCACATTCACAGGAATTCAAGCCTAACCACAGTGTGGGGGCACTGCAGTGAGAAAACGCTTTCCAGCTGCCCAACTGTACTTGGCGACCCAGTGGAGAAGCAAGTGAGCTCACAAAGCTGCCAGTCTCCCTCCCAGCTGGACGGGTGCCATTGGAAACAGAAGTGCGACTTTATCACTTGACTTCAAGAAGAGGTTTCTCAGCAGCAGATGGAGACAATATATAAGACAGACCCCACTGAGGAAGCTCCCCTTTCATGGTGGGGAGAGTGCTCCCCACTAGCCAGGCTCCCGTCGGGGGTAGGTGAAAGAAGAGGCAAAAGAGAGGCCAAGCCAATTTTTTTTTTTCCTGGTAGAAAACCTTGCTTGATTTCTGCCTGAACTACAGCACAACAGATGTAAACTTGAGTTGTCACCCTTAGCCATGAAAAAGAGATTAAACCCAAGTAACCACCCACAAACCAGCACCAACAAAACCATTATTCACTGTGACAGCAGTCACTCTTGGAACATTCCCCTAAAGGCTCACTTAACTTGTACACAGAAGAGCACCAAACTCCTTTTTGGGGGAGGGAGGATTTAACAGTACAAAACGGCCTCTTCAAAATCAGATATTTGTTTTGAACTTTTGACATTGATTTTAGTTCTTGCATTGAGAAGGGGGTAGTATTTTGGGTGGGCATTTTGGAAGACTGAAGTTTAGCTCACAGGAGTATCTGGGGGCTCCAAGTCCCAGGTAATCTCAACAGAAGCAAAGCTGGGAAGCAGTCAGTTAAAAAGTGCTTTATTAATGATACATTTTCTTAAGAAAAAAAAAAAAGGTTATAAGGACTAGTGAACTCTGTAGGAGAACTCATCACAGTCCTGGAGAGGCTTCTACCTTTTATGTCTCACCAAAATCAACAAAGCATTTGTTTACTCTGGAAACTGAAGAGAGAGCCGCAACGTTGCATAGATGATGGATATACCTTATTGTTAGCTATGGCATGTGGAATCTTTCCTGACTTTAGAGTTATTTGTAAGAAACTCTATGATTAAAAAGCTAACTAAGAAATATTGAGATTGCCAATATTTTTTATCTTCAGTTATATGGAAGTCTAGGAATCTAATCAAATACAACTAGAGATTGAGGACGTACGAGAGAGAAATGCTACATTGGTTGAGTTGGTCTTACATCAGAACTCTTAACGCTTTGTAAATAAATACTTTAAAGACAACCTTAGTTGTTACCATACAATTTTTAAAGACTGGTCCACAAGGATCTTCATATAACACTTTAACAGTAAAAGTTGTACAGCATTTTAAAGGCCCCAAATTAGTATACTGTTAATTACATTTCAGTGTATACATGCCATAGAATACAGTAGAGACATCAGAAATAATCAACAGATATACTATATAGACATCCAAAGATCATGGAAATGGACTCCATGCATTGATACCTTGAAAAAGGCTACAATATAGTATATACCTAAGTTTGGGGCTATTGGTATATTTACTTTCTGTTTTATAATCTTTTATCCTCTGTTTTCTCTTCCGATGTTCTTTAGATAATCCACATTATCTAGTACCCCCATAATAGTCATATATTGCTTCTGTGATATGGTAAAAACACTATATTCTGCTTCTATTTTTTAAACTCTACTTTTTATTGAGATACAATTGATATATAACATATTAGTTTCAGGTGTACAACATAAAGGTTTGATACATGTTCAGTTCAGTTCAGTTGCTCAGTCGTGTCTGATTCTTTGCAACCCCATGAATCGCAGCACGCCAGGCCTCCCTGTCCATCACAAACTCCGGAGTTCACTCAGACTCACGTCCATCGAGTCAGTGATGCCATCCAGCCATCTCATCCTCTGTCGTTCCCTTCTCCTCCTGCCCCCAATCCCTCCCAGCATCAGAGACTTTTCCAATTAGTCAACTCTTTGCATGAGGTGGCCAAAGTATTGGAGTTTCAGCCTTAGCATCATTCCTTCCAAAGAAATCCCAGGGCTGATCTCCTTTAGAATGGACTGGTTGGATCTCCTTGCAGTCCAAGGGACTCTCAAGAGTCTTCTCTAACACCACAGTTCAAAAGCATCAATTCTTCGGCTATATATATATAGCTTCTGGAGTCAGATAAGGGTATACAATCTTTATGCCACTACCTTGCTGAATAACTGGCCAAATCATTTACCTCTTTTGATCTCAGTCATCACATAAAAAATGGGAATAATGATGACTAGTTCAGAGGGCTAATATGTGAGGAGAATATGAAAATCCACCTAAAAGCACATACAAGCTGTTTGTTTAGTCACTAAGTCATGTCTAACTCTTTTTTGCAACCCCATGGACTGTAGCCCACCAGGGGTTTTTGTCAATGGGATTTTCCAGGCAAGAATTCTGGAGAGGACTTCCATTTCCTTCTCCAAGGGCTTCACCTGACCTGGGATCTAACCTACATGTCCTATATTGACAGGCAGATTCATTACCACTGAGCCAAATTCAAAGTGCTGGGAAAATTGGGAGTGTTCAATAAATAGGTGATGTGTTAGAAAAAATGAACAGTAAAAGAAAAAAAAGCCATGAGGTATAGAAAAAATGGAGAAAAAGCAAGAAGTATGACCTTCCTTAGGGATACTGGGAAAGGACGTCATTGAGCAACATGGGCTGTTTGGCACCCAATGTCACTTGCCTCCCGGGCCATGTTCCCTTACTGGTTCATGACTGTCATAGTTACTGACATGTGTTGTGAAAAATCATGACACTTGGACAAGTCTTGAAAGGTCATGGACAAAAGGGCAGTGCAGAAGACTGTCACAGCCTGAACCCGACCTGAGAAAAGCTGACGCTGCACATCGTCAGTGCTCCGTTGTTTCTGGGTAAATTGAATTGACTCTGTTAAAAATAAGGCCCTTCTACAGTCAGCTAATTGTACATAAACAGCCATCCTATGGTAAAATCCATCTTGAGAGAACCACTATCAAAGCCCTAAAAATTATTTTTAAAACAAGACACTTTTAGGCCAATTTGGGTTTCAGATTAGGCTGAACTTTCTCAGCCTCTGAGGATGGCATGATTTTTCATTGTTCCTTGGGGGGTCTCATCTGAAATCGAATTGGAGAGAAAGGCAAAATGATTGACAAGGGCAGGTGATGGGGGCTCAGGTGTCCCGCTGAGGGGCTCGCTCAGGATTCCAAATTAAATGCAGCCACAGCCCCACGCTGACTTGTGCTGCCCCTTGCAGACACTGAGCCAGTTCTATACTAAGTAGTTACAATGTACAGATTAGCAGACACAGAGGTTGAGGGTCTCAGTGCATCCTCTTTCTTTTGGAAGTAAGTTACAATAGTGAGGAAATTGATGGAGCTGATGTGAAGCTTTAAAAGCATTTTCTAAGCTTTATATGTATATCCATGTGTTATTATCAGTTTCCTTGCATTTTATTGTATAATTCAATTCAAATAATATTTATTATCCTTTTCCTCTCCTTCAAAGTTTTAATGAATGTGCTCTGGATCTAAAAAAGACACTCATATTCATCAAGTACTAGCTTTGTTTTTCTTCTTACATTAAATCCTCACTCTGAGTTTCTACGGTAATACCCCTATATTCATTTCACATAGCCAAGGTTTCTAAGGTGTTACATAGCTCACCAAAGCTAGCACAGTGAATGAAAGAACTGTAATTTGAATCAGAGAGTCATATAAAGATGAGTAAGAGGCAACCCTGCCTTCAGAAACCCCACACATCTAGGAGAGTGATATATCAATAGATGATTGAAATTTAAGATAATTTAAGATTAATGTCATAATGAATGTATATCTTAAGCTTTGCATGTAGTCAGCATTTTATAAATGGATATTGTATTAGTGAATGGAGAATATATGTGAAAAATTGGCTGATGAATATAAAAACACCCTTGAACATGAACTCTGGGATAGTGCTCCTCTGTCAACAAACAGATATTCACCCAAGGAACAAGACAATTTGTAAAAGCAATGGCATGGGTCTTGAGTAAATTTATATACCCATTTTTTGAGATTTTTTTTTTGTTAATTTTTAGAAATGTTTTGAAGTATAGTTGATTTACTCTGCATAGCAGTGACTCAGTTTTATACATATATATATATGTATATATATATACTTTTGCATATTCTTTCCCACTGTGGTTTGTCACAGAATAGTGAATATATTTCCCAGTGCTATACAGTATGACCTTATTGTTCACCCATCCTATATATAGTAGTTTGCATCTGCTAATCCTAAACTCCCAATCATCCCCTCCCCCACTCATTTTCCCTCTCGACAACCACAAGTCTGTTTTCTGTCTGTGAGTCTGTTTTTTCCCATAAATGTATTGATCTGTATCATATTTTAGATTCCACATGTAAGTGATGTCATATGGTATTTGTTTCTGACTTTGCTTTGTATGATAATATCTAGGTCCATCCATGTTGCTGAGAATGGCATTATTTCATTCTTTTTGATGGCTGAACTTGTATTCCACTACGTGTGTGTATATATATATATACATATATATATATATATATACCCACGTGTGTGTGTGTGTGTGGTGTACATATACATATATATGCATACACAGGAGCAAGAGGAATGGGAGCCAGAACATCTCCCCCCCCTCAACACACACACATCCCCCTCACCAATTCCTGAGGATGCTACACAGCAAAGAGTAGGAGGGCCACTGCAGTGAGCCTTGAGGCCTAGGGTGTGGGCCTGGGTGGAACCAACCCAGGTGCAGATCTTGGTGGTAGTAGCAAATATTCAAAACAGAACTTTGAAGGCTGAAGAGCTGAAGGGTTCCATGTGAACAGCAGCTGAACATGAGTCAGTCCTGAGAGCTTGGCAAGCGTTGTTCAGAAGGGATAGGCAATTGCCTCCATTGCCCTCACCCAATTAAAAGGGAGTCAGTTGGGTTCAGATCCCCAATCCGGAGTGGCGGAGATGGGCTCCAGGAGGTGTCCAGTGTGATGATGCAATCAATCCCGGAGAGGCTGGTGGGAGCCGGTGGGTGTGGGGCGTTCTCTTAGTTCTCTTTTCTTTGAAGGGCAGGGCACCCTGGAATGGGTTTGCCTGAAGAGAGGGGCCTGTGCCCTAGAAAACATTGCAGTTCCCTGGGGAGAGGTTGTAAATCTCCTGCTGCACTGTACCCATATCCGCAGCATGTCTCCAAGGTGTACAGTCTCTGACATATTGGAAAAAAGTAGGTAAGGGATTTCAGGATAAGGATTGGCTCTGAGGGCTGGGTCCGTCGGGCTGGGGCAGGAAGCAGGGCTGGGTGCAGGCCATGGCTGGATAATAAAGAAGAAGGCCACATCTTCTTTATCCATTCATCTGTTGAGGGACATTTAGATTGTATCTAGGAACTTGAACAAATTTAATCAGCTATCTTCAGAGGAACTTCTTCAGTAACAGTTTAGAGAGATAATCTCTCAAGTGTTTCCACTTACCCCCAGATCTTATGTACCTCTTCCATGAAGGGAAATTGAGCTATAAAAGATGAGGCCATTATTAACACATTTTTAATGCCTTCCCTGGCTTACCTACCCCAGACATAATGGACCTCTCATATCCAGTATATTCTGAGATACTTGGAGTCCTAAGCTGAGCCAGAGGAGCTGAGGTTCAGTTTTGTTTCTGATGAATGGAATTAAGTGGACTCTTCCCCTCCCAACTACCCTGCCCAAGAATCTATTGCATCCACACGTTTACACTAAAGTCGAAGATGAAAATCCAAATAAAATATTTGAAACATCTTCAGCAAGGATAAGAGTGGAAAACTGAAAGCATTTATTTTAAGAAGCAGCAGAAGATGTTTGAAAGAAAAACAGTTCACTCAGACACCCAGCCAGCGGGCTGGAGGAGAATGAGGGGCCATCTTGAGCACTGGAACTCGAGCATGCAACCCAGCTGGACTCAGTCCAAGGTGATGTTCCTGCTGAGGTAGTTTTGGAGGTTGTGCTCTGAAGGAGTGCACTCAAGCTGTAAAATACCTAAAGAAACACTCCAAAACAGGTCTCCTAATAGTCAAGTAGAAGTATGGGAGCCTTTTCTCAATTTAGCGCAAACTATTTGTTTTGGGTTGGGGGCTGGGGAGTAAGTCTTAGCAACACTGATGCCTGAAGATATGGATGAGGTCTGTGTCCCTGAACAGAGGGTGAGGGCAGAATGGTTGCTTAGCCTGTGAGTGGCAGCAGTGAGGAGAGCTGGACCTACAAGTCCTGCTCTGACCAGCCATGACCTGGGAAGAATCTGGAGTCAGCAACTGAAGGAAGGGTGGCTGAGGCACCCAAGGGTGAAGAGGCTTCTGGGGATGTCCACAAAGCCCTGTGAACTTTGCAAGATTTCTTCAGTGAGCTGGGATGTTTTCACTGTCTGAAAAAATGTTTAACTTTCTATCTGCATCAACATGGGTAATTCTCAAAAACAAAATGTTGAGTGAAAAAAGCAGATTGCAAAAGGGTAAGTACAATATGCCACCATTTTCATATATGTTTAGAATGCATGACACACTAGAATATATTTTTTATGCATGCATATACATATATTCAGGGTAAACATTTTCAAAGCAGGGATGAAGAAGCTTACAGATTGCTTCAGGATGTAGGATGCTAGTTACCTCTGAGAAGATTATCTCTGAGATAATCTGACCCTGGCTGAGGGTGTACTATGCTTCAACTTTATTCATTACATTTTCCCCCTGAAACATTCTGAAGCAAATCTGGTACAATTCTAATTTGTTATCTTTAGGCAATGGGTTCTATTTCCCTCTTCTTTCTAACATATTTGAAAAGTTTTGTAGTTAAATATTTTTCAAATAGAAAAAAAAAATCAGGCTTAGTTGCTTTAAAATATTTGTATACACAGACTGATTAGGTCTGGGGCCTTTAGACTACACTTATAACTTTGTAATTATTAATGAAAGGTGTTAAATTTTCCCAAGGATCTACTTTCCTTGAGGATTAGACATATGAAAAGTTTCAGTTTTATAATTTGGCTGCATTTGAGTTACCCATACACAAAAAGTTAGCTTTAATTGCTAGGAAAGTAGGAACGTGGTTTTTTCCCCCCATTATTCATGCATAGCTCAACAGCAACTAAGATCATGATGTTCAATGTCTGAAAACTTTACCTTTCCTGCTGCTGCTGCTAAGTCACTTCAGTCCTGTCCGACTCTGTGAGACCCCATAGACGGCAGCCCACCAGGCTCCCCCTTCCCTGGGATTCTCCAGGCAAGAACACTGGAGTGGGCTGCCATTTCCTTCTCCAATGCATGAAGGAGAAAAGTGAAAGTGAGGTCGCTCAGTCGTGTCCGACTCTTCCTGAGCCCATGGACTGCAGCCTACCAGGCTCCTCCGTCCATGGATTTTCCAGGCAAGAGTACTGGAGTGGGTGCCATTGCCTTCTCCTTCAGTAATAAGGTAAATTGTAAAAGTGTTCAGACTCCAAAAATGATAATGCATAGGAAAGTTCTGATTGAAAGGGGAACTAGCTTATGCGAGAAGTCTGATTGTAATTTAACGTACTGGCTACTCAACCAGGAATGCTATTGTCTATTACTCCACTTCAGACTAAGCTGTTTTCCTCTACATATGCATGCCACATCTTTGACACAGGTTTTTTATTTCTGTTGTTTTTATTTCAAATAAATAGGACAGAAAATAAAATCCTAATTAAGTGATTCCTTAACTTTGAAGAAAATCCAAAAGCTTGAATTTTATATTTTCAGTATCCTAGAATTCTTCTTCCCTCCCTTCCTGTTGGCTGTTTTAGGGGATGGAAATCAAGTAGATTAACTACATTTTGTTAAGGCATGGGCCACACAATCCTGAGATGAGAAAGAGTAGGAAACTTTTCTTCTAACACATAGGGCAGGAAACCAAATGGAAAGGGATTACAGAGTTTGGGGGGAAAGTTATAGTTTATTTCCCCATGTGTGTGTGTGTGTATTTTTCTTGGCAGGTGGCAGCTCTTATAACAAAACATTTGGTCTTTGCTAGAAGGGCTGTGGAAGCTAGTCCAGTGGTCTTGGGCAAAGACAGCAAGTGCTTCAGATCCCCCCCTGCCCTTCACTTCTGCATACTTTCTTGAAACCAGAATCTCATTCTGACTTTCCCATTCCACCTCGAAAATGATGACCCTTCCTGGAAACATCTTCCATCTTATTTACCTCATACACCCATATACACTTATTGAGAGTCATTGCATCCTATTTGGTTTTGCTAATAACAATTTCATGGATCTTATTCCTTATTTAAGAAGACTGTAGCTTCCTTGAGGGCAGAGACCTCATGATGTTTTCATTTTGTTTTGTTTTAATTCACATCACAATACCGGTAAACCAGACAAAAAAGGAAAAGTCTAGGTATGCCTGGAAAGACTGTGCCTTCTTTATAGAGAGGAGGTGGAGGCATTGTGGGTGGGATGATTTATCCGGGGAATGTGGAGCGAGGGTACTGGAGTGAGTCCAGCCCCTGAGTCCTGTTGGGACTGGAGCCCTGCCCTGGTCTCAAGAATGCTAGGTTAGGAGTCTGAAAGTCTCCCTTCTCAGGACTTGCCTCTGTATAAGTTAGCTTGATATCATGGGAGACTAGAAACTTTGAAGTCAGACGAATCTGAATGCCTTCAATTAGGGAAGCTGACTGACCTTATCATGCCTCAATACACTCATCTCTAAAACTGAAATGATAAAACTACCAGATAAAGTTTGGTGATGATTGGTCTGATTGGAGTAGTTTTATGTATGCAGCTGAGTAACAGCAGATGCTCAGTAAACATTGGTTCTCTTCTTCTCTCTGCCAGGCCTGACTATTTGGCAGCTGTTATCAGCTTCATATATTTCAAGCTTCAGGACTTAAATATTTTCTAAACTAAACCAAATTATAAAACATGGCACCTGCAGATTGTTCTCTTTTCTCCTGAATTTCAGTTCTTTAGTTCTTCACCTGCTTTATCAACTCCATTTCGATATCAGTGGTAGTTCAATTTGAGCCCCAAATTTTCATGTCATCAGGACCTTATAATTTGAACTGGTGCCTGTCCTTTCTGACAGTCAGCCAGATTCATACTCCATCCTCAAAAACATACATTCCCACATTTCTTCCCTTTCCCACTGATCTAGTCCTGGGATGCCCAATGGCTATGCCTACCCTGAAAATTCTTTTATGATTAGAGCTAAGATAAGATTAGAATCCAGCTCCCCTAAAACTTGTCAACTGCTCCTTATATGCTGCCTGTCCACACTCAATACCTCTTAAATAGATGCTTAAAGATCTGTTGAGATATAGAGAGATGGACCAGACCAAAACAGATGAACCTGTGACTGACAGTGAGTGGGTGGAGGACTATACATGTATTGAGAAGATGATGAGGGTGTTGGCATATTGAGAAGGAGACAAAGTACTGAACTGGGATATATTGAATAGACTCTGTTCTATGGACAGTCTGGAGGTGATAAGTATTATAGTGTATTTTAAAAGGTAGTATGCAGGTGTAGTTTCTTTCTAAAAATGGACTACTCAATTTATTTAAGCTGTAAGTCGATCTACTTCTTAAGACGGCCTTCTACCAGCATTAAATTTATCCACTTTTTCATTATGCATTCAACAAAGAGATTGAGCACTGAATAAGGTTCAATTTATGCACCTCCTCCAATTTCCTTGGCCTCACTCATCTCCCAGGCCCTTGACCACTTGGTCATAGAGAGCTCTTTCGGCCAGTAGTAATGGCTGAAGCTTCAGTTACTCCTCTGTGGGAAACACACACTTTCTCAGTCTCTCCCAGTGGTGCTGAGCTCTGACACTATTGCTGTGATGCCACTTGTGATGGAAACCACATTAATCTGGAACCCAGGCTCGACCTGACCAGACCCAGTCAGCTTCTTCTTTCTCCTAGTACTCCAGAACTCAAATGAAGCCCCACAACACAGGGCACAGAAGGAATCTGGCTTCCCCAGCGGCTGCCTAGACATGCAGGGTGGAGGTATAAGAGCTTGAGTAGCGAACTCCCAGTTGGAGAACCTTGATCAATGAGAGAAAAGAGATCCTTTCCTTTCCTCCTTCTATTCCATGATTCCAAGGCATCATGATTGTGTTTAGCTCATCTGGAAATAGCTCTGATGGCTGAGCAACTGGCTGTGTGTCTGGTGAAGCGGCAGGTGGTTTGGTAAGAGAGACCAGACAGTGATCTTACATTCATTTCTCCTTCATCTTTATTTCACTTCTTTTTCTCTCAGTCTTGTTGTCCTGGAATGGGTTCTCCCAGTAAAGGATTGACACATGAGGGTTGCCTTGAGCATCTCTCTATGCAACCCATCCCAGCCAAGACAAGTCAGCAAAGAGAACCCAGTGCTAGGTATGATACATAAAGTGGTGAACAAGGCAGACAGTTTTCAGTAGAGTGGGATAGGCAGGGGAGACACTACCAAACTAAAATAAAGACAAAAAAGTACAATTTGTAATCAGTGCTATAAAGGAAAGAAATTGACTCCTAGTAGGTAATAGTAGTGATGTAGGGAGGAAGGGGGGATGAAATGAAATTAAAGATGGAATTTTCAGAAGATCTCTCCAAGGAGGTTATGTTTAAATTGAGACATGAAGCCTGAGAAGGAGCCAGGCATGACAGGAGAAGTTGTTGTTGTTGTTCAGTTGCCCAGTCATATCCGACTCTTTGCGACCCCATGGATTGTAGCACACCAGGCCTCCCCGTCCCTCAGTGTCTCCCAGAGTTTGCCCAAGTTTTTGTTCATTGCATTGGTGATGCCATTCAGCCTTCTCATCCTCTGACACTCTCTTCTCCTTCACCCTCAATCTTTCCCAGCATCAAGGACTTTTCCAATGAACTGTCTGTTCTCATCAGATGACCAAAATATTAGAGCTTCAGCTTCAGCATCAGTCCTTCCAGTGAATATTCAGGGTTGACCTCCCTTAAGATTGACTGGTTTGATCTCCTTGCTGTCCAAAGGACTTTCAGGAATCTTCTCCAGCACCACAGTTCGAAGGCATCAGTTCTTCAACATTGCCTTCTTTATGGTCCAGCTCTCACAACTGTATGTGACAACTAGGAAGACCATAGTCTTGACTACATGGACCTTGTTGGTAGAATAATGTCTCTGTTTTTCAATATATTGTCCACATTTGTCATCACTTTCCTGCCAAGAAGTAACTGCCTTCTGATTTCATGGCTGCAGTCACTGTATGCAGTGATTTTGGAGCCCAAGAAGAGGAAATCAGTTACTACTATTTTCCCCTTCTATTTGCCATGCAGTAATGGGACCATATGCCATGATCGTAGTTTTGTTTTTTTAAAAAAACATTTTGTCTTAAGCTGGCTCTTTCACTCTCTTTCTTCACCCTCATCAAGAGGCTCTTAGTTCCTCTTCACTTTCTGCCATTAGAGTGGTATCATCCACAAATATGAGGTTGTTGATGTTTCTCCTGCCTATCTTGATTTGAGCTTCTAACTCATCCAGCCTAGCATTTCTCATGATGTACTCAGGATATAAGTTAAACAAACAGGGTGACACCAGACAACCCCGTTATACTCCTTTCTCGATCTTGGATCTTGAACTAATCAGTTGTTCCAACTGATAGGAGCAGACAGAAGAGAATTCTCAGCTACCAGAAGAGATAACACATGGCAGGGCCCTAAAGCAAGAACAGGCTTTGGGTGTTAGAGACCTTCAGGAAAGATAGGGATGTTATGGGTTGGCACCAGAGATATGTCCAGATTTTTTTAAAATTATGAACAAAGCAGCTATGAATTGACAAAAAAAGAAGTATGGTTGGAGCATCATGATCAAGGTGAAAAGTGACTGACAAGGCTAGGGAGAATGCAGGAGCTAGATGCTGAGGACTTTATCAGCTGTTGAATCAGGCTGGATTTTAACTCAAGTGCCACTGAAAACACGAAAATGTTTTCAGCAGAGATGCTATGGTAGAATGCAGCAGAATCTTGATTCCAGTTCAGGATTCTCCTTAATGTATCTGAACAGAACATTTTACTTGTAACTCTAATAATAAAAGAACAACAACAACAAAAAAGGATGATGGGAATAAATACATGGGATTACATTTTATAACCTATACTATGAGATAGCACAAGCATACATCTACTTGCATGTCAAATATAAGTAGAAATATAGAGTGTGAGTTGGCTTGCAACCACCACCCGCTCCCCTCTAGGAAACTGTAATCTATCATAATACTACTTTTGCTTTGACCAGCTGGTCTAGCAATGTTTGTGGGTCCGATTCATTTTCTACTTTGCTCTTCTCTTCATCCATGTTGTTTTGATTATTTCCTTGTACTCAAGAAAGTTCTTGTATTTGTGGCTGTAGTTTCTTAAAGTACAGAGCCTCTTCCCCCTCATTTAGAATTTCTCATTAACTGCAGTTCTATTGCCGTGGCTGTCATTAGTGCAATCTGCTAATTCACAAAATCACGGAAGTGCGGAAATACATTTTGCTAATGTGCACTGCAGAATGTCCTCTACAGAATGCCTCCTATATAATGTCATTTACAAAATGCCTGCTGCAGCTGCCAGGGAAGGGCTTTTATAGACCAACCTGGATTAGGGTGATGGCAATATATCTTCTAGGCAGAGAAAGCTCTAAAGGCTTTTCTTTGTGGTGATTACGTATTTTCAACCATCTCATCTTCCCAAATTGCTAACTTCTTGGAAGTTAGATTTTTAGCCATCTCATGTCTGTTTATGTTTTCTTAACAAAGAGCTGGCAAGACTTTTTTCCTAGAATAGTTTCACAAAGCAACAATTCACAAAAATTTAAACGAAATGTTGATGTCACACCAAGTCATCACCGGGTGGAATTAACAGTCACCAGTGCCATACATTTTTTTGGGGGGGGAGGAGGGGAGAGTGAGCAACAGGATTGTCAAATTATCAAATGTATTTTTTTTTTTCTGGCCAGAAATTACACCATGGAGATTTATCCCTTTCCTTTGGAAAAACGTTTGTTCGATTCAAGGAATAAGTTAGCAATACTTAGCATGAATTTGTCTGTCATGTTGATTTCTGGAAGGCAGTTGCTTCAGATGGAATGGGACAAGGGAAAGACTTTGACAGGAAAAACGCAGTCTTGGAAAGGCAGTGCTACCAGGAAGGTCCATAAACAGAGATGAGGGGAATGCTGGGTGCCCACGGGAGGGGTTGCTGCACTGGTGGTGCTGAAAGCGAAGATGGTTGGGCGCCAAATTCTAACTTGAGACTTTTGCCTCAGGCAACACTGTTAGCATTTCAAGTCCCATCAAAGGACACTTCTTTTCAAGCAGATGTGGCTTCAGTGATAACAAAGGAAACAACACTGGTGGAGAAAAGATGATCAGAACAAGCTTCAAAGAGGCAAAACACCAAGGGAAAAGTTATTAACATTTCTTGAAGAATGAACCACTAAGAATTAAAAAAAAAAAAAAACTTAATGGAAATGATAAAATGGAAATAATTTACTGAGAGAGAGTTTTATCAAGTGCATCATGTGCCTCCCTAGCTCTTTTCAGACTTTCTGCCTCCCTGCTGATTGATGAGGAAATAGAGCTAAAATATATCTAATTCAAAACAAAAAGTGTTACAGGCTAGAACGCGTTTTATGGTGGGAATCTCTTGTGCTCATCTGGGATAACCGAAGTGAAGGTTTAAGACTAGCTCTCTGAGGAGGGAATATAGAAGTTGAGCAATAGCCCTTTGAGTAATCAAAATAATATTCTGACCCTTAAGAAAAAATCTTTATTTCACAAGGAAGACTATGCAATGTTTTTGGCTTAACTCATTTCTAGAAATAATCTAATTTTTAAATGGCCTATTTAAGAAAACCAAAATATGTAGAAACAAAATAAATGGATTAAGTGAAAAATTATTTGTTGCTAACGTATAGCATATAACTTGATAAACACATAGGACTGGATGTATATACTAAAATTGCACACATTTGCATGTATGCATATGTACCTCATTAAAGTATACACCCGTGATTTACACACACACATACACACAGACACCCCTCGGGATTCTTTGTCATTAGTGCCACATGCTGGGCTGTTTTGACTCCTCCTGATTTTTGACCTTCTCTTTTACCTTAACCTTGTTTTTATACTGGGAAGTCCTCGACCCTGAATCCATCTACATCTGGCTTCCATTTGATCTGTGGTTTGTGGGTACTACCTAGCCCTTTATATTGTTTGTCAAACATGTCTACACCTTCCTGATCCCAGCTGCTCACAATGTCTCCAAAATTTGGTTCTGAGAATTATCCTGAAGTGAGCACATGGAACTTCTTACCTCCAGACTGGTTGAACAGGGATCTAAAATTTAGTCAGATGTCTGACTTCCCCAGACCAACTTGAGTAAACTTGGCTGCTTTATTTGTATAATCCAGTTATAGAGCTTTCGTCACATACCATATATCAATAATCTGATCAGATGCGCTGTGCTAATTGTCACGTATAAACAGATGAACAAAGTGCAGTATTTAGTCACCAAGGACATTGTAGGAAAGAGAGATATAGAAAGAAATAATTTCAATACAGTTTAATAAGTGCAGGGGTAGCAATTGACCACAAAAAGGTAAGAAGAAGCACAAAGAAAAGGGAATAGGTCAACCCTGCTTCTAGATAAGAGAGCATCCTTTTCTGTTTGCTTAGGAAAGCCCTGGTTTATGACCCCTGTCCTGACATCCATTAGACTTAGTATTATTCTCTCCTTGTTTCATTCTTCAGTGTGTCCCAGTTTAGACAAAAAAAATTATATGGTGACCCTACTTAGAGTGGAGTATCCAAACACACTTTATAAGATGTAAGAAATGAGATCAAAATTATGGCAAGGACTTTGCCAGTTTGACGAGGCAGAGATGGAAATTACCAGCAGAGAAAAGAGGCCCAGTAACCTGAGCAATGTGTGGACCTGGAGAATGCCATGAAGTCACATGACTGTGCTGCACGGGGGAGGGCCGGGGTGCTAAGGATTGGAGAAGCACCAGAGGCTGGCAGTGGGGAGTCTTCTCTGCAATGCCAAGGCATTTAAACTTTTTCTTCTGGAGTCATGTTAAAGTGTTTAACCAAAAGATTGATCTGGTTAATTTGCGTTTCAGTAACATATAGAAATAATATGCAGACTAGATGAGTAGTGAATAAAATTTTAGGCAGAAAGAGTAATTAGGAAACTATTGTAATAATCCACACAAGAGGTACTGAGGGCCTAAGTTGAAGCAGAAGCAGTGAGGATAGAGAAAAGATTTTAAGGCTACTCTTCTTGATAGATGTTAAAGGCTTATCTGATTTGGAGGATAGGAGAAAAAGAAAATTCTAGATCATACTCAGTGGCTGGTTGGACATATACACCAGGAGCTCAGAAAAGTAGTATGGGCTCCAAGTGAGTAAAAATAGGAAGATTGAAACGCAAAGAGAAAGAGTTCAAAGCTGGAACCTGTTCTTCTAACTTTATTAGGACAGTGTGAGAATGTGGGATAACAAAATGGAAACAGCTTTGGTGAAAAAAGTTTCAAGAGATTCATATGACAAATTACTTTTAGTTAAATAATGATGATGAATGTTGGCACCATAACTTGAATTACCAGAGTAATTTTTGTTGTTTATTGACTATCTTGTTCTTTTTGAATGTGTTATCACTGAAATCCTATTCTATAATAAGAATTTCTTCAGACAGAATAAAAGTGTTCTCCCTTCAAAGATCCACTTTTCAATAATTAGTATGTATAATTAAAGGTATTGGTAAAGGCCCCAGTCATAGTACACGAATCAGCAGTAAACCATATTTATTGTAGCGTGTATAACCGCTCCCCCAACCCCGGTATTTGGGCAAAAGTAAAATGCCCTACTGGAAGAGCATCTTAAAGTGGTCAGAAGCAAGTAAAAGAAAAGTTGAAGCGCTTCTTTCTACTAACAAAGATAGACCTCTAGAAAAAAGTCTTAAATCTTCCAAAAACTTTACATGAATCTTTTAGAGTTATACTTCTAAATTTGGCCCATTTTTAGGTAAGACTTAAAATATTTTAAAAAAAGGAAATGATTAATATTTATTATTGCTTATATTCATTCTGTGTATTAATTTTACACATTTTTCTATCTCTTGCACTGGTATGTAAGTAAATTTTAAATACATGTTTAGGGAATTTAATTGAATTATAGTACATAAATATTTCCTCCCAAATATAAAGTCATACTAAGGCTGAGGTTTTTAAATATGTTCTAATTAATTACCATATTTTCAAGTTGTCACACTCAGAAATATTTTGTGGTTTCTGAGGATAAGTTTTGAAGCACTATTTGAAGATTGAAGACTTTTTAAATTATCAAGGTGAAACTTTCTAAAGTTCAGTTCAGTTGCTTAGTTGTGCCCAATTCTTTGCGACCCCATGGACTGCAGCTCACTATATCAATAATTTACACCTTAGTTTCACCATCTTGGACTAAACAAATTAGAAATGTGTGCTAATTCAGATTTTACTTATAAATAAATTGATACATAATGAAGCTGAAAAACAATTGATTTACTTTTTAAATTATCAAAGTTGTATTCACCAAGGAGAACTGGTTTAAAAGCAGCCAAATTAATGGTTACTTTTTTGAAAAAAGAAAATCAAAGGATGAAGTAATACTAAAATGTTCCGAATGCTTTCAACTTCTGTTCTCAGAAAATAATTTTCAGAACAGCTCTATTTTTCATATATTATGTTATCTAAAATCAATGTGGCTTATAATATTGGGTTGGCTAAGAAGTTCATTCAGATTTTTCCATTACATCTTATGAAAACACTGGAATAAACTTTTTGGCCAACCCAATATTTTGTAAGTGTTTTATATTTATTTGGTGATATCCATTTATATCTTGGTGTAGTACAAATACAGCAAGCAAAAATGTTTTCAAAAGCATTTTAAAATTTAGTAGTTTAATTAAGTTAAAATCAGCTCCCTCTTTCCTACTCTTGAAAGTGAAAGTCACTCAGTCGTGTCCGACTCTTTGCAACCCCATGGATTACACAGTCCATGGATTTCTCCAGGTGAGAATACTGGAGTCGGTTGCCATGCTCTTTTCCAGGGGAATCTTTCCAACCAGGAATTGATCCCAGGTCTCCCACATTGCAGGCAGATTCTTTAACACCTGAGTCACCATTCTTTAACAGCCAAGCCCAACTCTTATCCATAATTAATTAAAGCTTACTCTATTATATAATCTTTGATCAATTGCTTTTCTTTGTCTGGGGTGGTGAGGATTACTAGAGTGTGTCTCCCAGATCTCCCCCAGAACTAACATTGTTTTCTGGGAGTGATAGCTGCTGAGGCTAGTAACTAGATTTCTCTATGGTAATTGCCTTTGGCTGAAAAAACTCTCTCTCTCAAGATTACACCCCTTTTCTTGTTGTTGTTGTTTAGTCAATAAGTCATGTCTGATTCTTTGTGACCTCATGGACCGCAGCAGGCCAGGCTTTTACAGATGCTCCAAAGACTGTTCACAGAGAAGTACCAAGGATTATTTTCTTTGCGTAAATCTAGGACTTCTCTGAATGACCACTGAAGGTCCCAAGTGCTCCATGGGGTCCACTGATAACTCTATTGTAGCTGCATCATGGTTTCAGTCCTGTTTTCCTTACCATCCTGAAAGTATTCCTCCCAGAAATATTCCCCTGTACATCATTAGATGAAGATCTCAGTATCTCACTGTCTCCTGGGGAAAACAACAATTAGTAATAGTCTGAGGAAGCTCGTCCTAAAATGGGATTTTGGAGTAGGATTTCATCACTAGTGGTAGGTAGATGGTATGGACTGTATTATACCCCTGTCCCCTGCCAAATTAATGTTTTGGATCCATAACTGTAATGTGACTGTATTGGAGATACAGCTTTTAGGAGATGATTAAAGTTATAGTCAAAAGAACTGGATTCTAATCCAATAGGATTGATGGCTCTGAAAGAAAAGGAAGAAATAGACATCTCTCTTTCTTTACCATGCGAGAACACAAGAAAGCAGTCATCTGCAAGCTAGAAAGAAAACTATTAGAATACTCTAACCATGTTAGCTCTCTCACCTCAAACTTCCAGCCTCCAAAACTGTAAAAAAAATTTATTATTTCAGCCACTTAGTCAATGGTGTTTTGCTATGGCAGCCTGAGCAAAGTAAGACAGGGTCTTATTGATAACCTTGGGAAGCAATAGCTGAGCGGTTGTTGAAACTTATACAGGGTGGATTCAGATTGATACTGGTAAAAGGAAATGCATGGGTCAGTTCAATGTTTCAAGTATTTGAATAGTTTGGGTGATACAGTAGTCATTAAGAGTATGAAATCAGATGGTTTCTTTTTTCCAGGAACCATTAGTACATTGGAGAAAACATAAAGTTTAAGGGTAATCATCACCTTAAGGTAAGATATAAAACTTAGAGGCATCACTGACAGCATATGAAGAGATACGTGGCTTATTCTAGAAGCAGAAAAAGGTGAGAATCAAGAAAGGATATTTACTAAAAGGATATAAGAGGACCAGAGATGGTTGAATTCTCAACTCCAGCAAGTCTGTTTTTCCAAGGTCAGGTCTCTGATTAGCAGAGTGGGATCCTGAGATTTGAGAGGGGATTCTGCATCAGTGAATTTAAAAATCATGAATTCCTAGATTTCCCTGTCCCCTCTGTAAGGGTGGTCCTTGCTTCCTGCAATGGCTATCTTTCTCTTTTTGTTTGAAAATGATGCAGGTGTTTCCATCTCATAAGACCATATACACTCCTCTCAGAATCTAGCCTCCCTTTTCCAGTAGCCACAAAACAAAAAGTACTTATACGTCACAACCTATCGGAAGCACAACAGGGCTGAGCCTGATAGAGGACAAAGACTAGGCCACAAGTAACTGGCAGATCAAATACCTGAGACAGTAATTGGATCCTCAGTGTCATGGGATCAAGAATTGGGGGTATAAAGTTGGGTAATGGAGAGTTTGCCAACACGAGAGCAATTTTCAATGGCACAGTCTTCAATATCCTGCTAATGACCCTACTGTCAACTTAAAGAAAGGAAGGTTCACCCTAAATGAAGTGGGGATACCAGAACTCCCATGGCAAGCAGCAGATGGTGGCATCAAGAGGTTGACAGAAGAGGACATGCTAAGTGAAACACTTCAAAAGACCAGCAAATTGTCCATCTGACTCTGTTCCATGGGAAAACCCAGAGTATACCCCACTTAACAGGAGATGAGGAAGGCACTGTTAGGGAGGCACTCATACCATCTGAAACTTTGAAGAAAATAAATGATCATCAAAGATGCTGCTCCAGAATTGGATTTCTGATGGCAATGCAGATGACAGAATTCCCAAATGATAGATGGCCAGGTGGCTTTCCAGAATGGGTGTAGATATAATGACAATACAGAGGCTTCCCTGGTAGCTCAGCTGGTAAAGAATCTGCCTGCAATTCAGGAGACCCCAGTTCAATTTCTGGGTCAGGAAGATCCCCTGCAGAAGGGATAGGCTACCCACTCTAGTATTCTTGGGCTTCCCTGGTGGCTCATTCAATAAAGAATCAGTCTTCAGTGCAGGAGACCTGGGTTTGATCCCTGGGTTGGGAAGATGCCCTGGAGAAGGGCATGGCAACCCACTCCAGTATTCTTGCCTGGAGAATCGCCATGGAGAGAGGAGTCTGGTGGGCTACAGTCCATGGTGTTGCAGAGTCTGACATGAATGATCAACTAAGCACAGCACAGCACATATGACAACATGGTCAATGCATAAAACCGTGGAGATGTTAGAATCCAGGGACAAGATATGTGGGCAGTTGCCCAGGGTATTAATCAGTCTGGGAAAAAAAAAAAAAGTCTGAAAATGATGAGCAACCACCCCAATAGTCATGATCCCTGTTGCCCCGTTTCCTAAATTAAATTGGTTTTCAAACTCAGAACCCACATATTGAAAAAGAGGCCAGGTTCCCAGAAAGAAAGATGCTACCTCTCCACAACAGGTGGAATCTTTGCTGGGGAAATTAAAATTCCTCAGTTCCCTCCACCCAAATGTGTTGAAGCTGTATGCTCGGGTAACCTTACATTAGGAAAAATGGAAACTCAGGTCCTTTCAAGCACTGTGGACACAAGGTCAAATGTGAAAGTACCATTCCATTCCAGCTAATGAAGGAAGTAAAAAGTATTTCACTTTGGTGAAACTGTAGAAATTAGTGCTTTTGATAAGGACCAAAAGATTGCAAAACTGGTATCCCTGGTATATCCCCAATTCATGAGTCTTGTCACTGAAAAATGTATTCAGGAGGATGACAATGGTAGCCCCATTTTTCATGCCTTTGTCAGATGTGGTGTCTTTGCAAGCACAGAATAGCTCAGCCTTAGGATGTGGTCTGCAGCTGCTGAGCTGATGAATGCATTCATTTCAACCCTATCAGGAAAGAGGATGGGAAGCAGTTTGCCTTTACATAGAGCAGACAAAAGTATGCATATGCTCTCTTGCCCAGAGCTGTTTGAATCCCTCATCTTCTCTCATAATTAGTCCAAAGGGACAAGGACTATCTGGACATTCTGCAGGGCATTGCACTGGCTCAGGATATCAAAGGCATGATATTAATTGAACCAGAGGAACAAAAATCAAGTATGTTAGATGCTTTGATTCCAGGGGAGGAGAGACAGACTTTATAAAAGGGTGAGCCATAACAATAAAATTTTAGATAGCAGTGGGGCATGCAGGAGTGTCCCCCTGAAAGTGAAAGAGGAATTACTGCTTTTTTGCACCTATGACCACTAACTAAAAAGAAAACATAACACTTGGTAGAACTTTTTGCATTCAGGAAGCATTGTGTTCCACTTTGGGAAAACTCCAACCCATTTAATAAATCACGTGGAAGGAGGCCAGCTTTGAAGGGACCTAGCGGGAAAGCTCTGTGGCAGGTCCAGGTTGTGATACAGATGACTCTCTTGCTGTAGCCATAAGATCTGGCAGTTGCTGTGGTACTATGTAGGGTAGATAGTATGATACTAGAGATATCATGGTGAAAGAGAAGTTTTATGAAGTTCATGGAAAGCCACAATAAGAGAGCCACAGTGCAGACCCATATGCCTCTGGAACATAGATGTACTATCTGTACCAGAAAAGTATAACCATTCAAAAGATAGGTCTTGGAATACCCCTACTCTGGTAATAAGATAATAGGATGTGAAGTGACTTTGAGATCAGAATTTCCCATCATTGTTTGCATTCTGTCTGATGCACTAAGTCATAAGGTGAGACAAACACAACAACAATCTCTTGTAAGGCTGGGACTGGATATGGGTCAGGTTGACTCATGAATACAGTAGCTATAGTGGAGGGGCTGGAAGCTATATGTGAACTCACAACTACAGGGGAGCTTCTGCTCACCAAAGCTGATGCTGAATATCCAACCTACTGGTGCCAGAAACCAGTCAGCAACACCCTTAGAAGACCAACCAGCCACTTCATGGTGAGTTGATTCCATAGGATTGTTTCTACCTAAAAAGGAATAGCTGTTTACCTTGACTAGAATCAGCACATTGTGAGAGTGTATATGGTGTTTCTGTTCCCAGGGCCTTAGAGCCTGGGAACCCACCAGGATATCACATTGGTCCAAGGGACTTAGTTTACAACAAAGGAGGGACCATTGTGACCAAGGGTCTGCTAATCCTAACACTTCACTGTGCTGTAGCTTCTGCCCAGATGGACCAGAGGAATAGCACATTCCAATAGCTTCGGAGGTACCAGCTTGGAGAGGATACTGCAAGGGGGGCACTCTATCCTCCAAGATACGATATACATTCTAAATCAATGACTATTCTAGGGTGTTATGTCCCCAGTATATGAAATACCCAGGCCCAAGACAAAAATGATATTGGAATTGACCCTGATTATTTCCATTGATCTATTTGGAGAATTTATGCTTTCTATCTTTATAGCTCTGAGCATTGTGGGTTTAGAAGTCCTGGACCCCAGAGAGGGACCAGAGGACACAGAAAGGGTAATATTAAACTTTGAGTTGTGACTGCCACCTGGTTCCTTTGTGCTCCTCAAATGTGGGCGTTTCCCTAGATGAAATGTGTCCTGAGGTGACGCTGAGGGCACTGCTAAGGGAGAGACAGCTCTGGGACATCAGCAGCCAAGCTGCTCTTGGCATCTGAGGGAGTGAGTGACTCCATCCTGAAGATGGGATGGGGTGTCAACCACGCCATCACTGCAGTCTGTTCCTTGCTTGGCCTGGATACATATTTCTTGTGTGAAAATTTTATCCCAACTGGAAATGACTCCCTCAGAATTCTGGTTGGTTTCTTTTCCTGAGAAAAATTACAGGCAATTAGTGAGCAAATTACACTTCTCATATTGCAGCTGGTCCTAAGCTATGACTGTTACTTATCATTTATTTCTTTGTTACAAACACATCACAGTCCACCAATTTCTCTGAAGGGTCCTGGTCCTTTACCTCCTTCCAGGCATGGGTTCAGAGAGCAAGCTCCAGTATGCGTGCACATCTCATCCAATGAGTGTCTACTTCCCAGGAGCCTGAGCGTCAACACCTCCATTCCCCTTTGCCTCAGAAGGACATTGAAGACCCTGTGATAAACACAACGCTTAGAGAGCTTAGAGATAAGCTTACAAAAATATTAGGCTTCTACTTACAATAGTATCAAGCTTCCCTGATAGCTCAGTTGGTAAGAATCCGCCTGCAATGCAAGAGATGCCGGTTCGATTCCTGGGCCCAGAAGATCCGCTGGAGAAGGGACGGGCTACCCACTCTAGTATTCTTGGGCTTCCCTTGTGGCTCAGCTGGTAAAGAATCCACCACAATGTGGGAGACCTGGGTTCGATCCCTGGGTTGGGAAGATCCCCTGGAGAAAGGAAAGGCTACCCACTCCTGTATTCTGGCTGGAGAATTCCATAGTATGTATAGTCCATTAGTCCATGGGGTCACAAAGAGTTGGACAGGACTGAGCAACAATGGCACCCCACTCCAGTACTCTTGCCTGGAAACTCCCATGGACGGAGGAGCCTGGTGGGCTGCTGTCCATGGGGTTACAAAGAGTCGGACACGACTGAGCGACTTCACTTTCACTTTTCACTTTCAAGCATTGGAGAAGGAAATGGCAACCCACTCCAGTGTTCTTGACTGGAGACTCCCAGGCACGGCAGAGCGTGGTGGGCTGCCGTCTACGGGGTCACACAGAGTCAGACACGACTGAAGCGACTTAGCAGCAGCAGCAGAGCAACTTTCACTTTCACTTTACAAAAGTATGTTGAGGGAATCCCATGGTGGTCCAGTGGTTAGGACTCCATGCTCTCACTGCCCAAGGACCTGAGTTCAATCCCTGGTCAACTAAGATTCCACAAGGTTTTGGCAAATAAGTAAATAATTTAAAGTATATTGACCTGAATAAATGTACTATGATTTCCTCATTTCTGCTATTTACTTTCAACGTTTTTTTTTTTTTTTTTTAAGTTTTATTGGTTTTGCCATACATTGACATGAGTCCACCACGGGCGTACATGCATTCCCAAACATGAACCCCCCTCCCACCTCCCTCCCCATAACATCTCTCTGGGTCATCACCGTGCGCCAGCCCCAAGCATGCTGTATCCTGCGTCGGACGTAGACTGGCAATTTGATTCTTACATGATAGTATACGTGTTTCAATGTCATTCTCCCAAATCATCCCACCCTCTCCCTCTCCCTCTGAGTCTAAACTTCCTTGGTAAACTCTTAAAGAGAATTCTGCCTGTAAATTTAATATTGAAGAGGGTACATGTGCCCAAAAAAAAAAGCAATTGCTGAGTTCGTTAGTTTCCTTTGGCTGCCATACACAGCACCACAGACTAATGGGTTAAACAGCAGAAAATTTTTGTCTCACCTTCTGGAGGCTAGTGGTCTGAGATCAAGGCATTGGCAAGACTGGTTCCTGCTAAGGGCTGAGAGACAGAATCTGTTCCCCACCTCTATCCTAGCTTCCAGCAATTTGCTGGCCAGCTCAGGCATCTCTTGGCTTCTGGGGCATCACTGCAATCTCCTGTCTTCATCTTTGCATGGGGTTCTCCCTGGGTGAGTATCCCTACTTCCAAATTGCCACTTTTTATAAGGATGCCCATCTTATCGGTTTAGGTTCCCCTCTCTATTCCAGCGTAACCTCATCTTAACGAATCACAGCCGCAACAGGCCTGCTTCCTAATAAGGCCACGTTCTGAGGTGGTGGAGGTTAGGACATCAATATACAAGTTTGAGGTGTATATAATTCAAATTTTAGCTGAACTTGACATTTCTCTGGAAAGTTAAGTGAAAGACAATATAAAGCCTAGAGGCAGTAGGCTTGCTGGGATTTTTTTTTTTTCTTTTTAATGGGAAATTTAAATTACTCTGTTTAAGAACAGTGACTTTCTTTCCACATGCTGATTAGGGCATTTCCCCAGTGGTTGTATTAGAGGAAGTGGCACTGGACTCCGTTTGTGCCCTGACATGTACTTGTCCCTTTGCTTCATCTGAAAACTTCATGGCATCAAAAGGAGGAAAAAGAATAAGGTGTCCTCTCTTCATGAGTCCATGGTAACTGGTTACAGCTAATCTCCTGGAGAAAGGGAATTTCATCTAGCAATTAGAATTATGAGCACGAGTTCTGGAAGATGAAAATCCTCATCACCCTGTTTGGTTCACTGACTCTGAAAGGCCCGCATGCCTGTCCCACTGCCAAATTGCACATCTGCATTTTGGTTGGTACATGCCTTTGGTGTTGGCATTGGCCCTCTGACCACAGAGCTTTCTACTGCAGCTATTTTAGTGGCTTGGCTCTTTTTTATTCCCTGAGGTCTTCTGGTGGAGCAAGAGGACACCCACAGTGGAAGCCAAGAGAGTCATCTTAATGAATGGCGTATTATAGACTTTGTGATTTGCCTTGTTTCGTAGCATGGCTGGCTAAATTCCTGTTCCTGAAGGATCAAGTTAAATCAGGCAGAAAAGTGATGTGGAATCTTTTCTTTCGGAAACCTTTCACAAAAGGACTCTTGGCCCAACCAGCGCTCACTTTTGCGTGAGTTCTTAAACGAATGGTAAATGTTGGGTATGAAGGTGGAGCACTCACTGTGTCTCTGACTCTAGAAGTGAGTGAGTCAGAGACTTTGGTGGGAAAGGCACTGTCCCATACCCTTACCTGAATCATCGTGTGTGTTAGGTCCTTGTGCGCAGGACCCTGCCTATAAGACCTAGGTCAACGTTTCCAGTAGAGGGCTCCCCTCAGACAACCCTCCCATTAAAAGGAGGATTTGTGAACCTGGTGGAACTTGGCCACCACTGAAAAATACATATTTCAGTCCCAGAGTGTCAGCGTGGTGGGGGTGGAAGGGAACCAAACACTAGAGCAAACAAAAACATCTTTTAAAATGTCGCCTGCTTGCTGCCAAATGTGGGCTCAGAGGGAGTGCCACCGGGAGCAAGTTCCACATGGCAAGGCCTTCCGTGGAGAAGCCTGGCTGGCAGGCCAGGAGGATTCGGTAATTAACACTGTCAAAGACTTGTGAGGCCCCATTTCAGCAGCTCGATTTGGAAATGTGTTGCCGTGTACACTCACCCTTCAGCGGCACAGCTGTGGTGTGGAGTCCTTCGGAGGCTGGCGCACGTGTGGCCTCAGACTCTTTGTCATGAGATGTAAGCAAACCTGGGGGTTTCATGGTGGGGGAAGCTTTAACCCTCTGCTGGTTAGGGCTAAGAGTCCCTCATTAACAAACAACAACAACAACAAAACCTCAAATAAGGTACTCTAAGAATGCTAAGTAGCCAGTTCTTAGAAATCATAGCATCTAATAATAAGATGAGAGCTATGAACCCAGGCATGGCCAGTTCTTAGAAATCATAGCATCTGATAATAAGATGAGAGCTATGAACCCAGGCATGGTCAGTTCTTAGAAATCATAGCATCTGATAATAAGATGAGAGCTATGAACCCAGGCATGGCCAGTTCTTAGAAATCATAGCATCTGATAATAAGATGAGAGCTATGAACCCAGGCATGGTCAGTTCTTAGAAATCATAGCATCTGATAATAAGATGAGAGCTATGAACCCAGGCATGGCCAGTTCTTAGAAATCATAGCATCTGATAATAAGATGAGAGCTATGAACCCAGGCATGGTCAGTTCTTAGAAATCATAGCATCTGATAATAAGATGAGAGCTATGAACCCAGGCATGGTCACCTGCACATATGGAATTGGCTACTGGGAGCTGGAAAGGGGGCTATGAAAACACTGGGCAGGATGGGTGGAATTACAAAGGGCTGTAAAACTGGATGAGGTCAGGAAGAATGGCTGCTGTCTCTCAAGAAGAATTAGTGGGTAGGTCACTGTGCTGTGATAGAGGAAACATTGAGCGTGGGGTTGATGCATTCAGTTCACAAAACTGCCCCTTTCTCGAGCACTGCAGCCACTGGGCACATCACTTAACTTTTCTAAACTCATTTCTTTCTGTAAAATGAGGATTATGATATCTCCTATGAAATGTCCTTATTATGAATATGTGTGTGTGTGTGTGTGTGTGTGTGCTCAGTTGCTCAGTCATGTCTGACTCTGCGACCCCATGGACTATAGCCTGCCAGGCTCTTCTGTCCATGGGATTCTCCAGGCAAGAATGCTGGAGTGGGTTGCCATTTTCTACTCCAGGGAATCTTCCAAACTCAGGGATGAACCCATGCTTCCTGCATTGGCAGGCAGAATCTTTACCACTAGCACCGCCTGAGCATGTATTATTACATAGATAAGCTATGAATATCTTAATATATATGTATATGCCTTCATTTGTATGTTGTTGTTGTTGTTCAGTCACTAAGTCATGTCAGACACTTTTGTGACCCCATGAACTGTAACCCACCAGGCTCCTCTGTCCACGGTATTTCCCAGGCAAGAATACTGGAGTGGGTTGCTATTTCCTCCTTGAGAGGATCTTCCCAACCCAGGGATTGAACCCACATCTTTTGCATTGGTAGGCAGCATTGGCAGGCAAGCTCTTTATCAATGAGCCACGAGGGAAGCTCATTCATCTGTATATCTGTCATTTATTGGTCGACTACTAAGCAATCAACAAACATTTGTTGACTACCGTTTAGCTATGGTATTAAATAGACGTGCCACGTAAAGTCTCTGTTCTCTTGGAGCTTATATTGAAGTGAGTGAAGGAAAGCAACTGAGGATGAAACATGTAAATGAATAAGATGTTTTCAAATTGTGAAGAGGCCTATGATAATTTTAAA
This sequence comes from Ovis canadensis, assembly GCF_042477335.2. NCBI lineage: Eukaryota > Metazoa > Chordata > Mammalia > Artiodactyla > Bovidae > Ovis > Ovis canadensis. Next base: position 82,800,288 of record NC_091246.1, on the reverse strand, counting down.
GGGTGCTATAGTGGTGGACTAAAAAGGCTGCTTCATGTAGAATAGTTCCTGGATATTTGCATACTGTTTATCACTCAGTTTTTCCAAGCACTCCTTCTGTGGTAGGCACTATGGTCCCCACTTGTTGTTTTATAGCCACTAAGTCATGTCCAACTTTTTGCAACTACATGGACTGAAGCTTGCCAGGCTCCTCTGTCCTCCACTATCTCCTAGAGTTTGCTCAAATTCATGACCATTGTGTCCATGATGCTATCTAACCATCTCATCCTCTGCTACCCCCTTCTCCTTTTGCCTTCAATCTTTTCCATTATCGGTACCTTTTCCAAAGAATTGGTTCTTCCCATCAAGTGGCCAAAGTATTGGAGCTTCAGCTTCAGTGTCACTGTTCCCACTTACCAACAGAGAATCTGAAGTCCTGTAGGTTAGCTCTGATGGGCCAGGCTTCCAAAAGTGGGTCTTCAAGCAGAACTGGTGAGTTGCACTGAACACTCATCCTCTGTGGTCAGAGGATGTCTGAGATCAATGGCTGTCTCCAGCCCCCCTTCATGTGTGTGCCCTCCACTTTTCTTCTTTAGTTTAATATTGTTTGCTAGAGCCCACATGTATAGCCATCTGTAAATTCAGTCACACAATAATAAATGACACTAGCTTATATCTTTGGCATTTATACTATCTGCCATTGATGAGAGCTGGAGAATACACAGAGAATCAGAGTGCTCTGCTACAGACACCTGCCTGAAGCTCAGTTTGTAGACCTTTCTAGGATCTTAGGTGTGATGTCTGTTGTTGTGTTGTGCTTAGTTGGTTAGTCATGTCCAACTCTTTGCAACCCCCATGGACTGTAGCCTGCCAGGCTCCTCTGTCCCTGGAATTTTCCAGGCAAGAATACTGGAGTGGGTTGCCATTTTCTCCTCCAAAGGAGCTTCCTGACTCAGGGATTGAACCCATGTCTCCTGTATCTCCTGCACTGGCAGGCAGATTCTTTACTATTGCAGTGGATGTTTATTCCACAAGAAACCAAGACTCATATATAAAGTTAATATATAAAGTTGAATCGAACTATTTCAGAGGAACATCTTGGATTTAGAAGAAAAGATGGCACATTCAGATTTATTCTCAAGTTTCTTGTTAATACCTTTAATTACTTGTCTTAATGTACATGGTTTAAATAAAGGGTAGAAATTAAACTTGTATTGTGAGGAAAGTATTGCATTGAGAAGAATGAAATTAAGTTGTAAAAATCTTTGTGAAAACATACTTGTTTAGAGCTAAGTTTGGAGCAGTAGCTTGATGTCTTCTTTCTTTTTTTAATATTTATTTACTTGGCTGCATCAGGTGATATCGTGTGATACTTTTCACTGCGGCACACAGACTCTGCAGTTGCAGTGTGTGGGCTCCAGAGTGCATAGATTTCGCTGCTCTGCAGCATGCAGGATCTTAGTTCCCCAACCAGGGATCGAACCCACCTCCCCTACTTTGGAAAGTGGACTCTTAACCACTGGACCACCAGGGAGGATCCAGCTTCATGTCTTCCTACATAATGCCAAGATTTAAAATTGCATGGCATAGATGTTTCCCTTGGGGCCCTCTGGAAGGACACAGCTAAAAATGGGTTAGAGTAGTGTTAGAGACAAACCTAAAAACCTAGGTGAGAGTCAGGGTTCTTGCTCGCACAGCATAGCAGTTCTTTCAAGTTGACCATCCTGCTGTTGCAATAAGAATCATGTCGATTAGCCAAGCAGTGTGAGGCCAAGCTTAGCCACAATGCATGCTTGATGATAAGCCTAGACATGAAAACTAATGAACAAAAGGATAATGGAACAGATCCATTCTAACATGGATTCCCTCTTTCTCTCTCATGCTTTCACCTTCTCATAGAATATTTTCCAGTGAAATGCCTCTGCTCCAGGGACTTATATTATTTTTCCTCCTCTGTATTATTCTTGCTAATTTTAAATGTCTGCTCTTTTCTTGCATTATTTTCTCTAGTTGGAACTCCACACTCACTCCCCTGGTGCCATGATTATTCATTTCTGTGAAGCCCTTCCCAAAGCCCTACCTCTCAGAAGACTTCTCAGTCTTAGTAAACAGTTTTGGTTAAGCCAAGTTAGCCTGATACCACTAAGTCCCACACATTGTATTTCCTCCATATATTGTTTCATTTCGCCTTCCAAAAACACCCAGCAATGCATGGTATGGTTTCCATTTTACACTGGAGGCAACAGAAGGCCAGCGCATCCAATGACTTCTCCCAGGGTACCCTGCTGGGAAGTAGGACATGATGGATAAAACTGCCCCCTTTTCTAGCCAGGAGCCTGATGTTGGCTCATCATAGACTCCATTTACCCTTCTTTCCTTAGTGGTGAATAGTGAAAGGGTGACATCAAGTTAAAGGACAAAGATTATTTAAAAGGTCCTTCTGAATCAGCCCCTGCTGAACCAAGTTGTGGTGTACTAGGGAGCAGTAACTAAAGTTTGGAAAATAGTATTTTGGTCAAATTTTAATGGTGAGCTTTGTCACTTCCCCACTACTGTTCTAAGATCTGTTCTGTCGAGCAGTTAATTAATTCTCTTGGGGCAATTACCCAGCCACCAGAAAAGATCTGCTGCGGGCCCCTGCCTCTAGGCACAGTCTGTGCTAAATAAGCAGCAGGAGAACCTTGAAGTGGCAGTTCTGTAACCGCTTCTTCCTGAGGTCAGCACTTCATGCATTTGTGTGTTCTGGGCCCAGCAGCACAGCATCCCACAAAGGTGGGTGTTCTGTAAGTGCTTTTTAATGATGGTGGTGCTGATGATGTATGAAGGTCTGTTTATACTTGCAGAGAGAGTCGCATATTTTAACAAGAGGGACTTTTGATTGGCATTTCAAAGAGGCTGGTGTTGTTGGAAAATGTCAGCACCCTGCATAGGAGGGCACTTCATAACTGTTAAGGGATTGGGTTGGCTAAGGGGATTAGGATAATTGTTTTGGAGTGAATGGGCCAGCTCAGTGGAGGTGACCTGAAGTCATTTTAATGGGCCTAGTCCAGCCCGTGGTGACAACTCATGCCAGTGGATTAAGATGCTCTGATGGAAATTCCCAATCATTGCTGAGCAGTAGTTCCATTGGGATACTGGCTGCCCTATTGTATTGCTATGTCTGGTAGGCTGACTCAATTTCTGGGCTCAAACAAAGAAATTCTGATCAAAGGACCTGCTACCCCACCATGTGGCACAGGGCTCCTTCGCCTCTGAAGATGAAAGGTGCCTATTTCCATGGCATTTCTCATTTTTGGAGAGCCTTTTAATTCGCGCCAGTTCAAGATCAATCAGGGATGAAGTCAAACACCGTCAGCATAGAAAGTCCTGTGGATGAAAGTCAAGGAGAAAAACTTCTTTCTCCTAAGTAAGCACCAGGCTGGGTGGCTGACAGTTAATATTGCATCAAGTTTACCAGCTTGAGGAAGAAAAGATAAGCTCTGGAATGAATGCAGATGTAGATTCAAAGATCAAAAAGAAGAGTAGTTTATATTATATCCTAGTAGTTCATATCTGTCTGCAACCTTTTCTCATATGACTGAAATGCAATATGAGTGAAAACCCCAAATTTCATGTGTTGGTTGGCCAGCCCCAAGTGACTGAATCAGGTAATTCCATAGGCCAAAGTTTGAGATGCATCATTGCCCTTCATGTTTAGATACTCGCACTTCAGCCAGTTTGAATTTCTTTGTGTATGAGACCCTCCATTGACCATAAACATCACTACCATCCTAAAAGAACACAAAGAGGCTATTCTATAAACAAAGACTGGTTTTTGCCACAAGTTTCTTATGTCATGAATATTTAGGGATAATTAACTCCCGACCAATAGTTTTGGATCTTGCAATGTGGCCAGGTAGCCTAGAAATTTGAAGTAACAATGCTTTCCATGAATGACAGTTTGTCTGAATCAGATGCTCTTTAAAGAAGTGGCCAGACTGGAAAAAGTGGGAAGTTCAGGGAAACCTCATAGCCTGGGTGTCACTGACCACGGAATGTGCAAGTTTCGTGGCAATGTAAGACTTGCACCTGCAACAAATAAACTTTGGGTTTGTCTAGAATGCACACTGAGGAACTGTATACACGAATGGCTCTTAGCCTAGAAATTCCACGCCTTCCCACAGTGATTTTGTAAGCAGAATCTTAATATACACATTATGTATCTGGCCCAGGCCGTCTATAATTATTTTAGCTCCTTTGGTGAGTGGACAGTAACTTTTGCAGAGGTTGAAACCTTTCCTTTTTGAGTTGTTGAAGGGTGCTTTATGGAGCAAAATGGGTCCAAGATAGCTCTTCTTTAAATTTAAAAAAAAACCTTCTTTAAATTAAAATTTACTGTTTCTCTATGCAGCACTGGCTTGCTGAGGACATATTTATCTCTGAAACTACTCACTCTGGATTCTCAAAGGGCCAAGGAGAGTCATGGAGATTTTGATGAAATAGGCCACAGCTTTGAACTATTCCTTCTCTAGAATAGTGTCAGAATCACTGTGGGTGGTTGTTCAAAATCAAGATTCTTGAAATTCAGTGCAGGTCCCTGAATCAAAATCTATAATGCTGGCTCAGGAATATTCTCATACACACAAGTTTGATAAGCATTTTTGTAGATGTCTGCCTGGTGCCACCAGGTTTTTATCATGGACACATGCCGCATCTATTATCGAGTCTTGGGTGAATATTTGCCGTGCTTATATAAAAATTCACCTAATTTTTGGCTGCCCACTTTTTGTCTGAATCATGGGAGGTACATAGTTGTCTAAATGATTTATCTAGACCAGAAAGAAGGATTTTGATCCCTTTCCCGACCCTCTCTTCCTCTTCCCCATCCTCCTTCCCTCCTTTCTTCTCTGAAAACTTTCCTGGCCTCAGTTACAAACATATGTGACATCCTAAGGAAAATGGAGGAGAATATGCCAGACCACAATGAATTGTCAAGGTGAGCCAACCTCGTTTTGGGTGTTCATGTCAAAGTGTGAGAGGGAGAAGATATTTGCAGGTGGGTTCTCCAGGGGGAGCATGGCACGTAGCAAGACTCTTGGGGAGAGCACAGGAGAGAAGGAAGGCTGACTGTTGAAGAAGGAAGCAAAGATGTAATCTGTGAGGGAGGATAAAATGGTAGCGAATGGAAGATGTCCAAGTATGCAATTCTGCACAAAATACAACCTAGTGTGACTGTGTGGGAGCAGGCTATATGAGGAAGACAAGAGTTCAAAGAAATGCTTTAACTTCTGATCGAGCCAAAGAGATGATTATTCACTTGCTTATGTCCAGAAACATGGCATTACATGAAGTTTTAGCCAATGCACTTTCATTCTGATCACTTCCAAATCCTAAAGATAAAATCCTAAAAAGTAACAGGGAAATAAATGTACCTGGGTAACTGTCTCATTCTCACAAATATCTTTAACAGAACACATGTCAAATTCGGTTCCCTTTTCATGATTCGGGTAAATGTTAAGTATGTGTAACTACAAGGAATCAAGTATTTCACTCTGAACTTGCCTTAAGTCATGACAAAACATGATATGATCGGGAAGCACTACAAAGTGGATTCGTTTTCTTAATAATTAAATTTATTTATTTTTAATTAAAGGATAATTACTCTCCAATATTGTGTTGGTTTCTGCCAAATGTCAACATGAATCAGCCATAGGTATACATGTCTCCTCCCTTGTGAACCTTTCTCCCATCTCCCACCCCGTCCCACCCCTCTAGGTTGTTACAGAGCCCTGGTTTGAGTTCCTGAGTCACACAGCAAACTCCCATTGGCTATCTATTTTACATATGGTAATATATATATTTCCATCTTACTCTCATCATAGCTCCCACCTTCTCCTTCCTCCCACTCCCCACCGTGTCCATAAGTCTGTTCTCTATATTTGTGTCTCTATTGCTGCCCTGCAAATAGGTTCAACAGTACTGTCTTTCTGCTGCTGCTGCTGCTAAGTTGCTTCAGTCGTGTCCAACTCTGTGCGACCCCATAGACGGCAGCCCATGAGGCTCCCCCATCCCTGGGATTCTCCAGCCAAGAACACTGAAGTGGGTTGCCATTTCGTCTCCAATGCATGGAAGTGAAAAGTGAAAGTAAATTCACTCAGTCGTGTCCGACTCTTAGCGACCCCATGGTCTGCGGCCCACCAGGCTCCTCCATCCACGGGATTTTCCAGGCAAGAGTGTTGGAGTGGGGTGCCATTGCCTTCTCCGACTATCTTTCTAGATTCCATATATATGTATCAACACATGATATTTGTTTTCCTGTTTCTGACTTCACTCTGTGTAATAGGCTCTAGGTTCCTCCACCTCATTAAAACTGACTCAAATATGTTCCTTTTTATGGCTGAATATTATTCCATTGTATATATGTACAACAGCTTCTTTATCCGATCTACAAGCAATAAATGCTGGAGAGAGTGTGGGGAAAAGAACCCACTGTTGATGGGGATGCAAACTGATGCATCGATTCCTTAAAAAACTGGGAATAAAACCACCATATGACCCAGCAATCCAACTATTAGGCATATACCCCGAGGAAACCAAAACTGAAAAAGACACAATGTTCACTGTAGCACCATTTACAATAGCTAGCACAAGGAAGCAACTTAGATGTCAACTGACAGATAAAGTGGATTTTACGATCTGAGCCACCAGGGAAGCCCAACACTTTGCCTTACGTAGTGACGAAACATGATATGATCAGGGGGCACCCTGAGGCCTCTCCCTGTATTCTCTTTTTCACCTTCCAGCCTCCAGTGCTTCTGTTAATTCTATCAGAAGAACTAGTCCTTTGGATTAGACATGATGCTTAGAAATCCCACATCACTGAGCATGAAGAACCATTGCACAACAAGCTACTTAGTGAAAGTAGGTAGCTTTCCAACCCTAAAATGTGATGGCCAGGACACTCTTGATTAGAGAGAGAGGGATGGAGAGGTGTGAGGTGTGAGCGATTGATTGAAGAAGGCAGACTTGGCATGAATGTCACGCGGTGAGGGCAGGAGACCAGCATCAGGCAATAAAGGAAACTTAAAGGCAGCGCTGAGGGAGAAAATACCAAAGACAACATTTTCTTGCTTCCTGATCAGCTGCTGGGCTAGACCTGACTGTGGGTTTATTGGAATGAAAAAAATATATAGGTGCAGAAGCTGAGGCAGGGAGAAGTTGGGTACATTTTAACGTAATACAGAGACATTACCTGGAACAGGAGTCATAGCCTGTGTCACCCTGCTGTGAAGCCTTTAGCCAGCTATTATTTTCTCTACATTAAACCCACACTGATGGATTACTGTAGAGAAAGGACGAACAAATTCCTTTAATTTGTCTCAAGCTGAAGGAAAAGATAATTGACCTTATTCTCCTAACCTTGAATGAAAGAACAAAATTCATGTTATTTTTCTCCTCTGGCAGGATTAGTTCTAATGGTTCATGTCCATGACAGTTGAATTTCCTGGAGAAAAGTATCATGAAAATTGAAGTTATAGGTTTTTAAACCCTGGTCATAAATTTCTTTTCCTAAGTGAAAAAGAGGAGACACAATGGTTTCTTCTCTTTTTCTTCTCACCTGTCCTGCTACTTGAGTTTCTGATTCTTGCTTGTGCACCAAGAACATTGGGGATGTGGGAACAACATGATTGTAAAATATTTAGCTCTACCAATGGGGCGGATTTGGGTCCAGAGATCTTGCCGCTTGGGTGTGTGTCTACCTTCTCCCTCATTGATACACTCAAGGACTGATTCTAATGTAATGGGACCAATATTCACAAACTCATGTGAAAATCAGCCTCATTATTTTAGAACTGGGCTTGAGTGTTTTCAGTGCAATTGGGTGTGAGCATAAGCTGTCATGGGGCCTTTGGCAAACAGAAGAGAGCATGTCATGCCCACATGGATTAGAATAGGTATGAAAAACCAAAAACCTGTGCAGACCAACAAACAAAAAAAACAACAGCAACAATAAAACCTCAAATATAAAACTACTGATCAGATTCAGTTTCTGGGGCTCCTGTTAATGACTCCTGCTTTTAAATCCTGTCTCACATTTACATGTGCCATTCCAAACTCAATAAAACCACTTTGGGATTATGGCATATTTGGGGTCACTTACCTTTCTTGTTATATTTTAAAACTAAACTAGTGATTGAAAGGCAAATAACTAAGGGGTATGCATTTCTTTGACTTTTAAAATAGACTGTAAATATACCTCAAATATTGGAATTTAAGTATTTAATATTATACTATTTTGTTGGTTGATTTATATGGAGTTAAAATATTTCTCAATATAATATTCTGAGATGACTCTAGCAAAGGGAAAGGACTTTCAGAAATATTCTAAATAGAAAAGGATTGAAAAGCAAAATAATCTTTCACTATTGGAAGGCAGCATCTGTACAATGTTGCTATTACTGTTGTTGTTATTATTTCCTAATGTAGCAACATACCTGGTATACAACAAGGATTCAGTTCATGGTTGTTGAATTTTTAAAAAGTCAAAGTTAATCTATTATATTCCACCTTCTTCAGCATCTTTTATTTCAAATGAAATCCTAGGTAGGAATATCAGTGTAGTCAATAATCTGTCTGCCAGGATAACAGTGTGACAAAAATCAGTGTCTTAAATTATGGGAGAAAGGAAAAATAACACTATTCCCAGAGTCCTCGAGATAGAAAATGTCTTGGTGATTTTGTAATTTTTTCATGTCTTATTGAAATAAATGCAGCTTGGAACTGAAACATCTACCAAGAGAACGAATGTGCAATACATCTGAGCCAGTTAAACCTTAATCGTGTAAATGAAACCTTTGAATTGTGTGAACCACTAGCAGCCTTGCAACTCTTTACATGTGCAAAGAATTGAATGAAGACATATGGTCACCATCAACTTGGTTATTTAATTCTGAGATGACACACGTATTAATCTAACTGAAAGGGGAAGCTACTATATTGCTGGTTGTAATTAGCCAACCACAAATTTCTATAACCACTTCAGTCTCAACCAAAAGCCAAAATGGCATTTCATGATTACACACCATCCCACCCAGATTTGCATTTCCTGATGAATTCCCAAGGTTAGGATATGAGCCATACTGTAAAACCAACCCTCAATTACACCTTTTTAGAGGGGAAGATTAGTGGCAGGTGGTGCCTGCTATAAAAGCCTCATTAAAACACCTTCTGGTGGAGTTTCACAAAAGGAAGCCACCAGATGGAGACCCATCTCCACATGGTAGTCTTACCTCAAATGAGAGTTTCACCTGACACTTTGGGGACAGACAATTTTTTTCTCACCTAACAAGCCACTGAGGTTGAAAAGACGATCTATTAGGATTAATCGTACTTGATCACTAATCCATTGTAATGCCATATGGTGAAAGCGTTGTTCACTGTGAAGCCTGGAGCCAGGTAGAGCCCCTCTGGTAATGTAAACCCTCCCATTTTCCTGCAGTTAATCTAATTCCACCTCCTCCCAGACCTCAGATGCCAGAAATGATGCTTAACTCTTCCTCCACTGTCTCTGATGCCTTTTTGAATGGTAGCAAATCTGATCTCAAAGGTAATGACGCTGAAACCTGCTGACTAATTGAAAATGATTTTCCTGGTGTTGCTTGCCTGGTGGGTTGGAGGGATAAAAGGTGTTTGTTCCATTGTGCACACATTCAAAGACTTACTCCTGGTTGCCTTCTCAGCACAGCTTGGGGTTACTCATCTGCCCCTTTTCCCTAAGTGTGTTTGCTGAGTCTGTGATTTACTGGATTGGAACAATTGGCCAGCTGGGCAGAGAAAGTGAAGCTGACGTGTCAGGATAGATTCTGCCACCTTATGCAGTCCTTGAAATGGCAAGATTTTTTTCCACTGTGGTTGGCCTTTGGGGTGGATCCAAACAACTAAGTGCCAAATAACTCCCATGTTATATGTGTGTGTATGCATAGTCCTCTTGCATGTTTTGTGTTGTTATGAAGCACCTTCCTCTAAGTTGTTTTCCAGAAGGAAGATGGCCTTTCTTGCTCAAGACCCATGGCTACAAGTTGCATGCATCAGGATAGTGACACGCATGTGGTCACATGCTGCTGCTGCTGCTGCTGCTAAGTCGCTTCGGTCATGTCCGACTCTGTGCGACCCCATAGGCGGCAGCCCACCAGGCTCCCTGAGCCCCACACATTTTGCCCTGGTCCTGGGGCCCTAACAGGGAGACTGCAATGGAGTAACTCCCAAGTTTCTATGATATTTAACAGTCACTTGGTTCCAGTTCTAGAAGGACTTCCAGGGAGGACAGAGTAAATAATCCATCTGCAGTGTATACTAAACCATATCATTGAGAAAAGAATAGTTTTCCCAAAGTAATGTGATAGGGGGCTTGGCCTCTGGTCCATCCCAAGTGGAGGGGTGCACACCTTCCTAATAAACTGCTCCCCCACATATAATAGTCTTTAGAGAGTTACCAGCGTTATAAAATCTAATCAGTGTTTCTTTATTGTATAATCTTTGTGGAGGGGTGTTGGTGGGAATGGGGAATGCTTCTTAAAATGCAGATTCTTAGGCATCAACCCACAGACTTGCAGAATTAGAATCCCTGAAGGTAAAATATAAGCAGTACTTTTTAAAAACAAGTTTCCCAGGTGACTGTGAGACACATTAAAATTTAAAGGTCTAAGAAAAAATCCAGGATCCTATTCCTGCTCTGAAATGCAGCCAGAGCCCCACAGATCACTACTCTCCTGTTTCCACATATTGACGGTGTTGTAACACCAGGTCAGCGGAGGTCATGGGACCCTGAGCTGTTCTCTGAAGGGGAATGGAAAGTACCTCCAATTGTGCTCTGGATCAAATTTGTGACTAGGCAGGGCTGTTATGAGTGTTTTCTGTTATCCAAATGGTATATCTAATATGTCCCATACTGTACATGTTTACGAAACACTTAAAAAATCTTAAATTTCTAATGACGCATATAAATCACTCTGGCTTTGTTCTTAGAGTTTATGTAGTCACCAGACACCACAGATAAAAATAGAGCCCTAGCACTCTGCAGCTGGAAGGCTTTATCATTTATGCAAACAGCTAGGTTGGACCCTGGGCCCAAATCTGCCCATCAAGGACAATGGGGATCCTTTCTGTGAGTGCGACAGATTCAAGTGTGGGCTGGTAAGGGGTACAGGGAGGATCAGGAAGCAGCTGGCTGGCCAGGACAGTCGTCCCTCTCTGCTGGGGTCATCATATACCTTGGGACACTGGGGACACCGCAGGGTATGGAGGATTGTTCTCAGGTGTCTGGCTCCCCAGAGCACCCAGAGACACCACGACGGACTTATTCTCAAGTATTTGTGGAACAGGGCTTAGGAGAGGGGTCTGAGGCCCTGCATTGGCCTATGAGAGTAACGGTCTGGACACTGGTTCTTGGACTCCATTCTTCCCTGGATGATCGCTAGGCCTGGAGACTTACATTAATCCTAAAGATATGAAGCTAAATTCAACCTGGTTTCTTTCCAATGTGTGTACACGTGTGTACAGATGTGTGTGCACATGTATCTATTGCTTTTTTTCTCCCTTGTTGACCTGCCATTAGGAGAGAAAATGAACTCTACAATGCTGTCCTTCAACAAATGTGATGTCCAGTGACCCACTGGAAGTAGTGGTTATGTGAAAGGGGTACCCAGAATTGAGTATGTGATGTTTCTTTCTTTTTTTTTTTTTTTTTGAAATTGCTGCTTTTACTTTATTTTATTTTATTTTTTTTAGTTTTTTATTTTTTAAATTTTAAAATCTTTAATTCTTACATGCGTTCCCAAATATGAACCCCCCTCCCACCTCCCTCATCACAGACCCAGAGAGATGTTATGGGTATGTGATGTTTCAAGTAGAAATGAGCCTGAGTTTCCTTGTCCTTTCTTTATTCTTCATTTGCATTGTTTCTTTGATTATATAGTCAATTGCTAGAAAATATTGTCCGCCATCATTACAGCACAGCTCAAGGCTATGAAATTGAATATTTTGCTCTGATAAGAAAAGAATTAAGGTAAATTCTTACCAGGAAACATTGATGTTTGTCTTCAATATTTGTGCAATGCTAACTGAAATCTAAATCTTTCTTGCTGTATTTCCCTCAGCATTCTTCTTTTCCTTGGTTGTTGTTTCTTTGTTTTGTTTCTATTCCTTCCCAGATTCTCCTCCTTGTATCTGGATAGTGTTGGGTTTAGTTGATGATGTCTCTTTGTGTCTGAATCTTGGTCATAGTCTTGCTCAGAAAGTAACAGTTTGGTCAAAAGTTCATTCCAGTTTTCTGATTTCTTTTAATTCTTCCTCCTGACATTGTTCTGGTTTTTCCCCCATCCCCCAATGTTTTCCATTGTTTCCTTAAAGTCAAGATCTCTGTGTTTTCTAAGAATACAAAATACCTAAGTTGGATTCATTTGTGGTTGCTTGCCATGCACATTCCTGTGGGTTAGGCAAACGCGAACACATTCATTTCTTGGGCCTCAGGTTTTTGTGCCCTAATACATGGAAAGAACTTCTGGTTCTAGAAAGAAAAGAGATGGTCATGATACCCAAAAAACAATCCCCGTGTTTTCCACACTCCTTAGTCCATTTGGTTATCAAAATACAATAAAATTCTTTTCTTCTGTAAAGCATTTACTCGTAGGGCTTTTATCTTCTCTAGTTACCTCAGATTTCCCCCAAAGAAGAAATATAAGCCCCAATTAGGGTCAGTGAGGGGAGGGAGGAGCAGAGTTAGGGGCCCAAATTCCCAGCGGCTGCTCTTACTAAACAGACCACAAGATTCTCTCAACCGACCTAATTTCTTCCCATTTAACTAATCAAGGCTGGGAGTGACCTTGGCAGGCCTGGGGGCGGGAGCTGGGAAATGCTCCCCCAAAATGAGCGAGGGTGTATATCTGTTTACTACACAGCATGCTGGCCTCCAGCTAATGACATTAATCCCCCTACTGGGTTTCATTAGGTGACAGACAGGGAGCCACACTTCGGAGGGAATCAACTGCTTCTCCCCAGCCATCCGCCAGCTGCGGGCAGAAGCGGCTCCGGGATCAGCGCCTCTCCCCTTATTTGCTTTTCTCCCTCTATTATCCCTGACATGTTCACTGAACTACAGACTGCATATGTTTAAAAATAATTAAACGCGCTCCAAACAAATAGGCAATGTTTCCACGATCCCTGCAACGCACGTTCTGCGTGTTTTGACAGATTTTTCTGCTCCTTGGATTCATCAAGCAGCCTGGCATTTTGCTGTCACTTCTGACAACCTGGCAGATAAACCCCCAGGGCAGGCTCACTGGCCCCAAAGATTCCGGCTTTCCCAGCTCTGACCTTGAGGCACAGAGAACTTCAGGCTGAGGGTCCGGCGACCATAGGAAGGGATGCCCATCTGAGCTTCCAAGGCATCATGGTTTCTATGTGGAACCATGAGATGAAAGGCTAAAAAAGGGCAAAATAAATGTGAGGTTTTTTTTCTGAATGACTCTACCATATTATACTGAGAAAAGAGCCTCAAATATAATTACAGGAGAAAACAGAAGTCTACCCTGGGGCCTAAAGACCCTCCTCACCCCAGCCACCTATCAAATCTGTACTATGTACAACCCTTTCTGCAACCCCATCATTTTTAACTCTTTGAAATTAAACTGCCTCTATTCAAAAATGAAGAAGAGGAGGAAGAGAAGGTACAGCTTGTAAAGTTATGTAAGATACAGCATATCTTACATTGGAAAAGACCCTGATGCTGGAAAAGATTGAAGGCAGGAGGAGAAGGGGATGACAGAGGATGAAATGGTTGGATGGCATCACTGATTCAATGGATATTAGTTTGAGCAAGTTCCAGGAGTTGGTGATGGACAGCGAAGGCTGGCTTGCTGCAGTCCATGGGGTCACAAAGAGTCGGACACAACTGAGTGACTGAACTGAACTGACTGAAGATACAGCATCATAAATATGTATGAACATAGTTAATTACAGAGAAGATAAAGAGTAAGGAGGTACGAAAGAGACTTGGCAATGTGAGGGCACTAAAAGCACACTAAAAATGAGTCATCTTACTCAGTTTCTTAACTGAGATAAGGGTCTTCCTCCTACAAAGAATGCATTGTGACATAATCGACAATGTCCTCAACAAGATTCATCAAGAAGGCACATTGATAGATGACTGACAGTTTCTTGATCTCTCAATATAGGCTCATGGAATATTGCAGAAGCATAACTCTTCTGGAGGAAATCTGTAGAGTCAGGAGTTTGTGGACTATGTGTCCAAAATGTCAGCAATGTGAATCAATACAGATTGGTCCCAAACACAGCACTAATGGTCTGGCTTAATCTAGGAATAGCTTTGAGAGAAAATTTAGGAACAGATACTCTCTAAATCCTTTAGGCAATACACTTAACAGCGATTTGGATCAATATTGATAGCAATTAAGGCACAGTAACATGAATTTACTCATTGGCTGCCCTGACAGTCAGTAGTGCCCAAGGTCATCCTAATATCATGTGACTCTTAAAAAAACAACAGGAACCAGTAGAAAAATAAATACAAGCTTCTCTTCAGTGAAGAATTTTATAATGTGCTGCAAAATGGGTAATCTAGTACTAAGCTCCCTACCAGAAACTGGAAAACCACAGCCTGTGGGTCTGATCCTGCGGCCAGTTTTTATGTGGCCCACAAACTATCGTTTTGAAATTTTTTCAAATGGTTGAAGGGAAAAAAGAACAGTATTTTTTAAGATGTGATGATGATTTGAAATTTGATTTCAGTGTCTATAAATAAGGTTTTATTGGAACCCAGCCATGTCCGCTCATTTATATATCCTGCATCGTGTCTTTCTGAAGAATTGTAAGAGAGTCTTCATGCCCTACTAAGTCTAAATATATATTGTTTGGCTTTTTACAGAAGGGGTTAGCCAAGCCCTGTCCTATATGATAAATATGATAAACAATAGAGTATGACCACAGTATCTTTGACTTTTTTTTCGGTTATGAAAACAAAGCAGATTCAGGGTTGGTTATGTTTTCTATAGGGCTATAGTTTTCTTTGGAAGGAATGATGCTTAAGATGAAACTCCAGTACTTTGGCCACCTCATGCGAAGAGTTGACTCATTGGAAAAGACTCTGATGCTGGGAGGGATTGGGGGCAGGAGGAGAAGGGGACGACCGAGGATGAGATGGCTGGATGGCATCACTGACTCGATGGAAGTGAGTCTGAGTGAACTCCGAGAGTTGGTGATGGACAGGGAGGACTGGCGTGCTGCGATTCATGGGGTCGCAGAGTCAGACACAACTGAGCAACTGAACTGAACTGAACTGATATGATAATATTCATCAAAGAACATAAGGCATGCTTGCCCTATGCCTCATAGGGTCCACTTTTAAGACTTTATCCAGTACTGGAAAGTGGGAAACAACATAGGTAACTACAATATAGATAATGATTAAATGAATTATGGTATATTATACAAATACATAGCCTGCAGTCATTATAAGGATGATTGGATTATGTATCAAGGACAGAAATATTTTGAAAGACATATACTCAGCCCACCTGCACTGTCGCCTCATTTTTAGGAGGAAAAATCCTCTTTTTGTGGGGAAATTAATAGGTTTGGGCTTCTGTTCTGTTCTCTTCTGTTACGAAAAGCTACAGAATTACATGGAACAGAGGGAGGCAAAGTTGATTTATGTCTTACGGGCATGAAACTACTGCTTTTGGAAGAAGGAATTGGGCAAGGAATAGAGCTAGAAGTTGGGGAAAAGAGCAGAGTGGAATAGAGCACTGTGGAAGTTGCCCAAGGTTTCTAATAAATTGGGTGACTTAGAACTTCAGAGGGGCTTCCTGAGTGCCCTAGTGGGAAAGAACTTGCCTGCTAATACAGGAGATGAAGAAGAGATGGGTTCGATCCCTGGGTGGGGAAGATCCCCTGGAGGAGGGCATGGTAACCCATTCCAGTATTCTCGCCTGGAGAATCCCATGGACAGAGGAGCCTGGAGGGCTACAGTCCATGGGGTCACAAAGAGTCGGACATAACTGAAGTAACTTAGCACACATAGAGCAGCAGAATTTTATCATCTCATGGGTATTGAAGGCCAAAAGTCTAGTCCAGGTGTCCACGAGGCTGTGCTCCTTCAAAAGGCCAAGGGGAGGGTCTGTTCCAAGTCTCTCTCCTTGGTTTTCCCCTTTGCCATCTAGCCTTCCCTTTATCTCCATATCCAAAGTTCTCCTTTCATATCCTTTTGTATGGGCACAATCATATACAATTAAGACTCTCTTCAAGACCTTCTTTTAACTTGATTACCTCTGTAAACTCCCTGTTTCCAAATCAGGTCACATTCCAAGGTAATGAGGATGAATGTTCTGAAATACTGCTTTTGGGGGTAGGGGGGAGGGAGGCAATTGAACTCACAGCAAGTAGAGACAATGAAAAACACCAAAGCAGGCTGGAGTTTTGGAAGACAGAGCTAAGGTATTTCTGGGCACAAGAAAGAGAACCTTAGTGAAACACCTGGCTGAAGACAGTGTTGTTGCTAAGTCACTTAGTTGTGTCTGACTCTTCGCAACCCCATGGACTGCAGCATGCCAGGCTTCCCTGTCTTTCACCATCTCTCGGAGCTTGCTCAAACTCATGTCCACTGAGTCTGGGATGCAGTCTAATCATCTTGTCCTCTGTCGTCCCTTTCTCCTCCCGCCTTCAATCTTTCCCAGCATCAGGGTCTTTTCCAATGAGTCAGTTCTTCGCATCAGGTGGCCAAAGTATTGGACCTTCAGCTTTAGCATCAGTCCTACCAATGAATATTCAGGACTGATTTTCTTTAGGATTGACTGGTTTGATCTCCGTGCTATCCGAGTGATTCTCAAGAGTATTCTCTAGCACCACAATTCAAACGCATCACTTTGGTGCTCAGCCTTCTTTATGGTCCAACTCTCACATCCATACGTGACTGCTGGAAAAACTATAGCTTTGACTGTACGGACCTTTGTCAGCAAAGTAATGTCTCTGCTTTTTAAAACTCAATAGGTTTGCCATAGCTTTTCTTCCAAGGAACAAGCGCCTTTTAATTTTCATGGCTGCAGTCACTCTGTATGCCATGCAAAGAATTGTCTTTTTTTATTTACATTGTATTCCCCTTCTCCTCTTTTTGTTTATTTCACCTTTCCTTTCTTTTTCTTCTCTCTTTTATTTTTTAGGAGATGATACAGGATTTTGGTATAAAATTCAGAAAGTTTCAAAAGTAAATTCCAAAAGGAGTCTCTCCCAGCAATATTGCTAAACCACTCGCTTACCCTCCATCGGCAACTGCTTACTACTAGTTTCTTGTGTTTCTTTCAAGAGAGATTCTGTGCAAATACAGGTGTATAGTGTATATTTTCTGGTGATATAACACAATGGGTACCCATTACACACACTGTTTTATCTTTTTTTTTTTTTTCACTTAAATCTGTCTGGAATCATTCCATATCTGCTTATATGTTATGTTAAGTCTTTTCAGTCATGTCTGACTCTTTGCAACCCTATGGACTATAACTTGCCAGGCTCCTCTGTCCATGGAATTCTGCAGGCAAGTACACTGGAAAGGGTTTCCATTTCCTCCTCCAGGGGGATTTTCCTAACCCAGGGATCAAACCCATGTCACTTACATCTCCTGCATTGGCAGGCAGTTTCTTTACTGCTAGCGCCACCTGGGAAACCCATTTGCTTTTATGGAGCTGCCTTATTCTTTTAAATAATTGCCTTGTAAGAATACTACTCAGCCATAAAAAGATGCTGTTTGTGACAGCATAGATGGATCTTGAGGGTATTAAGCTAAGTTAAAATATGTTAGATTAAGAAAGACACATACCATATGATTTCACTCATGTGGGCTATAAAAATCTAGTAAATGAAAACAAAGTAAATGATCAAACCAAACGATCAGAAAAACATAGCCTGTAGGATATTTCAGTAATTTGCCTAATAAAAGCAATGCCACAATAATGATTTTCTTTATATTTAATTACTAACTACTCATGAGATTCTATATATGTACAGCATAACTCCTCTATCCAGAAGCATATGGATTTTAAGGTTCGATAAGTGTTGCAAATTCTCTCCATAAAGTTTGCACAAAATTGCATTGCCACCTGCAACACATAATAGTGCCTGATTCCTCACAGCTTCCTCAACATAGTATGTTACCAAACATTCTAATTTTCAGCAATTTAAAAGGTGAAAAATATTTTCATATAGCTTTAATTTGGATTTTAGAACTGGGAATAGGTGTGTGTATTTTTCATGTGGTTCAAGAACTGCTTGCAGGTATCTTCTTATGCCTTCTGGTTTTTTTCTTTGGGTTGGCCTTTTCCTTTTTTATTTTCAGTAGTTTTTATTTTTTAAAAATAGCCTTTTTCTGTGGTAGAATCTGGAAATGTTTTCCCCTGATCACTGTTTGGCTTTGTCCTTTTTTGGTGGTACATTTTTTACATAAAATGTTCTAATTTTACTTTGTCAGATATTGTTCTTTCATAATGTAGAGATCTGGTGGTTTTGAATGGACTTCCCTACTCTGAGATGAACAATGATATATATTTAAGGTGTTTTCTGTTTTCATCTTCACATATATTATTATTTTATAACCTGCACAGATATTTGGGGTTTCACATTAAAGGGCATGTTGGGTGCATGCCTGCTAATCAGTTTAGTCATGTCTGACTCTTTGTGATCCTATGGGCTGTAGCCCACCAGGCTCCTTTTTCCATGGGATTCTCCAGGCAAGAATACTGGTGTGGGTTAAGAATACTGGTGTGGGTTTCCATGTCATTCTTCAAGGGATCTTCCCAACCCAGGGATCGACTCCTGTGTTTGCCGCATTGCAGTTGCATCCTTTACAACTGACCACCAAGAAAGCCCCAAATTGTGTGTTCAGTTCAGTTCAGTTCAGTCGCTCAGTCGTGTCTGACCCTTTGCGACCCCATGAATCGCAGCACGCCAGGCCTCCCTGTCCATCACCAACTCCCAGAGTTCACTCAGACTCACGTCCATCGAGTCAGTGATGCCATCCAGCCATCTCATCCTCTGTCGTCCCCTTCTCCTCCTGACCCCAATCACTCCCAGCATCAGGGTCTTTTCCAATGAGTCAACTCTTTGCATGAAGTGGCCAAAGTATTGGAGTTTCAGCTTTAGCATCATTCCTTCCAAAGAAATCCCAGGGCTGATCTCCTTCAGAATAGACTGGTTGGATCTCCTTGCAGTTCAAGGGACTCTCAAGAGTCTTCAACACCACAGTTCAAAACCATCAATTCTTCAGCGCTCAGCCTTCTTCACAGTCCAACTCTCACATCCATACATGACCACAGGAAAAACCATAGCCTTGACTAGACAGAACCTAGTCAGCAAAGTAATATCTCAGCTTTTGAATAGGCTATCTAGGTTGGTCATAACTTTTCTTCCAAGGAGTAAGTGTCTTTTAATTTCATGCCTGCAGTCACCATCTGCAGTGATTTTGGAGCCCAGGAAAATAAAGTCTGACACTGTTTCCACTGTTTCCCCATCTATTTCCCATGAAGTGATGGGACCAGATGCCATGATCTTCATTTTCTGAATCTTGAGCTTTAAGCCAACTTTTTCACTCTCCACTTGCACCTTCATCAAGAGGCTTTTTAGTTCCTCTTCACTTTCTGCCATAAGGGTGGTATCATCTGCATATCTGAAGTTATTGATATTTCTCCTGGCAATCTTGATTCCAGCTGGTGCTTCTTCCAGTCCAGCGTTTCTCATGATGTACTCTGCATATAAGTTAAATAAGCAGGGTGACAATATACAGCCTTGACGTACTCCTTTTCCTCTTTGGAACCAGTCTGTTCTTCCATGTCCAGTTCTAACTGTTGTTTCCTGACCTGCATACAGGTTTCTCAAGAGGCAGATCAGGTGGTCTGGTATTCCCATCTCTTTCAGAATTTTCCACAGTTTATTGTGATCCACACAGTCAAAGGCTTTGGCATAGTCAATAAATCAGAAATAGACATTTTTTCAGAACTCTCTTGCTTTTTCCATGATCCTGCGGATGTTGGCAATTTGATCTCTGGTTCCTCTGCTTAATGCCTTTTAAAACACAGTGAGCGAAGCATAGTACCACAGCCAAACTCAGTGAAGTAGTGCTCCTTACATGAAATTTTTCTCATGAAAATATTTTCATAATGGGATATAAAAATGTTGTGAATATATCAATCTGTATATTAAGGCATACAGAAAATGAAATTTTATTTTTCAGAAAACTGGTTTACACTTTGAGCCTCATTCCTCAGTCTAACTTGGGTAATTTAGTCCTCAGGCTAACAGGTAAATTAGTCATTAGAGAACACATAGTCAGTTCAGAATGTTTTCCTATTCCTTCCCTCTACTCAATTTAGGCTGCCCAGTTTCTTTATTGCTTCATGATACATCTTGGGATCCATAATGGTGGTATTAGGCTCTCTTGCTAGTATGTGGCCATCCTCATTACGTGAGATAAAGCACAAATCTATATGATTATTGAGTATGGTTATGCCAAGATGATGGCATCTTCTGTTCCTCTCTAGTAACAAGGCTATAAGAATCAAGCTCTCTACTGTGACATTCTCTTATCAGAGCTGTAGTTCCCCTCCCAGTCAGTGACTCCTGGCGTCCCATCTACCCACTACCACATAGCTGCAGAGACATCTGCCTCGTCTCCATCGCATTTAGAGTGCAGAGACTTACTCAGGCAGTTTTAGGCCGAGGCCCACCTTGCAGTCATCTGTATCTCTGTTGTCCCCTGGTAGATTAAGGATTTAGATTTAATGCTTGTCATTTTACAGAACAATCATCAGGAAACTGGGATATGAATCTTATATATTCTCAGATATCCTGACAGTTTTTGGTTTCTAATAGTCTACCCTGGAACTAATTCTGTGGGTTATAGGGAGGGGTTATTTTTATTCTTTTCATTGTTTGCCTCTATAACACTGCTTGGTTCAACAGTCCCAACTTTTTCATCTATCCTGGAAGAGCGGGGTGAAAAGCACAACTAGCTCAGCAAGCATTTTCCTAAAAATGTCAATGATAATCCTAGACAGAAGCTTTCTGAGACTTAAGTCAAAAATTTAATGCCTATTTTCTGTGGTCTCATTGCTACAAATTACTTTGGGGGCTATATGTTTATTTTTCTGGGTTCATGGGAAGGATCTTTGGTTATCTAAAGAAATTCAATGAAGCATGAAGGGCAAAAGATAATTTGGTTAGCTTCTCCCAGTGTAAAGGTAAAAAGTCAAATAATAAAATATTTATATACCATATATCATTTTTGCAAAGAATGAATAAGGCAAAATACAAAACAATAAGATTTTTAAGGGAATATGATTATCCAGGGTAAAGAGATTATACATGAATTTGATTTATTTTTAAAATTTATATATCTTATGTGCTGTGCTGTGCTTAGTTGCTTCAGTCATGTCCAACTCTCTGCGATCCTATGGACCATGTCCTGCCAGGCTCCTCTGTCCATGGGATTCTCCAGGCAAGAATACTTGAGTGGGTTGCCATTTCCTTCTCCAATATATCTTATAATGTAATACAATTTCTCACTCATTTTATAAAAATAAGAAAGCAGTATATCAATACATAATCATTTTAGGAGATTTTGAAAATGCACAAGGCACCAAAAAAAAAAAAATTTGGACCAAGATACCATCTCTGTCAGTCTTTTGAGTGTATGATTTTATTTTTATGTGGACCAATGAACACAGGTTTTATACAATTTAAATTATTTTGTAGCTCCTTTTTTAAAAAACACTAGCAAGCAATTTATGAACATTTTCTTTTTATCACTAAATATTCTTTACAACACAGTTTTTTGTATTATTCTATGAAGTAGACACACTAGAAAAATTTTAAACAATCTTTCATGGTAGCCTTAGGTTTTTCCAGTTTTTAAGTATTGCACCAGTAACTCTATGATGAAAATATTTTAAAATAAATCTTTAGGTCCTTAGTTTTTTAACTGCTGTGTTAAAGTGTAAGTACATGAAAACAGTCTGGAAAAATGTCTAATCAATTATAGCCATATGTCCACCTCGGCCATTAAGAAAGTTCCAATAAATCACCTATATAATGTCTAGTTTCATCCTGTGTGTGCCATTAGGAGACCCTAATTAAAAATTACTCCTATGTCTCTGAAATATGGTGGTATGCTGCATAAAATTATTAGATACAATATGGTTAAATGTAAGAATTTCTACCAAAGAGCTTGTTGGTGTTTTTTTTTTTTTTAGAAATGTTGATTTGTAATATTTCTTCCTCAGAAAAGAAATGGTTCACAAAAATAAAAAAGTTAAAGGAAAAAAGATACAAGGGTATACAAGAGTATGGTGGTTTTAAACATGGTTAACAACCCTTTAATTCTCCTCTCATTGAAAAATACAGTCTATTTTTTCCATCTTTCTTCCCAGTGGTCTTATGAATGCTTCCACCCACAGAGAATGGTAAAAATGACACCAGCCAACTTCTGGGGTGATAATATGCAAAGACCACCTGGCTTTCAGCTTTCAGCTCATTTGCTGGAATATTGGGCTGCTATGGGGATGGGATTCCTTGAGCCACCTTAATGGAAAGGGTACTGATAGGCACTGGAACCTACATTCCCAGCTAAGCTCAGTCTTGCAACCACACTCATCAACATACCAGACAGGAGAGTAAAGAAGCCATCTTGGGAGATTTACTGTCCCAGTTATGTCAGGCCCAGATTTTTGAGCTGACCTCAGTTGGAGGCCTTTAGACACTGTGGAGAAGACAAACCATTCCTCCAGAGCCGTGTGTTCCTAGTATGCTGAGCTGATTACTAAAATGGTTGTTTTTCATGTCCCTAAGATTCACGGTGACTTTTTATGCAGTTTTAGAATATAGCAACAATGAGAATATATACATGTATATATACCATGCTACTTGCAATTTTTATTTTTTATTTTATATTAAAGTATAGTTGATTCACAGTGTTATGTTAGTTTCAGGTATACAGCAAAGTGTTTTAGTTATGAGTGAGTGAGTGAAGTTGCTCAATCGTGTCCGACTCTTTGCGACCCCGTGGGCTGTAACTTACCAGGCTCCTCCGTCCATGGGATTTTCCAGGCAAGAATACTGGAGTGGGTTGCCATTTATACATATTCATATATCCATTCTTTTTCAGGTTCTTTTACCATATAGGTTATTACTGAGTATTGAGTATAGATCCATGTGCTATTCAATAGGTCCTTGTTGATTTTATAGTTTACATATAGTAGTGTGCATATGCCAGGCCCAACCTCAATTCATCCCTCCCCACACCTTTCCCACTTGGCAACCACAGGCCTGCCCTTTAAGTCCATAAGTCTGTTTCTGTTCAGTAAACAAGTTTCACCTGCACCATTTTTTTTTTTCAGATTTCACGTATAAGTGTTACCATTTGATATATGTCTTTCTCTGTCTAACTTACTTCACTTAGTATGATAATCTCTAAGTCGATCCATGATGTTGCATGCATGCTCCATTGTTTCAGTCATGTACAGCTCTTTGTGATCCTCTGGACTGTGCTCCACCAGGATCCTCTGTCCATGAGATTCTCCAGGCAAGAATACTGGAGTGAGTTGCCAGGGTCAAAACCACGTCTCCTGAATCTCCTGCATTGCAGGCAGATTCTTACTGCTGAACCACTGGGGAAGCCCCATGATGCCGCAAATGGCATTAGTTCATTCTTTTTTATGGGCAAATAATATCCCACTGTGTAAATGTATTACAGCTTCTTTATTCATCTGTTGATGAA
Organism: Ovis canadensis; assembly: GCF_042477335.2. NCBI lineage: Eukaryota > Metazoa > Chordata > Mammalia > Artiodactyla > Bovidae > Ovis > Ovis canadensis. The sequence goes on along the minus strand of NC_091246.1, from coordinate 82,776,500 downwards.
TATTTAGGTTGCTTTCGTGTCTTGGCTGTCTACATGTTCAACTTATGCAAAATGGCTTCAGGTAATTTAGATACAAGTTAAAAAGATGTGAAAATAGAATATACCCATGGTTTATCCCAGTAGAAATTATCTGATTCAACAGGAGGTAGCTAACATGAAGTCAAATTTTGATACCAGTGTAATAGATGCCATGTAGAGGCATAAATAGCCAAGTGTGTCATCTAAGTCTCTACAGTCTAGTTCAAACTGATCCCCATTTGTGGACTCAAAGGGTAGAAGGTCAGTAAAACCTGCAAAGAATTATTATTACCCATAGATTTCTCCAGGCAAAAGCAAAAAAGCACAATAGTCATCAATAATAAAAGTACTTTCCTGGATGCACCTGCTCTTTGTTAGCCTATCAGCTAGAAAATATCAGATTTCCAACTATAAGGCAAGAAAAGAACATAATATTTTAGATTTAATACTTCTATAATTTGGATGAATAAAACGTGAAGTAGCTAAGGTCATGGTCTCAGCTCAGTAAAGACAGTGAAATGATCATTCTCCACCTGGGATAAATTACTCAATCCCAATCTGGTGATAAGGAAAGGGAATTGGGAAGATGGGTATTATGATAAAATTTGAATTAAATGACCGAGGTGTCAGTTTTCCTCTGACTTAAACATTGTTTTCTATACCACTAGAGTACATCTATATATAACATTGTGAAGAAAGACTACATCTTTGTTTTTATTATTATAGCAGTTGCAAATAGTAACTTAAAGAACAATTGGCTCAATGCTCATTGGCCCAAGTATTGTCTTATTAGATTGGTCACAAGTCTTCTCGTTGAGATCCTTGTAGACTGAGGGAAGGGGAGCCCTATAACAACAGCATCACAACAAAACTGAAAACTACCACTATTTTTGACAAACCTGGACATTCTCTTTCAAAGATGACTGAATCCAGTGAAAGGGATTGAGAATAAATGAAAATTAAGTTCACAAGGTAAGACATGACTTAAAAACTATGAGTGTTAAGGGATAATTACTTTCAATTTGTGAGGGAACCAGATCAAGACTGCTAAGTTGCTTCAGTCATGCCCAGCTCTGTGCGGCCCCATAGACGGCAGCCCACCAGGCTCTGCCATCCCTGGGATTCTCCAGGCAAGAACACTGAGGTGGGTTGCCATTTCCTTCTCCAACGCATGAAAGTGAAGTTGCTCAGTCGTGTCTGACTCTTCGCGACCCCATGGACTGCAGCCTATCAGGCTCCTCCGTCCATGGGATTTGCCAGGCAACTGGAGCAGGTTGCCATTGCCTTCTCTGAGATCAAGACTAGAAAGAACATATCTGTCATCCATTCATGCTATGTCGCTTCAGTCCTGCCCAACTCTCTGTGACTCTATGGATTGTAGCCCACCAGGCTCCCCTATCCATGGGATTCTCCAGGTAAGAATACTGGAGTGGTTGCCATGCCCTCCTCCAGGTAACCTTCCTGACCCGGGGATCCAACCCACGTCTCTGCCATCTCCTGCATTGGCAGGTGGATAATTTAAACTAGGATCCCCTGAGAAACTCTTTCTATCATATTGGTTGGAAAATTCAACCACAACTCTTCTGTCTGTAGCCTGTGCCCATTAACAACTGTATGAATTGAAGAGAGGGAAAATACCCATGACCCTCCTTTGCCCTTGGTACCATAAAAGCATATTTACTATATTTACCTTTTTTTTTAAAATTAGATACAAACTTCAAGAATAGGCATGGTTGGTGGAGTGGAGAGAGCAAAACCTTTGTAGACAAATAATAATCAAAATGATACCAACCTCACAGGGAAGTTATGAAAATAAATGAAGTTAATAAAAAGCAAGAGACCCTCACATTGACTGTCATGCAGAGGGATGCCACTTCTTCTCAAGTGCTTAAAAATCCAGTGCATTCCATACATATTCATATGTTTATTCAGTAAATACTTACTGAATATTTCTAATGTGCCATGTCTTCCTCCAAAGATTGATATACCTTAATGAACAAAATAGATAAATATCCTTGCTTTCAGGGAACTTACCACTCAGATTTTTTTTTTTACTTCCCTGGTAGCTCAGTGGTAAAGAATCCACCTGGCAATGCAGTAGATGCAGGTTCAATGCATGGGTCATAAGTTCCCACGGAGAAGGAAAGAGCAACCCACTCCAGTATTCTTATCTGGGAAATTCATGAACAGAGTAGCCTGGTGGGCTACAGTCAATGGGGGTCACAAAGAGTCAGACACGACTTAGCATGTGAACAATAACAGCAACAAAATTTAAAAATAATTTGGACCAAAATTACGTATATATCTTGGGGGAAAAAAAGAGAGCTAACAATATTTGCCTTTAACTGTCCATATCAGCTTTTTCTGAAAAGTATGAGGGTTAAACATACCCAAGACATTTATCACTAGAACTGTTTTTTCTATCTTAATAAACATTGGAGGAAGAAAATTCCTTCAACATAACCTCATTTTGGATATTTTCAACAGATAGTTTGGACAAGTACCATTGCGTATGCATCTATTCAAGGCTGTTGAGCTAAAATGTTATTATTATTATTTTATTATTAAAATTGCATGTTAGTCAAAGTGTGGGAAAAAATAAGGAAATATGCTTAGTTAATATTGGGTGGCTATTATCTAAACACAGTGGAATAGACACCATACTAGATTCTACGAACAAAAAGAATGCTTCCCGTTGTGGTAGGAAAGATATATGTGCAGAAAACACATATGCTGAAGCATGTTGTCACAGAGATAGGAACCACTAAGTATAAGCTTTCATTTTTCCCCTGGGCAGTGCGATAGAAGATACAGGGGCAGTAAGAGTGGGAAGATTTCAGAAAATTGTTTCTTTTTGTAGGTCTTGAGTCATATAAGAAGTTTGTCAGCTTAACAAAGGGTGGACTTCTCAGAAATTTCCACACTGAAGCAGCAGCATGCTGCTGCTGCTCCTGCTAAGTCACTTCAGTCATGTCCGACTCTGTGCGACCCCATAGATGGCAGCCCACCAGGCGCCACCGTCCCTGGGACTCTCCATGCAAGAACGTTGGAGTGGGTTGCCATTTCCTTCTCCAATGCATGGAAGTGAAAAGTGAAAGTGAAGTCACTCAGTCATGAGCAAAGCACAAAAATATTAATGTAACTATAGGATACCTGTAGAAACTGTCTGGCTGTTGCAAATGCATTAGCAGGTTGTGGAGTGTGGTATTAGGGTGCGTGAAGGGAGCTTGAAGGGAGTGTGGGGGTTCAGTGTAGGTGTTCAGTTAATATCCTTTGACTTGCCTAGCATTTTGTGACTTGCCTAGCATCTGGCAACTTTCTGCCATTGTTTTGTGTTGAATGAAGTCATCTATGCATGCTAAATCACTTCAGTCATGTCCGACTCTTTGTGACACACTGGATTGTAGCCCACCAGGCTCCTCTATCCATGGGATTCTCCACGCAAGAATACTGGAGTGAGTTGCCATGCCCTCCTCCAGGGGATCTTCCCAAACCAGGGATTGAAAGCAGGTCTCCCACATTGCAGGCAGATTCTTTACTGTCTGAGCCACCAGGGACGCCTGAAGCCATCTGCACTGGCACTTGAAAAGGGTCCTATGCTTTCTGACTGGTCTATTGGGCCTCCTTTCATCTCCTAGTCTTCATGGTGAATCCTTGGTCCTGCACCTTTGGCGTGAACTCAGATGACAAATTTTTTTTTTCTGATAAAGTTCTGCTCTGATTCTTGACAAGTGGCACTTTAGAATGGCTATGGCAGCTGCCTGGCCTGTCTCCTGGAGAGGATTTGGGTACATCTGCCATTGCGATAGAGCCTGTCTCCTGCTGGCTTCAATACTGACTGCAAAAGAACCACAAACTACAGTCATTATATGAATATGCAGTAAATCTTAAGTTTGTAACTAAACAGCATCTACAAAGGTGATTTGAAGTAGGTAGACCAGAAAAGCATATTATTTGTGCTGTGAATTTTCAATCAAGTAGAAAAAAAAGTGGTCAAGAACCATCAGAGGTTGTGTAATGCATATAACATGCTACTCATGTAAGTTTGATAACCTAAAGAACCTTTGAGGGGAAATGTTCCAAGACCTCTCTCTGAATAACTGGGTTTTTCCTTGTTATGGCTGAAATCTGCTCCAGTTAGATTTGGTTATATAAAATAGACACATAGCTATTATATAGTATTTTCGATCTCCCAGCCACATGGGCTGCTTAACATTTAATTTTTATAATAACGAAGTAGTGCCTTAGTCCACTGGGGCCACTATAACAAAATACCACAGCTTATAAATTTATACCACAACAAAAATTTATTTCTCACAGTTCTAGAGGCTAGGAAGTCCATGATAAAAGTGTTAGCATCCTCAGGTTCTGGTGAAGGCCCCCTTCCTGATTCATACTCAGCACCTTCTTGCTGTGTCCTTGGTGAAGGAATGAGGGAGTTTTGTGTTATCTCGTTCATAAGGGCACTAATCCCATTCAAGGGCTCCATGCTCATGACCTTATCACCTCCCAAAGACCTCACGTCCTAACACCATTATATTGGGCATGATGATTCCAACATGTGCATTTTGGGGGAAAAACATACCATAACAAGCAGGTGCTATTAATATCCCTGCTTTAAGGAGAGGAACTGAGGCAGACAGAGGTTGAATGAGTCACTCAAGATTGCACCGTTAGGAAACAATAGAACTAGGATTTGAACTTAAGTTGTCTGGTTTCCAGAGCCATTCTGTGCTCTGCATATACTGTGGTATACCATTTATGATGAATTTGATGAAACTTTGATGAAACCAACCTCTTATACATGTGTGACAATGGGTGACAGCTTTGAATATTGGACATTCAAAACAGATGACATACAGTACTTCAGAGTGAATAAAGATACCCTCTCACCAAATATTTTGAAACTTTGCTGTTCATTTAGTTTATGGAAGGCTGCAAAAGTAGTGATTGTTGGGTCCAGGTTGCTCTGATTTGAAATCATCTGTGTACCAAGCAAGTTACTTAACTCTTGTACAAAATGACAGATAAAAGTGGCTGTTTCAACTTGTAAGTATAGGCCCAGAGAGTATCTGTTTAGCTCTTAGGATAGAATCAACAGATAGTAAATACTCAATAGAATTAGCTCTTAATCATTCAACCACTCATTTATCCAATAATCTACATTACTCTGTTGAAGACTGTAAGATCACAGTATATCTGGCATTGAACTTAGACAGTGGAGAATGCAAATAGAGAAAAGAAGTGGGTATGTATACTCTAACATGGGTAAAAACTATTTCACTCTGTAATAAATGTCATGGTAGAGGATTGTCAAATAAATAAGGGAATAGTGTGGAAAGAGCAATCAGTTCTATCTAGAAAGTTGGGGAGAGTTTTAAAAGGGAGTAACATAAGAGTTAAATCTTGAGGGTTATGTAATTGTTCTCCAGAAATAATAGTCTGAGCCACACTATGAAATTATGGAATTGTTCCGTATTCCAGAGAAAGTAATGAGTGATTGTTATGGACCAAGTTGTGGTTTATCGCTATATGTGAAAAAGATAAGCAGCCAATTCACTCTTAAGTATTTTTGGTGGCTCTTGGATGCATTTAATATGCTTTACTTCTCAGAAAAATTTTAGTTTTACAGAAAAATTGGGCAGATAGTACAGGGAACTCCTCTATCCTGTATATGATCTGTTTTAAAAACATTCCAGGCAAATTGCAAACAGGATTCTCGGCTAAAATCTGGACTATAAGAGCAGTGTGTTTTGGGGGGTAAAGGGTTCAGAGAATGGAAGAAAAGGATGAGTGAAATGAGCAAAGAAGCAAAATCAAGGTCAGATGGCAACAGGCCCCTTTAGGCCCTTCTGAGGAAGTAGGACTTAAATCTGAGAATAGTAGGCAGCCACTGAAATGTTTTAGGCCAAGAAGTGATGTGTTTTGATTCATATATTAGAAAAAGAGATTGGTGCAAAGTGTGGACTGTGGCTTATAAGTTGGAAGAGGGGAAGACTGTAAAAATGAAGTGAGAGAATGTTGAAAAAGCTCAGGCATGAGATGATTAAGGAGAGAGCTGGAGCTGGAGGGGTCATGCTGGGCCCTTAAGAGAGAATGGTGTTATCTTGGTGGGAGAGAACCATGGGGCTGTTGAGAAAAGAGAGAGACTATATTACATGCTTGATAGCATGAAGACAGAGGCAATGCTTTAGTTTTCATAAAACTGGGATACTGAAGTCTCTCTCTCTGTCTCTCCCTACTCACACACACCCACACACCCACATGCACACACCTTCCTCTCCAACCGCTATGTTCCTGCCTCCCCTTCATTTCTGCCTTAGTCTCCTCTCCTCTTTGGCCAGTTCCCTCATTACGTCAGCTTCATTATTTTGAATGGCTGTCTTCACTCCGATTCTATAAGACCTGTCCACTCTGATGATCCTCTTCAAGAGTTGCTGTCACATTTCCAAAGGGGAGCTAACTGAGTACTTCACTTCATCCTTTCACAACAGGCCAGCCCCAGCCAGCCTACTGGCCTCCCCAGTTCACTCACATCTAGCTGACTGGGGGAGGGAAGTAGTCAGATGGTGCAGAGCCTGAGAGCTTTGATGGAAGGACAGTGGGAAGGCAGGTACCATAAATATGCCTAGTAAAAATGGACAGCTTAAGTGATTGATTAGTTGGGAGGGGAAAGGACTACAAGGCAAAATATGTTATGTGCCATGAGAGAGAGATAAATAATCTCCATGGAGAGTCCAAGAACAGAGGGGTCAAATCTGGGTGGATTGACCTTCCTTAAAAGTGTTCTGATGACCAGCAACTTAGAAGGAGGGCTGCATTTGTTTTCTCTTGCTGCTTTAATGAGTTACCACAAGCTTAGTAGCCTAAAACAACAGAAATATATTTTCTAACACTTCTGAATGTCAGAAATCCCACAAGAGTGTGGCAGGCTAAAACCAAGGTGTCAGCATGGTTGCATTTGTGTTTTTCTAGAGTCTCTAGGGGAGAAATCCTTTCCCTGCCCTTTCCAGCTTCTAAAGATCACTCCTGTCTTGACTTGAGGACCTTCAATGTAATAATCATGGGTAGAGTTCTTACCTGGAGAAGGCAATGGCACCCCACTCCAGTACTGTTGCCTGGAAAATCCCATGGATGGAGGAGCCTAGTAGGCTGCAGTCCATGGGGTCGCTAAGAGTCGGGCACGACTGAGAGACTTCACTTTCGCTTTTCATTTTCATGCATTGGAGAAGGAAATGGCAACCCACTCCAGTGTTCTTGCCTGGAGAATCCCAGAGACAGAGAAGCCTAGTGGGCTGCCGTCTATGGGGTCGCACAGAGTCAGACACAACTGAAGCGACTTAGCAGTAGCAGCAGCAGCAGAGTTCTTACCACAGGGCATCACACATTACCCTGACCTCCACTTTTGCTTCGTTCTTCCGCATCTTAAGACCCCTCTCATGACATTGAGTTGACCTGAATAATCTAGCATTATCTCTGTATGTTAAGGCCAGTTGCTTAGTAGTCTTAATTATATCTGCTACTTGAATTCCCCTTTGTCATAGAATAGAATGCATTCACAGTTTCTGGGGTTAGGATATGGATATCATGGGGGTACTAGGAGGACTATTCTCCCTACAACCGTAATAGAGCTGGGCAATGCCCAGCTCTAAGCACGTGTTACTGTGAGACCACCTGCTCCAGAGGGCTAAGTGGTTAGAAGTCCTGCTTAGCCATTGATTGGCTCTTTCCCCAAGTGAGCAACTGTCAGTGAGTGACCAACCGTTAGAGGTACTGCTCAGCCATAAATCCGTGCTGCAGTGGCCCCTCGACTAAATGAGCAACTGTCAGTGAGCTACCCTTAGTAGGCATTTCAGCCAACTCTCAGCGGAGTGGTGGTCAAAGAGGAGAGAGTGAGGGAAGAGGCAGATTCTGGCCTTCTCCCTGGGCCCTCCAGCTCACCCTGCCTTGACCCAGCAGGTGGGCTGGGGGCTATATTCTGGGTAAACTCAATCCCAGCCCTGGCAGCCTAATGGAAGTGGCCTTCTCCCTGGGACGCTGTCTGCGGGACCTGGCCCCACTGTTTGGGCAGCCTGAGGAGCCTGAGAGCCAGGTGATTAGAGGGTGCCTGGTTCCCTCAGCAATGACAGCTAGGCAGGGCCTGAAGACTTGGCCCTGAGAGAGCTGCCAGCTGAGAGCTGCCTCTTCAGCCAGTACCTGCATCTCAAAGGGTGAAAACTATGCCCTGGGACCTTTCCCTTTCTTGTCAGAACAGAGAATGACGTTTGTTTCAAGGAGATTTACAGGAACATGTTTACCTGACCATAACCTGACCTCAAGAACAAAGGCTCTAACACCAAGAAGTTTGCAACAACTAACTACACTCCTCCACCACCTTTTCTAGGAAAGGGCTTTGCTGATAGCTTTTGGGAGCTTGGGATTTTTAAGGCCAGAGCCACCCACCTCCTTTCATGGTCCTCAATAAAAGTTTCTCTGTTTCAAACTCTGATGTTTTAGTATCATTCAGCCTCACTGTGCATCTGGCACTAGACTTATGTTTCCATAGCATTACCAGGGAATTCGAGATGGTCGTGAGAAAGACAGAGACAAGAGGGTAAGGTCTTTTCAGAGAAAGGTGAGTGGTCTGATTTGGCTGAAACTTAGAATATATGAAGAGAAGTATTAGGGACAGAGATAGAACAATAGCCTGTATTCACATTGTTGTCAGCCTTTTACCAGCTAACCATTTCATTAGCTATGTAGTTGCATATCATTGTGGTTTTAATTTAAATTTTCCTGATGACTAATGATGTTGAACAATTTTTCATGTGCTTATTGACCATGTGCTTATTGAACACGACTGAGCGACTTCACTTTCACTTTTCACTTTCATGCATTGGAGAAGGAAATGGCAACCCACTCCAGTGTTCTTGCCTGGAGAATCCCAGGGATGGGGGAGCCTGGTGGGCTGCTGCCTATGCGGTCACACAGAGTTGGACACGACTGAAATGACATAGCAGCAGCATATATATATATATATATATATATATATATATACACACACACACTTTGTAAAGTGTTAGAGTCACATTTTGAGGGCTATGTATTTTTGAAGGTTTTAAACATTATATTATAGAGAATGAAATTTGCTTTTATAAATAATAGTTGTGGTGACTCACTGGATATAATAATATAATAACACACACACACACACACACACACACACACACACATGATTGCCAACAAAGGTCCATGGAGTCAAAGCTATGGTTTTACCTGTCATGTGCAGTTGTGAGAGTTGAACCATAAAGAAGGCTGAGCATGAAAGAATTGATGCTTTTTGAGTTTTGGTGCTAGAGAAGACTCTTGAGTCTCTTGGACATCAAGGAGATCAAACCAGTCAATCCTAAGGGAAATCAACCTTAAATACTCATTGGAAGGACTGATGCTGAAGTTGCATGCATGCATGAAGCAACTAAGTCACTTCAGTTTTGTCTGACTCTTTGTGAAACTAAAACTTCAATACTTTGACCACCTGATGCAGAGAGCCAACTCATTGGAAAAGACTCTAATGCTGGCAAAGATTGAAGGTAAAAGAAGAAGGGAGCGGCAGAGGATAAGATGGTTAGATACTGTAACCAATTCAATGGACATGAATCTGAGCAAACTGTGGGACATTGTGAAGGACAAGGGAGCCTGGCATGCTGCAATCCATGCAGTTGCAAAGAGTCAGACACAACTGAATAACAACATACGTGACTGGAACATGTAGAATCGGATGAAGTCAATTTAGATAAAAGGCTATTGAAATAGTCCATGCTAGAAAGAAATAGAATGTAAGCTATAAATATGACTATGGAAGAATCCCCAAGAAAATCAAAATTATTATGTGGGGTGGCCATAGATTAGTGGTTAAGCTGCTGTGTGCTTAACTTGCCTTGGTTAATTCAAGATATTATGAAAAAAAAATTTTTTTTTTTAAGTTTTAAAGACAATAGCCCCTGAGCTGTAGTTTTATCTTTGGAAGTAATTGTTGGATCACCGCCAGGGCACCTTAGTTGGGAGGTAAGGTGAAGAGATGACCTCACCCAGGGCCCTGGGAGTTGAATGGACCATTGCAGAGGGACCTAACTGAGGTTATCAAAATTAGAAAAGAGAAGTCAAGCCATAAAGCTGTGCTGAAGTGATATTAGAACAAGAGAGGCCAGAGTGACCCTCTAAAAAACCAAAGAAATGAAGAAGCAATAAGCACAGTGAGGGGAGCTGGTTTGGGTAATTCTGGGGGTGAGGTGTGGCAGTTCATTTATATGCTCATAGTGTGTGTTTTCCGGGGGCCTTAAAAAGACCAGAATGAGGGGACCATGATGTAGGTTGGTGGTGTACTGCCAGGAGGTTTTCTTAGCTCGTGGCCAGATTGAGCACTGTGTGAACTTTCTCCATGGTGTAGATTCCACTGTACTGATGCCTTCAGATACAGCAGTAGCCATCTATCTCTGAACCCTTCCTTCACTACTGTGGGTCCCCACATGCTTTTTACTAACATCCTGTATTTGTAGGGAAGAGCGTAATTACTTAATCTCAGCTTCCTTCCTGGAGGGCATGGTCACATTTTTCTGCAGAGAGGCTGTCACACAGCTGAGGTTGAGGGCCTTGCCCAGGGTCACACTGTGCGACAAGGTGAGAGTAGGGCTAGCATTTACTGTGTGTGCCCACTCTCGGTTTGGTTCACTGGTTTACTCTGCTTGTAATCATGGCAGTCTTTGGAAATACAGTCAAGAAAATATGAGGCCAGCCAGTAGCCAGAGAATTTAGAGGTGACTACTAATCTCTTCTCAATACATCTCTTAGAAGTAGCATCATGTAGTAGAGAGAGGTGGACCTCACTGTCTTCTGGACCAAAGATTGAAACTCATAAACTGCTTTAGGCATACAGTCTCCCCTACTTCCATTTCTTGGATTTTTAAAATTTGTGTGTGTATGCTTTTGCTGTCCTTTGGGGGGAATGGCCACTCTTGCATTGCCCCCCACCCACCCCCACACCCACCCCCGCCCTGTGAGTGTGAAAACTAGTACAACTTTCCTTGAGGACAGTCTGGCAGTACTGTTGAAATGCCTTTAAAATGAAATCTGACCACAGAATTGCACTTTAGGGACAAACTATAAATAGTGAAAATGAGTCTAAATTTTGCGTATGAATGTGTGCACCCAAGTACCATCCTTAATAGCAGAATTGAAAACCAAATGTCCAACAATAGTTGAATGGTTAAATGAGATTTGGTTGAAACTGCAGAACTGAACTCCATGCAGCCATTTAAAAATGATGATGCAGAATAGGAATTGGCATACCTCGATCCACTGGCCAACTTATCCCACTGCCTATATTTGTAAATAAAGTTTGAAGGGAGCAGAGCCACACCTGTTCATTTATGTATCATCAATGGCTGCTTTTTGGGCCACAGAGGCCAATTTGATTAGTGACAGAGACCATAATACTATCTTTTATGTCTCTTAATATCCTCTTACTATTTATTCAAGTTCTTTTTCTGTCCCTGGACTGCCATGACATTTTTTTAAATTATGTATTTTTATTATTTATCTGTACCAGGCCTTAGTTGCAGTATGTGAACACTTAGATGAGGTATGTGGTGATCGAACCCAGGTCCCCTGCATTGGGAGCATGAGGTCTTAGCCACCGGATCACCAAGGAAGGCCCTGCTATGACATTTTTGAATCACTAGCAAGGCAAAATCTTACAGTAATTTTGGGTTGTAACACACTGTATTTACTAAAAACCAAGAAGATCCTGTCTAATATAGAAATCAATACTTCAGTCTTTACCATAGGAATTCTCCATCCCTCATTCAGCTAGACAGCTAGGAACAACTTTGGTAGGGCTGCCTACAGCCAATATTGGTAAGTCCGGGCTTTCTTTCTCCTTTCCTTGCTCTTGATTTCCACCTTCTTTTCTCATCTTGTTCACCTTGAGAAGGGTGGGGAAAAAAGGTACAGAAGATAGGGAGGATGAAAAATAAGGACAGAGACCTTCTTACATAGCTAGTGACTTTAGAAGATAAGACCCACCATTTCTGGAAGGGGCTCATTCTCTGTTGGATACTTACAAGATTTGTTTCTTTGCAGAGCCCACATTTGATTGTATATCCATGACGTATCCAGCCTATTATCCTTCACTTTCTGTACCCCTCGTCTTCCATGTAAATTATCTCTATCAGGGTCCCAGGTTGTCCCCTTGGGTAGGTTTTTCAGTGTTTCAAGTTTGGCTGAATCCCCAGGGTGTCCTGTGTTAAATATCCATGCATATTTCAGCTGATACACTCCGGGCATGCAGCTGACCCCAGCACGGCAATACTTATTTTTACTTCACTAGCTGAACAGCTGGATGACTCATCTCTGCCTTCTAGATTATCCAGGTGGATGTCAGACATTGGTATACTCTATTTACCAAACTCTTGCATAAGCACAGGGAGGCCTGAAGATTCCTTGAAAACCTTTCTCACTAGATTTCTTCACCCTCTTTATGAAGGAAAGTGAGATGGTGACCCCAAATCAGTCCTCCTGGAAAAATCTCCAACTGCCCATTTTTTGTATTGTAGATGAGTCATCCAAATAAGTCTCCTCCAATGGAATTCTCTCTCTTAACAGTTTAATAAGTGATTTTTGTTTCCTCCCATCTGTATTTTTTAATGGACATATACTGCATAAAAGATAAGAAAAATACTTGAAAGTTTCTGTTTCAGTTTTTAAATGTGCTGCTCTTTGAATCATTGATTGTCTTTTATTGTCAGTGTTCACATCTATACAATGGGCTAGAAAGCATAGCATCATTACTAGGGATGTAATAATAATTGGTGTATTTAGCTTAAATTTAGGCAGAACCAATTGAACATAGAAAGTTTAATTTAGAAGCATGGGGTCTTTATTTCCTACATTTCTTATAACTCAGTTATTTTTTATTTCTGGTGAATAGAAGAGTCAACTTTTGCTAAGAAAATCATATATCCTTCTAACTTTCTGCTTGCTTCAAACTCAAGCTAATTAACCAAACAGCACCTTTAGCAAAGAAAAGCTGACACAAGAAACTGGACACAGTCTGTGCTTCACGTAATCTGAGGAGAGAGCAGTAAGTAAGGTGCTCTGCACAGCTCAATAATTTGCACCCCAGGAAAGCAATACTTCCAAGGGCAGGCAATATGTCTGCAGCATCCTCCTGGAGGAAGGAGGGCCAGCAGCTCATCTTTATGGCTTGAGGCTTGAAAGCTGCTTAACTGGGCGGAACGCCACCTCCTTGCCATCAAAGCTGTCCACCTGGCAGTGAATCTCAATGAGACAGCTGACTGGCTCAGCAGACAAGTTGCCTTGCCAAGGGGATGAGAACTTAACCAGAAGGTCTTTCAGGAAATCTGTTTAGGATGTGGGGGATGAAGAGGAAGAGAAGGAGCAATTCATCCCCTGAACGAGGCAAATGAGGAGTTGCTGTTTCTCGGTCGCACAAACCGTTTTCCATTTTTTCTGTACCCTTAGCTCATTAAACCCTAAATCCTATGAGTCTGATTTTAGATTCTGATAATAAATCACTCATGAATCAAGAGCCCTTTGTGAATAAGTTGTGGAAGTTGACTCAAAAGAATTTTTAAAAAACATATAGTTTTTTTTTTTTCATTTGAAAAGGACCGATACAAAAAATAATGTTACCAAGAGGGTATATTATTAGTTTTACGAATGTATGGCTTTGAAATGCCTTGATGGTTACTTTTCACCAAAGATTTAGAATCGTAAACCTCATAATTAATAGTAGCTCTCATCTTACACAGTACATGCTATGTGCCAGGATTGTACTCAGAACTTCAATCAAACGCTCTCGTCTCATGCCCTCCAGAACCTCTGTGTAAAGCTTTTTAGCTCCACTTTGCAGGTAGGTCGAACAAAATTCAGAGAGGTGTTGTAAGTTTCCACAGATATATATTAAGTGACAGAACAAAGATTCGATCCTTAGTTTCTCCCCTCCAAAGCCCAGATTCTTTTTATGCTGCTGATTATACAAATTTGTTATAAAAGATAATGTTTTTATCACATGAATGAATAACCAGGGCTGCAGGGAGGATTGTGTGAACACACGTGTGGGATATCCTGTCAAACCACTCCCGTCTATCTTTCGTTTATCTCTCTGGACCTGAATGTCTGTACCTGTCACAGAATCTCAGCTGCATTCAACATTCAGGAGAACCTACATGTCTCCTGGGAGCCTCTTGCTGGTGAATTAAGGCAACAGGACATCATTCGTGCCCTTTCTTTGTAGTGAGGGTGGAGGGAGAAGTTGAGAATCAGGGAAACCTGAATATAATCTTTGGAGAGCCCAGTTTTCTACCACTGACTTTGGGTTATGATAAGATGGTTCCTTCTGTGTCCTTGGCAACAGTGAAAAATTGTTCATTTTTGGTCAAACTCTGTGTGTGTGTATGTATGTATGTATATATATATATATGTGTGTGTGTGTGTATGTGTGTAGTGTTACTTAGCTTATCTTTTAAAATGATACTTTGATTCTTTTGGAATTAGGTAATGTAGAATTAAAGAAAAATAATAAAATAAGATGACGTAGTATAGAGTCTCCAAACACAAAGCCCACTCAGAATGAATGACTTTTTGCAAGCAATATTCAGAAACCCACTTAATAGATCAAAGCACAGATTGAGTTGATTCCCAGCCTCACTATTTCTGGCTGTGGGATGTTGGTGGAGCAAGTAACAAAACTGAGGTCTTAATTTCCTCATATGTAAATAGGAGGCTATAGAACTTACTTCAAAAGTCTGTTAATGAAAAATACAAAACATATTCTATCTACAGTGCTTAATGTCATATACGTTGCCCATGGCCAATACTCAAAAATGTTAACAGCTATGATCTGGCCTTACTGACCTTGAGCATTCTATATTCGAAAATTGAAAAAATTGAAATGCTGCTTCTCTCTTACTTTTCTGGTTTCATCTTGACTTTATTCACTTCGTTATGGAGGCCCGAATAGGAAAGAACTGGTCCATTCCCTCCCAAAGTTGAGTTAAGCATCCCTTCTAGGTACGACCGCAACTCTTTGTGCTGTCTGCTATTTTAAGAGTTGCCACACTGTCCTGGAAAGGCCTGTTTACTCATCTGTGAACCCTCATCCCCTTGAGGGCAGGAGCTTGATCTTATCCCTCTATCCCTAGCACCTAGTAGTTCTTGAAACACAAAGTCTATATAACACATAGCTACTGGGAGAATAAATTAGAATTGATGAGGTGACATAGGTGAAAATGTTAAGTTATTAGGAGTGTTGTTACACTCCCCGGGTATTATTGTAAAATATAGTAACGCTTGTGACATACAGCTTTTCCCACTTTTTTCTAATACTACTAACAAAGAAAAAACTACTTAACCGTTTGCTTAATAAAAAGCTGAGTGACGTCACCTCACACCAGACCTTCACTAAATGATCAGTTTCATCTAAAAAGAATTTATTTCATACCAAACAAAGTGCATGCTGGTTTTCAGAGAGAAAACTAGGTGTGTAATCACCATGAATACCACTTCTGGTGACGTCCATGAGGCTCACAAGAATTTCTACACTGATTAATTCTGGGAAGAGCTGTAGTAACCCAGGTGGTGAATACTTGTTCCATGACGATGACATTGACTTCACAAATTCTCGGGATGCTGAAAAATGGAGGATCGCTTTACTGTGGATTGCTTTGCTGTGTGAAGCATCCCTCTCCAGGCTTTTGGTGCAGGGCCTTGAACAGCCTCCCCTAGGCTGCAGATGGGTGAGAGAATCGGCCGCAGCTCTGAAAGGAGGGGAGGGCAGCAAAATGAGCCAAGGCTTTGTGTCTGCTCATTACAGGCGCAACAGTTATGCAAACTAAGAACCCAACATTTTACTAAATGGATGCCAAAAATCTTGTCCCACATGAAAACAAATGTTTGAATCTGCAGAGAGCCTATGTAGAATAAAATCAATATGCTGTTGTTGGAATACATGTCTTTTGATGAAACTGGTGCTTAAAAATGCCTTGGACCTTTCTTTTGAATGAGCCTTATCTAATAGCAAATTGGATATGCATTTTCTCTCTATTAGAGATGGAATTTTTGAATATGTCCTTTTTCTCCTCTCAAAATTTCTGCTGGGAAGGGATATGAAGGGAGCAGGAGGAGCAGTTTTGTCCAAGGCACTTCCCCTATAAGAGACATGATTATTTAGTATGCCTGTTTCAGAGAAGAGAAAACTGGAATTCTCAGTAGTTAAAGAATTTCCCTAAAAGTCGGCAGGTATTTGAACTCAGGACTGTAGGACATCCAGGTCTATATTCCATCTATTTTATTACATCATCTCTCAAGTAAGGTGAGTGCAGTCTGGTTAAGTTACTCTAATATCTGATTTCCTTATTCTGTTTACATGAGGTTCTTAAAATGTAAACTATTTTATTGTGCAGCGAGGAAGCACAGAATGGTCATATATTTGTTTGGTCTTAAGGATAAGGTATTTCTCACAGCTTTGTTCCAGGAAGCAATGAATGAACAAAATTGCAGCCTTTTTGAGAGACTAAAAAAGACTCTCAGAGTCTAATTTAGTTTCACACTTTCTAGCCCCAGAGAAGTTAAAGAAGAAATGGTACTCGGTTATTGTATCTGAAATTACCAGAAGATTCCTGTAACACCACAGAGGACTTTTGACAATGAACTTTTGATTTTTGTTTTCAGCACAGGGTGACAATTGTGATGATTATATCCCTATTTTCTCTTTCTCTTTCATGATTAATCAACTAACTCCCTGTTCTCTTTAAGTTTACCTTAGAGCATTTTTTTTGCAATATCTCATAAAAGGGAAGTTCATTTATTTATTTATTTTTCTGCCTCCTCTAATAATCATTTGCCTGGCACAAATGATTTTAGAACACAGAATTATGCAATGGAACCTTAATATTACAATCCCACTAATTTGTTCCCATTTATTATTCTGTCAAATACTACTTACCAAATTAAGTTAAAAATAATATGGCCATGAAGACACATCTGGAAAGCAAATTCCTTCTAAGAACATTTCATCCCATTGGAGTAGGGATCTGGACAATAGTCACAAACACCAGAAAGAAAGAGCAGGTGTTGGATGGTGAAGAGTGGGTGAAAGAAGCCAAGTTTAATCTGGACAAGGAAGTCCCACTGGGCCAGTGAAAGCTGGGAACTGGGAAGTACAGGCAGGTGAGGGTCAGGGTTGGCTAAGTAACATTGTAGGTAATGCATGCCTATAACTTTTGTATTCAAATTTTAAATCATTAATTTATTGGACATTTATTTTTTGTTTTGTGGTGATGTAGGGATTCAACTTAATTTCTTCTACAAGGAGAATCAAAACTCTTAAAGCAATTGTTTCAATACTGAGGCTTTCCCCTGCCAAAATGAAAAGCCACTTTACCGTGTAATAAAATAGACTTGTAAGTCAGCTGGTTGATTTTCTCGTCCCTATTGCTGATTTATCTGCTTATGCATGGGCCAGAATCTTGCTTTTTTAATCACACTGAAGCAAAGTGAAGTGAAGTGCACTCAGTTGTGTCCAACTCTTTGCAACCCCATGGACTGTAGTCCATGGAATTCTCCAGGCCAGAATGTGGGAAGGTAGCCTTTCCCTTCTCCAGCCTTTCTAACCCAGGGATCGAACCCAGGTCTCCTGTATTTCGGGATGATTCTTTACCAACTGAGCTATCAGGGAAGCTTTTTAATCACATTAGCTTGCTTCATTTGTATATTAGAATAGTAATCACTGAGTATACTTGATGCAGCCACCATTGTGTTGGTCCTGGGGAATAACACAGACAGAAAACCTTCCCTCTGGAATCATATCTAAAAAGTTTGAGTGTCTGGCAGGAAAAAGCCCTGTCTCTCATTATTCTAATTTTTAATAAATTTCTTGCCAATTATCATACATCTATATTCCAAATGAAACTTAAAATAAGTTTTGTAGTTCTAAGAAAAATAAATGAATGAATTTTTCATTAAAATTCATTCAATTTATATATTAATATGATGGAAAATGACTTTATTATAAGGTGTACTTTTGGATCCTGGGACATAATAGTTTCTTCATTTTATTTCTTTTCTATTCACTCACATTATAAAATGTCTTATAATGTTATTAGCTTCTCTTTTTTTTCAGTATTTTGAGTTACTAGTTAGGAAAACATATGCATGTAATGGATTTGTCTCTTTCTTTTCCTTGTTAATACCACTTATTTTTATTATTTTATCTTAGAATCCCCCAAACAGCATTGTTTAAATTGTGATCACCGATTTCACATACATTTTGAAACAAATCACATACATTTTTTAGTATGATGTATGCTATCAGTTTTAAATAAAGTCTTTGCACTTCTGCTATATTCTCTTTTTTTAACCTAATATTTTTTTATTTTTAAGTTTAAAATGGCATTTTAGAGACAGTTTTTAGATTAATGTGTTTATATTGTTTTTCATTTATTATGTAAATTTGATGAGTTATGTTGCCATATTTTCTAATGTTGAACTATCCCTGCATTCCTGCCATGTACTCTCCTTGGTCATGGGATGTTATTCTTGTCCTGTGCACCTGGATTTTATTTGATGATTTTTGTATATAAATTAGTTTTTGTATTGCATTCATATTCATGAGTAAAAGTTTTCACTGTGTGTTTTTTTAAAATTCTGTCTTCATCAGGTCTGGGAAATAAGGTTATGCTAGCTTTGTAAATTGAATTGGGAAGCTTTCCATCTTTTGTTATGGTCAGAAATTTTTTGAATATCATAAGGATTATCTGTTCACTGAAAGTTAGATAGAATTCAGCTGTAAAACCATCTGGGCCTGGCACATATTTTAGTGAATAGATAATTTTCAAAGAGGGTTTGTTGTTCAGTGGGAAGGGAACTGTCTTTGTAACCAGAGACATACATTTGAAGCCCTGTCCAACCCATCACTGACTGTGTGACTTGGATGAATGACTTTTCTTTTCTGTTAGGTAGTAATCTGTTTATCTTGGAGGAAGTATATTTCCTAGGGACATTTATTAAATGAGAAAGTTAAAGTAAGGAGCTGAGTAGTATCTGACAAGTAGATGCTCAATAAGTAGCTGTTTATCATTCCTTTAAGTCAGTCTCATTCCTCTCTGGCTGTATGCATTCTCATAATCTGCCTCAGTGATAAATACATTGGTCTATAAAGAGCTTCAGTTAAATCATTAAATGTTATCCAGTGTCCCTGTGCACTTGGATTGATCTAGTAGTTGCCATGCTGAGCTGCTGGGTCTGCTCGAGGGACCACTGCATTGAAGCTCTTCTCCACATGTTGCTCTTTCTGTTTTTGATCAAAGTTCAGAATAACCTGATATAGAGGCACATTCTGATTTCTAAACTTTCGATTCATTTTTTGGAGGGTATGCAAGGATGTTTTCAATAGTACAAACACACTTTGGAATTTCTGTGCTATCTGTTCTTGGTCATCTGACAGCCCTTTGGGCCAGTTGCAAAGGCAAATGTATTGATCAAAAACACTTTTTTAGTACTTTGGTAATTTAGCTCAGGAGAAGATGATAGTCTCACTCATTTGCAACTAACATTTAATCCTGAGATATTTCAATGCAAGAGATTTCTTTTTCTTTTTTTTTTTTTTGGTCAGTACAACATATTAAATGAATCGTTGGTGTCCGCATGAGCAGATCCTCAATGAATCCAAAGGGAAAGGTGATTAATTTTTTTTTTCTTTTAAGTTCCAGTAGAGAAGAAAAATCTACCCAGGCTGTGTCTGTACGATGTTAAGATAAATATCTGAGAAATTTAAATGGAAAAAAAAAACAAACCACAAACTGTTTACTAGATCCCATCTGGGTAGATGAAAAATTCACATAGATATATACACTAATAGAGGAGTTATAGTTTTTCTGAAGAATGTGTAAGAGTGCTTACTTTTTTGAAGAACTAAGGATTCCTGGTAATAAGTAAAGAGGAATTTGCATTCCATTTTATACCACTCTGACCAATTTTATCAAGAACTTTTAAAAGTTAACTTACGTAAACATATATATCTTATAATATTCAAATGCTGGCCCTTTCCCCTTACAAAATTGACTATTATTTATTTGAATTATGAAATAAAGAGCCTAAATCTAGTTGTAGTCCACCTTTGTTTGAACTCCTTCATTCCCTCATTTGGGTACCAAGTTTCTCTGAGTTCCATTTCCTTCATCTTGCTTTAGGCTCTCCAAGGAAAATTTACTGCAAGTCTGGCCCAGAAAACATTTCTGGAACTTAGGCTTTGTTTGAGGGTGTTTTTGAAAGGGAAATTTGCCATCATCAAATGCAGTTTCTTGAGCCCACACAGAGTGTGTGGCATGGGTCCAATAGTTCCTTTCTGGTTCCTTTGAGATTTGTTTATTACTTTGAAAATCAGAATTTCCATAAAACGGCCTAAGACTTCCCTGCCTCATAGCTCGATAGAATGGCTGAGCAAAGAGATTTAACTTCATTTGGAGGGTTGGTCTTGCCACATTTATTAACAACGATAAAAGCAACAACACAGAGCAAAACAACCATGACTAAATGAGCACACAGCACAGGAAACCAAGCTTCTTTTTATTTCTGATGCAACCTTTAGGGTCAGCATAATGTGGCTGGGTTTTGCTGGGCCGACTCAGACCTGTTCAGGGTTGCAGAGTTAACGTTGAAATAATCATCCTTGAGGGGGTGGATTAAGAATGCATTATAAAGCATGACGTTGTTGACAGCTAAAGCAAATTATCTTTCAGTGCAAGAGCAGGAGACTATGCTACTGGGACAGGCTTTGAGCTGCAGTGCCCTTCCTGCGCGCTGCTGTTCCTAGCGTCTCGGTTCTCGGGGCTGTTCAGGGCTGTTCATCTTTGGTCACAGGGGCCACACTCTCTCTTTATTGTTGGCCATCCAGGGTTAATTTGCACACATTCCCAAGAAAGCTCTCAATTTCCAGAGAAGAATTTTATTTGGCCTATAAATGCTCATCATTTCTCTCCTTTCCTCCCCTCTTCTCTGCCCCTCTCCCTTCTTCCCTGTTCCCCCAACTGTTACACACACACACACACACACACACACACACACACACACACAGGTTGTTCTCAAATACTGACTTAGATCCATGTAAGAATTTGGCCAAGGTTTCACTAGCCCATACTGAATTGTGAAAATGAGAACAATGTCACACAGAGCTGTGGCTCTCATCAGCATTGCCTGTCAGCTCTGTGCAGCTCATCAGATATTGTCTTCACACCTGACATAGAGTAAATGTCCACTTCCTGGCCTCCTTGTGGTTGAATAAGACCATGTAACTAGTTTCAGCCAATGAATTGTAAGAAAAATGATGTGTATTACTTCTGAAGTGCTCATGGCTGATCAGGGAACATCCACAGCCCTCTTTTTCCCTCTAGCACAACAACAGCCACATTTGCAATGGTTTCTTGGTCACTCTTGATCTCTAAGGATTGGCCATTCCTGCTTAACCATGAAAAATATGTAGCATGTTGTCTTAAACTGCTGAGATTGACTGGGAGTTGGGGAAGATTTGTTACTATACCATACATCACCCTATCCTGATACATCAGCCAGTATTCATTGGTATAAATGCCAGGTGCACTTCTTAGAAGTGACTCAGATTTATTCCGGTATTATTTTCTACCTTTAAAAATATTTAAATGTCTTTTAATATCCTCATTTGAAATTAAAATATAGTAACCTTATGACCGTTTTCTTCCTTTGTTGTTGTTGAATTTTAGTTTTACCTATGAAATCTAGAAGTCTGAGAACCACTGCTTTAAGCTCCTTCTATGACCCAGTGAAACACGACAGAGACATTCCAGAATTTTCTAAAGCAGTCCATTAGATTCAAACGAGCCCTCAGTTCTTTAGATTCAAGTTCTTCTATAGCAGATATAATTCGTGGTTATGCTCAACTTCTAACCTTATCTCTGTCCCACTGCCTAGGGATACACAAAGGCTCAGCTTTTTTATTCCCTATCCCTTTGAGGCTTCCTATGTTTTACTTCTCAGCACCTGCAAGCATTTATTCAATGGTTTTTGCCCAATGTGCTAAACCATTTGTCAGTTAAATGCACCTGCCCAGGGACAGCATAATTTTTAAATTATGAAAGTAACATTGGAGATACAATGTTTCTCTGTTTTCTCACAGGGATTTTAGTTTGATAAGAGCAGGGGAATTTTTGTCTACTTTGTTAACTGGTCATTTCAGTGTTGAGAGGAATATATGGGACATAGTAGGAACCCCAGAGAAGGTAATGGCACCCCACTCCAGTACTCTTGCCTGGAAAATCCCAAGGATGGAGGAGCCTGATAGGCTGTAGTCCATGGGGTCGCTAAGAGTCAGACTTGACTGAGCGACTTCACTTTCACTTTTCACTTTCATGCATTGGAGAAGGAAATGGCAACCCACTCCAGTGTTCTTGCCTGGAGAACCCCAGGGACGGGGGAGCCTGGTGGGCTGCTGTCTATGGGGTCTCACAGGGTCAGACACGACTGAAGCAACTTAGCAGCAGCAACAGTAGGAACCCAGTAAATATTTGCCAAATAAACTAATAAAATCTGTATATTTCATGTGTTAATGATATGCTACTTAATTTTTAAAGTACAAATTCCTCTGATTCCTTCCAATTGTTAATAATGGTAGGTTTAAGCTTTAGAGGCCTTCTAGTCTATGACCAGTGTCCAATTACTACAGTTCTACAGGAACAGGTTAATTTGCTACTGAAAGCACAGGTTGCCTTTTATCTCCTTCACCCAGTCTGACAGGATTTTCCCCTCTGTAGTCTGAAGGATTTTTCAAAACCGCAAGTATGTGTGTGGTTTTTATAGCCTTACAGCCCAAAGCCACATATACTTTTATAAAGTTATTACTGTTTTCTTTTCTATTGTTCAAGGTTGAAACTATTCACATATTTACTCCAGGGACAGTCATGCATGACACAGAGGTATGTGCAATGAACATTCTCTACTTGTCTCTTAGGCTGTCACCTGGAATATTTGGGCTCAAATACAGTTCTTTGTTCATACAACGAAGGATAGCTCACAGTCTGAAGACACCAAGGAGTCAGATTTGCCAGGGTTTATGGTTGATGTGTATATACACCTTAGACTGGTTTCTCTGCCACTAATATATCTTGCAGCCTCTAGTATCTGCAACCTCTATGTAGCAATCTTTGGTTTGAAAAAAAAAAATTTTGGAAATTGTATCTCTGTCTGCATAGAAATTCAGGTCCAAGAGCTGCAAAATAGTGATAGTATTTGGATAGTAGATTTCTAAGTGATTCTTAACTCAGCCTTATTTTTGCTTTACTTGTCTCTAGGCAGCCTCTAAAAAAATATCAGTGTACTATCTTCTCAGCCTTCTGGAAAGACCTGGAGATACAGAGGGTAAAAAGACAGATAGGGTTCTTGTGGTTCTCATGGCCCTTCTCAAGCTGGAAGCAAGCTGCACAGAGTTTTATAATGCAGACAATAAAGTCAATCATTTTTAAAATTTAAAGGTATTGAATAGACTTAGCAGCCCCTTACATGGAAATTCAGCTAAGTTCTGAAATGCAGACTGTGTCTCCAGCGCTTGCTTGCCAGGTCTCTCTGTGCCATTAAATAACTAAGTTTAGCATGGCAATTTTTTTCTAAATGAATTATGGTCTCATGTGCAAATGCATGAAGATTGTGTGTCTGACTCGTGTCACGTGCATCCTCACAGCTGTAGTCACACATACTTGCAGAGAGCATCACAGATGAGTGTTTCCCACATTCCTGTTTTTGGGTGACTCTAAGAAACCTGAGGGTATTTAGATTGATGAATGGTGTGCTTGACTCCAGGCTTCTGCCTGCCCGGCTCCAGAGTTTATCTGCTTTCTGTTTGTTTTCTGTGCTCCTATTAGGTTGTTGTTAGTTACATTCTGATGTTTGTAGTTTGGGAAAATCTGTATCTTTGTTATTTATGTTATCAATAATGTGACCTGGGCCTTCCTCAGCAATGTTCCAACTGTTCCCAGGTCCTCCATCACTAATTATGCAGATGAACAGATTGTGGAAACTCTTTCCTTATGGCTGCATTCTGGAGGAGTTGTTTTTATTAAATTGTCGGTGTCTTGAATTATAATTAGGTACTGGCCCATTTTTAAAGCATTTCTCCTCTTTCTCTCTCTTCCAATCTCTTCCCTCTTTTCCTTCCGCATATCATCTCCTTTTTCAGTTATTCAGAGATGAAACTTGATCAAAAGAGAAACAGCAGGAGAAGCTTCAAGCCCTAAACTTTAGAAGTGAGCTTGCCTAATAGTAGATGGCAAGGCAGCGCATACATACCAGGAGGTTCTGTTTCTTGCAAAAAGTCATTAGGATGTGGAGCAGCCTGCCAGGCAAAGTCATAGAAGCTGGAGAGCTTAACAAGTTCAAGGGCAAGGAAGGGATTCATTTACAGCCTTGCAACAAAACTGGCCAGTCCACTAAGAAAATAAATTTAACAGTGTCACAGAAAACAGAGGAAGAAATATGGGACCCGTGGAGCCCTCCCCATCTTCCTCTGTTGGCCAGATCCTTACATGGTTCATCTATTTGCCCCTTGGGCAAATGATACTGATCTTATTATGTAAAGTTTATTAAGCATTCAAAACATGTTCATCACTCTAATGAAGGTAGGAAACATGACCTTCCCTGGGAATAGCTTGCCTTAAAAAACTGTGAGGGCTTTGCCAGAATAAAGCATAGAAGATGCAGGCTAATCATGATTTCGTTTTTAAAACACACAGTTTTTTGAGTGATAGTAAGTGTAAGGAGGAGTAAGTGTAGAGATCACAATGAACAAGACAAGTATCTGAATAAGTCTCAGACGCTTTAAAAGAAAACCTGTCTTGGTGTTTTATAGCCTAGTTTTACTCTTTAATTTATAGCTCCAAAAGAGATCTGTGATTTCCTGTCAACTTTTCTAATCTTGTTTAGAAACTTAAACAAAAGAATGTCACAGTAGAGAGAAATGTAGATAAGCCCCAGTCCTCATATAACTACCAAGGTGAATATGTAAAATTACATGTGTAGGACTCTTCCATCATATTGGTGTATCTGTATATTTTAAAGAGGGGTCAGGAGAATTACGTGTAAGCCTTAGTATTAATTTGCCAGAACCTGGAAATTAACTGGATGCTAAGAAGCAGTCATTATAATATTATTTGGAAAGAAATTTATGTCAAACTAGCCTTTCTCCCTTGTATTATTGGAAGAGGTCAAGTACTTTGGTTTAGTCATTAAGTCATGTCCGACTCTTGTAACCCCATGGATGGTAGGCCACTAGGCTCTTCTGTCCATGAGATGTTCCAGGCAAGAATAGTGTAGTTGGTTACCATTTCCTTCTCCAGGGGATCTTCCCGACCCAGGGATGGAACCCAGGTATCTTGCACTGTAGGCAATTCTTTACTGACTGAGCTACTGTATTATTGAAGAGGTAAAATACTTGGTATACCTAAATGGGTGTTGGTGCTTTTTATATTATTATCACACAAACATAGGATTCAACCCAAGTCTGAAAGAAATTGGGCCTCTGAGAGTGTTAATTACGTTTGGGCAAATGATATTCAGCACTGTTAAATAAATTACAGGTTCATAAAATTATGAAGCCAGAGGGAAACGGAGCTTATTAAGTCCAACCTACCTGTCTTAAAACATCAGTAGATCTAAGCAAGTTTTAGAAGGAGCGCAACTAAACTTTAAAGACTTCCAGGAAAGATTCTGGGTCAAGTTGTTAAAGGGATTCATACCTCCAATACCATAATCCCCATATATGATTGTGATGTGTACATCACCAAAACTGGAGGACACCGTTAATTCCTTTTTTTCTTTTGTTTTAATAAACACATTTAAAAATAGTCTTTAGATTTATATAAAAACTGTGACGATAGTACAGGAAGTTTCCATACACCCTGTACTCAGTTTCCCCTGTTATTAACAATTTACTGTAGTGTGGTTCATTTTGGGCATCCCTGGTGGCTCAGACAGCAAAGAATCTGCCTGTAATATGGGAGACCTTGGTTTGATCCCTGGGTTGAGAAGATCCCCTGGAGAAGGAAATGGTAACCCACTCCAGTATTCTGGCCTAGAGAATTCCATGGAGAGGGGAGCCTGAAAGGCTACAGTCCTTGGGGTCACAAAGAGTTGGACACAACTGAGCTACTTTTAGTCACCCATGGTTCATTTTAGTTAGTGAACCAATACTGATTCATTATTTTTAGGTAAAGTCCTCAAGTTGAATTGAAAAATAGTCACAACGTAGAAGCTGAGACTTATGTCTTATTTGGTAGGAATTTTTATGACTTGAAGCACAGGAGACAACATCTCAAGTGACTCTCAGAGAACTGTTCTGAGGAGGCAGAGGGAGGAGTTAGGTTATATGGAGGCTTGTAACTAATGGGAGATAGTCTGAACATCAAAAGAGTATTGTTAATTATGAAAAAACAAATATCTCAAGTTAAGGAATTTAACAATTTACAATGCGTAGAAAGATGCAAGACTCGACTTACTCAAATCATTCCTTTCATATGAATCTCAGCTATCTGGGGCCAGTGCTTACATGGGAGTGGTTGATGGCTGCCAGATAGCAGGCATTCTTCTTCCTGGGCTCAGGAATTCACATTTGAAGGGCCGGACTCCCAGATGGCTGTGACAGCCTTGTTTATTGATACTGCAGGAAATGCTTGATTTCACATACACTATAGCAGTTTTCCTTTCAATCCCGAAGAAAGGCAATGTCAAAGAATGCTCAAACTACCACGCAATTGCTCTCATCTCACATGCTAGTAAAGTAATACTCAAAATTGTCCAAGCCAGGCTTCAACAGTACATGAACTGTGAAAGTCCAGATGTTCAAGCTGGATTTAGAAAAGGAAGAGGAACCAGAGATCAAATTGCCAACATCCACTGGATCATGGAAAAAGCAAGAGAGTTCCAGAAAAACATCCACGTCTGCTTTATTGACTATGTCAAAGCCTTTGACTGTGTGGATCACAACAAATTGTGGAAAATTCTGAAAGAGATGGGAATACCAGACCACCTGACCTGCCTCTTGAGAAATCCATATGTGGGTCAGGAAGCAACATTTAGAACTGGACATGGAACAACAGACTGGTTCCAAATCGGGAGAGGAGTACGCCAAGGCTGTATGTCACCCTGCTTATTTAATTTATATGTAGAGTACATCATGAGAAATGCTGAGCTGGATGAAGCATAAGCTGGAATCAAGATTGCTGGGAGAAATAATAATAACCTCAGATATACAGATGACACCACCCTTATGGCAGAAAGCAAAGAAGAATTAAAAAGCTTCTGATGAAAGTGAAAGAGGAGAGTGAAAAAGTTGGTTTAAAACTCAACTTTCAGAAAACAAAGATTGTGGCATCTAGTCCCATCACTTCATGGCAAATAGATGGGGAAGCAATGCAAATAGTGACAGATTTAATTTGGGGGGTTCCAAAATCACTGTGGATGGTGACTGCAGCCACAAAATTAAAAGACACTTGCTCCTTGGAAGAAAAGCTATGACCAACCTAGACAGCATATTAAAAAACAGATTCATTACTGTGCCAACAAAGGTCTGTCTAGTCAAAGCTATGGTTTTTTCCAGTAGTCATGTATGGATATGAGAGTTGGACTGTGAAGAAAACTGTGTGCCAAATAATTGATGCTCTTGAGAGTCTCTTGGACTGCAAGGAGATCCAACCAGTCCATCCTAAAGGAAATCAGTCCTGAATATTCATTGGAAGGACTGATGCTGAGGCTGAAACTTCAATATTTTGGCCACCTGATGCAAAGAACTGCCTCATTTGAAAAGACTTTCATGCTGGGAAAGATTGAAGGCAGGAGGAGAAGGGGATGACGGAGGATGAGATGGTTGGATGGCATCACCGACTCAATGTACATGAGTTTGAGTAAACTCTGGGAGTTGGTGATGGACTGGGAGGCCTGGTGTGCTGCAGTCCATAGTGTCGCAAAGAGTTGAATGTAACTGAGCGACTGAACTGAACTGAACTGATATCTACATTTCCTTAGCTTTTCGCTAATGTCCTATATAGTTCTCATGTTACCTTAGGCTCCTTTTGGTTATGATCATTTCTCAGGCTTTCTTTGTTTTTGATGACTTTTAATTGACAGTTCTGGGGAGTACTGGCAAGACGTTTTATAGAATGTCCTTCCATCGTATGAGATTTGGGAGAAGCCCACTGAGGTAGTGCTGTTCTCATCACATCATATCCAGGGTGTGTGCATGGATGCTAAGTTGCTTCAGTCGTGTCTGACTCTTTGCAGCCTCATGGACTGTAGCCTACCTGGCTCCTCTGACCATGGGATTCTCCAGGCAAGAATACTGGAGTGGGTTGCCATGCATCTCTTATACCTTGTGAGTTGATATCAGGTTCTTTACCACTAATGTCACCTGGGAGGCCCCATATCAAAGGTGTGTGGTGTGCGTATATGTGTGTTCAGTCATGTCCCACTCTTTTACACATACTGTTAATATGACTTATTACTACTGATGTTGACCTTCATCACCTGACTCAGGTATTGTTCATCAGGTTTTCTCACTGTGAAATTACTCATCCCTACCCTCAACCCCTTAAAATGTTCTCTTTGGAAGGTAGTCACTAAACATAGCCAGCCTATCCTTAAGGAGGGAAGAGTGATACTCTACCTCTCTAAGATGAAGTATATGCATAAGTTATTTGGAATGCTGTTTTTAAACACAGTTCTTCTAGAAAATTTCTGATGTTGAATTTTGTCACCTAATTCACTGAATTGGTCTCATATCTCATTTTTAAAAAATATGATTTATAATTTAAAAATTAGATCTAATCAGATATTTCATTTAAATTTTTGAAATATAGTGATTGAAAAAGATACTACAGGAAAAAAATAATCCCTAAGGGCAGCCAATTAAATCAATTTAACCATTTAAATTTTGTTGCTTTTTATGCTTGTTTAAATCATTTTTTAAAAAATTATGGCTTTCTTAGGTCATTTCCAACATATCTATTCTTACCTATTCCAAAGTATAACCTCAGCTACTGCTTAGAATGTAGATGCTAATAAGCACTTTAACACACAATGGCTACTTACTTACTGTGATCACTAACAGGTCCCCAGCTGCCTGGTTTTCCCCCAAGCCCATAATATCTAATTTGATTCTTAGAGCCCCATACCTCTACCACAGTTTTTATTATTTCCCGTTTTCAAATAGATATAAAAATATAAATTAAAGAAATAAATATATTATGTCTTCACTGGGTCATGTTGAGTGCCAGGACTAATTCATCACCTAGGTTTAGAGTTGCTGTATTAAGAACAGCAATAAGTTTTTATTCCATGTACCTACTTTGATAATTTTTAGAAGATACCTGAAAAACTATATTGAGAAGGATTCCAAGGAACTGGTTTACTGGGGAATTACATGACTGATAAGTTATGGGCATAAGAGAGAAAATGTGGAATCCTCCTCTAGATGATACCCTTACACCACCAGATAATCTAACATCATCTAATAAATCGCAGGGTAACCAATTTTTTAAAGACGTCTTAGTGGCTAACTTGACTTCTTCATACTATTAACTTACCTTCTTAGCTCATGGGAAAAAAAGCTGGTAACTATTTTCCATCATGTATTTTAGCAACATAGGAGTCTATGGAAGAAACTTAACTCAGTTATTCTTATATATGGGAAGACAGTAATGGAAGAAGACAGAAAGACTTCTCTATCAGGAATGAAATTCTAATTCCATGTTAAATTGTTTCATTTATGAAACAATTTCAATATGCAATTGGAATACAGCAGACAGGCATCTGATGTTTAAAGCAAGGAGCCAAGCTTTAGAATGGGAAAAAAAAACATGGGGTCAGAATGTCTGTTTCCTCTGTTATTCTTCAACCACTGGTCCCACCCAAACCTAGCTAAAAGTATTAATGGAAACTCCTGAAAATGTAAAATTAATTATCATAAAGTTTTAATAATTCTCAAGTAAGGATGGAGTTGTTTTGAAACTAAAACTGAATGGACTAGTCCAGCTCAGTTATAAATACAACATACATGCCAATATCATGCATTTGATGTTTCTGGGAAGACACTACAATTAATTCAGATCAGAGTGTCTGAAACATGTACAAATGGTGAATGACTCTTTTGGAGAGAGCTCCTTGTACAGTAGTTTTGCTTTGTTTTTCTTTTCAGGAGGGCATAATATATAAAATGAACTCACTGTAATGCATTATACTGTTTTTCTTTGAAAAGAAAAAAATCCGAGTTAGCCCTAGAATATTATAGATACGGGGTAGAAATGACAAGGATAAAGCAGAGAACTGAAAATTGGGAAAGAGTTGTTTTTAAAAAAACTCTCTGGCCTCTTAGCAACAAAAACAAATTTTAATACTTCCCAGATTCTTCCTAGGGCTAGAGATAAACAGCCTAATAGAGTGTTTTATGCTAAACTTAAAAATATTTAACGTTCTAAGATGATATGTCAGAAGAATAAAGACATTTATTTTAAATTTTTCAGATATTAAAAACTGAAAATGGTTGCCAGTGCTATGGAGCTCAGAGTTAAGATACAAAATAAAATCACCGAATTGTATTGGATATATAATCAAAACCAATGAGAGAAAGTTTGATAACTACTAATCTGAGCATATATTACTGGGAAAAATAGAACAATGTAATCATGGTTTCATCAAAAGTGTTTTTCTGACGTCTCAGAGGGTAAAGAATCCACCTGCAATGCGGGAGACACAGGAGATGCGGGTTCAATCCCTGGGTCAGGAAGATCCCCTGGAGGAGGAAATGGCAACCCATATCAGTATTTTTCTTGAAAAATCCCATCAACAGAAGAGCCTGGTGGGCTACAGTCCATGGGGTCACAAAGAGTCGAACTGAGCACACACACACACACACAAGCACACACACACAAGCACACACACACAAGCACACACACACAAGCACATGTATATTAACTGGACATCAAGCACACTCATAATAATGAAAAGTCAATTCAAATATCCCTCTGCAGTAGAATACATAAGTAAATCATGATGTATTCATATGGAATATTATTCAGAAAATGCTAAATGGAAGTCCATTCATCTGTAGCAATATGGATGACTCTCACATTTAATGTTGAATGAGAAAAAGCTACTCACAAGATAGCACATATAGCATGATTCTATACAAGTGAAATTCTGAGATGGACAAAAATCTCCATTTGAGAAATCACAGGAAAGTGGTTACCCTTGGGCAGAACGCAGGTGGATAAGGACCAGGAAAGTGGCATGAGAATCTTCTGTGAGGCACGAATGGTCCCTTTTTTGATCTGGATGCTAGTCATACAAGGGTGCTCACTTTGTAAAAAGCCTATGGAGCTGTACATTTATGAAATTTTTCCATATAAATGCTCTTGTTTAATAAAGTTTTTTAAAAACATGTTATAGGTATATAATCAAGAAAGCAAATATAGCTTGTATGCAGACAATCAAAGGGTTAAAGTACTTTGAATTGCATTTATAATTCAACTTTCTTAGGAACTTTTTGTCAGTTCTGCCAGCCAGCATCTGTAAATGTCAGTAGAACTTTCTGTTTTCAGCTTTAGATTTTTGAAGTAGGGGTTGATGTTTTTGTACCGGTACCGCTATATTTTAAAGTATTTAATATCCTTTGCTTCTGATCATTTGTTCTTGATCCTGGAAACTTCCCAGAGAAACTTGGGACTTGAGTTTCTTGATCTAGAAAGAAATAAGACCACCCTGATGGCTAAGTGTTTCCTTAAGTTGATGTGGGTGCATCTTGTCATGGATATGAGGAATGAAACAGAACTTTGCTATTTTATCTGTCTGTGAACAGTGGATTTATACACATCAGAAACTTTGTGTTCTCAGCCTGAGACCTGCTTGGACATAAACTGTGTTCACTGGGGAATGGGTGATTAATTATCAAGAAATGGTAGGGTGTATAGGAGGAGAAAGAAATACCCTTATGTAGTCGGGATTGGTGTCAGATCCCGACAAAAGTACAAATCACAGTACCAAGGGTTACAGGGAACTCTGGGCTAATTTTTGTTGGCTCTGCATCTCAGGAGATGATTCTTGAAGCTGGAGCAGAAAAAGTATGTTCAGATAGATGACAGGTTCATGGGTTTGGCTGATTTTTGTCATTCCTTCAGCTTTAGGAAAGAAAATGGCAAATGTATAGACCCTTTTGGGAGGAGACACTGATCAAGTTGAGTTTTAAGCCCTTTGGAGGAATTAGTAGGGCTTATAAATAAGAAAACGCGAGTGTGTATGTGGCTGGGGTGCCGTGTGAAACTGAAGAGCAGTCTTGTGTAATGGTAACTAGCATGAGCTTTTGTTTCCCTGGTCTGTTGCTTACTAGCTGAGTGTCTTAGAACAAGTTAATTCACCACTTAGAACTCTCTCTTCTCCATCTGTTAAAGAGATAAATAGGAATACCTATCTGAGAGAGTTCTAATATCTACCTTCGAGGGTTGTTTGATTTTTAAATAAGATGATTAGGTATGGTATTTAAAAAAAGCAACTGGAACAAGCCCAATGCTTAGTACATTTTAACCATTTTTATTGCTAGCTTAGGACAACTCCAGAAAGGCATCTAAGACATTATATCAGGGCAGTGAGAAAAATTTCAGACTCTACTAATTAGGGAGATGAGACCTCTAAAGCAGTGTTCAGATTTGAATTGCGTTGGTTCAGGAAAGTGCTGAACTTAAATGTAGAACATTCCCAGTGTCTGCTAGGTCAGAAAGAATCTGAGTATAAAGATACACAATTTGTTTCCAGTTTTTCATTTTCTCCTACATAATTGAGATATGTATGTGTTAAGTTTTCCAAAGAGATTATTCTGGCTGAATTTTGGCTGATTTGATCATTTTTTCCTAATATTTAAATAACACAGATATACAAAGTTTCTATCCAAAATTTATTGAAGATGTTTCATTTCCTTCTATTTCAGTCCTTAAAAAGCACTCCAAATTCTTATATGATTTATTTCCCTCTCTGAAATCTTCCAACATTTTGTATTTCCAAAGGGTGCATTATCTCCAGCCCATTCACTCACATTCTGGAAATAACATTTATACACTCATTTGCCCTCCTTCACCCTCATTTCCTTATCCTGTAAATTCTTGTCCCTATATTTATTTAGAAAATCAGTGTTCTTCCCAGTTTTCTAACCTACAGGTCAGCAACTTGGGTACTGAAAACTTGTGACCAGATCTGCCTTCATGGATTTGCATAATCATCTTCAACATCTGAGAAATTATCCTTTCTTCAATATGAGAGCCAAGTAGAGTAACCTCATAAGAATTATTCTCTCTGTCTTAGAAAATGTGAGGTATCTTTTTCTTGACAATTCTTTGCAAGTCAATCAGCTCTTCTCTTTGCAGTGACTCTGATCAGAATATAGCTGTTGGCTGTGAATCATCAATTCTATCCTATAGATGAGCAGTCTTATAGGACTTACATTAGATTTCCTTTCTATGTGGGCTCAAGAATTTATGTTCCTTGGCATAGAGAGAGGAAAAAATCTGATTCATTGTTTCCCCAAAGATTAAGCCATTGTTGAGAATCTTAGGATGGGCCAACTTGCTTCTGCTGTGTACAGAGGGAAGTTTACCCCACCAGGTTATTCACCAGGAGATATAAAATCCAAATCTTCAGAATCTTTCCTCTAGTAAATCATCACATATATTTGCATAGTGTTTTGCATACACTTGTATAATGAGCTACATTATTCCTACAAAGCCATCCAAATTTTCTAACTTCAGGGAGATGAAAAAATGAGGCAGTTGTGTTCAGTTTTACCATTTGTGCGTGTATTAGTCACTCAGTCATGTCCAACTCTTTGTGACTCCATGGACTGTAGCCCTCCAGACTCCTCTGCCATGGAATTCTCCAGGCAAGGATACTAGAGTGGGTTGCCATTCCCTTCTCCAGGGGGTCTTCCAGACCCAGGGACTGAACCCAGGTCTCCTGCATTGCAGGAAGATTCTTTACTACCTGAGCCATGAGGAAACCCTTTAGCATTTGGTCAGAGCAAAAATAAATAAATAAATAAATAAAACATGGAGCAACCAGGAGACCTATGCAACACTGTACCAATTCTCCTGGGTTGGCTTTGTTACTCCTTCTATAGACATCTATTATGGGCTTGGATTAAAAAGTCCTTCAAATGAACAATAGGAGCACTAATTATGTCTGTCTCTATGTCTACATGTATGTTCTTTTTTTAAATTTATGCAGCAATTCCATTATCCTCAGCTCTTAATTTCATTAGTCATAAATTAATTGTTTTCATTTCTAATAGTTCTCTCCATAATAAATTCAGGTCCTATATCTAACTGCTTCTTAGATATGTGACATTGGCCAAAAATTTAAATTATTGAGTTGCAGTTTCCGTACCTGTAAGTTGGGAATAATGCCTTATCATGTTCTTATGATGGTTAAACGTTTGAGGAAAAGTGTCTGACAAGGAGTAGGTGCTCAAAAATTGATCTTTTTCTTCCTTTTCTACCTTTTATTGCACCTTATTCTGCCTTATGGATTAAAAGCATCTACTTTTTATCTGAGTCATACCTCTATGATTTCAAAACATCTGGCTAAAGAATGAAAATGAATGCAATCATCCAGGTGTTTGGCTGGTATGATGACAGATATCAAACACTTAGAACCATCTGGATGATTGACGAATTTTTTTTTTTGCTTTCATCAGATGTATGTGAATATAGTCTTGGTCGAAGGAAAAAGAATCACAGGGGCTTTATTTAAAGTTTAATAACTTTTTCCCCAAGAATGCTATGATTTGGATATCATTTGTTTCCTTTGAGATATGTCTTGTTCAATCCAATTTTGACAATAATGACAAAAGCATTATTTAATTTTATCATCTGGAATCTAGGAATTAAAAAAAGATTGGTGAATCTGTAGGTTTCAAACTACCATGTTTCTACTCAAAACAATTAAGGATAAGAAAAGCTAAGTAATGTTTCCAGAATATAGAGTTAGTTAATAGCATAGCAAGGAAAGGATAAAGTCTCTCGGCCTTACGCTGTAGACTCCATTTCACTGATTTTCTGTCTTCTTTCATCCAACTCATGTGTAGTTTTACACATATGCACAAAGAACCGTAAATACCCTACTTATATATACATATCAGTTCATACCAGTTGCTCAGTCATGTCCAGCTCTTTGTGACCCCATGGACTGCAGCACGCCAGGCTTCCCTGTCCGTCACCAACTCCCAGAGCTTGCCCAAACTCATGACCATTGAGTCAGTGATGCCATCCAACCATCTCATCCTCTGTTGTCCCCTTCTTTTCCTGCCTTCAATCTTTCCCAGCATCAGGGTCTTTTCCAATGAGTCACTTCTTTGCATCAGGTGGCCAAAGTATTGGAGCTTCAGCTTCAACATCAGTCCTTCCAATGAATGTTCAGGGTTGATTTTCTTCAGGATTGACTTGTTTGATCTCCTTGCAGTCCAAGAGTCTTCTCCAACACCACAGTTCAAAAGCATCAATTCGGCACACAAATAAATAGCACCATTTTTCTTCCTGAAAAACCTATGTTGCTCTGACATTGTCTTTTCCTGAATAATTTTTCAAACTTTTGCTAGTAAGCCAGAGAGATGATGCCAGGCTCCCATGCACTTAGTCACACACACATCCAGCAATCAAGATCCAACATCTGCCATCCAGGGCATTGCTTAAATAGATGTCATATTGAAAACTGGTATCCTGTGAGCAGCTGATGCAATTTTCTTCAGTCACAGGGATGAAGCTTGGATAGCATTCTGGCTCTGAGAAATCCCCAAGTCACAAAGAAATGATTCCATTTACCTAGTGGCTTTTCATTCCCAATACAACATGTTCTTGAGCAGTTTCCCAAGGGAGAAACTAACGTGAGAGTTTTTAAGAGTGCCAAACGCTTACCCTCTAATCATCCAAGTGGATTCCACCAGCATTCCAAGTCATTCCAGACAATCGCAAGAAAATTTTCGGGACTCAGTGAGGTTTTTGAAACATTTTTTACTGCCTGAGGACACTAACAATAAGCAGCTTCAGATAATAACATTGTTATTTGGAAATGAACACAGCTTTTCAACTGTCATTTCTGTCACAAAACAACTATACAGCTCAAAGAAGGCCTCCCTGATAAATACCCAAGAGGGTATTGCTTTCTCTTTCTCTCTCTTTTTAACGGTGAGAAGTCAGAAGAGTGGGACATTTCAGGTTTGTTACTTTAAAATCTGTTCTTAATTCATGCCTAAAACAGAAGTGGGTGGCTGATCTGTGGGGGAGGGAAGAACATTCCTGATGAGGGGGTTTGTCACTAATATGACCAGCTGCAAAATAGTCTGGAATATAGCGGTCACCAACAGCCAAAAGTTACAGGGGGTGATTGTGCTCTAGTTATTGGTAAGATTCTCAGCTACCAAGATAGGACTAGAAGCCTTAGTAGCAGCTTTAGCTTAGTTAAAATTACCCTAAACTTGCAGTGAAACTAATGGTGTGCTGAAGCAAGTGTGTAGCAGCTTACAGGAGTCAATTGTTAAATTTTGTGAACACACTGATATTACCTTAGTAGCTTAAAAATTGACCATGGTGGGAGTGTTTACACCATGAAAACTGGCATGTGCTACTAATAACACTTTTTTTCCCCCTCAGAGAGCTGGTTGTTTAACCTTTACTCACACGTGATGTGCTGTGCTGTGCTTAGTCACTTCAGTCATGTCTGACTCTTTGCAACCCCATAGACTGCAGCCCACCAGGCTCCTCTGTCCTTGGGGATTCTCCAGATAAGAATACTGAAGTGGGTTGTCGCGCCCTCCTCCAGGGTAATCTTCCCAACCCAGGGATTGAACCCAGGTGCCCTGAACTGCAGGCGGATTCTTTACTGACTGAGCCACCAGGGAAACCATCTTACATATCATAGAGATAAACATCAGAGAGACAAACAAACCTGACTTAAATTCCTGCCTCTGCCACGTATGACATAGGAATGTGAAGAAGCAAAGCCCTCTGACTTACCTTATAGGTAAATTAAGAATGGTATCACATTTCATATTATTGCTGTGAGAATTAAATCAAGCATTGTGCCCAGCCAGAAATTTACCTCTTATCAGATGTATCATTATTCATTACATGTGAATAGAGTACATATTTTTTGCTAGAAACTATGATGACTGCTAGAGAAACAAGGATAAACAGATGGACTGGCAAAGACCTTGAGTGGATGCAGAACACAGATTAAATACTCACTACTATACCCTTTGGGAAGTACTATAGTTTGAGATGGAGCTTTGCAGGTGATACAGTGGTAAAGAATCTGTCTGCCAATGAAGGAGACATGAGAGATACAGGATCGATCCCTAGATCTGGAAGATCCCCTAGAGAAAGAAATGGCAACCCACTTCAGTATTCTTGCCTGGAAAAATCCCATGGACAGGGATTTTGGACAGGATACTGGCTGGCTACAGTACACTGGCTGCAAAGAGTCAGACACAGTAGAGCGCACACATACAGAATGAGGTGCAAATAGCCAAATCTGGGTTAGAGATGAAGGAGCCCTCACTGTTAGGATTTCTTTAAAAGAGATACTGGCGCTCTAGTAAGAGTGAGGAACATTTGTTCAGCCATTTCTAGACGTACTGAATTATGGTTATTTTTATATTACAAAATGTAGAGAATTAGGATTCCTGAGAATATATGGAAAGCAGGCCAACACTATAGAAATGATGACATAACTGTTTGTAGATTATAATTACAGGAGCATGTTTCTCTACCTCAAAATCCAATCTTCACTGATTGATTGTCATTCTGTCATTACAGCTGATTCCTTTGGGTGTAGAAGTTGTGGTCCAGTGAAATTGTCCTCTAAAAGGCAATTATTGAATTGCCTTGCTACATTAACATTGAAAACGTCATTGAAAATTTTTAACTGTTGGGAAAGGAGACAGAAGCTAATGGTTTTTCAGGGTTAGTTATGAGTGAGGCATTTTGCATTGCTATTTTATTTTATCTAACAAAACTGCCATGAAAAAGGTATCTTTCTCTTCATTCTGCTGAAGAATAAATTGATGCTCAGAGAGCCTGAATTATGAGCTTGAGCTGGAACTGAGATTCAGACATGGAGCTGCTGAGTCATGGACATTAACTTGATCTTAAGATTTAGTCATTAGAACAATCTTATGAGGCCCTATCATCAACCTCATTTTATAAATGTGAAAATTGGAGAGTAGTTTATTATTTTGCCAAATAGTAAGTGACAGACTTAGTCTCAATCCATGTTCTTTCTGAATAATACCATATTTCATATTTTAGTTGCCACTTTATCAGGGATCAGTTAACAACTTGATGAGTACAGGAATGGTCCAGCTATAGTATGGATTTCTCAGTGGAGAATGATTAGGGTGAGGAACCAGAAGAGAGGAATAGGGTATGCAGCACTGACAGACACCAAAGAAAGCTTAGTTCCGTCCCAGTATTTGCTGAAGGATGATGATCATGTCATTTCAATATGAGAGAATCACCTAAGTGATAGATAAGCATACAGATTGACTCTGAGTATGCATTGGTGTTGGACCAATAAAGAAAAGAGTTGGACCATAAACTCTTAAAATAAAAGAAAGAGTTGGACCATAAAGAAAGATGAGTGCCAAAAAATTGTTGCTTTCGAACTGAGGTATTGGAGAAGATTCTTGAAAGTCCCTTGGACTGCAAGGAGATCCAACCAGTCCATCCTAAAGGAAATCAGTCCTGAATATTCTTTGGAAGGACTGATGCTGAAGCTGAAGCTCCAATAATTTGACCACCTTATATGAAGAACTGACTCTTTAGAAAAGACCCTGATGCTGAGAGAGATTGAAAGCAGGAGGAGAAGGGGATAACAGAGGATGAGATGGTTGGATGGCATCACTGACTTGATGGACATGAGTTTGAGCAGGCTCTGGGAGTTGGTGATGGACAGGGAAGCCTGGCTTGCTGCAGTCCATGGGGTCTTAAAGAGTTGGGCGTGACTGAGTGACTGAACTGAACTGTGATCTATATGCTTTAATGTCTTGTGATAAATATTCAGTTCATTACAAGTATTATTTTTGTGTAGTTTCTGTGAAAAGCCTTGTAGCATTATCTTAAAACTTATATGCTACCTTAAATTATTTGAGAGATAAGATTAAACATTTTTTAAAATATAAAGAAGAGAGAAAGATGCACTGTAAAATATGGCAAATTTTCAATAATTGCACTACCTGTGAGGCAGTATAGTGTTATTTGAAAGGGGTCTTTGATTAGTTGTAAGGGCTTCCATGATAGCTCAGTTAGTAAAGAATCCACCTGTGATGCAGAAGACCCTGGTTAAATTCCTGGGTCAGAAAGATCTGCTGGAGAAGGGAGAGGATATCCACTCCAGTATTGCTGGGCTTCCTTCATGGCTCAGCTGGTGAAGAATCCACCTCCAATGTGGGCAGACCTGGGTTTGATCCCCAGGTTGGGAAGATACCCCGGAGAAAGGAAAGGCTACCCACTCCTATATTCTGGCCTGGAGAACTGCATGGACTATATAGTCCATGGGGTTGCACAGAGTCAGACAGGACTAAGGGACTTTCACTTTCACTCTCTTTCAAATGGATTTTGAAGGAGGGCACAGCAACTGACTGCAGTATTCTTGCCTGGAGAATCCTAGGGACAGAGGAGCCTAGTGGGCTACAGTCCATAGGGTCGCAAAGAGTTCGACATGGCTGAAGTGACTTAGCATGCATAAATGTATACTGAAACTTCTACATTTGTAGGAAAAAAAGTTGAATTAAAGATGAATTCAAATTGAAAAAGAATTAAAGTTGATATGCTAAGAAAGGAAAGAGAATTACATGAGATACTCAATTAAAACTATAAATGGCAGGAAAAGTGTAGAAGACAAAAGTGGGGATAAAGAACAAAGGCAACAAATAGAAAATAGTAACAAATATGGTAGATATTAATGCTCAATAAACACTTTAAGCATCAGTGTCTAAATACACTAATTAGATGACAGAGATGGCCAGAATGGATCAACAACAAAGATTCAATTTTATGTTGTGTACAGGAAACTCATTTTATGTATAAAGACACAGACAGATTAGCCATAAAGGGATAAAGAGGGGTATGCCGTCAGAGATCATAGAATACAGAGAGAGTATATCATTAGAGATATATTAAACAAAACAAAACAATAGTCACTATATTAATTTCAGACAGCAAATTTTAGTGCAAGTTTTTATTACAGATAAAGAGGGACCTTACATAATGATAAAGGGTCCACACTCCAAGAAGTAACAACCTTTACTGTGAATGTACCTGACAATGAGACTGCAAAGAAAAATAGATGAATCCACCATTGTATTTAGAAACATTAGCATGCCTCTATCAGAGATAGATCCAGCAGGCAGAAAATCAGTAAGGACTGAGTTGAACTTAACAGGACCATCAATCAGCTGGATATAAAGGACATCTATAGATGATTTCATCCAAAAATAGAAAATTATGCTTTCTCTCAAACTTCATGGAACATTCACCAAGATAGTTTACATTCATAGCCATAAGGCATATCTTACAAAGCTTAAAAATAGAAATAAAGCAATGTTTGCTTTCAGACCACAATGAAATTAAACTAGAAATAACAGAAAGTTAGCTAGAAAAACCCCCTAATAATTGGAGATAAAGCTACACACATCAGAATAGCACATAGGTCAAAGAAAATGTCTCTAGAGGAATTAAATAATATTTTGAACAAAATAAAAAAGAACACAGCATATCAAAATTTGTAGAATGCCATGAAAACAGCGATTAGAGGGAATTTTATAGCATTCAATACATATATTAGAAAAGAAGAAAGTTGTAAAGTCAATAAGGTTTCTTCTTAAGGTTACTAGAAAAAGAAAGCAAATTAAATGCAAAGTAAGCAGAAGAAAATAATAAAAGTTAATATAAAAATCAATAAAATTGGAAACAGGAAATCTGTAGAGAAAATCAGTGAAAGCAAAACTGTTTCTTTGAAAAGATTGATAAACTGTATAATTCTTTAGCCAGACTAAGAAAAAAAAAGAAAAGATAAACATTACTAATCCCAGAAATGAAATAGGGAACATCACTAAAGATCCCTTGGATGTTAAAAAATAAAGGGATATTATTAATGAATCTATGTCCACAGACTTAAAAACCTAGATGAAATGAACCAATTCCTTGAAAGACACAATCTGCCAAAACTCACACAAAAAGAAATAGACTATATAAATAGGCTGATATCTAGAAAGAAATTAAATCTAATTGAATTCTAAAACAGAAAAAAACAAACAAAACCAAAAAACAGGCCCAGATGGTTTGAATGGTGAAGTCTACAAAATATTTAAAGAAGAATTGTACCAATTTTCTACAGTCTCTTCCAGAAGACAGAAACAGAGGGAGTACATCCTAACATTTTACGAGGCCAGCATTACCCTGATATCAAAACCAAAGAAAATCATAGACCAAATCCTTCATAAACATAAGTGTGAAATTCTCAACAAAATATTAACAAGTCAAATCCAGCAATGTGTGAAAAGTATCAGACACCACAACCAGATATGCAAGGCTGGTTCAGTATTGAGAATAAATTAATATAACCCATCATATTAATACTCTCATAATCACATGATCATATTAATAGATGAAGAAAAAGCATTTGACAGAATTAACTAGTCTTTCATGATTAAAAGCTCTCATCAAAATAGGAATAATGGGGAAACTTCCTCAACCTGATAAAGAATATCTACAAAAACCTATAATTAACATCATACTGTCATACTTAATGGTAAGAAACTCAGTTTTTCACTATTCTCCTGAATAAGACAAGTATGTTCTCTAAATACTTCTTTTCAACATTGTACAAAAACTTCTAGAAAATACAGTAATATAAGAAAAGATAAACAGATTTAGAAAGAAGAAATAATTGTCTTTCTTCACAGAAGATATGATTGTTCATGTAGAAAATCTGAAAGGGTAAATCAAAAATATCCCTCCTGGAACGAACAGGCAGTTATAGCAAGGGTACATGATACAGTGCTAATATGTTGACAAACATCACTCACTTTCTCATATACCAGAATGAACAAGTGGAGTTTGAAGTTACAGTGTGTTGTATTGAAGTTACAACAATTATGATACTCATTATTACCCCCTCAAAATAGTACTTATACTTAGGTATAAATCTAACAAAATATGAATAAAATCAGTATGAGGAAAACAACACAATTCTGATGCAGAGCTAAATACATGGAGTCATATTCATAGAAATATTCATTGATAGGAAGATTCAATATTGTCTAAATACCAATTCTTCCCAACTTGGTCTATGGATCAGTACAATCTTAATCAGTATCCTAGCAAGTTGTGTTGTGGATATTGACAAATTGATCTCTAAAGTTTACATGGAGAGGCAAAAGACCCAGAAAAGCCAACTCAGGAAGTATACCAGAATCTCTGTACCTTCCTCTTAATTTTTCTGTGAACTTAAAACTGCTCTAAAAATAGTCTTTTAGAAACAGAAAAAAAAGACCTGAGCAAACACTTCACCAAAGAAGATATACAGATGAAAAGTAGAATTTGAAAATATATTTAGTATTATATATCATTAGGGAATTGAAAATTATAACAATGAAATACTACTACACATCTACTAGGATGGTCAAATTTCAGAACATTGACAACACCAAATGCTGATGAGAATGTGGATTAACAAGAATGCTCATATGTTGCTGATGAAAATGCATAATGGTACAGCTGCTTAGATAATTTAGCAGTCTTTCAAAATTAAAACATTTTTACTACATAATCTAGTGATCATACTCCTTAGGATTTACTCAAATGAACTGAAAAATTTTGTCCACACAAAAACCTGCATGTAATGTTTATAGTAGCTTTAATCATAATTGCCAACACTTGAAAGCCACCAAGATGTCCTTCGGTATGTAAGTGGATAACTTTGGTACATCAGATGACAGAATGTTTTTGTTGTTTAATCACTAAGTTGTGTCCGACTCTTTTGTGACCCCATGGACTGTAGCATACTGGGCTCCTCTGTTCATGGGATTTTCCAGACAAGAATACTGGAATGAGTTGCCATGCCCTCCTCCAAGGGATCTTCCCAACCTAGGAATGGAACCTGTATCTCCTGCATTGCAGGCAGTTTCTTTACCACTTGAGCCATCAGGGAAGCCCTCAATGGAATGTTGCTAAGTTGCTTCAGTCGTGTTTGACTCTGTGTGACCCCATAGACGGCAGCCTACCAGGTTCCACCGTCCCTGGAATTCTCCAGGAAAGAACACAATGGAATGTTCAGTAATAAAAAGAAATGAGCTTTCAAGCCATGAAAAGACACAGAGGAATCTTAAATGCATTTAAGTTAAAGAAGCTAATCTCAAAAAAATGCACACTGTATGATTTTAAATACATGACAGTCTGGAAAAGGCAAAACTATGGAAACAGTAAAAAGATCAGTGATTTCCAGCACTTAGAGCAGAAGGCGAGATGAATAGGCAAAGCCCAGAGGACTTTTAAAGCAGTGAAGCTATTTTGTATGATACTCTAGTGGTTGATGCGTGTCATAATTTATCCAAATACACAGAATATACACCACCAAGAACGAATGCCAATGAAAAGTGGACTCTGGGTAATAATGATGTGTCAGTGTAGGTTCATCAATTGTAATAAATGAACCACTGTATTTGGGATTTACATGGTGGTGGAGATTGTGAGTGTCTGGGATAGTAAAATGTGAACCTTCTGTTATTCCTGCTCAGTTTTGCTACCACATCTGAATGTATTTTAATATATGATTGATATATTACTGAAACATTAATATAATACATGTAGCTAGCTCTAGTATTATATTCTGCTATAAGCATAGGATATATGTACTATATGTTATAAAATTATATTACTATAATATATATATTATACATACTATTGTATATATATACACTATTATATATAATAGTAATATATATAAAGTATATAAAATAAGTAAATTATATTCATGTAACTATCCTAAAACTTAGGCTTTAATTCTGGCTTTTAATATTTTAAATTATAATAATTATAAATAATAATTTATACAGGGATGTAAATTGACAAAGCATGTTCTCTTCTTGCCAGTTCTACTCTAGAGGGCTTTAAGATTGGATCATTTTCCATTTCTATTTTTAAATGAGTCAACAAAGTCATAGGAAGGTGAGTAACTATCTCAGAGCTACCCAGTATTCTAAATTCAGCTAAGTTCAGACCCAGCCCTCTGTGAGCTTGAGAACTGTGTTAGCCCAATTGGCTAGCTGTGTAACTCTAAGCCCCTCACACTTATAGCAGCCTCTTACTCCTCTTTCAGGCGTGAGGGTTGCCATATGAAATCCCCAGGTTCCCTTCCAGTCCTCAAATATATGTGGCTAACAGGATGGAAAAGAGACAATGCATAAATTTAAGAGAAAGGGACCCTTTTCATCATTCGCCTTACAGAGGATATAAAGTTCAGAGGGAGGTTGGCTTTTTCAGCAAACTTCCCCGTTCTTTCACAGAGTAGCAGAATAATCACAGCATGAGGTGGGAGCAATGTCACAATGAAGCTATACTTTGAAGAATCTCCTCTTGTCAACAAAAATCCAAGACCCCAGAGAAAGTA
This sequence comes from Ovis canadensis, assembly GCF_042477335.2. NCBI lineage: Eukaryota > Metazoa > Chordata > Mammalia > Artiodactyla > Bovidae > Ovis > Ovis canadensis. The sequence goes on along the minus strand of NC_091246.1, from coordinate 82,731,713 downwards.
CCCTAACAGAAAAGCTTCCTTCCAACAAGAGGTTTTCTAAAACCTCTTCTTTCCAGCAAAGATCCACTAAGCTAAAATCTTCCCAGTTTGTTTGTACAAGGCTTTATGACTTTGAAGTCTTTCATGTCCTGAATAATCACCATTCAATTATTGATGTCAACATGTAAAATGGACAAGAAAAGAACAGTACTTCCCATTTTACAGTTGAAAACTGAAAAATTAAAGAAAAGTAAATATTTAGCCAATGCCACTGTAATAATAGTAAGTGGTAGAGTTGGAATTAGAGTTCAAGTCTTCTGAATCTGTCAGGAGCTTTTTCTATGGCAGCAGAAGTATTTGACCTATAGACTGTTTCAATAGGTGGGAAAGTAGAGAAACCAAGGCATGTCCGTGGGCATTATAGCCATTGTGCTGTCTTTCAAAGTTCCCAATGGGAGAGTTTGGGCCCAGGAAGACTAGGAGTGGATGTTATTTCCAATTTGAAATGATGGGTCTCTGCTTTTCAGAAGCCACCTATGCCAGCAGGTAGAGCCTCTTGCCATGCCCGTTTCCAAGACAGAGATTTTTTTCCCCCAGTTTTAAACAAAACTATCTATCTATATATATATATATAATACTAGTCAGCCAGCTCGGGGTAGAGCAAGATTTTTATGCTTTTGCATTTGTTTAAACTTTCTTCAGGTGATGAGTGGGAGGCTCATGATCAGTGACCTAAAGGTTCAAGTACACAGAGACACAAAGCCATTTCAGAAAGGAATCTGAGGGTTTTGTGCATGGTAGAGAACAGTGAATATGTTTGGTGAGGCATACCAGCTTTGCAAACACAGAAAGGAATGGAGGCGTAGCACATAGGGTGGTATGTGCCTCTATACTGCTGTCAGCAGGCATTGGATCCAGAAACAGCAGGCAACTGGCTTTCTCTTTTAAAAGAAGACAGTTGGAGCCTCTGAGTGTTTGCCTGGTAAATAGCAACTAGAGCCAAGGGAGGGAGTGATGCCCCCTTTATACAGGTCTGCATAACATCTTTCCTGTCCAGTGGGGAGGCCAGGAAGGCAGTCCTGCTCTTGGGTTTTAAGCATAAACATTCCCTGTATGCATTCAGTGCCATGAGGGGGTCATCTTTTCCACTCCCTTCTAAAATGTTTTGTTTTCCATCTCTCCCTTCTTTTCCATGTTTCTATGAGAAAGATCCAAAACTTCCTTCCTGCTCTTCTTAGCTGCTTTGTGTGGTTGTTTCAAACCACGGCCTAAATTTAAATTATGGCCCAGGAGAGGGGACTAACTGATGGCTATGGGTGTGTTCCTCATTGTTGCCTTGGAGACAATGACTTTCAGCCAATCCTTCAACCCTGACTACAGGTAAAATGAGGATGTGTCCATGTTTCATCACAGAGGTATTGTCTAGAGCCTTGGAGAAGAGCCCTCTAATTTAGTTTCCTTCTGCTTTTCTCAAAAAGCCAAGGACGGTCAGATTAATCTTCCTAAAAACAGCTTTTATTATAACACTCCTCTTTCAGAAATCTGAAATGTTAGTATCCTGCCCTTTGTCCTTCAGATAAAGAATTAACCTTTTAACCCAGCTTCTGGTACCTCCAAGTTCTAGCCCCTCAACATCTCATTTTTGTCTTCTTAACCATTTTATGTAATAAACCACTCTGGCCTTCTTGTTTCCTTACATTTTCCTATCGCATTTTTTCTTTCACCTTTCAGTTTGTGCTGGTCCCCTACTACTACTAGGGATGGCTTCTTTTTTGCTGTCAACTTATCTGATGTCTTCTGATCTTTATTCGAGGCCCAGTTGAAATCCCCTTCTCTGCGAAGCCTTTCTGAAGTTCTCCAGATGACTGCTCCCCTGCTTTGAAACTATGAGAATATCGTTTCTACTTTCTATTTTGTAGAATTCTATTTTGTAAAATACTTCCTTGCCTGGTATTTTTTATTTTAGCCCCTGTGTTGCTGCTTTTAATGAACTGTGCTCTGTTGTTATATCACTGCCCCACATTAAAAAAAAAAGACAAAACACTCTATCTGACAACAATCAATGAAAAGCAATATTAAATTTATGGTATGGATATTGTTGGGAACATAGTTCAGTATATTTCTCGGTGTCATTTTCATGTAGGCCCAAGGGAAAAAGGTCTCTCAGTCCTCCAAACCAAGAATAGCTGGGCTTCTCCTGAGCTGCTGTTTTGTTTTTATCTTGTGGTCATCGTGAGTCATGTCTCCCTCTTTTCATAGGCTCTGAGCCAGAATTTCAGCCCACCACAAGCAACGAGACTTAACAGCATGTATTTGAGGGGTAACAGGGGGGTAACAGCATTAACTTCAGCTTATTATTTTTATTTCTGTCTTTATTTTTCTTTCCTTCAGCTTTCTCCCTTATTTATTTTATATTCTTGTAATTTTGTATATCTCTGTGAAAAGATTCAAATAGTTTATGGTAATTGGTGAGGATTTATATAAGCGTAAAACAAGTAAAGTCTTCCATTATTTTTAATCTTTAAATGGTATGCATATCCAACTACATAGCTTGATGAAATTTTACATAGGTAGTCACCAAGGTAACCCTCACTTAGATCAAGATATAAAACATTCTAGAATGTCAGAAGTTACCACTTACTTTCATTATTAATTTATCTTTTTCTGCCTGTTTAAGTTTCTTGGCTCCCCACCTATACTGCATTAGCTCAGTTCAGTTCAGTCGCTCAGTCATGTCTGACTCTTTGCGACCCCATGGACTGTAGCATGCCAGGCCTCCCTGTCCATCATCAACTCCTGGAGCTTACTCAACATCATGTCCATTGAGCTGGTGATGCCATCCAACCATTTCATCCTCTGTCGTCCCCTTCTCCTTTCACCTTCAATCTTTCCCAGCATCAGGATCTTTTCCAATGAGTCGGTTCTTTTCATCAGGTGGCCAAAGGATTGGAATTTCAGCTTCAGCATCAGTCCTTCCAATGAGTATTCAGGACTGCTTTCCTTTAAGATTGACTGGTTTGATCTCCTTGCAGTCCAAGGGACTCTCAAGAGTCTTCTTCAACACCACAGTTCAAAAGCATCAATTCCTTAGCGCTCAGCTTTCTTTATAGTCCAACTCTCACATCCATACATGACTACTGGAAAAACCAAAGCTTTGACTAGACAGACCTTTGTTGGCAAAGTAATGTAGAGTTTGATCATAAGGACTTTTTGTATTTCCCTGGGCAGAGTAGATAATCAAGAAATATTAATAGTTATTGATATGAAATAAAGGACTTGTTTCTAATGAGGGAAGTCTCCAAACCCTAGGGCAGATCCAGAACATCATATGCAGCCTCCAGGTAAACATGTGTTGTTTGTCCCTGTGGCTCTAGTCTCTGGTACAGAGCCTGGCACATTGTAAACCCTAAGTGCATACTCTTAACTGAAATCTTTTCATATCTATCACTGTCTCCATTTGAAGGAGCAGTAGTATCCTACCTCTGGAAATCAGGCTGCAAATTTTCCCATGATATCACTGAGCATTTTCCTTGGATGGCATATCACTGCTCTCCCTTCCTGCTTTCTAAATGAATGGAAAGAAGAGGGTGCCCCACAGAGTACCTGCCAACTTGAGCTAATAAGCTCTTCACAGTTACATACACTCCACTTTAGAGTTCCTCCTTATGATGTGCTCCTTGATTCTGATATGGAAGGATTTCTGTACGTAGGCAAAAGCATTTGCACTGGATAAAGAATATTCATTTGGCAGCCCCAGGCCCTGCCAGTCCTTCTTTTCTAACTTTAATACTTTGGAAAAGAGAAATCTGTAGAGGAGGATGACAAGATTCTTTTCCTCTGTGTGCCTGAAGACTGCTTATTCCTGGACACTGAGAAGAGAATAGACTTGATTGAGAATTTATTTTGGAGCGAGTATTTTCACAGCAAGTGAGTGAAGGGGGAAAAAAAACCAAGCACATATTATTAGCAATAATGGAAATAAACAATACAAATTTTTCTAGAAGAATGTAACTTTATTTTAGACTTCAATCTCTGGGCCATCTGCTAAAGAATCTGGTCCCAGAGCAAAAGCTGAATGGCAAAGAAGTTAGGAACAATTACTCTGATGGAAAAGTAGGCCAAGGCAGAGAAAATAAATCATAGAAGACCAGTGGACTTGGTGACTTGAATGATGAGTGTGACCCATTTCTACCTAGTGCATGCCTGTTAAGTCACTTCAGTCATGTCTGACTCTTTGCAAACTTCTGGACTATAGCCCGCCAGGCTCCTCTGTCCGTGGGAATCTCCAGGCAAGACTACTGAAATGGGTTGCTGTGCCCTCTTCCAGGGGATCTTCCTAACCCAGGGATTGAAACTGTCTCTCTCATGTCTCCTGTATTGGCAGAAGGGTTCTTTACCACAGCACCACCCGGGAAGCCCATGACATTCACCTAATTTCTTGAGGTCTGTTTCCTCAATTGTAAATTGGAGGACTGTAAAGCAATCCCTTTGGTCCCTTTTCACTTTGCAGAAGAAAAAAAAAAGTCAATGATTTTATGTTCAGTATTTATTTCTCTGAGGATATCAAAACCACACAATTAACAAATATCAGAGTTTACTTTCATTGATTTTTTTGGTCCAAAAATAAAATGAATTTCCTTTATTTGTGTAAATTGACCAAAAGCAAGTACTGTTGCTAATTCTACAGTTCTTTCTGCCAAAACAGTACCAATAGGCTTGTGTCTCATTTGAAGATCTTAATCAGAATTTTTCTCTAAAGATAGAACTTTTGCTAGTGGAGAGTTAAAGAACCTTTTGCAACAAACTTCCTCAGAAGTTTGTTTTCCTCAGAAGAAGCAAAAGAGGAAAATTTTATACTTTTTAGCCTTGCTGAAATATAGCTCAATCTTTGCAAAGTGAATTGTATATTTTCATTGGAAAAAAAAAAACAATAATTAGCTCAGGCTGGAAATTCAGAAGTCTGGTTCCAATTTATAGCTTGTCAAATAGCATGGTTAATATTTCTTCACACAATAAATATATCTTGTATTTCTAGCTTTCTGTTACCCATCGGCTTTAAAACATAAAAAGGCAGATGGGGAAAGGTAATTCTACCAACTTTAGGTATTGGAGTGTTTTGTGATATCATAAAGTATTTGCAAATAATATTCTTCTTCTTTTAGCGCCTCCAAGCATCAGCAGTGATCTTCAGCAACTGCAGGTAAATTTTGCTCTTGGACATTCTGTGTCATCTAAGTTTTCATTCTATAAGCACCACACTCGAGGAGGGTATTGATATTTATTGATACTAACTATGGGCCAAGAATTGAGCTAGATCCTTTACATACATCTCATTCATTTTACTCTCCAAACAAGCCTGCCGAGTAGTTTATCATCCTCATGTATTCAGCAAATACATATTGAACACCATGTGTGGCAGAGACTATGCAGCACAGTAGGTGTGCAGTGGTGAATGAAATGAAGTCCCTGCCTTTGTGAACAGTTGTAGGATCATAGGGAAGTTAAGCAAGAAAGGACTCGATCAACACAAATAATATATTACTATAAATTGTGATTTACCCTATAAAGAAATTAGAAAAGGGGTGTTACAATAGAAGGGGATGATCTAGGACCAGGGTTAAGAGAGTCCTCTTTGAAAAGCAAGGATCTGAAAGACAAGAAGGGACCAGCAATAGGACAAGCTACAGAAGAGTGTTCCCGGTAGGAGAAACTGTATGTGTGAAGGTCACAAGGTGGGAAAGAACACAGTGGGTTTAAGTCATTGAAAGGAGACCTGTGTGGCAAGTCCACTAAGTGAGAGGAAGAAGGTGGGCCCTGATAGATATCAGAGGCTCAAAGAGGTCAAATAAAATCTGTATGATCACCCAACCACCTCTTAAGTGGCAGAGCCACTGAAGGGTATCATTTCATTTGCGTGCAATAAATTTAGGAAAACTAGTTCAAACTATTCCTTTTGGTTGTTGTTAATTTTGATATTTTAATATTTTAGTCTTTGAAATGTTAATCCAGTTACATGCCAACCCATACCTCCAGCTTTCTGGAGGTCTAGCCATGGGTTGGGCACAGTTAACTAACAAGAACTTCTAGAAGCCTAAGACCTGCCTGCCTTCTGGATGTCTTAGATGCTGATGCCGCAGTGTGCTTCACTATTGAAAGAACGGATACTTCTAACAGTGGGTCAGCAAGGATCTCTCTCATGAAAGCCTATGAAGCATGTGTGATGTATAGAGAGGAGGAAACGTCATTCAGGCTTCTCTATATAGGGGAAATGGTTTGCTTGTCTTCTCTTTCCTGGTTGCTAGAATCCTAAAGGCAGTTGATAATGCTTGACATTTCCAAGAAGTCATTTGGCATGGTCATTTTTTGGATCTTATAAAACGGAAAGATTTTTTAGTAAAGACTGAGTGCAATGTTTGGAACAATCTCTATACTCTTTCTTAAGTAATTAAGCATAAAATCGTCTGACTAGAGAATACTTCTCTTGTTAACCCCAGTGCCTCTTCCTTGGGAAGTGATGCAGGGCCTAGCCAAGATCAGCCCAGGGAAAGGCCACTTTCCGGGTCCTGGTTTCCATCTCTGGTCCTCCATGATCTCTCTCAGTCAGATGCAGTGAGTTCTATTTTCCCTGACTGCAGTTACTTCAAGCTCAGATTTTTAAGTACAACTTCTGTATTGATGTAATTTGGGCTATTTCTGTTCCTAATTGCTAGAGCTCAGACCTATGTGCTCTGGAACTTGAGATGTGATTCTTTGCCAGCAACTGATGGCAGCTACTTGCTGATCCTCTAGGATAGCTTCTGCTCTCAGTGACGCTGCTGTGCCCAGGTTTTATATCCCACCCTAAATTTGGGTGACTAGAAAATAACTTTTCATGTTAGTAAAACATAGCTTCCGGTTTGATAAAATATCAATAAATACTTTCCTTGACCCTGTTCCTTTTAATTCAGGTACCAAGTGACTGTGACTTGAAATAAGGAATCTCTGTACCTCTTTCCTTGTTTATGAGTGAAGTTTGTAACCTAGTCATTTAATTTCCACTTTTGTGCCTTACTTCTCTTCTCTTTCTGTTTTCACTAACTTTATCTTTTCACGCCATGTCCTCACTCTTTGAACATATTCAGCTTTTCTGACTTTCAGTTTTGGCCCTGTTTCTTGGAAGCCTGGGGTGCTGTAGTCCATGGGGTCACAAAGAGTCAGACACAACTGGGCAACTGAACTGAGCTTGGAAGGGATCTGTCTCCTGTCTCTGTATGCTCAAGATGACCAGCCCATGTCACCTAGGCCCCCCAATTTTTTTTTTTTGATATCTCAATTAATTTTTTTATGTTATCTTTTGCTTCTTTTTAATTTGTTTTTAATTGAAGGATAATTGCTTTACAGTATTGTACTGATTTCTGCCATATATTAACATGAATCAGACATAGATATACATATGCCCCTTCTCTTTTGAACCTCCCTCCCACCTCCCAGTCCATCCTACCCCCTAGGTTGTCACAGAGCACCAATGTGAGTTTCCTGAGTCATACAGCAAATTCCCACTGGATACCTATTTTACATATGGTAGAATATATGTTTCCATGCTACTCTTTATTCATCTCACCCTCTTCTTCCCCCTTGTATACACAAGTCTTTTCTCTATGTCTACATCTCCATTGCTGCCTTGAAAATAGGTTCATCAGTACTATCTTTCTAGATTCCATATATATGTGTTAATATATGATAATTTCTTTTCTCTTTCTGACTTCACTATGTATAAAATAGTTTTTAAATGTGGGTCAGTTTCATCAGCATCACAGCCTACTTTCCTACCAAGAAAAAATTGATCAAATTTTCCCACAGTGCTTTCTTACAGCATCACCAAAGTGTGTTTTTTGACTATTGATTCTATGTGAGATAATCCACAGACAAATAATTAGCTTTAAAATATGGTATAGAGACCTGATGAGTTCTATTTTCTCTTGACATATCATAGTGTACATTATCAAAATAAGGACCCTACAAATTCTTGGAAGAAAAAATAGTATGTTTGACCACAAATTTTCCAAATCTTATTTTCAAGTAGTCATAATAATGTTCCCATATAATTAGTATCTAGGAATCATGCTTTAGGAAGTGTTGTTTCATGGTAGCTTCTTTTGTTATATCAATACTATTAAATGTATTAAATGCCCCTTCTTTGCACAAAGACTGGGGATTAGCATTTAAACTATTCCATTCAAGTTTATGTGTGACCTTCCCTCTCCAGTCATTTAGAACTTAAGCAAAACACATTTAGGTAGAAAGAAAATCAAATAAGTTGAAATCTTTAAACAGATATAAAATACAAACTGGTTTGCATATCTCAGGACCTCACCTCTAGACTTATGAGAGGTACAGATGCTTCCTCTACAATCCATTTTTCCCAAACCAATTCCAAAACCTCTGCCCTTCAAAATTAATACTGGGCACAGGAGAAAGGGTGATCACATTCATTTCCACTTTCCTCCTTAGTAACAAGATAAATATTCCTAGATACAAGACTATACAATAATACTGTTGGACCTTGATGGAATCAAAGTATTTTTTCTGCTTCCTATGGCTATGGAAATACAAAAGTAAAGTGTCAGGGAGGAGTGGAACAGCACCAAGGAAAGGAGTGTATCATTTTTTCTAATTAAAACCATTTTGTTATAGATAATTCTAAAATGATTGTGGATATATAAATGAGCAAATAAATATGTTGATATTGTTATATCAAGTTTACACTCAGGAAGAGGAAACCTAAAAATATGAAATGAGAAAAGGCAATGAAGTCCCTGTGCTGATGAATTGGAGCTGGAGTACGGATATATATGCTGTGTGTTTAGACTCCTACTCGTGTCCAACTCTTGTGACCCCATACTATGTAGCCTGCCAGGCTCTTCTGTCCATGGGATTCTCCAAGCAAGAATACTGGAGTGTGGATATGAGCTCACAATTGTTACAATGTGAATATATATGTTCATATGCTTGAATATATTCACAAGTATATGTCCATGGGATTCTCCAAGCAAGAATACTGGAGTGTGGATATGAGCTCACAATTGTTACAATGTGAATATATATGTTCATATGCTTGAATATATTCACAAGTATATATATGCATGTATTTATATAGGTATATTTATGTATTTGTAAGTTAGTCTGTGTATTTGTGTGTGCGTGTGTGTATGCTAAATCACTTCAGTCGTATCTGACTCTTGCAGCCCTATGGACGGTAGCCTGCCAGGCTTCTCTGATCATGGGATTCACCATGCAAGAATACTGGAGTGGGTTGCATGCCTTCCTCCAGAGGATCTTCCTAACCAAGGGATCTAACCCACATCTCTTGTGTCTTGTGCATTGGCAGATCGGTTCTTTACCACTAGCGCTACCTAGGAAGCCCATATTTGTCTATATACATGCATATATTTCCTAGTTCTGTCTTCTTCTGTAAGCACCAAGAAGCAAAGACACTCCAGTTTGGCACATCTAGTACCCAGATCTTGGTCTCTAATACTATTTACCGGTAAAAGAACTCTAACTCCTGGGAGAGTTGGCTGATTCCAGGGCTTGGGCAGGGTAGGTATGAGCAGCACAGAAGATATTTTGTGTTTTTTTCTGGAAAGTTTGGAAAAGCTCAAAAAAATAAAAAAAAGAGAGAGAGAGAAAGATAATGGTATACCAAAAGGATAGAGAACCTGATGAATAGGCTCCTTCTGGCCAAATCTGGGGCAATTTGATCATAAGTACTATTTAGAACCATAGTAATTTAAAAACCATTAAGAAAGGAAATCCTAAGTCCACACAAATAATAAGTAGATAAATCAATAAGTGGGGAAGAAGGGAGGAAACCTACACACCATAGGTTGCTAAGAATCAAGTGGTAATCCAGAAGGTATGCAGGAGTTGGAAAATTAGCATATTGTAAACATTACTAACTGCTAAATTTGATGAGCAGCTGGACATTTGCATCATTGTGAATCATCTCATCACAAACTGCTAATCAGTTTCAAAAGAAAAAGAATATTTTTTATGGTGGGGAAATCAGGATACATTTTGATTGGATGATAAAAATGAATATCACCAGTGAGAGACAGAATGCCATTCATTGTGTATCTCCCAGTATGATATCACCTATGTTGTAGCCCAGCTGAGAATATGTAACATAAACCTAAACATCAGACAAATTGACAGTGCAAAGACACACCTTTTTATATAAGAAAAATAAGAAAGGGATTGTATTCTTCAAAAATGCTAGGATGATAGAAGACAAAGAAAAATTCCAGAAATATTCCAGATTAAGGGAGATTAAAGGTACATGACAACCACATAAACTAGACCAGATCCTGTAGTGGAGAAGTGGAAAATACTATAAAGGATATTATTGGCTCAAATGAAAAGTTGAAGTAGAGAGGACAAGTTAGATTTATTTTAGATTTATTTGATATATCCCTGTTATATTAAGGGAGGTTGATTGCTGTATTATGATTATTCTTAGAAAAATTCACACAAAATATTTAGGAGTACAGGTCATAGGTGTATCTAACAACAACAAATATTTATGAAAAGTTAATATACATTCTATATACCTATGTATCTGTTCAACCAACCATCCATTCATCCATCTATGTAGCAATTGATGAAGCCAATGGAATAAGATAATAATAGATGAGTCCATATTTAATGGTATATGGGTGTTCTTTATACTATTCTACTTGCAACTATTCTTTAAGTTTGAAACTATTTCCACAGTTTTAAAAGCTTTTTAAAATTGCTGTTATTATCAATTACTTTATTATATACTTGGTATTTATGTTACATGGAAAGATATTATGCACACTTAGTATTTCAGAAGAGAAAATAATAGCTTACATCAGAAACTTAAAACAAAATTATCAAAATGATATTCTTAGGACTCAGGATTAAGATATTTTTAGCAAGGGAGAATACCCATTCCTCTGAAAGTATAAAATGTGGTTAGGCAATTTACTGGAAGGCAGAAAGAAAATAATGTTTGTTCTTAACTCTTGGACAGGAGTTGATTAACGCCTGGGAGGGATGTTTCTACTTCAGACACTTTGTAATACAATTCATATGTTCTCCAGTTTAGTACTTGGAAATTTTATCTTAGATTCCTAGGGACAGGAACTCTATGAAGTTGGGCAATCAAGGCTACTCTTTTTTTTTTAATCCAGAAAGAATTAAAATTTATCATTTTTCTGGGAGCAAAGCCTTTCCCATTTCATCCAAAGCATCACTCAAAATTTAATTCAAGGAACTGGACCACTGTGGGCATCCTTGTGTCTCATGAGGTCATTGCAGGCAGCTGTGAGAATGATGTGCTGGGCCATACAGTCTCAACAGTGTGATGCAGATAGAGGAGATACAGGGAAGGGAGAATCTCAGAACCACCGAAGTGGCAGCACTGGCATCTACCAAGGAGAAGCTGGAACACACTAAGCTCTACCTGGCAAAGGAAATATTCCTGTAATCCATGGGGTAAAAATCAGAGCCAAAGACTACTGTGCTTGTCTTCTCTTACGTCCTTTGAATGCTGCCACTCCACCCCCCACCTCTAATCCTAGTTGCTGTGGCCTTGGTGAGCAAGTTTCCATCTGTGAGTGAGTGATTGAAAGTCGCTCAGTCGTGTCTCTTTGCAACCCCATGGGCTGTGCAGTCCATGGAACTCTCTAGGCCAGAATACTGGAGTGGCTAGCCTTTCCCTTCTCCAGGGGATCTTCCCAACCCAGGTATTGAACCCAGGTCTCTCACATTGTAGGCAGATTCTTTACCAGCTGAGCCACAATTTAATAAATAGCCTTAAGACTAACTGCTTTTGCAACATCAACCCAATTTAAGCAAGGGGTAGTCAAGGATATGGTTTTTCCAGTGGTCATGTATGGATGTAAGAGTTGCTCTATAAAGAAAGCTGAGTGCTGAAGAATTGATACTTTTGAACTGTGGTGTTGGAGAAGACTCTTGAGAGTCCCTTGGACTGCAGGGAGATCCAACCAGTCCATCCTAAAGGAGTTCAGTCCTGGGTGTTCATTGGAAGGACTGATGTTGAAGCTGAAACTCCAATACTTTGGCCACCTGATGCGAAGAGCTGACTTATTTGAAAAGACCCTGATGCTGGGAAAGATTGAGGGCAGGAGGAGAAGGGGACAACAGAGGATGAGATGATTGGATGGCATCACCAACTCGATGGACATGGGTTTGGGTGAACTCTGGGAGTTGGTGTTGGACAGGGAGGCCTGGCGTGCTGCAGTCCATCGGGTCACAAAGAGTCGGACACGACTGAGTGACTAAACTAAGAATAGGGTTGTTCTGGATTTGAAATCACTTGTTATCTGGATATTGCTCTTGGGAGCATTACTGGGCTGTATTCAGGGATGGGCCAAGATAAGCCTCTCTGAGTGGTAGCCTCACTGAAGTTAGTAGAAGACTTTGTTCTTTTTTCTTTCAATGCCCTCCTTTATTCTGCAGAGGCTGTCACAAATAGAATACACCTGTGCTCATGAAACATATTCTGATGCTTGTCCCCAAAATAGCCACAGAATGTAGCACAGCAATGGGCACACCTTGCTGGGTGCTGTCTCAAAATGAATGAGCTGCAAGGCCTTACAGTTTTGCCTAAAGGCTGCTTCTCCTCTCCAAGTACATACTCTTGTACATATGCTGTGCTGAAGAGAAATATTCTTTAATAGGCTTCACAAGCATTAATAGATTTTGGAGCCCTTAAATTTGACTGAGTCTATTTATACATTCCCTGTGATACTGCATGCTCTGAACTAAATAGGAAGATACAGAGATGTACAATGTACAGGCAACACCTGTTTTAAATATTGGAAATAGATTTAGGAACTGTAATCCTGGAACAGTCTAACTGAAGACACCTGGAGTTCACTATGACAATTCAGTAAGATGTACTCACACATCTTTGGAGAAACCTTTGAGATATTATTGTGTACAAACACCATCATCCAGAGGCAGAAAGAGGCTATGATTTCCCTATGGGAAGTTGTACTTGGGTTCAGGTTGAGTTTGAAGTAATGGGAACAAGTTCCAATGAGAGTTGCTATTCAAAACTTCTTAGAGTTGCTATTTTCAGGAAAACAAATCAGTATGATCAAGTCTCTGAATCTCAGAAGTTACTGGTACAAGAAAGATGTTTTAAGCAAGAAGAAAAGAAATGAATTAGAATAAAATGGTTGTGGCATAACTTCACATTTAGGAAGTTTCTTTCTTAACTATATTTTGGATAGTGCCATTTATCCTCATACTCAGCAGAAAATTGATGAACATCCACTGCGTTGCAGAAACTGTTTTGGAAACATACAAATATGAAGAAAGCACTTGCCCTGAAGTTGTTCTCATTGAGAGAACAGATACCCCAAAACAGATTATAATACAGCTATGTACTAATTCCAAAGATAGGTATTTGCACATGGAAACCTCAAGGAAGGCCATGTAATTTAGTCAAGAATTTCTGGGAAGCATTTCAGTTAGATTAATAAGTGTGCCTGTGTGTGTGCATATTCAGTTGCTTCAGTTGTGCCTGACTCTGTGCGACCTTATGGACTGTAGCTCACCCCCTGTCCTGCAAGACTCCTCTGTCCATGCAGATTCTCTAGGCAAGAATTCTGGAGTGGGTTGCCATGCCCTCCTCCAGGGGATCTTCCCAACCCAGAGATCCAATACGGATGTCTCCTGCATTGGCAGGCAGGTTCCTTACCACTAGCGCCACCTGGGAAGCCCCTAAAGAATTAATGAGAGTTCACTAAAAATAACTATGGCAACAATATGAGCATAGGCTAGAGGTACAAATGAGAAAGTAATGGAAAGGACTTCAAAAAGTGTCAGGGATGTTCAAAGTTGATGGCAGAAGTGGCAGACAGTTACCCATTGGGAACAGAAATTACAGCATGGCCGTTCATATGGATCACAGTAAGGAGCCTTCTATAGTTATGTTGTAGAAGTTGTGGATTCAGCAGAGGGCATTAAGCTGAGGTTCAGTTGTCTGCTTCTCTTGCTGGAATTATGAAAAATGAGTTTTAAATGAGAGGGCTGGAGATGGGAAGCCTGCTGCAGGATTCTCACAGCTCGGTGGCAATCATCTGGACAGGAGAAGGGATCAAGTGAAAGACAGCTATACCCAGCAGGAGTCAGTCATCAATGAGCGCGGGGGGGAGGACACACTGATGAGAGAAAATCAGATTCAATCCTAATTCTGCTTTTCTTTGCTGTGTAAATTAGGGAATATTATTATATCACTCTGTAAAATGGATATAGCAAAAATCTAGACTATTTATTTGCATTTCATATCTTAAACTAAACCAAGTTCTCTCCTACCATGGAATTTTTGCATATACTATTTCCTCCACCTAGCATAAGAAATTATCTGGTTTTTACCTTCTGCTGATTTTTTTCTTGCCCTTTAGGTCTAGGTTAAAATGTTACCTCAGGGTGACTTTTCGTGGTGACCCTATGTGACTTCCCCCTACCACCTTTATTCTCTTTCCCTACACCCTACCATGGTCTTCAAAATAGGTAACTTCATTTCTTATTATCCTATTATTTGTTTACTCATTGGCAACAACCATTTCATTATTGTTTTCTGAATCATTCCCAGTGTTATCACATAGTAGTCATTTAGTGAATAATCGTTGAACAGATCTGCCACTAAGCGGTGGGTTGAACCAGAATAGGTATGGAAAAGCAGGTGGGTGGTACCTCTAGGCATCTTGTGTCAGATGTGACTGGGAGATGCCCACTGATACCAAGGCAAGAAAGCATGTGCTATGAGTTGAATTGTTCCCCCAAGTCTTCATCACTAGTACCTCAGAATAAGATTTTTTTTTTGAAAAAAATGGATTTTTATGAGTCCTGTAATTAAAATGGGGTCATTAGGATAGAGTTTTATCTAGTAGGACTGGTATCCTAATAAGAAGGGAAATACGTACACAGAGAGTTAATATGAAGGGATTCAAGAAGAAAGGCATCTATGAGCAAGAAATGCCTGAGGCTTCCAAAACTGAGGAGAGATTCCAGGGACTGGTCCATTTCTGCTGCTTTCAGAAGAAGCATGGCCCTGCTGAAACCTTGATTTTTTACTTCTTGCCTCTAGCACCAGGACTTGCCTCGTGGCTCAGATGGTAAAGCGTCTGCCTACAATGCAGGAGACCAGGGTTCAATCCCTGGGTCGGGAAGATCCCCTGGAGAAGGAAATGGCAACCCACTCCAGTATTCTTGACTGGAAAATCCCATGGACGGAAGAGCCTGGTAGGCTACAGTCCATGGGGTCACAAAGAGTCGGTCACAAAGAGTCGGACATGACTGAGAAACTTTTCTTTCTTTCTCCAGCACTATGAGATCATACATGTTGTTGTCCCAAGCCACCAGTTAATGGTTCTTTATTACAGCAGCCCTAGACAACAAATATAGCTCACTTCAGAGGGTGATCAAGGTCCTGGGATTACTATAAATATAGACCTCAATGAGCCTAAGATATTTAGCTCTAGAGGTCAAAAGATTAATTTGATCCCATTTTTTACCCACAAGCTCATGAAGCTTAGAGATGTTCTTTTAATCTAAATAATCTTGCTTGTACTTTGATCTTGCAGAGTCTCCATTCTGAACAACGGCTGCTGAGGTGTAGCCCATGAGAGTGTCATCAACTGAGTTGTTAATCCTTGAAAATCTGGGCAGAAATAATTAGTTTGTCACTCTTCAGACCAAGAGCAATGAAATTATATGGAGCAGAATGGAATAATTATGCTGAGACTAGTGACTGCTTTTATACTAAATATAGGTAAAAGAATATCAGAGAACTTTGAATAAGTCCCTGAAACCTACTTCAAAATTTAAATATCTGAATCACATTTTCTTTTATTATAAAAGAGAACTGATCAATGATTCTCATGATTTTGTTTTTAAACTTGTCTCCATTTCTTCTCTCAAGCTAACAATTAGTCTTTTAACTGATACACCCACAGTATATTAAAATACACTCAAAGTCCAATCATGTACTAAAAGACATTCGCTCGCCACCTACACTCTTGTTCCTTCACACTTTCTTCCAACTGACTATGTAGCTAGTTCTAAATATACTTTTAGTATTTTGTAAAGTGCAGAAAAATATTGTAAAATTTAAATCATTGTCAGTGCAGTTTCAAGTTCACTAATAATTTTTAAAATAAGAATACCTATAAACTCAATTTATAATACATCCTGCCAACATTTAGATTCTAGATATATTGTTAGCTCTGAGAAAAAAACAAATAACAAGGAATAAGTTTAATAAATAAAATTAAATTATTTTGACTTACATGTATGTTATATTTAATATTTATATAACTTAGCCTATAATTTGGGGAGAAATCTTTTCAAAATCCTTGTGAGATATATATACTACAAAGCCAGAAGTGAATGAAACCTCAAATAATTACCTGATAAAATGATCCTTCTAAGATGTTAACCTGAACTGTTTCTTTCCTACATACACTGCTTTGGTGTTTGCAGTGTATTTTCAGGGAAATTGAGCTTAGCCAATATGGTAGGCAGACTAACCTGCATGCATCCTCATTTCTTTCTTCTTGACTCTATCCCGGGTTTGTTCAGATATTCGTCATTCTTCAATATCAGAGGGAATCCTGATTGGAGTAAGTCAATCAATTTGAATTTTCCTGTCATCCAAGAGTGGATTCTTTCCCTAAAGAACCCAGTCAAACAGAAAGGAAAGACATATGTACATGCTGGGAGATAAGCGTCTCTCCCCCTCCTGTAGATCATATATCTATCAAGTCTGCCGCTCCGTTTCTTGCAGTCATCTTGTGATGATTATGAGCAACAACATGAAGACAAAGATTATGCACAAAATGTAGTCAAATACAAAGACAGAAAGACATATGTCTTTGTTGACTTCATTGAATTGCTAAATAAATCTCACAAACTGCCCTCTTAATTCTTTTTATGTGATACAATACATTTCTTGATATTTAAAGACAGTTTTTGCAAGTGAAAGCATTCTAAGTGATAGGCCATTTGTTACTGAGTCACAATAGATTGGGCCACGTATTGATCAGAGCATGAGCCAGTCAAGTTATCTATAGTAAAAGCATGAGATGACTCATGCTTTGATGCTGGCTTAGCAAGCACTCTGCTCTCTGGTAGTACTGAGGTCAGAGCAAGCTGACTTTATCATACTATACTTTGGGGAAGCATAATTAGAAATGTCATTTACAGGGTGCGTTTTATAGGCCATATACTTTTTTAATACATTTACATGGATTAGTCTTATTAAATTTGTCCAAAATCTCCCATAAAATATGGAAAAGTAACTAACTCTAGTGTACATATGAGGAAACTTCATTCTTAGGCACAGAGCGATGAAGACACTTTCCCTTTGCCATGCATTCGATCAGCAATGGGGCAGGAAGTTCTAAGTCCTAAAGACGTTTGTTAACAGAAACACTGTGTTTTAAAAAATAAGCGCTTCCAAGGGAGAAGGAAGAGCTGGGAGATAGCAATGTC
Source organism: Ovis canadensis (assembly GCF_042477335.2). Taxonomy (NCBI): domain Eukaryota; kingdom Metazoa; phylum Chordata; class Mammalia; order Artiodactyla; family Bovidae; genus Ovis; species Ovis canadensis. Next base: position 82,714,202 of record NC_091246.1, on the reverse strand, counting down.
ATACACACATTTCAATAATGATATTTTCCTACAAAAACATAATAATAAAATTATGTGTAGAGTTCTATGTGAACATATGTATAAGCAAAGATCACTGAGGGGAAAAAAAATATGTGTTTCTGGATTATATTAAGCTTTGGCTCAATACAGTACTTTTTGTATTAACATGGGTACTATTATTAGCTTAGACTTACTTATACATTCTTTTTTATTGTATTAAAAACATATAATATAAGATCGTCCTTCTTACATTTTCAAGTGTATGGTACAGTATTGTGAATTAAGCACAGTGTTGTAGAGAATATCTCTACAACTGTCTCATCTTGCATGATCAAAACTTTAATCTCATTAGAACAACAACTCCCCATTTCCCTCCCCCCTCCAGCTTTTGGCAACCAACATTCTCCTTTCTGCTTCAATGAATTTGACTACTTTAGATATCTCATATAAGTAGAATCATGTGATTGAGCATAAGCATTTTACTGAGCTTAATATCCCCAAGATTCATCCCCATTAGGCCATATGACAAAATTTTTTTTTCCTTTTATGGCAGAATAATAGTCCATTGTGTATATGTATATCTGTATGTGTGTATGTATATATATATTTTTAAAAAACACCATATTTTCTTAATGCATTCATCTGTCAATGGACATTTAGATTGTTTCCACCTTTTGACTCTTGTGAGCCATGCTGCAAAGAACATGGAAGTGTAGTTGTCTTTTTGAGATCTGACTTCAATTCTTTTGGATAAATACCTAGAATAGGATTGCTGGATTAAACTATTAAGATTTTGAAGAATCCCTTTACTATTCTCCATATGCACCACCAACAGTGCACCAGGTTACAATTTGTCTACTTCCTTCCCAACAGATTATTTTCATTTTAAATAATTATTATTCTAACAGGTGTGAGATAATATTTCATTGTAATTTTGATTTGCATTTTCATGATAATTAGTAATGTTAAGTATCCTTTCATATACCCAATGATCAATTATATGTTTCCACCACAGAAATATCCAACTCTTTTGTTTATTGTTTTTTGCTAAGGACTTCCCCATTGAGTTGCAGGATTCCCTTTTATATTTTGAATATTAGCCTATTATCAGATATATGGTTTGTAAATATTTTCTCACATTCTGTAAATTGCCTTATACTCCATTAATTTTTGAGAAGGAAATGGCAACCCACTCCAGTTCTTGCCTGGAAAATTTCACCAACAGAGGAACCTTGTGGGTATAGTCCATGGAGTCGGAAAGAGTCGGACATGACTGAGAGAATTAGGATGCATGCCACTAATTTACTCTGCTGCCTTTTCTCTCTCTGATTTCTTTCCTATGCATAAGCTTTTGGTTTGATGTACTCCTACTTGTTTATTTTTGCTTTGATTTCTTATGTTTTGATGCTATATCCAAGAAATCATTGCCAAGACAAATGTTATAAAGCTTTTTCCTTATATTTTTTTCTAAGAGATTGTGAGTTAAAGTTTTTAATCCATTTTGAGTTAATTTTTGTGTGTGGTGTAACATAAGTCTAATTTCATTCTTTTGCATGTGAGCATACAGTTTTCCCAGCACCATTTATTAGGAACTATTCTTTCTCCATATGTATTCTTGTCACCCCTGTTAAATATTAGTTGACCTTACATGTAAGTATGAGTTTATTTCTGGGCTGTTTATATAATTCTATTGGTTGTGTCCCTGTTTATGCTCATGCTATATTATTTTGATTACTAAAATTTTGCAATATATTTTATGTTTATGATTATGTTTTAGATATTAAGAGATTCATTTTAAGGATTGCTTCATGCAGTTGTGGATTCTGTCAAGGTTGAAATCTGGAGAGACCAGTAGGTTGAAAATCAGGCAGGGGTTGATGCTGCTGGTTTGAAGCAGAATGTCTCCTTTGGGAAATCTGTTTTTGAAGACCTTCAACTGATAGGATGAAGTTCACCTACATTATGGAGTAAAGTCTCACTTATTTAATGTCAGCTGATTTGTAGGTTTTAACCACATCTACAGAAAAGTTATGACCAACCTAGATAGCATATTCAAAAGCAGAGACATTACTTTGCCAACTAAGGTCTGTCTAGTCAAGACTATGGTTTTTCCAGTAGTCATGTATGGATGTGAGAGTTGGACTGTGAAGAAAGCTGAGCGCCGAAGAATTGATACTTTTGAACTGTGGTGTTGGAGAAGACTCTTGAGAGTCCCTTGGACTGCAAGGAGATCCAACCAGTCCATTCTGAAGGAGATCAACCCTGGGATTTCTTTGGAAGGAATGATGCTAAAGCTGAAACTCCAGTACTTTGGCCACCTCCTGCGAAGAGTTGACTCATTGGAAAAGACTCTGATGCTGGGAAGGATTGGGGGCAGGAGGAGAAGGGGCCGACAGAGGATGAGATGGCTGGATGGCATCACGGACTTGATGGACGTGAGTCTGAGTGAACTCTGGGAGTTGGTGATGGACAGGGAGGCCTGGCGTGCTGCAATTCATGGGGTTGCAAAGAGTCGGACATGGCTAAGAGACTGAACTGAACTGAACCACATCTACAAGACACTTTCTCAGTATCACTGAGACTAGCATTTGATTAAATGATGGAATATGATAACCTAGCCAAGTTGACCATAAACTAGCCATTGCAAATGTGAATTTTGAAGGAGAGAGATGAAAATTGTAAATGGAAATGGCTACAACCCAGAGGGACTGATCATTTTCCCTTTAAGAAATTAAGAAACACAGGCATAGACACACAGAAGACACACACACAACTCGCTCCTATGCCTAAGAACAAAACACTTAGAATCCAGAATACTACTATTTTATGTCATAATCTGTGGTAGACAGGCCCTAGATGATCCTCAGTAATCCTTACTTTCTAGTATTTGCATTTTTGTGTAATCTCCCCTTGAGTGTGGCAAGACCTGTGACTTATTTCTAATGACTTGACTTTAAGAAAGGTCACAGGACATCACTCTAGTTATAAAAACCTTATCTATATAAGCCTCTGTTTTCCATGAAGATAGACTTGCTCTAGATATTCTGCTTGTTGGCTTAAGTTAGTGAGCAACCACTGAGTTAGAAGTGACATCTTGCAGCTGAGGATGACCTCTGAATGAATTCCTACAACAACCTAAGTGTGCTTGGAAGCAATTCTTTCCCAGTTGAACCACCAGATGAGAACAGTCTTTATTCACAAACAGCATGACCTTCTATAAAGAAAATATGAATTCTAAAAAAAAGCTACTAGAAATAAAACATGAATTTAGTAAGGTTATAGAATATAAGGTCAGTTTACAAAATTAAACAAATAAATAAAAAACAATGGGAAATTAAAATTTTAAAAATACCATTCAACACTGTATAACAAATATAAAATGCTTTGGGATCAAACTGACAAAGATTGTGCAAGGTCAATGTACAGAAAACTGTAAGACATCATTGAGAGAAATTAAAGAAGATGGAAACAAACTGAGAGATATACAAAGTTTGTGAGTCAAATGATACAATTTTTTTAGATGTCCATCCCTTTAAATTAACATGTAGAGTCAATGCGATCTCAATCAAAATATCAGCACAGTTTATCTGTAGGTATTTTTAAACTGATTCTAAAATTATTGTAGAAATGCAATGCAAGATGTCTGGAATAGGCAAAATAACTTTGAAAAGGAAAACAAAGTTAGAGAACTTCTTCCTAACTCCAAATATTAAAGTCATTGTATAATAATCAAAACAGTGGAGTGTTGCATAAAGATAGACCAATAGATTAATAGAACCTACAGAATCTAGAAATTGATTCGTATTTATGCACCCAACTGAAAATTCACTGGAGAAAAAATAGTCTTTTCAACATCTGGTGATAGGAAAGTTGGGAATGCCTATGCAAAAATATGAACCCTGAAATATATAAAAATTAGCATGTAATGAATATAATTTTTTTGAAATTTAGCTTTAATGGTTATATAATCAATTTACAATATGTTAGTTCCAGGTATACAGCAGAATGATTCAGTTTTATATGTATATGAGTGTGTGTGTGGGTATGTATATTCTTTTCCAGGCTATTTTTCATTATAGGCTATTATAAGAAATTGAATATAGTGTCCTATACTATACAGTGCATAATGTTTGTTTATCTATTTTACATATAGTAGTGTTCATCTGTTAATCCCAAACTTCTAATTTATCCCTTCCCCTTGATCACCATAAGTTTGTTTTTGATGTCTGTGAATCTATTGCTGTCTGTATCATAGTTTCAGATTCCACATATAAAAGTGATATCATATAAATTTATATTTATCTGACTCATTTCACTTAGTATGATCATCTCTAGGTTCATCCATATTGCTGCTGCTGCTGCTAAGTCACTTCAGTCGTGTCTGACTCTGTGCAACCCCATAGACAGCAGTCCACCAGGCTCTCCCATCCCTGGGATTCTCCAGGCAAGAATACTGGAGTGAGTTGCCATTTCCTTCTCCAATGCATGAAAGTGAAAAGTGAAAGCGAAGCTGCTCAGTTGTGTCCGGCTTGGAGAGACCCCAGGGAATGCAGCCTACCAGGCTCTTCCATCCATGGGATTTTTCCAGGCAAGAATACTGGAGTGGGTTGCCATTGCCTTCTCCCCATATTGCTGTAAATGGCATTATTTCATTTTTTATGGCTGAGTAGTATTCCATTAGGACTTCCCTTGTGGCTCAGGTGGTAAAGAATTTGCTGTGATTAGGAGACATGGATTTGATCCCGAGCTCGGGAAGATCCCCTGGAGAAGGGAATGGCAACCCACTCCAGTATTCTTGCGTGGGAAATTCCATGGACAGAGGAGCCTGGTGGGCTGCAGTCAGTCCATGAGGTCACAAGAACTGGACATGACTTAGGGACTAAACCACCACTACCGCATTACATGTGTGTGTATACACACACACACACACACACACACACACACACACATATCTATGTATAGTGGTATATATGTGTGTGTATATATATATATATATATATAGATAGATAGTGATATATGTCGGTGTATTTGTGTGTGTGTGTGTGTGTGTGTGTGTGTGTATACACACACACCCCACCTCATCTTTATTCATTTATCCCTTGATGGACATTTAGGTTGCTTTCATTTCTTGGCTACTATAAATAGTGCTGCAGTGAACATTGGGATGGATGAATATTTTCAAATTAGACTTTTGACTTATCTAGTTACATGCCCAAGAGTGGGATTTCTGGATCATACAATAACTCTAATTTTAGTTTTTCTTAAGAAAACTCCATACTGTTTTTTGTGGTGACTATACTTGATTTACAGTCCCAACAACAGTGTAAGAGGTTACCTTTTTCTAAACACCCTCTCCAGCATGTATTATAGACTTTCTGATGTTCATCCTGACTGATGTGTGGTGATACCTCATTTCCATTTTGATTGGCATTTCTCTAATAGTTAACCACAGTAAGCATATTTTAATGTGCCTTTTGACCATCTGTATGTCTTCTTTGGAGAAATGCCTATTTAGGTCTTCTGCTCATTTTGTGATTGGGTTGTCCTTTTGATATTGAACTGTATGAGGAGTTTGTATAATCTGGAGATTAATCCCTTGTTGGTCACATCATTTGCAAATATTTTCTTCTATTTTATAGATTATCTTTTTGTTTTGTTTATGGTTTCCTTTGCTATGTAAAAGCTTTTAAGTATAATTAGGTCCCATTTGTTTACTTTTGCTTTTGTTTCCATTACTTTAGGAGATGGGTCCAAAAAGAATAGTGCTATAATTTATGTCAGAGAGTATCTTGCCTATGTTTTCTTCTAGGAGTTTTATAGTATCTAATCTTACATTTAGGTCTTTAATCCATTTTGAGTTTACTTTTGTATCTGATGTTAGAGAATATTCTTATTTCTTCCTTTTATAAGTTACATATACTTTAAATCAGAGGTGTGAGATGTCAATTTGTTCTTTCTCAAGATTACTTTGCTATTTGTTGTCTTTTGTAGTTCCATATGAATCTGAAGAATTTTTTTTTCTATTTTTGTTAAAGAAAGCTTTTGGGATTTTTATAGGAATTGCATTGAATCTATAGTTTACTTTGGTTTACGGATATTTGAACAATATTAAGTCTTCCAATTCATAAATTCAGCTTGTCTTACTGTTTATCTATGTCTTTAATTTCTATCAACAATGTTTTATAGTTCCCTTGTACAAATATTTGACTAGTGGTTGTTTATTCCTAAGTATTTTATTCTTTTTGATGTTATTATAAATGAGATTATTTTCTTAGTTTAATTTTCAGATTGCTTATTGGTATTTGGTAAAAAGCACAACAAAATTTTAATGTCTATTTTGTGCCCTACAATTTTATTGGATACATTAATTCTAACAACTTTTTGTGGACTCTTTAGGCTTTTCTACATATAGCAGCATCTCATCTACAAACATAAGTTTAAGTTTACTTCTTTCTTTTGATTAGAATGTTTTATTTATTTTTCTTGCCTAATTGCTCTGGCTAGGATTTCCAATACTATGTAAATAGAAGTGGTCAAAGTGGACATCCTTGCCTTGTTCCTGATTTAGAGGAAGAGATTTCAGTTTTTCACTAAGTATGATCTAGCTGTAGGCTCTTCACATACAGTTGAACCTTGAAGCACATGGATTTAAATTGCATGATTCTATGTATACCTGAATTTTTTTTTCAATAAATAGAGTACTATATGATCAATGTTGGTTGAATCCACAGATGCAGGACTGCAGATATGGAGAACTGACTATGGGACTTGAATATCTATGGATTTTGGTGTCTGCAGCAGTTCCTATAACCAATTCCCCCCAGCTACCAAGGTATGACCTATATGGATTTTTGATTGTCCAGGTAAGTAGCCCCCCTAACCCTTGCATATTTCAAGGATCAACTGCACATGGTCTTCATTATATTGAGGTAACATCTTTCTATTTTTAGCTTGTTGAGTTTCTTTATAATGAAAGTTTGTTGAATTTTGTCAAATGATTTTTCTGCATTTATTGAGATAATCATGTGATTTTCATTCTTCATTCTATTAATGTGCTTTATTACATTGATTTGTTTTCATTTGTTGAAACATCTTTGCATTCCAGGGATATACCTGTTTGGCCATGGTGTATAATCCTTTTAATGTGCTGTTGAATTCAGTTTACTAGTATTAACACTTTATTGAGGGTTTTTGCATCTCTGTTCATTAGGGATATCAACCTATAGTTTTCTTTTCTAATAGTGTCTTTTTCTGCTTTTGTTATCAAGATAATGAAGTCCTCATAAAATGAATTTGGAAATATTCCGTGATCTTCAAATTTTTGGAAGAGGTTGGGAAGGATTGGTGTTAATTCTTCCGCAAAATGTTTGGTAAAATTCACCAGTGAAGCCATTAGTCCTAGGCTTCTCTTTGTTGAAAGATTATTGAGTACTGTTTCACTCTCCCATTAGTTATAGGTCTGTTCAGATTTTGTACATCTTTATGATTCTTGTTGGTAGGTTGTATGTTTCTGGGAAATTATCTGTTTCTTCTATATTATATGATTTGTTCACATATATAGGTGCTGATAGTTGTTATTTAAGATCCTGTACTTATCTGTCACTTTAGTTGCATTGGGTCTTTTAAAATTTTTCATATTATCTGAATCTTCTCTCTTTTTCTTTTGGTCTAGCTAAGACTGTATACATTCTGTATATGTCTGTTTGGTTCATTTAGTCTAGTGTTATTTAACTATTCTGTTTTCTTAATGATCTGTCTGGATATTCCAACCATTACTGAAAGTGGAATATTTAAATCTGCTAACATTATGTTGTCTAAGCCCTTTTAATTTTGTCAGTGCTTGCTTCACATGTATAGCTGTTCTGGTGTTGGATACTTATATAATTATAATTATTATATCTTCCTGGTGAATTGACCCTTTTATCATGATAAAATATCCTTTTTTGTCATTTATGACAGTTTTTAAATTAAAATAAATTTGTATGATATAATTTTGTCCACCCCTGTTCTCTTTGTGTTACTATTTGCATGGAATATTTTTCCATCCTTTCACTTTTACACTGAAAGTGTCAAAGATTTATCCTTAAATCCAGAATGAGTCCTTGTAGATATCATATGATTGGATGTTGTTGTTGTCTAATCCAGTCTGTCACTTTATGTCTTTAGAAGAAGGGGTTCAATCTGTTTACATTTAAAGTTACTATTGATAGAGAAAGACTTACTATTACCATTTTGTCAGTTGTTTTCTGTCTGTCATATAGTTCTTTTGTTCTTCTTTTCTTCACTTTCTTTCTTTGTGTTTCATTTTTTTTTTTTGTAGTGATATGTTTTGATACTTTTCTTATTCTCTTTTGTGTATTTTCTATAGGTATTTTGTGATTGTCATGGGCTTTCATGCTTACACAAAACATAACAATCTCTTTTAAGCTGATAACTTCTTGAATTCAGTTGCATATGAAAACACTTTTGTTTTTCTCCCACCACCAAATTTTATGTTGTTGGTGTCACAAATTACACAATATTATATATCCATTAATGTATTTTTGTAGCTGTTTGTTTTTACACTTTTAGTTTTTAACTTCTGTGTCAGAATTAAAAGTTATTTATGCATCACCATTCTAGTATTATATATTTGTCTATATATTTATCTTTGCCAGTGAGCTTTATATTTTCCTATGCTTTTGTGCTGCTATCTACTATCTTTCAACTTGAAGGACTCACGTTAGCACTTATAAGTGGATCGTAGTAGTGATGATCTCCCTTGAGCTTTTACTTATCTGAAAAAGTCTGTATCTCTCCTTCACTTTTTAAAGACAAATTTTTTACAGCTGTTTAAGTTTCACAGAAAAGTTGAGGGGAAGGTGCAGAAATATCTCATATACTGCCCCTACAAATGCACAGCCTATACCATTATCAACATCTTCCACCAGAGAGGTACATTTGTTACCATTGATGAATCCGCATTGACATATAATCATCCAAAGTCTGTAGTTTACATTTGTACTTGATGTGGTACACTCTATGTGTTTTGACAAATGTATAATGACATGTATCCATCATTATAGTATCACAGAGAGTAGCTACTGCTGTAAAACTCCGCTGTGTTCTGTCTGTTTGTCCCTCCCTTACACATTATTCCTGGCAATCACTGATCTTTTCATTTTTTCTGAAGCAGCAGCCAGTTGTCTAGTTATTATTATTATTATTATTTTGCTCTTAGTAACCCCCAGTCCACTGTATGCTGGGACCCTCTGGGACAGCTAAGAAAGAACCTAGTCTCTCAAGCAGCCCCCCTCACCTCCATAGAGTCAGGACATTTGGGGAAGAGTCCAGTCTTCACTTTCTCTCCCTAGGAATAAGCTAGAAACTTGGAATTTCCTCATGATCATGGAGCACTGTGCCAGAGGAAGGGACTATGGTGAAACTGTACCAGAAATTTTCCTATTAGCTTCTATATAGTTAGTTTTACATTTGTCTGGAGATAAAGGAAACTCTTAACTGACCTAAAAGATTTCTCACATATGAAATTGTTATGTTGTTGAATTAGTGTCCTCATGGTAGAAGGTATGTCTGGGAATTTCTATTCCACCAACTTGCTGATCTCACTACCTTCTTTCACATTCTTATTACTGTTTTAATTTATTCTTGTGGTAATACATATTATCATTCAAAGCAAATGTGTTGCTGTTGAGATACCTGTTTTTCCCTTTTCTTTCTCCCACGTTGTCAGTTCTGGATTATGTGTATTATAACCAATTATGGTGTGTATAATAGACCCTTGAACTTGTACATAAAAGCATTGAGTAATAAAAATATAACAGTACATTGATAGCATGATCAAAATTAGAAGAAGAGAATTCACTACCAGGAAAATTACCAAAATATTTCAAAATATAGATTAGAAATAAACAGAGAAATGAATAATGGGCCTGCAGGGCTCAGAGAAAATATGAAGAGCAAAATGAAATCATTACAAAGATGAGAAACAAATTTAAATTCACAAACATAGACTGAAACATGACTTAAAGGAGCTAGTAGAGGAGCCTCCTATCAGAAGATGGAGTAGACCAGTTTTTCCTTATTCCTATTACTAAATACAACTCAAAGCCTTGGGTATTATATATAAAACAAAATAAAAAGAATATGAAAAGTAAATAGAATCCTCCCTCCCCGTGCAAATCCACACACAGATGATATTAGAGAACATTGAGTATACAGCTGGAACTTTTGTCATCTTCACTTGGAAAAATAAAGTCCTGATCCTCCTTACTTGTGTTGGTGGAGATGACATGAGATGTCTGTGCACCCATTTCCACCCCTTTATAACAAGGAGCACTCCTTTCTATGTCAATAGAGGCTAAGTGGGGAACCTGAACTTCCAACAGTCAGTAATAAGGCAGCACCTTCCTTCGTTTGGCATAGCATTATCATGGACAGCCAGATAAAATATGTCTGGGTAAGATTTAGAATATTATAACAGAATATTAAAATTTCTGTTTCAGTAAAAGTCACTCATCATAGTGAAGTTCTAAACTGAATAATAATAATTTTAAAAAAGCCAATAGATGCAATTCTTGCATTTGAGCCATGAGGGAAGAGACTTGAATTCTGTAATAAAGATTTAAAGCATCTATGATAAGAATGCTTTAGTAAGCAATTAGAAATGTACTTGAAGAAATGAAAAATAGATAATCTCAGGAAAGAAATGGAAAATATGCAGATATAAAAAGGAACCAAAAAGAAATTTTGAACTGAAAAATATAATAATAATTAAAAAAATAGAAACTGGATAGGATCAATGGCAAGATGAATCCACAATGAAGGGCATTTAAGAAAGAAACAGCAAACTTGAAAATAAGTGATAGAATTTAGGCTTCCTAAATAACACAGAGAAAACACTGAAAAATAAAAATAACCTCAGAAAGCTGTGATACTATAACAAAAGATTGAACATTTGTGTCATTAGAGTCCTAGATGCAGGAAAGAGAGAGAGCAGGACTGAAAAGACTTGAAGAATTGCAACCGAAGCTTCTCGTATTTAGCAAATGACACAAACTTATGAATTCAAGAGGCCAAGTGAACACCCCAAATCACCAACCCGAAGAATTCCACACAAAGAAATATCAAACTTAAGACAACTAAAAACAAGGAAAAAAGTCTTAAAAGATATAATTTCTCTTTCACAACTTATCCACTGATTAAAAAAAAATCTGAATTATAGTTAAGTTCCATCACAATAATTTGGAGGTCAGAAATTTTTCATATGCAGAAAGAAAAGAACTGTTAATACAAAATTTTATGTCCAGTAAAAATATCTTTTAGAAATAAGGGTGAAAATTAATGTATCTTTAGATAAAGAAAAAGCAAGAGAATTTTCCATCAAGATCTACCTTAAAAGAATTTTTCTAAACAGAAATGATAAAAGATGCTATCTTTAAATATTAGGAAGAAAGTAGATAATAAGCAAAATATGGATAAATAAAATCAACTTTCTTTTTCATATTGTGTTTTCTACATTATGTTTGATAGCTGAAACAAAAATATAATATTGTCATTGTGGTATGTAGAGGAAATATTTACAACAATCATATTAAAAATGCAGGAGTGTATAGGGAGATTAGTTTTCCATATTTCAGCTGAGCTGGGTAAATGATGACAGTAGTAGTCTGTGTAAGTTATGTATATATTATGAATGCATCAAGCAACCACCAAAAAATGATATGAAAAGAGACATACTCAAAAATACTATAAATATATCAAAAATTGGAATCTAAAATTTTTTAACCTACAAGAAGTTAGGGGAAACATCAGAAAAACAAAAAAACAGGGATACAAGTGGAAAACAAAAATTAGAATGCACACTTGAACCTTAGACATCAATAATTATATTAAATGAAATGGCATAAGTATACCAATTAAAAGACAGAGATTGGTAGAGCATTAAGACATGATCCATGTATGTGTTATCTTCAAAATCCTCAGTATAACAATATGTTGTTCAGTTGCTCAGTCATGTCATGTCCAACTCTGCAACCCTGTGAACTGCAGCATACCAGGCTTCCCTGTCCTTCACCATCTCCTGGAGATTGCTCAAGCTCTTGTCCATCGAGTTGGTGATACCATCCAACTATCTTATCCTCTGTTGTCCCCTTCTCCTGTCTTCAGTCTTTCCCAGCATCAGGGTCTTTTCTAATGAGTCAGCCCTTTGCATCAGGTGGCCAAAGTATTGGAGCTTCAGCTTCAGCATCAGCCCTTTCAATGATTATTCAGGATTGATTTCCTTGAGGATTGACTAGGGAACATTTTATATTATGTGAACATTAAACAAAGGAAGGCAGGAGTTATTATATTAATGTTGAATTAAAGAGTCATTAGAACAAAGGAAATTACCAGAGACAGATGAAGATATTATGTGATAAATCAGTCAATCCACCATGAAAATATAGAAATCCTAAGTGTGTATGTACCAAATAACAGAGCTATAAGATATGTGAAATAGAACTGGAATGAGCAACAGTAAAATTTACAATTATGTATGAGAATATCAAAACACTTCTCTCAGCCAATTGAAAAAATGGACAGATTACTTAAATAGATATTTCTCCAAAGAATACATACATATGGCCAAGAGGCACATGAAAATATGTTCAACATCACTAATTATTAGAGAAATGCAAGTTAAAACTATAAGATATTTCCTCATAATAGTCAGAATGGCTTTCATCAAAAAATCCACAAACAATAAATGCTAGGGAGGGTGTGTAGAAAAGGGAACCCTCCTACACTGTTGGTAGTGCCACTGTGGAAAACAGTATGGAGGTTCCTTAAAAAACTAAAAATAGTTACCATATGATCCTGCAATTCTACTCCTGGGTTATATGCAGAGAAAAACATGGTCCAAAAGGATACATGCACCCCAGTGCTCACTGCAGCAATGTTTACAGTAAACAAGACATGGAAACAACCTAAATTGTGTATCACCAGAGAAGCAGATAAAGAAGATGTGGTACAAACATACAACAGATTATTCATCCACTAACAGGAGTGAGACAATGCCATTTGCAGCAACACGGATGGACCTAGAGATTGTCATAAGGCGTGAAATGATTCAGAGAAAGACAAATATCATATGATATAACTTATATGCTTAATCTAAAAAGAAAGGATACAAATAAACTTATTTACAAAACAGAAACAGACTCACAGACTTGGAGAATGAACTTATGGTTACTAGGGGGAAGTATGGGGAGAAGGGATAGTTCAGTTCAGTTCAGTCGCTCAGTCGTGTCTGACAATTTGGGACCCCATGAATCGCAGCACGCCAGGCCTCTCTGTCCATCACCAACTCCTGGAGTTCACTCAGACTCACGCCCATCGAGTCCGTGATGCCATCCAGCCATCTCATTCTCTGTCGTCCCCTTCTCCTCCTGCTCCCAATCCCTCCCAGCATCAGAATCTCTTCCAATGAGTCAACTCTTTGCATGAGGTAGCCAAAGTACTGGAGTTTCAGCTTTAGCATCATTCCTTCCAAAGAAATCCCAGGGCTGATCTCCTTCAGAATGGACTGGTTGGATCTCCTTGCAGTCCAAGGGACTCTTTGGAGAAGGCAATAGCACCCCACTCCAGTACTCTTGCCTGGAAAATCCCATGAACAGAGGAGCCTGGTAGGCTGCAGTCCATGGGGTTGTGAAGAGGCAGACACAACTGAGAGACTTCACTTTGACTATTCACTTTCATGCATTGGAGAAGGAAATGGCAACCTACTCCAGTATTCTTGCCTAGAGAATCCCAGGGACAGGGGAGCCTGGTGGGCTGCCGTCTATGGGGTCGCACAGAGTCAGACATGACTGAAGCAACTTAGCAGCCAAGGGACTGTCAAGAGTCTTCTCCAACACCACAGTTCAAAAGCATCAATTCTTCAGTGCTCAGCCTTCTTCATAGTCCAACTCTCACATCCATACATGACCACTGGAAAAACCATAATGTTGACTAGACAGACCTCAGTCGACAAAGTAATATCTCTGCTTTTGAATATGCTGTCTAGGTTGGTCATAACTTTCCTTCCAAGGAGTAAGCGTCTTTTAATTTCATGGCTGCAGTCACCATCTGCAGTGATTCTGGAGCCCCAAAAAATAAAGTCTGACACTGTTTCCATTGTTTCCCCATCTATTTCCCATGAAGTGATGGGATCAGATGCCATGATCTTAGCTTTCTGAATGTTGAGCTTTAAGCCAACTTTTTCACTCTTCTCTTTCACTTTCATCAAGAGGCTTTTTAGTTCCTCTTCACTTTCTGCCATAAGGCTGGTGTCATCTGCATATCTGAGGTTATTGATATTTCTCCCGGCAATCTTGATTCCAGCTTGTGCTTCCTCCAGCCCAGCATTTCTCATGATGTACTCTGCATATAAGTTAAATAAGCAGGGTGACAATGTACAGCCTTGACGTACTCCTTTTCCTATTTGGAACCGGTCTGTTTTTTCATGTCCAGTTCTAACTGTTGCTTTCAGCAATACATGAACCATGAACTTCCTGATGTTCAAGCTGGTTTTAGAAAGGGCAGAGGAACCAGAGATCAAATTGCCAACATATGCTGGATCATGGAAAAGCAAGAGAGTTCCAGAAAAACATCTATTTCTGCTTTATTGACTATGCCAAAGCCTTTGACTGTGTGGATCACAATAAACTGTGGAAGATTCTGAGAGGTGGGAATACCAGACCACCTGATCTGCCTCTTGAGAAATCTGTATGCAGGTCAGGAAGCAACAGTTAGAACTGGACATGTGTACCTGATATATGTAAAATAGATAACCGGCAAGGACCTACTATATAGGACAGGGAACTCTGCTTAATGTTATGTAACAATCTAAATGGGAAAAAGGTATAACTGAATCACTTTTCTGTACACTTGAAACTATCACAAAATTGTTAATAAACTATACTCAAATATTTAAAAAAAAGATAAACAAGATCTACATATACCAAAGGGAATTATATTCACTATCAAGTAATAAACTATAATAGAAAAGAAAAAATAAAAACCGCTTATCAACAATTAGCAGAACAAGTATACATAAAAGTAGCAAGGATATGGAGGAATTCCAAAAGATCTTTACCAACAAAATCAAATTGATGTTTATAGAACATGCCACCCCCAAAAAGCATGATATGCATTCCTTTCAAGTGTTCAATGCACATACACCAAAACAGACAATACCCAGGGCCAGAAATCAAGCCTCAACAATTTTTTAAAAATGTAAACTGTATAGCATATGTTATCACATGGATGTACAATGAAATCAATCGGATTGAAATAATCAAACTAAAAAACAACAACAAAAAGAAAGCAGAAAATCTCCAAACACTTAAAAACACACTTGTAAGTAGATCCAAGAGGAGTCTCAAAGGAAATTTTGAAAAATACACTTAATTGAATCAAAATGGAAGTATAAAAATTTTGTGAGGCACAGCTAAAATGCTAAGAAGGGAATTTATAGCCTCAAAAACATACATTGGAGAAGAGGAAAAATCTCAAATCAATGATCTAAGCTTTCATCTAAAGAACTTAAAAGTTAAAAAGAAAGGTAAGCAAAAATAATGCCAATGGAAGCAGAGAAATAAGAAAGACAAGAGCAGTAATCCATGAAACTGAAAACAGAAGCAGCAGAGAAAATCAATGAAACAAATAGTTGATTCTTTGAAGAAGTTAATAAAATTCGCACTCCTCTAGCAAGACTAACCAACAGAAAAAGAGAGGACACACATTACTAATGAAACAGAGCTATCGTTACAGACTGTGCAGACATTGCAGATAACAAATCTATGCACATAAATTTGACAATTTAGATAAAATGTACCAATCCCTCGGAGAATTCAAGTTACCAAAACACACATAATAGTAAATAGATCATTTGAATAGTCCTTTAACTATTGAATATTTAATTGGTAATTTAAAAATTTTCCAAAATAGAAATCCGCAGGCCCAAGTAGTTTTACTGGAGAATTCCGCCAAACTTTAAAGAAGCAGCACCATTTCTCCACAATTTACTTGCTCTGACCTCAGGGTTTGTGTCCCCCCATACTTCACATGCTGCAATCATAATGCCCAGCATGATGGTGTTAGGAGGCAGGTATTCGATGGACATGAGTTTGAGTGAACTCCAGGAGTTGGTGATGGACAGGGAGGCCTGGCGTGCTGCAATTATGGGGTCGCAAAGAGTCGGACACGACTGAGTGACTGAACTGAACTGAACTGAACTTTGAAATGAGATTAAGTCATAAGAGCAGAACCCTCACAATGAGATTAATACTCTTACAAAAGAGATCCCATGGAGCTCCCCAGACCTTTCCACCCTGTGAGGATGCAAGAAGTCTGCAATGAGAAGAGAGTGCTCACCCAACTCTTGTTAGCACCCTGATCTCAGACTTCCAGCCTTCAGAACTGTCAGAAATAAAGTTCTGTTGTTTATCAGCCAGCCAATCTGTGATAGCAGCCCAAACAGACTGAGAACCCTATGGAAAACAGAAGAGAAAGATACAGGTTCCAATTTGTGTCATGAAGCTGCTGCTGCTGCTGCTACTGCTGCTGCTAAGTCGCTTCAGTCATTTCTGACCCTGTGCGACCCCATAGATGGCAGCCCACCAGGCTCCTCCATCCCTGGGATTCTCCAGGCAAGAATACTGGATTGGGTTGCCATTTCCTTCCGCAATGCATGCTGCATGCAAAGTCGCTTCAGTCGTGTCCGACTCTGTGAGACCCCATGGACAGCAGCCCACCAGGCTCCTATGTCCACAGGATTCTCCAGGCAAGAATACAGGAGTGGGTTGCCATTTCCTTCTCCAAATGAAGCTGGTATTACCCTAATACCAAGAAAACAACAAAACACAGTTACACACCACTATTCCTATTGACTATAGATTTTTAAAAAATCTTTAACAAAATATTAGAAAATGAAACTTGGAAACATACGCAAAGATTTATGTACCTCAACCAAGTGGGTTTATTCCAAGAATACAAGGCTGGTTCAATATCATTCAAAGTCACCTGCTATATTAAAAGAATAAAGAATAAATAGCACATGATCATATCCATTGATGCAGGAAGAGCATTTGACAAAATTCAACATCTATTCAGTTATAAATGTGAAAAAGTAGTTCTAGAGAAGAACTTACTCGATGTCATTAAGCACATCTACAAAAGTCCCATAGCTAACTTTATATTGATACTTAATAATGAAAGACTGAATTCTTTCCCCACAAAATGAGGAACTAAGAAATACACCTAATGTGTCTCAAGTAGGAGATTTGGGAGCTACTCAGACATCAACTCTGAGGGGACAGTATTTTGTTGAGATCATTTTAGTTTTGAGTATAAAGCTTGACTTTGCAAAAGGAGAACTTCGAAATCTAGGTTATTAAAGATGCAGTAAAGTACTCTTTTATTTTTCAATGGCTAAAGGGTAGAAAGGCTTTGGGGGCTAATCTACAAGTCACATGGCATTTTTAATCAAGATGGCATGTTGGCAGAAATCTGATCTACAGTCTTATTTAGTTTGGCTAGCAATGTTGTTGTTATTGTTAATGAGAATTAGAGTGCCTTCCATGGAGATCTTTGCTCTCCTGTTCATCACTGTCCCATACCCTCTATTGTCTGATATTTGGCCCTGCCTCAGTCACTCATGTAACCTGCCTGTTTTCTTGTAGATACTAAAATTTGTGACTCTTGGCTTATAATGTTGTTGCAACAAAAACAAATCAATTCCAAGTTCAAATAAATGAACTTACAAATAAACTTTTACAACCATAAAACAATTAGACAGGGTTTTTTTTTAAGACTTGCTAATAAAACACACAGGAAACTGGATATTAAGGTCCAAGGGAGAGAGTTTCAAGATTTAGTACAAGTGAGGTAGGGTTTCTCCTTCCCAAAGTACTTAAAAGCCACAATAGGTTTAACAAGGTTTCTTATAGGAGCTGAACAAGTATTTTGAATAAGAAAGAATATTAGGTTGTAAAAAAGAAAATTTTTGCATGCCAAACTTGATCAGTGATCCCCATTCTGCTACACCATATGCCACATCAGTCCAGTTCAGTCGCTCAGTCATGTCCGACTCTTTATGGCCCTAGGGACTGCAGCATGGCAGGCTTCCCTGTCCATCACCAGCTCCCAGAGCTTGCTCAAACTCATGTCCATTGAGTCAGTGATATTATCCAACCATCTCATCCTCTGTCGGCCCCCTCTCTTCCTGCCTCCAATCTTTCCCACATCAGTGACCAGAAAACTCACCTTCATTAGGCTCAGTATTTTTCAGGCTGATCATTCCTTGGCAGATTCTTATTCTTCAAACTTTTTTTTTTTTTTTAAATAATCCATACTAACAACATTCCTTCTGTCGTTATATCAATTGCTCTGTAGTCTGGCTGATGCTCGTTGCATAATGTTACACATTGTTTACAGTGATTAAAATGAAGGAAACTCTGATCCACCAATTCTATTTGGGAGAGCATCACATATTCTAATAGATGCTTGGGAAGCAAAATGGCCATTTTGGTGGCATGTTTACAAGTCATCTCAATATATTTTATGTATATTTGGTATATATCTTCAGTTTAATCCCATGAGTTTAATTTCATTTCAGATAATATATTTGATATTACTTTGTCCACAATACTTGTTTCATCAGGGCAAAGTGGGATTGTGGGAAAAGGAAGATTTTGCCTTTATATAGATACTCATAACAACTATTTCCTGCTTTGTGGTCTTGAGCAAGTCATGTAGCATTATTGGTCTTACTTTTCTCAAATATAAAAAGGGGTAAACTAAAGCTGTCTTCAGTGGGCTATCATAAAAATTAAACAGATAAGGTACCTAAAAGGGAGTATCATATAAAGGTGTGCAATGTAGATTTTCTGCCTTCAGAGTGAGTCATTTTCTGACTTCATCCCCAAATTAGGGGGTGGGAAGGATGCTAGTAATAGACTTAATAGTGTTTCCTCAGTACTAATTAAGGAACAAATGTTTAAATATAAACCTCTCACACAGGTAATTATTTTCTATAATATTTATGGTATAATTGAGTACTATGTGGTATACCATAAATTATGGCTTAAAAATGGATTTGTCTGCATTCCAAATTACCATTTATATTTCTATGGGAAAATGCATTCCAGATTTTAAATTATCAACTCAGAAAAAGAAATTGTATCACGGCCTAGTCATAAATCAAGATCGCTAGGAGTGCTTAACTTTCACCTTCTTATGTCCTATCTAAGATTTTAAATTTCTTCCGAATAGGGTCCTATTGGTGACTAATAAGGTACTCTGTTCACAGGAGGTACCTGGTAAATCTTTTTTGCTTTACTTTGATTTTTACAATTAGAAAGGAAAGGAAATCAACTGTGGCAGGCAGTTGAGTACAAAAATGGCTCCAATTTGTCTCCTCCCTGTATCTGCACTACTTGTAACATGACATTGCAGCTCCTCCTTCAAGAATTGGAGTCTGTGTCCTTTCCCATGGGATCTGGGTTGGCCTTATGATTTGCTTTGACTGATAGAATGAGGCCAAAGTGACCATATGCCACTTGTGAGTCTTGACTTTAAGAGGCCTTTCCTGTGTCCATACTTCCTTGGAACTCTGCCACCATCATTTAAGTAAACTAGAACTCACCAGCTGGAAAGTGAGAAACCATGTAAGGAAAATCCAGTTATTCCAGCTGAGGTCATTCATCCCAGACCAGTTTACAGCCAACTAGCCTCAAAGTATGTGAAAGAACCCAGCCTAGAGCTGCCTTTGTAACCTCCAGTTGACCCTAGATCCATGGGTAAGCCCAGCCAACATCAGAATAACTGCTTGGCCGACCCTTAGACTCATGAGCAGTCATACATGCTTGTTTGAATCCGGTGAGATTGGGGTTTGCTTCTGGCACAGCAAGAAATAACTGGTATATCAACTAGATTAGGTTCTAAGCAATGCATAGGGACTAATTCAGGAATACTGTGTTATGTTTTCAATGGTGATCACAAGAAAATAAATTTAGCATTTCAAGAACAAAAATTTTTAGATCACTAGATTACTCAATTTTAGAAAAGCAAACTATAATACAACTGTAGGCATTAGTTTGAGGGACTAAAAGGAATATCATTAATAAATAATTCAAATACCTAGCAAAGTTTGGTAACTATAAAAATAGCAATTACTGATTAGAAGTCCAGGAAAGATGTGCTATATATTTAAATCTCAGACTTCAAACAAAATGCTTCCTGCTTTACTGGCAATAAATATCTAAGAGGCTATTCTGGGGGAAAGCATCTTTTAAAAAGTAAGAAAGAAAAAAATAAAAAGTAAGAAAGACTGCCCAAGAGAAGCAATAAGGGAGCCCAGGATATATGAACAGTCAGACACAAACTAAAAAGTACATAGAGCCCCCCAAATTAAGAGTTTTCTGCAGGCAACAGCAAAGTCCATAATATGCAGTTCTTTGAATAAATTAGAGGGAGGAAGTCAGCCAGAAACAGTGAGATGGATACAGTGCAAAAAGTCTATCAAAAAAATGGGAGGGAAGATAACAAGAGACTCAATTAATTCTTGGCTGTAATCATTCCTGAGGAAGATCTTAGGGAGTTTCCCACTCTGAAATTGTCTTTTGACAGAACCAGGTCAGAGGTAAGAGAACAAATATTGCTAAAAGCAAAGGTGTGCTGAAATGAATTGGCAAACTGAAGGCAGATCATTTGTACATTGCCAACGTGGTATTTTGAAGAAACCGAAGGATAAGGGCTCTTCCCAAACAAAATATGCAAAAGACTCTCCTGTAATAGAGCACTCATCTCAAAGGGCATTTGATTTTACATCTGAACATTGGCAGAAACTATATAAAAGAGTAGGATCATGTGATATTTATATAACATATGATTGAGTTACTGATTGAGATTTTTGTTCAAGCTGCTATCATAGATTGGTATATAGAAGGTGTTGTTTCTTTCTCCCAGATTTTACACGAGAGTAGCCAAGTTTCATGCTTTGAATTCTGAGTTTTCCATTCCAAGTAGTCATTAACAGTTTCTGCAAGTCAGAAAGAAATATAAGTTTTAACTCAAACCATGACAACTATACAAAATTCTCTTTGGGGAGAATCTAAGATCACTGGGTGTGGGTTAAACTGAATAGTCCTTAGGAAAAAGGAAATGAAAGCTGAAGTAAGAGAAAGAAAAAAAAAATATATGGTCTGCTGAAGGTTGGTAAAGATTCTCCAAGACTCCAGAGAAACAAGAGGGCTTAGGTGGTTTTCGCAAATGGCAGACAGGACCTGGAGTGGGAAGAGAGGGGAGATGATTACGGGGTACATATGTAGGTTAGCTGTTGAATCGTGAGGTGTTGTGAACAGTCGTGAAGATTTCAGTGATTAGATCTGGGGTTGGCAAATCAGACCACTAGGATAGATAACTCTGTTCTGACACAGAATGTCACACCTGAAGCAAGGGCAGGCTTGGCAGAAACAGCTAATCAGAAGAGGAATGGCACTAATGGTAATTTTTTTTCCATGAACTAACAGCTTGGCTGATGCCTCTGTTTTTAGTTGTCCAATAATCATTAAGATCAAATGCTTCAACTATCTTGAGTGGGATTCATAATTTAGACATATGACATTTATTGTGTATGAGTATTCCCAGAAAATGCTTAACCTACTCCTACAACTTATCAAAGTGAAATCAAGTGGGAATATCTTTAAAAATAGAAATCATCACTGATTAATCCCTTTGAATTATTTGACTGAGAAAATAGGCCTGAGAAGAATCAGCAAATTTAATTTATTTAGCTGTTTAGAAGACATTTGCCAAAATTCTATGAGCAAGAGCTATTTTAAAATTCTTCTCTATTTTGAATTATGAAACATTTCATACATCCTGAGAAGGTCAGAACTTCTGATAACAGACACCCAAAGACTGACCACCCAGATTTAACAGATGTTAACATTTTATTGAGTTTGCTTCAGATCCTATTTTTAAGAATAAAAATAAAATATTGTACATGGAACTAAATTCTCACCTCTGTCTTTCCCCTCTCTCATTCCCTAGGAATACTCACTATTCTGAAGTTGTGTGTAACACTGTTTTATATTTGATATAAAATGTATATGTATATAGGTGTCTGCAAAACTATATAGTATAATTGTGTGTGTTACAAATCTTTCCAGATTGGTATCTTTGTTATATATTTGTATATTGCATTCACTTATGAATTTTAATTTCTTCCATGCCTGTGGATTGATGTTCCGCTTTCATTCCTAAGGTTGTTTTTTGTTTTTTGTTTTTCTCTTTCTATATTTCTTCCTTCATTTAGAAACTATTATAAGTCTGCTGGTTTTTGTATATTTCATAGTTATCTTCAAGTAGTCAGCTTCTTTTTTATTTAACAAATTTACTTGTTTTATACTTGTCTTTTTTCTTAACCAATGTATTTGCTCTTACTTTCTGCTTTCTATATTTATCTTTGGCTGTTTACTTTTGTCTGTCGTTAACTTTCTGTAGTATGTGTGATACTGCTTTATCCCTAAGTGCATAAGCTCTATTTAAACAACAAAAAAGAATAACTATAACCATATATATATATACCATATATATGCAAAATATATACACACATATATTATGTATAAATACATATGTTAGATTATAAAGCATATTTAATTGCAATTATTTGTCTATAGTTATTAACTTTCACATGAAAAGTATCTCATGACTGTGCTTTATTTCAAATGAAATACTTAGCACAGGGTTTCTCAATAGTAGCATTATTAACATTTGGTGGTGTATAATTCTTTTTGTAAGAAGTAGTTCTTTGTAGCATCTTTGGCTACTACTTATTAGATTTTAGTAGTACTCCTTCACACTAGTTGTGACAACCAAAAATATCTCTGCTGCTGCTGCTAAGTCACTTCAGTCGTGTCTGACTCTGTGTGACCCCATAGACGGCAGCCCACCAGGCTCCCCTGTCCCTGCGGTTCTCCAGGCAAGAACACTGGAGTGGGTTGCCATTTCCTTCTCCAATGCATGAAAGTGAAAAGTGAAAGGGAAGTCGTTCAGTCATGTCCGACTCTTCCTGACCCCATGGACTGCAGCCCACCAGGCTCCTCTGTCCATGGAATTTTCCAGGCAAGAGTACTGTGGGATGCCATCACCTTCTCTAGACGTTGCCAAATGTCATCTTTGGGACAAAACATCCCTGACTGAAAACCATTCTGTACATCATGCTATTTGCCACTTCTGATATCTTGGAGGTAGCTCTCGTCTCTAGGTCAGACTGAGATTAATTCTTTTAATTTAACAGTGAGGCCAATGTTGAAATCCTCTAAGAAGCCCAAAGACTAATCAAAATGATTTTTCTATTGATCTTTTATCCTTTGCTCAAAACAACATTATATATTAAAACATTCAGATTTAACTATATGAGTTTTAATGTACAGCTTAAGAGATGAATTATTTGTCACATGTCTGAGCATATCAAGACCTGCTCCACTCTGAGGGATAATAACATAATTTTTCCAATAGATAGGTTTCTGCTCTACCTGGGGGATGTGATCTGACCTATGTATACCATCTCTTTTGTGAAAGTAGTTTGCCATGATGCTTTCATTTCAGACTTTCGTTACTTCATTTGAGGTGATTTTAATAGATTCCACAGATTTTGATAGCCTCGTTATGGTCGGTTGGCAGTAACGGACATTTTCGGACAGAGTTTTTCTAATTTTGTCACCCACTAAGATTTTCTACTCAGAAAATTTTTTAAAACTTATTTCTAGATGTACCATTTTTTCTCCAGAAATACTATTTTTAAATCGAAACTTAGCTCATAATCATGTTATATTATCTCTCAATCACTATTTTCATTTTCTTTTTTCCTCTGTATTCTTTGAGAACTAGCGACCTTGTTTCTTATTATCAGCTGATTTTCATTCTATTCTTTACTCTTTCTGAGTTTGAGCAATGTAAATAATGCTCTGATACTTTAATTTCATTCAAATATTTTAAATGGTTTTTGATTATATAGATAATATATCTATTTTTAGTTTACAAATATTTGAGGGCTTATCAGGTATCTTTCTGTTTTGAATCGTAATTTAATTCTTGCTGTGTTTGGTGAACTATTTTGTATGTTTGAATCGTTTAAATTTATTGACACTTATTTTGTGGCACAAAATATGATTTATATTGGTAGAAAATTTTCAATGCATTTTAAAACAATGAATATTCTGCTCTTGTTCTATAATCGTCCCAGCTCAAGTTGGCTACTAGTACTGTTCACAACATGAGCGTCCTTACTCAGTTTCTATCTACTTGTTCTCTCAACTGTGAAAAGAGGGATGTTTAAATTTAAACTGTAGTTGTAGATTTGCCTGTTTATCCATCCAGTCCTGTTATTTTGGCTCTATTTATTTTGAAGCTCTGTTATTAGGTGAATAAAATTTTAGGGTTATTGTGTCTAACTGTGCCCTTTTTAATTAGAAAACTATTTTCTTTATATATTTTTTGTTCTTAAATCTGCTTTGTCTGATATTAACATAGCTACTCCAGATTTGATTACTTAGTGTTAGGATATGGTTTGTGTTTCTCCATCCTTTTATTTGTAAATTATTTTTGTCTTTATTTTAAAGTGCATTTATTATAGGCAGGATATAATTGGGTCTCACTGTTCTAGTTATTTTTGTCCAATCTGTTAACTTCTGCCTTTTAATTGAGGTGTTTATACCATTTACATTTAATGTGACTGTTAATATATTAGTCAAGTATCATCTTACTTGTTTTCTATATGTCTCATTTGTTCTGTGCTCCAAGTTTCCTCATTTTCTGCCTTTTAAAAGTTTATTCATATTTTTATAATTCTGCTGTATCTCCTTTGCAGCTCATTATCTATAACTCTGTCATTTTAGTGGTTTATAATAAACATCTTTATTTTATTACAGTGTCCTTCAAGTAGTATTGTATCAGTTTCCATGTTGTGTAAAGAGACTTACATTAGACTTTCATTTCTCCTTTTCTGACCTTTCTGTGTTGTTGTTATATATTGACTTTTACATATTATTTTATTGTATATTATAAACTTTTCACTAAATTATTTTTGCTTTAAAAGTCAATTATCTTTTAAGGAGATTGAAACAACCAGGAAAAAAGTTTAGGTTGTTAACCTATGTTGTTACATTTCCAGTGATCTTAATTTCTTTGTGTAGACCTAAATTTCCATCTGGTATTGTTTTCTTTTTGCCTGAAAGACCTCCTTTGAAATGTTCTTCTAGTGTGAGTCTTCTGGTGGTCAAGTCAGAAAATAGTCTTTTCCTGACTTCTTTTTGGAAAGATCTTTTTGCTAAACATGGAATTCTAGGTTGACTTTTTTCTTTTTTTTTAACTGCTTGATTGATGTTGCTCCACTGTCATCTCATTGACATTTTTTCTGGAAAGAAAATCCTGATATCATTCTTGTCTTGGTTCCCTGTATATATATATTTTTCCCTTTCCTTTGGCTGCTTTTAAGGTTTTCTCTTTACCACTGGTTTTGAACAATGTTATATGGTTTGCCTTGATATAGTGTTTCTTGTGCTTGGAATTTATGGATCTTCCTGGATCTATGCATTTATCATTTTTATCATAGTTGGAAAACTTTGCTCATTATTCATTCAAATATATTTTTCTGTCACTAATCTTTCCCTTTTCAGGGACGCCAATACCATATGTATTAAACAGCATAAAAATTTCCCACAGCTTATAGTTTTGCCATTTTTCTTTTTCTCCTTCTGTGATCCTTTTTTGGTAGTTTCTATTGTATATATCCAAGTTTATTAATATTTTCCACTATATTTTAAAAATCAAAAATTGTAATTTTCACCTCAAAAATTTCTCTTTGGGTCTGTTTTCATATTTATACTTAAAGTTTTGAATATATTGAATACAGTTGTAATTACTGTTTTAATTTCTTTGTCAGTTCTAACATCTGTGTCAGTTCTCTGTTGGATTTGATTAATTGCTACTTCTCATTGTGGGTTGTATTTTCCTGCCTTTTTAAGTGTCTGGTAATATTTGATTAAATGCTAGATCTTGTGAATTTTATTTAGCAGTGTGGGATATTCTCATAAATATTCCTGAGTTTTGTCCAAGGATGTAGTTTAGTTCCTTGAAAACTCATTTATTCTTTTGAACCTTGCTTTAATAATCTATTAGGAGTGGGCACAGTAGTGCTCACTCTAAGGCTAGTTATTCCCAACAACCTAGGCAAGACCCTTATGTGTACTTTACCAAATTCCCGATGAATCTTGACACTTTCCACACTGGTGTGTGAGAACAGGTACTATTTCAGTCTTATATGAGAACTAAAAACTGTTACCGTTAATCTTTTGAGTGGATCTTTCCCCAAACTCTGGCAGTTTTCTCACTTGCTTACATTTAACAGTGCTCATCTCAGTACTTGAAAGGGCTCCTTCTCAGAGGGCTAGAGCTGGTCTCTCTGCAGCTTTCTCTCCTCCAGCATTTTGTCCTGCAAACTCTAGCCTCAAAGTCTGCCTGGACTCTCAGTTCCATCTCCTCCAACTCAGGGAGTCTGCCAGCCTCCACTTGCCATCTTCCACTGTGGCCTGGAACCCCTCCAAGGTGGTGCTAGAAGACAGCTGCAGTGCTTGTCTCATTGGTTTCCTCTCTCTCAGGACTGATGTCATTGATTGCATGATGTCTAATATCTTGAAACCACTGCTTCATATATTTTGTTCATATTTTTGTTTCAGGGTGGAATGTAACTGCTGAAATTCCATCTTGAACAGGAGTAGAAGTCCCTGTCAATTAATTTTAACTTTTATTATAAAATATTCATAGTATATAAGGTAAAATCAGAAACATGTCCTTCATAATTGTCTCCTTAACATACCAACTCCCCTTCTCACAATTTCTTCTGTTAGGAATATCTATATACATATACAGACATTTTGTAAAATTCTAGTTTTCACTTTCTAAGTGATATAATTACTTTATATTTTTATTAAACAACATGTCAGGAATATTTCTATAATATTTATTTTAAAAACTTTTCCCCAAATAGCCAACCATTGTATGTTATAGATATACCTTATGTATTTTATAACTTGACCTGTTGATTAATTGATTATAATACTTTATATTAGCAACCAAATTGTAATGCATATGCAAAGTGAGGTACAAAGACATTGAGATATATATAAAATGATACAGACTTATAAAATACTTATGAGTGTTAATTTCTGTTTTTTTACCAAAGGATTCATTCATGCTAATTTTTATTAATATTACTAAAATTAATTACTATTATTTTATTAACATAAAATTGTTATTAATTTTTTATTAATTTATTAAATTGTCATCTAAAGAATGTTTAAACATTTACACCCAAATCACAATGTATCAAAGTGCCCGTTTCATTGCATTCTCATCATTGATTATTTCTAAACATTTATTTCTGCCAATAGAAAAGATAAAAATGATGTTAACTGTTGTTTGTAATTTTCTTTTCCTGGTTACCAGTAATGTTGAAAGTCTATTTGAATTTCCTTATTCTCAATTCTCTATCTTCTGCCCATTTTGCATTGCATAATCATTTTTTCTTAGTGATTTGTTGGAGAGAGTATAGTCTTGATATTATTTCTTTGTCTTCTATTAAATGTTCCAACAGTTTTTTTTTTCAGTTAGTTAACGCAGTCTTTTCTTTCATATAGAAGGTATAATTCTACTAATATAAAACCCTTCAATATACCTTATATCTTCCAGATTTATAATGTTCCCTTGGAAGGCCCTCAGAAATTTGACTTTGCAAAAGTAGTTGCTTATGTTTTCTTCTAAAAGTTATATGATATTCTTTTCTTTTATCTCTTTAACCTATCAAAAGTTATTTTTGTATGTTTTGTACAGTAGGAAGTCCAAATATTATTTTGAATGAGTAGACTGTTTCAAACCACATTTCTGGAATAGTTGATCATTTTCCACTTGATTAAAAAATTAAATAAGAAACAAATTAAAATTTATATGTAATCATCCTCCTGGGTTATTTATGCTATTCTTAAAATATGTACTGATCCCTGGGATGATGCTACATGATGCTTTTATTTATAAGTTCATGGATATTCTCATGTTCTTGCCTTCCACCTGAATATTATTCTAAACTTTTCAATTTCATAGTAAATCAATGTAAATATTCTTGAATATATGTGGTTTTCATAGGAAACTATGAAGTGAATTTATATGTTTAGAGTATTTGGAAATGACATACACAGAATCTGAATTTCAGTTGGAGATATAGTGCATTTATTTAGTCTATTTAGAGTCTTATTCTCTCTCTAGGTATCTCTATCTACCTACCTACTTTCATACATACATATATCATTCTTTCATTTATTACTGTATCTAAGCTATCAAAGATATAGATAGACTGATAGGTATAGATAAGTAGATAGATCTTGCACATTTATTGCTTGGTCACTGCTCATTTTACTACTTGTGGTTGTTATAAAAAATATCCATTGGTTCTTCCCAAATTACACATCCAGGAAGCAGGGTGAGAAAACTGATCAGTCTCAAAAGAGATGTTTCCAAAATCTCTTCACATGTATCCAAGGGTGAAAATGTAAAAAGGAAAATATCACCAAGGGGTCGTCCTGAGAGTGAAGGACTTGGAAACTATTTTTGGAATGAAATCAAGCGCTAACAACAGAGCATTCCCCACCTCTAGAATATAGAGTGACCTTGAAATAACAGCCTAATGGAATTTCAGAACTCCCTTGGATCAGGGACCACAGAGTATTTCCCCATTCTAATTTAAATTTTTATTTAGATAACCTGACGTTTTGTGCAGTGTCACATCAGGACAAATTGCCATTTTGGCTTAGAGATTTCCAGACCAAGAAGAGTTTCTTATAGAATGTTAATCCATTCTAGTGATTGGATAGGTCATAGGAAGGGACAAGTATAATCTGTTGGTTAAAAGAAAAGTCAACCAAATACTTGTGACCGGAAGAGCTGATTGTGGTAATTGTTAGGAAAAATTTTTAACAAATATCATTTCTCTCATTCTAAACACAAAGTAGAACTTGATCTACTAACTTGATCTCAGGCCTGGCTCTGTGACTTGCTTTGGAAAATGTAGTATGAGTGGAAGTGATTCATGTTATTTCTGGGTGAAAGCTTTAAGAGTCAATGTTTAGTTTTTCATATTTCCTTCTCCTGATATTGCAATCAAGGAAGCATAAGGATAAGAGGAAGTTCTACCAGCCTAGGTCCCTCAAGACATAAAAATAACCAAAGCCTTCAAGGTGACCTGTGATAGCCACGTAGTATGAGCAAATACCACCCTGATTTGTTGTAAGCTACTCTTATTTGGTGATCTATTTGTCACTTCACATAATCTAGATTATGCTGACTAATATTTTGTCCCTGTATCCTGATTCATGTAATTAACAATTCTCAGAAATATTTTCATCTTCTGTGTCTTTAGATATCTTTTTCTATGTGTGGTTCAAATTTCTCATGTCATTTAGTTTTCAGTGGTGCTTTTTCTTATTCTTTAACTGAATAAAAGCCTGCCTAGGTCTGATTTTTGCCTATCGACACTGTGTACACATTGCCCTTGGTACTTGCCATTTTCCACCCCTGTGTGAATGGGAATCACTCTCTCATCTTGGAATCAAGAAATGTGGTCACTATATTTAGCAGACAGCTCTTTAGTGAGTGTGTCTTTTTGTGCTGAGGTAGAAGTGTATTTCTACTCACCAGTTGGTTCTCTCACTATAACAGTGAAACTCTTATCCTCTTAAAAATCTAAAATCCATCTGTAGGTCTTTCATTGGCCCAAATTAAACAATCCAGTGTACATCAAATAGTGCTCCCATGTATTTTACTGTTCTCATGCCCACCTACTTGATTTGTAGGTCAGTTTTCTCATATATACAATAAAGCAACACTGACCTTACAGGTTGTGAAGATTGAATAAAATAGCAAAGGTCTATATTATGCATGATACAATGTCTATTCCACTAGGTTAACTCATTATTATTATTAATTTGTCAAGGGCTATTACACTCGCAATTTCTATAATCCTGTTTATTTTTCCTGTTTACTTTCGGCAAAGTTATTTTATAAAAGTCTCTTGGACTCTATTCCTTTTTGTTGCAAGGGTAACCCAGATGTTTCTGGTAGTAAAATCATTATGGTTCAGTCACATTCAGTCAGTCTTCTTGTTGCCTTAATAACTATCAGAATAAAATAACTCTCAATGTGTTACTTTAGAAAAAATGTCTGCATTATATGACCCACCACACTTTTACATCAAGATTTGGGGATTTGGAATGGATAGAGCAGGTAGCTGCCTCCATTGAGAATTGAACCTTAACAAGGTTTATTCCTGTCCGGGTTCATTACACATTACACAAGAACGTCCAAGGAAATGTCAGATGAGATCTTTTAGTTTTCATTGGGATAAAATTAGACTGGGTCTGATGAGCCAGAGGAGTGCGATTAAGGCCCTGGGCACAAGCTTCATAATGTGGCTGTGCCCACAGACTTATCCGCAGAGTGTTTCTCCTGGGATTCTCAAACCAGCTGCCAAATTTACCACTCAGTTCCTGTGCTGTGTTTCATGTGACTTTCTGCTTCTCTTGGCTTCACTTCTAATTTTTTTGCACTCAGCTGATTATCTTGGCACCCCTCCCCCAACTTCCCCAATAATCTGTTTCCCTGGCTCCCACTCATAACCCCTCTATTGGAATAAAACCTTAATATGACACTATCTTGAATGTGGTCGCTGGTTTCTTCCCAGAGAGAAAGGCCTTTTCCCCAGGCAGAAGCAGCCAGAATCTTAAACCAGCTAACTCTTCTCCACTGGATATTATTAATTGCTAGAAACACTTCTTTCCCTTTTCCTCTTTCTTTCTCTACCTCTCTCCTTCCCTCGCCTTCAAACTTAAGCAGTTCTATTCCTATTCAAATCCGTCTTTTGAAATTCATTAACTCCATAAAATAGGAAAGACTTTATGTTTGACCTACTGTTATATTATTCACTGTTTGCTCAAATTCATGTTCATTGATTCGGTGATGCTATGGACACGACTTTGAGCAAACTGTGGGAGATAGTGAAGGACAGGGAAGACTGGTGTACTTTAGTTCCTGGGGTCACAAAGAGTCAGACATGACTTAGTGACTGAACAACAACAAAGTTCAGTCTGAGTTTGGATAACATCATTTGCATAAGACTTTTCTTATTGAAAAATACCTGTTAGTTCTTCTTTGGTCATTGCCTTTCCTAGCCTCTTTCACCTGCTTCACACACCTAACCAGGCCACGTTTGACACAATCATAATTAAGCACCACCACTGATTTAGATCCAGGTGTCTCCACCTTGGCAGTACTGGCATTTGGGACTGTCGTGGGAATCATGGGATATTTAGCAGCATCCTCTCTCTTTACCAACAAAGTATCACTGACAACCCCCACCATACTTTCAGTCTTGACAATCAAAAATGTCTCCAGACATTGTCAAATGTCCTCAGGTTCAGAGAAGGAGGGCAGTTACTTCCAGCTTTAAACCCCTGTGGTTGATGAACTCCGTTTGATATACCAAGAGAAAATGTCCCAGGTGGCTATGGATTGTCTGCTAGCAGCTTTTCAAACTCCTTATTGGCTTTTCTCATTTTCTGAGGTCCATATGAAGATTTCAGTCACCAAAGCAGATACAAGATTCTCTGCATATGCATACAAATGGAGATGCTATCTATATGCTATTATACCTCTCTGCAAGGATCAGCTACCCAAATTAAAATCTAATCTTTAGCAGTTTTAAGCTTGACAGTTTATCCCTCCTACTTCTTCAAAGTTCTCTGCTAAGAGGGTTTTATTTGACCATAGGAAAGTAGTCACAATCATAAATTCTACCATCGAATTTCTTTATAATGAAAATTAAATTTTCATTTGTCTTTTTAAAGCAACGTCTTAGATGAATTAATTGTGAGTATATATCAAAGATATATTTCAAACTTGCCTACAAAGGAGAAGTCTCCAAAGTACAACCCTTGTGTGGTCCTGCATGGTGAACAGTATCTACCTTTTGGACTGTGGGTACATGACTAATAAGCTTTTGATCTCATCTGTCTAGCACTAGGGATAATGTGTTCAGGCCTTCCCATAATCCAAGAGTAGAAATCTGTTTTTCACCAATGATTGTATAGAGGTCATTAAAACATTCATTATCCTTATTTTGGGGTAAATATGGTAGGATGGGAAGGTATTATTTCAGGATCATTTAAAAAATTTATGTGCAGAATGTGCAAATATTAAGTATATAGCTCAATGAATTTACATATGAGCTATATAGCACTTCAGCTTGCTTTTTAAAATTAATGACTTTTATTAGGGTTATTTTTAACAATAAATTCTCATTTATATCTACCCCCTATATATCTATTTCCTACTTTTACTAATTGTTTAATTCCATTTCTTCTTAGATTATTCTTGAGTAGTTATTTCATGGAGGGCCTATATGTCCAAAGTTTTCCTATTATGTTTCCAGGAAAAGGCTTAATTTTGCTTTTATTTTTGAATGACAGTATATCTAGTCAGAGAATTTTAGCCTGACATTTATATTCTAGCAGCATTTATAAGAAATTATTCCACTGTATTTTGCCCTCTATTGTTGTTGATAATTCTATTGTCACTCTAATTATGTCACTTTTAATAATTTGTTTCATTTTTCTTTTTGTGGGTATTATTAAATTTTCTCCCCTTTTCTATCATTTATGTTATACTACAAAATGTGTAGATGTGTAATTAGTATTAGTATATGTATATTTTTATTTTTATTTTATTTTTTATTGAGTTATAACATATTCAGTAAACTGTACTATAGTCTGAACAATTCAATGAAATTTTGTCCATAATACCCTTTATAACCACTACTCCAGCTAAGGTATAGGACATTTCCATCACCCCAAGAAGTTCATTTATGTAGCTCCTTTGTTAGTACCATAAAGAGGTTGCCAGTAATCTGACTGGTATCATCATAGCTTAGTATTGCCTGTGTTTGAATTTCACACAGTATCTATGTAAGGTACTCCTGTTATTTTTTGAAAAATGATTTTTAGTTTTCCTTGGTTTTCCGTTTTATGATTCATATATTTACAATTATATAATGTAGGAAGAAAATAATTTAAAAACTGTATCTTAGAATACCATTTGATATAGAGCAGATGTTGACAGATTTTGTCTGTAAAAGGACAGAAGTTTTAGGACTTGTGAGTACATAGTCTTAATTTCATATTCTCTCTCTAATAACCATTTGAAAAAATAAATACTACTTTCAGCTCAAGAGCTGTATGCAATAGGCTATGCCTATATTTTGCCAAATCCAGTTTTAAAATGCTACCTATTTACATATTTTCCAACAGAAGGACTATCATATGCTTTCTCTTTCTCTAATCCAACTAAAATGGGCTTTATTCTTTTTTCAAATACAAGTTTATGAAGAGTAAATAAATGCATATTCCTATTTCACAGACTTAGAGAAGATTTTATAAGCTAAACAGCATGAAAAAGGTTCCTAACATCTAAAGTTATATAGTATATTCTAATAACATTTGTGAAATAAGA
This sequence comes from Ovis canadensis, assembly GCF_042477335.2. NCBI lineage: Eukaryota > Metazoa > Chordata > Mammalia > Artiodactyla > Bovidae > Ovis > Ovis canadensis. The sequence continues at coordinate 82,680,566 of NC_091246.1, read as the reverse complement.
CGTGATCAGAAAGCAGATAAGAATAGATCCAAATTTCCAAAAGTCATGACACTGAAAAGGAATAGGGTGCTTAATCTATTTATCCTATTAACTAGTCCTTCTCCTACTTTTTATATCAATTTTTTTATTTACAATATGAATTTCATTTCAGAATATAAAGAGAACCAATTAGGATATCTAACATTATACCTACTAGTTCACAACACATATGAGCCTTTCTGCCATTTGAGTTAATCTTTTAATAGACATTTTAAAGATTATCTTCATTATCTAAATGTGTCAGATAATGGTTTAAACTTCTTTTCTATTTGGTTTTAATGTGTGCACATGCTTTCAGTTGCTCAGTGGTGTTCAAGTCTTTGCTTGGCTTTAATATATAGTTTTAATTTCTTTTTAAATTTATTTTTAATTGAAGGATACTTGCTCTAAAACATTGTATTGGTTTATGCCAAACATCAATATGAATCAGCCATAGGTATACCTATGTTCTGTCTTCTTAAACCTCCATCCCCATCCCACCCCTCTAGGTCATTAAGAGCCCTATTTTGAGTTCCCTGAGTCACATAGAAAAGTCAGGTTTGTGGGTTTTTGTTTTTTTTTTTTTTAAATATTGTCTACATTGCCTTGGGCTCTGATTTGAAGAAATATTTTTAATTTCATCCAGTAGACATACTGGCAAGCAGGCTTTTCCAAAACTTGAGCATGAAGCCTATTTAAACCGAAGTTAGGTCTACTGAAACCATTGGTCAACACAGATAGCATTCCTACCATAGCTATAAACTCACTGGAGAATATTTTTCCCTATCAATATACACCTTCTATCTTGCTATATCAGGCATTTGATCTTCTCTCTCTGAGATCAGGGTCAGCCAATGTGCTAATTGTGACTTTATACAACAACTTCAGTAACCCAGGAAAAAATAAAGTTTCCTAGTAAAAGAAGATTTTAGCCTTCTTTTAGTAAAAGAAGATTCAGTCTTCCTCAGTCAGATCAAGGGGTGGCCTTATTTTAGAATAATCTCTATCTTTGGAAAACTATAAATAGTGTTTAAGAGACATTTACGTTTAGAATAAGCATTGCTGGAACCTTTTGCGATACACCAATAAGATTGGAGTACAGTAAGAACCTAGTTTTCTAGGATATCTTTTTCTTTTCTTTTGCCCTTTTCCCCCCCAGCTTTATTTCATAATTAAATGATTCTTGGCTTGGATTGTTGGTGGAAGACTATGCCAGCCACTCTTTGGTGAGGCCTGGTTTTCCAGAAACACATTTGTCTTGTTTTGCATGCACTGGTTCAGGATTTAGATAATTGTGTTAAAGAGTGAGGCCTATTATTAAAACTACAAATGCAAGATCCAGCCTGCCAAAGGACCATTCAAACACATATCCAAAAGAGAGATAATGTTGGGAATTCTATTGAGATCCTGATCAACAGCTGTATTTTAATGAACTGAATTTGAGTTATCATTTGATAATATAACATCTGGAATCTGCTTATAAACTTCAAGTCTACAAACTAGACAGAAACCCCTGAACTTTAACTGAGCTCTCTCCTCTAACACCAAAGGTTTTCTCCCAGTTACAGCTTATCTTGTAGTTATGATTATACTCTTTAAACATTGAGACATTTCTGTATTTTATTGTATTGTTTGACATTCAGTATTTCTTTTTTTGCCTCTGCTTTTTACTGATCCATAGAGAGAGAGAAAGGATGTTAGATATGAAACAAGGATCACACATCTTTCAGCTTCTTGTTGAATACCATCTTGCAACATGGCTGATTACATAAATTTGAAACAAATACGATTCTGGAGCATTTTGTAGAGCAGATCCTGTTTGTACATTTAGAAACAAATATGTAAAAATATGTGCCTATGTAAGCTACATGCTTCCATTTCACACTGCATGTTTTGTCCTTTCCACAATGTGTATGTTTTGTTTTCCGGATGTAGCATATGAAGGTGCTATTCAACAGTTGAAGTAGAAAAGCATATTTTTCTCTTCTGAGATAGGTAGGTCTCCAGGTGGGAAAATAGTGAAGTGTTAGTCATGGCTTTCAAAGGATCTATTGCAGGCTCTAAAGACATCAGGTTTGATATTCCATATTGAAAGAGTCACAAAATCATAATTTAATTACCCTAAAGACATATAGCTTCTCAGCTTTAGAGAATGTAAATGCTTTTCTATCTGTATCCTTCCCTTTCATGTGCCAAAACACAGCTGATGAAAGAAAAGAAAAAAAAAAAAGGCAACTACCTAAAAAATAAAGCACTCAAGGCCAAGGAATGGGAGGGGTGGGGAGAAGATCCAAAATTATCTCTTCCACTGACTGATGTGTGCTTTTAACTTAAAAATAAGAGTGTCCACGTTTTTAGTATATCTCCCAAAGAGCATGTTCTCTCTAATACCGGATTTTCTCTCAAAATACAACAGGAAAAGTGGAAAAAAAAATAAGTGTCTGTAGACACCCAATGAAATGTTTGATTAAAGCCTATTGGTAGCACATTCCTTGGTTCTGTGCTCTACCTAGAACTTGTGCTGAATAGGAAGTGTGTTAATAGAGGTGCCATAATCACTTTGTATTTATATTTTCTATTTCTCCATCCAACTGACTCTAACAGCTTTAATTTGAGAAAGAAAAATTGAATCCAGTAGAGAATTAACTTAGGAAGACCCATCCCAAACTAACATTTTAATGTAAATGTTTCTGGGAACTGCAAATACTTTAAAGCAAATATGAAATAGCTATAAACACATTAACCTTATGAAAATTAAACTTAATTGCATTATCTATCTTTATGATTAATCACTATCTACTTCATAATGGTAGATACTCTGCTGTGGGTTTTTCTGAGAGATCCTTTGTGTAGATTTTCTCACTTAAACCTCATACAACTCACGAAGGTGGGTATTGATGATTTTCACTTTACGAGTACAAGCTTAGGAAGGTCAAGTGACTTGTCCAGAGACCCTTATCTGGCCATTGGCAGAGCCCCCACCCTGCACTTGGGATTCTATAAACAAGGAATTCAATCTCACATGGTTACCAGGGTGGCCTCTGCTCACATGATTAGTTAGATGGACTGGGAATAGCATCCTGGCCCTTTGGGTTTCTACCCAGTACGGCTTCTATTAGTTCACACCTTGCCTAGCCTAAGAAGTAGATGGTGCCTACAGCTGAACTGAATCAAAAACGTGAAAATTCTGGAGTCTGAGGTCTCAGCTGCTAAATCTTTTAGTAACCCAGAAACTGTCAGTTATAAACTACAATGTAGATAATCCTTGAAGTCAATCAGAGAGTAACGTTTTATATCAAATGGCTGATCTATAGGAGTCTGTACATTTTTTTACAATTTAAGAATAACATTGATTTTTAAATGGAAATATATATATATATATACTCTTCTTTCTCTGTTTGGATACTAGCACCCTAAAATTAAAGGCTAGCAAGGAAACTATTTGTACTGCTGCAACCACTAAACAATGTATGGCCTAATTAAATGTACACAGTCAAAAGGCTCAGCAGGGCTTCCTCTACCCTGCCCTCAACCCCTCCAGAACAGAACACCTACTGTAGGCAAAGTATTAATACATCAACAGGTAAAAAGCAGATTTGCTTCCTGTCATCCAAACAGGAAGAACAAAACCTCTGCCACTTATGGGAAGCTTACTAGGTCAAAGCTTGAATAAAATCACAGATTTTCCATTGCAGATTCATATTCTGATGGCCGAATTTCTTGAATTTCAGTTTCAGTCCCACTTTCATATTCTTTTCGTAAGTATTAACACCATGAAGTGAGTCGTGTCCAACTCTTTGCGATCTCATGATCTGTAGACTGCCAGGCTCCTCTGTCCATGGAATTCTCCAGGCAACAATACTGGAGTGGGTTGCCATTCCCTTCTCCAGCGGATCTTCCTGACCTATGGATCAAACCCAGATCTCTGACACTGCAGGCATATTCTTTATCTCTAAGTGACCAGGGAAGATCATTAAAGTCATAGTAAAGGTCACTACTTCTATATATAACAATTGACACTAAATTGTACGAAGCATAGCTGTGCTATCTCTTCTGACACAGAATCCAGGACCCCAGCATGCCTGCAATGATGTCTTCATTTTGAAAACCATAGTGTAGCAAACTTTAGATAATTGACCTAGGGGTTCAGGTTTTGATATTTAGTTTCTGTCAAAGGTTCTGTTTCAAGTAATTCATTCCAAATTAGCAATGCTAAGTATTCACATGCAGCAGACCCTAAATTAAGAACAGACCAAGTCTTGGCCTAAGAGTGTAGAAAGAACAGGACTAATAATTAGGGCAGATGGAAAAGCAGTATTTTGTAAGAACAACCAACTCAACAATTACTTCTGTCACTGGCAGCAACCATTGAGTGCCCAGGACTGAGCAGCCCTGGTCTTATTTTAAACATTTGTAATCAAGGGAGAGGTTTACTGATCGCTCATCTTCCTCCTCTTGAGTGAGCTGATTATTTTTTTTTCTTATACCTGAACTTCCTTATTAAGAATTTTAGGGTTTTCACTGACACTTGTGCAAGTCCTTGAGACTATTGAAAAATTTGACAACCAAAAACCAAATGCAAGCTAATCACTATAACCACAAAGAGCAATGCCATGAATCATACTTTCCCTTACATTATTTGAATCCTCGAGTTTTTACATCTAATTTATTTTTCTCTTAGTTTACTGTCAAATAAATGAATACAATTTTTGAGTGAATTAACTCACATGTATCGCATTCAATAGCACCCTTGAGAGGAATGTAGATCTTCCTTAAATTGTATTGATTCCTCAGCAGAGATTGCCAACCAGTGTAATTATGCTGAATGTACTTATAGTTCTATACTAGTTCTAATTACACTTAACACTCTTGTATGTGTGCATGCATGCTCAGTCATGTCTGACTCTTTATGACCCCATGGACGGCAGCCCACCAGGCTCCTCTATCCATGGGATCTTCCAGACAAGAATACTGGAGTGGGTTGTCATTTCCTTTTCCAGGGGATCTTCACAACCCAGGGGTCAAGCGTCTCTTGCCTCTTCTAAGTTGGCCTGAGGATTCTTTACCACTGCGCCTCTTGGAAAACCCAACACTCTTGTAGAAAGACTTTATGAACAATATAGTTTGATATCTTGCAATTCATTATCTTCATTTTTCAGAGGAAAAAAACTTGAAGTTCAGAGAAACAGGTAAATAAGAGGCAGTAAAACTTGGAAGCAGATTTTTCTGATTTGAAGTCCATTGCTCTCTCCATGTACATGGCTTTGTGATACACTGTGAAAATTGATTATTAATTCCATCATGCTTGTAGAGATTCAAATTTGTTCTCAATCTATGATCAGGTCTTAGTCTCATACATAAAAATGTAATTAGTTTGAGAAACTATATTTCCTTGTTATTGACACTGCCCAACTTATTAATGCTATTCTTCCACCACTATGTGATCCATTCTGAACAGAATACACCTATGTTACAGTCGCAAGAGGTGAAAACACAGGATACCTATAGAGGAGAATTAAATATTAACTTCATCAGAGCCTATTTCCTAAAGAGAGTGAACAGAGATGAAATACATTAATATCATCAAAATGCAGCAATGTAAACTGTGCTATCTGCATTGCTGCTGCTGCTGCTGCTGCTGCTGCTGCTGCTAAGTCACTTCAGTCGTGTCCAACTCTGTACGACCCCATAGATGGTAGCCCACCAGGCTCCGCCATCCCTGGGATCTGCATTAAAAATCTCAAAAGGTTGTTTTAAAGCTAGACTGAATATTTGCATATTTAAGACAAAGACAAATATATATTATCTATTATATCCACTCTCTTCTATTAAGCACTGTAGAAACAAAAGCAGTTATGAAATGCGTGGCAATTAAAAACCTTTTGATCAAGTTGATGAAATTGTGTATGTAAGGGATACATAAATTATAACTCCACATACAATTATAAGCAAATTTTCAGATATTAAAATAGTACAATCAGTAACACATAACAAGTAACTTTTTTGATAGAATTTAAACAGTCTATATAAACTTGGTTTATCTTATTCTAGTTTCCCTAATTAAATTACTATCTATAAATTAGAAATATACAGGTTATTCTCCTAACTTTCTAATCTCTATGGCCAGCTGCCTACTGGACAGAATTTTTTTTTTTGCTACCACATAAGAAGTTCAAATTCAATGTATTCAAAACTGGACTCATAGTCTTATTCTCCAAAGATATCCCTTTCTGTTTTATAATCCCTTCCTCAGTGAATATACTGCAGTCTAATTAATTGCACAAGGTATTGCTTGGTACTTAACCTGATTTGTTGAAGATTGTTGACATCTGGGCTATATTTTAATTTTCCATCCAAGTTTCTGACATTATCAGAATTAACCAAATGCCTGTGCTGATCACCTTTTAATACTATATCTTTGCATGAATTATTGCTTTTTCATCTTCCATGGATTTTTCCTTCAATTCAGAGAACTCACCTACTTCTATCGTCATATTCTGTCATTGGCATCAGTAAAATTGCTCCACCTCTGAAAATCATTATTCAAACACAACATTGTCCTATCCTTGTCTTATTTACTGCAAAATTTTACATCACTGAGGCCTCCAGTTTATCAGCTTAATCACTTTCATCCCATCTGTCTGCCCTCTCTTCTCCCCACAACCCACATTACTGGACTTAATTCTCATGAAATATTAGTAAAACCACTTTTGCATATGTTCTCCACGCTCTTGTCCCTTCTTTTTGTTGTTCTCCTTGGAAAAAACGTAGCCCTGAATGAACAGAGCTGTTACGTTTCTATATATCTTCATCTTAAGACTGAGTGTTGTTAGGAAAAAGAAGTACAACAGAAAAAATTGATATTGCTCACAAATTCACAGCTGCTAGCCTGAACTAAATATTCAGTAATACTAGGTGATGTTGCAATTTTGTTGGTATGATCATATTTCCATTCTCATATCTTTTCACTTTCCTCAAACCTCTGTAAACTCACCCAGATGGAAGCTTCCCTAAAACAGCTTAGTCCTTCTAACTGTGTGCACGCTAAGTCTCTTTTAGTCATGTCTGACTCTTTTCCATGCCATGGACTATAGCCCACCAGGCTCCTCTCTCCATGGGATTCTTCAGGCAAGAATACTGCAGTGGGTAGGCAGTCCCTTCTCCAGGAGATTTTTCTGACCCAGGGATCAAACCCAGGTTTCCTGCATTGCAGTCCCCTGGGATTCCCTGGTGGCTCAGATGGTATAGAATCTGCCTACAGTGCAGGAGATTCAGGTTAGATCCCTGAGGTCAGGAAGATTCCCTGGAGAAGGGTATAGCAACCCATTCCAGTATTCTTGCCTGGAGAATCCCATGGACAGAGGAGCCTAGTGGGCTATAGTCCATGAGATCATAAAAAGTTGGACAAGACTGAATAACTAATACATACAGCCCTTCTACTTAGCTCTCTGAAATTGCTCTGGTTTCTGTTCCTTTCTAAGTCTGATTCTTCAAGTGCCAAGTTGATAAGGTACAATTTGAAAAAAAAAATCAGTTTCTGCTTGATCAATGAACTCCAAAATGGAAGATTAAATCTATACATGGATATGTTACAAGTGACATGTGAAGAATTGATTGATGGGCGAGTTAGAAGATAGTGTGAGGGTTCTAGTATTCCAGCCTGGGATGTTGGTGGTTCTTGTAACATAGTAGTGGAGCAGCTGATCTGATTGTCATTTGTTTTTTGCCCACTAATATTAAAACATTAGGAAAGTTGAAAAACATTTTCAGGAAACTAGTGTTGATATTTTGTGCCATTTTAGTCAGAAATGCCTTTATTTTGTTGTTTTCACTTAATATGTTCACATCTATTAACTCTGTGTGTGTGTATATAGATATATATAACTGTATATATATATATGTGTGTGTGTGTGTGTGTGGTGTGTGTGTGTGTGTGTATATATATATATATATATAATATATATATACCTTGAACTTTATTGCTTTAAAAATAGCTCATTTTCTTTTCATACACTGAAGGACTAAATGAAATACAAAAATAGTTTGTCTTAATCCTTTGTATTTGTGAAAGTTCCCATCCATGGCAAAAGAGACTTTGTAAGTATGATCAAGTTAGGTATCTTGAGACAGGAAAGCATTTGAATTATCCAGGCAGACTCTAAATGTAATCACAAGTGTCCTTACAAAAGGAAAGCTGTGAGAAATTTGACTATAGATGAAGGCAGTGTGCCAATGGAAGCAGAGGGAGAAAAAGAGAAGTGATGTGTTGAATGGGATGTGAACCGAAAGCCAGAAAACACAAGCGAATGGATCCTGCCCTGGAGATTCCTGAGGAACTAGCCCCGACTGCACTTTTGTGTTGACCATATAAGACTCATTTTGGGCTCCTGACCTAAAGCACGGCAAGAGAATAAATTTGTGTCAGTTTAACCCACTATATTTGTAGTAAATTGTTACAAAGATAGTTATATCATCTTCTGTACTTCCTTTTCTACTCAAGAATGTATTTTTGAAATATTTTCATTTTGAGTATATTTGTTGTTCAGTTGCCAAGTCACGTCCAACTCTGCAACCACATGGACAACAAGCATGCCAAGCTTCCCTGTCCTTTGCTATCTCCCGGAGTTTGCTCAGATTCACACCTGACTAATTCTTTTGAACTGTCATCCAATAGTGCCAATATAAATGAACTGTAGTCCATTCTCCAACTTAGAGACAGATAGTTTTCTTCCAAGGATCTCTTATATATATTTCTTCAGATACTTTAAGGTGGATATCTAGAAATGGAAATGCTAGAATGTATTAGTTTTCAATTGCTGTGCAACAAAGTACCACAAACTTCGTGGTTCAGAGCTACACAAAATTTTTATCTTACAATTTTCCAGGTCAGAAGTCTGAAATCAGTTTCACTGGGCTTGTATTGGTAGGGCTGTGTTCCTTTTAGAGGAAAGTCTCAGGGAAAAATCTATTTCTTAACTTTCCAGCTTTTAGAGGAAGCTCACATTCCTTAGCTTGGAGCCCCCTTTCATCTCTAAAGCCAGCAATTCAATAACTCCGAACTCTGCTTTTGTCATCATATCTCGTTTCTCCCACCCTCTCTTTCACCTACAAGGACCTTTTTGATTACGAGTCCACCTAGATAATCCAGGATAGTCTTCCTATGACAAGATCCTTAACCACATCTACAAAGTCTCTTGCCATGGAGAGTAACATATTCACAGCTTCCAGAAATTAGGATGTGGACCTCTTTGATGTACCATTATCATACCTCACACATAGTTGGTAACATATGTACACATCTAACTTTACTAGCTATTGCCAACTTTCTTTACAAATTGGTTGTTCTAAATATTCTCACCCTAAAATTAGATGAATTTCACTCTTTCCACACATTTTGTGTTAAAAGGATGTATAATTTTGTCCAGCTGATACATGTAAATGAATTCTCATTATTTCAATCTGCATGTTTTTTGACTGCTAAGTGAGGTTTGTCATCGTTTTTGATTAGGCATGCACATGTAAGTTTCTTTTTTATTTTCTTTCATATTCTTTGCCTTACCATTTTAGTATATGTAGTCTGTCCCTTTTGATAAAGGTTTTAGTTTTTAAACATGTAACTTAGAAATGAATCCTTTGTTATAATACTTGAAAATATTTTTTCCCCCACTATGGCTAAAGTAGTCCCAATGGTGATAAGTAAAGCTGATTTTCACTTATATTGTGCATTTACTCATACTGCATTTTAAGGTACTCATTTATAATTTTTTCCTTATGGTTTCTGCTGTTCATCTTGTTTAAAAAATGTAAAAGATATTTTTCCATGTATTATTGTAATATATTTACAGTTCTGCTTTTCAAATTTTGCTGATTTATTTGCTTAGAAATATATTTATATATTACAAACTAGAAATGGCATGGTTCTTTGTTCTTAGTTATGGATGATTTGTATACAAAATACTTTTCCTCTCAGTCATACAACAAGCACTCATAAATACATTATCCTATATATATGTGAGCTACTGATTCTATTCAATTGGATGAATCTTTTTTCATTACCAACATCATAGTATCTTAATTACTATAGCTTTATAATAATCTTCCTATGTAGTAAGTAAAATCCTTCTTTCACCATCTTTGTCTTCACAATTTTTTCTTCAAGATTGCCTTTGCTTTACTCAGACTCTGTGAGTTTTAATCCTATTTATTTTCAGCATTTTAATGACTTTATGCTTCAGACTATCTTGTAAACAGCACATAGATGGATTGTTTTATGCTTCAATTTAATAATATATTTTTACATATGAATTTTGTCCAGGTATACTTATTGTCATTATTTTTATACTTTTAATTAAAAGTTTCAGATACAACATGTAATTTTAAGTGTAAGGTTTGATTTTTAAATATATATCTTATGAAGTTACAGCTACAAGATATGGGATATACCCAGAACCCCAAAAGACTCTTTCTTGTCTTATCTAAGCCTATACTTCCCTGCAATGCTAACTGCTAATCTGATTTATGATTATCAATGAGCTTTGCCTATTCATGCATGCAAGCATGTGTGCTAAGTCGCTTCAGGGGTATCTGACTCTGAGACCCTATTGAACATAGCCTAGCAGACTGCTCTGTTCATGGGATTCTCCAGGCAAGGAGACTGGGGTGGGTTGCCATGCCTTCCTCCAAGGGATAATCCCAACTTGAGGACTGAACCCGTAACTCTTATGTCTCCTGCACTGGTAAGCAGGTTCTTTACCACCAGCGCCACCTGGGAAGCCTTTTCCTATTCATAATTTTCAATAAATAGAATCATAAAATAGGTACCCTTCTGTGCCTTTTGTTCTTAATAATTCCTGTCAGATTTATTACCCTTGTGCCATATACCAGTAATTTTTTGGTTGGGTTTTTTAAAAATTTGTTGATTTCTTTATATGTTGTTCTTGTTCAGTTGCTCAGTTTTGTCCAACTCTTTGCAACATCATGGACTGCAGCACACCAGGCCTCCTTGTCCTTCACTGTCTCCCAGAGAGAGAGAGAGATGTCCATTTGAGTCAGTGATGTCATAACCATCTCATCCTCTTTAGACCCATACCCCCCCTGCCTTCAATCTTTCCCAGAATCAGGATCTTTTCTAATGAGTCAGCTTTCCACATCAGGTGGCCAAAGTATTAGAGTTTCAGATTCAGGATCAGTCCTTCCAATGAATATTTAAGATGGATTTCCTTTAGGATGGACTGGTCGGATCTCCCCCTGCAGTCCAAGGGACTCTCAAGGGTCTTCTCCAACACTACAGTTCAAAAGCATCAATTCTTCAGTGCTCACCTGTCTTTATGGTCCAACTCTCACATATGTACATGACTACTGGAAAAATCATAGCTTTGACTAGACAGACCTTTGTCAGCAAAGTAATATCTCTGCTTTTTAATATGCTGTCTAGGTTGGTCATAGCTTTTCTTTCCAGGAGCAAGCGTCTTTTAATTTCATGGCTGCAGTCACCATCTGCAGTGATTTTGGAGCCCCAAAATTAAAATCTGTCACTGTTTCCATTGTTTCCTCATATGTTTGCCATGAAGTGATGGGACTGGATGTCATGTTCTTTGTTTTCTGAATGTTGAGTCTAAAGCCAGCTTTTTCACTCTTCTCTTTCAGCTTCATCAAGAGGCTGTTTAATTCCTCTTCATTTTCTGCCATAAGAATGGCGTCATCTGCATGTCTGAAGTTATTGATATTTCTCCCAGCAGTCTTGACTCCAGCTTGTGCTTCATGCAGCCTGGGATTTCACATGATGTATTTTGCATATAAGTTAAATAAGCAAGATGACAAAATACAGCCTTGATGTACTCCTTTCCCATTATTGAACCAGTCTGTTATTCCATGTCTGATTCTGTTGCTTCTTGATCTGCATACAGGTTTCTCAGGAGGCAAGTGAGGTGGTTTGGTATTCCCATCTCTAAGAATTTTCCAGTTTGTTGTAAGCCTCACAGTCAAAGGCTTTAGTATAGTCAATGAAGCAGAAGTAGATTTTTTTTAAAATTTATTCTCTTGCTTTTTCTATGATCCAACAGATGTTGACAATTTGATCTCTGGTTCCTCTGCCTTTTCTAAATCCAGCTTGAACATCTGGAAGTTCTAGGTTCACAAGTTCTAGCTTGGAGATATTTGAGGATTACTTTGCTAGCACATGAAATGGGTGCAATAGTGTGGTAGTTTGAACATTCTTTGGCATTGCCGTTCTTAGGGATTTGAATGAAAACTGACATTTTCCAGTCCTGTGGTCGCTGCTGAGTTTTCCAGATTTGCTGGTATATCGAGTGCACTTTGACAGCACCATCTTTTAGGATTCGAAATAACTCAGCTGAAATTCCATCACCTCCACTAGATTTTTAGTGATGCTTCCTAATGTCCACTTGACTTCACACTCCAAGATCTGGCTCTAGGTGAGTGATCACACCATCATGGTTATCTGGTTCATTAAGATCTTTTTTTGTATAGTTCTTCTGTGTATTCTTGCTGCCTCTTCTTAATATCTTCTGCTTCTGTTAGGTCCATAATATTTCTGTTCTTTATTGTATCCGTCTTGGCATGTAATATTGCCTTGGTATATCTAATTTTCCTGAGATCTCTAGTCTTTCCCATTCTGTTGTTTTCCTCTAATTCTTTCCATTGTTCACTTAGGAAGCCTTTCTTATCTCTCCTTGCTCTTCTTTGGAACTCTGCATTCAAATGGGTATATCTTTCCTTTCCCCTTTGCCTTTAGCTTCTCTTCTTTTCTCAGCTATTTGTAAGGCCTCCTCAGACAACCATTTTGCCTTTTTGCATTTGTTTTTCTGGGGATGGTCTTGATCACAGCTTCATGTACAATGTCACGAACCCCTGTCCATAGTTCTTCAGGCACTCTATCAGATCTAATCCCTTGAATCCTTTAGTCACTTCCACTGTAGAATCGTAAGGGATTTGATTTAGGGTCGTACCTGAATGACTTAGTGGTTTTCTCCACTTTTTTCAATTTAAGTCTGAATATTGCAATAAGAAGTTCATGATCTGAGCCCCAGTCAACTCCCAGTCTTATTTTTACTTACTGTATAGAGCTTCTTCATCTTTAGCTGCAAAGAATATAATCAATCTGATTTTGGTATTGAGCATCTGGTGATGTCCATGTGTAGAGTCATCTCTTGTGTTGTTGGAAGAGGGTGTTTGCTATGACTATATCACAATTTATCTATTTTCCTATTGATGCAAATTTGGGCTTGTTCTATTTGATGCCATTCAGAATCAAACTGTCATGGAAATTCTTCTTCATGTATCTGATGAATTTCTTATTTCTTAATATACCTATAATTAGAGTTGCCAATCATATCAAAAACATAGTTACGTTTAGTGAAAACTGCAGACTTTCTGAAGTATTTTGCCATTTTACAGTCTTAGCAGTGGTGCAGTAGAGTTCCACTCCTTGGCAGTACTTTTATATTTTAGTCATTCTGGTGAATATGTTATGTTGTCTCATTGTGAATTTATTTTGTCTGTCTCTGAAGAGTAATGATGTAAAGAATATCTTTGTATGTCTCTCAGCCATTTGGATATCCTCTTAGTGTCTGTTGCAAAGTGCTTGTTCAAGTCCTTTCCTTTTTAAAATTCAGTCTTTCTCAAATTGAAATTGTATATTCTAAAGTCTAGTCCTTTATTACATGCATTTTTGCTAACACCTTCCTGTAGTCTCTGGCTTGCCTTTTCACTTTCTCATTGGAAACTTTTGATGACAAAAGTTAATATCTATAAAATCTAATTTACCATTTAAAATTTTATAATTAGTTCTTTTTTGTGTGACATTCAAAAAATATTTGATAATCCAAGCTTCTGAAAATATTTTCTAATGTTTTCTTCTAGAAACTTTATAATTTTTGCTTTTACATTTATGTCTATAGTCCTCATGAATTGGCTTTTGTGAATAGTATGAGGGAGGAGTCAAAATTTCTTTTTTCCATATAGTTTCTATACTTCAGCATCATTTATTGAGGAGACAAACCTTTCCTCAATAAATTTTATTAGTGTTTTTCTCATAAATTAAGTGGCCATAAGTGTGGTTCTGTTTCTGGGCGCTCTATTCTATTCCATTAAAATATTTGTTCACTTAGTGACACTACTATTTTGCCATACTAACACAGTAAATCTTTGTAATAAATCTTGAAATGCTGTATAAGATCGAAAACTTCATGTCAATATGCCAAGACTGTGTTAGCCATCATTCTAGATCCTCTGCATCTCCATATAAATTTCAGAGTCAACTCATCAATTTACATACACAATTAAAACATCTGGCATCTTGATTTGATCTTATAAAGGTTCTAGACTTACTGATATTTAGTCTACCAATCCATGAACATGGTATATTGCTCCATTTAGTTAGATCTTTTATGTTTGTTTTTTTTTTTTTTTCAGTTAAGTTCTGTTGTTTTCATTAGGGAAGCTTTTAAATTTATGTTTTAAAATTTAAATAGATATTTAAACTTACTTCTAAGTATCTAAATTTTTCAGTGCTATTATCAATGGACTTAGTTAAAATTTTATTTTCTGTTGTTTTTGTTAATAGTATATGGAAATCTAATTTAACTTTGTTTCTTCTGATAGTTTATAGAATATTTTACATCCGCTGTCAAAAGAAAAATCATAATTTTATGTCTTTATTCCAATCTTTATGCCTTTTATTTCATGCCATAATATGTGAGTAGATCTTCTACTGCAATATGAAATAGAAGAAAAGAAAGAAATTCTTGCCTTATTTCTAGTCTTAAGGTGAAATTCTATATTTCACCATTAAGTATAGTGTAGCTATAACATAAAAATTAGAAACTATCAGATTAAAGAAAGGTCCTTTTATTCTTAGTTTGCTGATAAATTTGTCATGAACAGGTATTAAATTTCATCAAGGTTTTTTCTGCATCTATAGAAATAATAATTTCTATGTATAAAATTTTTCCTCCTTTATTACTTTAATATGACAAATTATATGATTGATTTTTGAGTGTTAAATCAACCTTTAATATCTGTATTAAACCTCCTTGATCATGATGTACTATGCTTTATATGTTATCACTGTGTTATCAATTTTCAAACATTTTATTGAGGCATTTTTGCATATATCTTTACAAAGAATATTGATCTGTAATTTTCTTTTTTACTATTCCATGTCAGTCATCAGCATCAAGGTTTCATAAAATGAATTAGGAAGTGTTTTTTCTTTTTCCTGAGGAAGTTTGAATAAGATTGATATTATTTCCTCCTTAAATGTTTATGAGAATTCATTAAAAAAAAATCTTGGCTTGAAGTTTCATTATGGGGAGATTTTTAATTATACATTTAATTTCTCTAACCAATATGGCACCCACCCAAGATTTTTCTTTTCACTTGCTAGTTTAGGAAGTTGTGAATTTCAAATTATGTTTATTTTATCTAAATTGTTGAATTTATTGACATACATTTGTTTATAATAAACCTATTATCACATTTAATACCTACAGAATTTGTAGTGATATCTCCTATATGTTTTTTGAGATTAATAATTTTATGTCTTCTCTATTCATTGCAATAAAATATCTTTTTCTAAAGGTTTATTTTTACATTATTTATATTAATTACTTTATATCACACTTCTCACCAAATGTACATTTGACTTTGTTTATTTTCTCTTATAACTGTTTAAGCTTAATTTTTTCTGTTCTCATATTGGTTACTTCCTTCTAGTTTCTTTTGCATTTCATCTGATGTTATTTCTCTCAATCAAGATGAAAATTTATATCATTGATCTTCTTTATTTTATTCAAAGATTTATATTTAGCTTTACATTTTATAAGCAGTCTTATTTATAATCTTCATATTTTGATTTTATATTTTTATTTATTATTGTTCAGATCAAAATATTTCTACTTTCTATTGTTATTTCTTCTCTGATTCATGGATTATTTTTAGTGTGTTGTTTTAATTTAAAACATCTGTGGATTTTTTTACATATCATTTTTACAAATTATTTTTAATTTGTTTCAATAGGTATCACAGAACATATTCAAATATGTCAATATTTTTTAATTTGTCAAGACTTGCCTTAAATGTCATCCCATTTTGAAATGGCTTTCATTGTTTCTGTTGTGAATTTGGACATTAATTTTTGTTGATTCAAAAGTAATATATCTTTTTTAATGCTTTTATATTTTTATTGTTTTATTTGTTTTTTAGTAATTTGTCTATGATGTGTCTAAGTGTAATTCTCTTTCTAATTGTATTGCTTAGGTTTCCCTGACTTTTTTGAATTTGTGGGTTGATTTCTGTAACTGGTTTTAGGAAATTCTCCACCATTGTTGTTTCAAATGTTTCTTCTGCTCCATTTCCTGTGTTCTCCTTCTGGAATTCCAGTTCCATAAATTTTAAGTCACTTGTCCATATTCTACACATCTTTTAAACTCTGATCTGAATTTTAATATTGTTGTCTCTCAATTAGATATTTTATCTTTCCCTGGATTTAGATGATCTTGCAACAGCTTATGGGCCAGAAGGTAAGAAAGTGTTCAAAAAATTTTCAAGCATGTTCAAATGTCACTATAGCTGCCAGTGGATAAATATGAGACAATCCCTGCAACAAAATAATAACGATAGTGATGAACTATAACTCATAAAATAAAATACATATCCATGAGTTCATACTGATAGACATAAATCATTAAATCAAGAAATGATGAAACGAATGACTGTTCCAGGCAGTAAAATTCCAGTTAATTAGCGCAGAAGGAATGATTGCAATAGAAATAAAATCCCAATTTGGCAAACAAAACAATAACAAGTTTTGTAGATAAAAATCATCAATGGCTGATGAGATTTGTAGGTGAAAGTCTAATGAGAATCAGGATGTTTGCTTGTTCTCGAAGTATTTCCCCACATGATACTTATTAATTACAAAGGGAAAATAAAAACTACAGTGGAGAAATCTGGCAGGCACTCCTTTAATCAAGCAAAGTTTACATCAGCAGTAATAAGGCATATTGACATCATGTGCATACTGATATTATTCACAGAAAAGGGTGTAAAGCAACTTCAGTGATATTACTGTCCAAAAAATATGACCTCAATCTAATCATGAGAAGATATTATACAAACGTGAACTGGGAACATTTTACGAAATAACCTAGCCAGTATACTTCAAAAGTATCAAGGTCATAAAAGGCAAAAATACTGAAAATGTACTCTTGATTAGAAGAAATTAAGGAAACATGAAAAATAAATGCAATGTGGAGTCCTGAATTGGATCCTGAATCAAAATTAGTGAAACAGTTAATGAAATTCAAATAAGGTCCAGAGTTAATAATATTACTTTAATGCTAATTTTTTGTTTCAAAAATTATACAGTGATTATATAAGATGAGATGGTAACATTGAAGAAAAGGAGTGAAGAAAAGAAAAAACTGATATACTATTTTTGCAAATTTTTGTCTATATAATACTGCAAAATAAAATAATTTTAAGAATTAAGTACTTCAACTTTGAATATCTAAACCATGACAAAAACAATATTTGTTTCCATTGTAAACTGTCCTTGATTTCCAGTCAATGTGCACTGTTTTAGCGTGCCTCAGGATTTTTTGATGTAGCATCAACATGCATGAAAAATCGTTAAGGCTCTTTGTTGTTTAGTCACTCAATCATATCCAACTCTTTGCAACCCTAAGGACTGCAGCATGCCAGGCTTCCCTGTCCTTCACCATCTCCTGGAGCTTGCTCAAGCTCATGTCCATTGATTCAGTCATGTCATCCAACTGTCTCTTCTATCATTCCCTTCTCGTCCTGCTTTCAATTTTTCCCAGCATCAGGGTCTTTTCCAATGAGTTGGCTCTTTGCATCAGGTGGCCAAAGTATTGGAGCTTCAGCTTTAGCAGGCTCTAGCAGATGCTATTTTCTTTCAGTGTAAGTAATTCCTTTTCAGGTAAATGTAGCCCAGTGGATCTGTTAGCTTTCATCTGGAAGATCCCCTGGAGGAGGAAATGGCAACCCACTCCAGTATTCTTGCCCAGAAAATCTCATGGACAGAGGAGCCTGGTGGGTCCCAGTTCATGGGGTGCAATGAATTGAACACGACTGAGTGACTGAGTGCACGCGTGCACACACACATATACACACACACACAAACACACACACGTGGCCAATAAAACATTCAGATAGCAAATCTTTTAGGTTTATTGTGGGGAAGAAGCTACAGGTACTCAATTCTCCTGTTGTAGCATGAAAGTTTACCCTCTAAGCCATCAGGATAGCCCCCAAGTGGCCATCAACAATGTATACGCAGTGGCTGTGTGCAACTGTGATCCAATAAAACCTTTTTTACAAAAACAGACATAGTTTGCAAATCTTGCTATAGAGGATTTAAAATAGTTTATGTATTCTAATTTTGCCCTTATTTCTAGTGCATGGCCTTTTGGAACCCCAGTAAAAAGCTGGAAATGATTGCAATGGTCGTTGGGACTTGAATTTGAAGCTCTCTCCCTAGCTGCTCTCTTCAGTCCCTTTAACCTTTCAGATAATGTTTTCCATTCAGTTCCTGCAATTGGCCCTAACACAGTTTTTAAGGGCATTTGTATGCAGATTTTTAAATCTCTCTCCTGTGATTCTCTCCTTTCCACGGTTTTCTCCCTGTTTATTTCAAGACTCTGGCAGCCTCAAATCCCTGATATTTTTAGTGCAATAAGATGCCTCCCTGACCCACAGAGAACTGGGAAGTACCCTCAAAAGGGAGCCTAGGTAAGCATGGAGGTCACCTAGTTAACGTCCCTTCTTTCATAACTATATTTCCTACAGTTTCTGCCAACTTTGGATATTCCTTAATGTCTTCAAAGAATCAAGGGTTCTGTTTGTTGTGTTGTGGTGCATTTTCTTTGTGTTTGTTTTTTACTCAGTTCTTATAATTTTCATCTATAAACAATGAGTCTAGTATAGGCTACTCCACCATGACTGGCTCTGAGATTCTTGCTTATTTTCTACAATGTTATTCTGAATTTTTTGCTTATATTTTTTGCCTCTCTTTTCCAGCATTTTATTGGATTGAGTTTTATCTTTTAATCTGCTTTGTTTTCCTTTTCTTTGTAGGTTGATCATGCTCTTTCTTTTTATTGCTGCCATTTAGTTTTTCATCTTTGACTTTGCAAAGTATAACTTAATCAATATATTTGCCTCCTGTATCAGTTGAAGTTCAAAAGGAAAGCAACAACTTTCAAGCTAAGTTAATGTGAAGAAGGCTGATTCATCAAGAGGCTATTTACAAAGATAAGAATGGTCCTGGGATTCTCCTTAGAGAGTGAAAGAATTTGCCTCAAGTAGTACTGGAAATATCATTATTTCTAGTCTCAAAACAAAGAGGGAAAATTGATAGGAAACTGGAAGCATCTCTTTCCTTGAATCCAGTAGTGATCTTATTGAAAGATGCAGTCAGTCATAGGTGAAATCTTAGGAAGAGAACAGGGAAATAAGAATACTTGACCTTCCTTTTTCTCTCCCTCTGATCTTCTGCCAGGACTACCAATTGGCTGAATCCAACCAGAAGCCAGAGGAATTAGGATTATAATGATGTAATATAATATATTCAAGTCAGCCTTTGAGGGCCAACGATAGGTAGAGCAGTGTAAAGGCCATCAGGTGGAGCAAACAGAAGATACTATCAGAGCCCTTCTCAGCACAATGATGTCTTAAACACTTCAATGGTAATTATGTTTCTCCTGACATTTAAATATTTTTCATTATGTTTAGTTTTATTTTTGTTATTTTAGCTTTATTTTATCCCCAGATTATTATTATTTGATACAGTCACTGCTTATTTAGGTTTATCATAATGTTTATCATTTTCTGTTATGTTACTATTCCTTCTTGTATCACACACCACTTTGAGTTTACATTTACTCTTTCTGAATTAAATGGTATAGTAGTAGCTCTTAGAGCAAGGTTTGAGTGTGTTCCTCTCTGTGTTTATGTGAAAATATCCTTATTTCACCCTCTCTCAAATGATGGTTTAGCTGGACATTCCAGGCTGACAATTACTTTCTCTTGGATCAAAAAAGAAAGGATTCTATTTACTTGACTTCTTTATGGTTGCTGAGAAATCTCTTTCAATAATTTACATTCCTTTGAAAATTATCTTTTTGCTCTCACTGTATTTACAATTGTCTCTCTCATTAATGTTCAGAAATTTTGGTAAAATGGATGTGGATTTATTTTTACTTATTCTATGTAACTTATTGTACTTATTTTTTCCCACTCTACTTCTTACACAGATTTTGTTCATTAATTTTTGAAAATTCTGTCATGATCACTATTGCTTTATTCATGGGCTCTGTTTCCCTCAGAGCCATTTCTTGCCTTTCTTGATTTTATTCTGAAGCTTAGAATGATTGATTCCTGCAACTTGATTTTCTTGATTCCTTACTTTATGTCTGTAATAATTTTAATATGATTATTTTGTCATCTTTAAAATCATGATCTATCAACTGTAGTTCATAGTGATCTGAATTTCATTTCTTTGAACCTTTCAATTCATTTTCAAGTTGACTGGACCCTTGTGAGTCTATGGCACCCCACTCCAGTACTCTTGCCTGGCAAATCCCATGGACGGAGGAGCCTGGTAGGCTGCAGTCCATCGGGTCGCTAGGAGTCAGACACGACTGAGCGACTTCACTTTCACTTTTCACTGTCATGCATTGGAGAAGGAAATGGCAACCCACTCCAGTGTTCTTGCCTGGAGAATCCCAGGGACGGGGGAGCCTGGTGGGCTGCCGTCTATGGGGTCGCACAGAGTCGGACATGACTGAAATGACTTAGCAGTAGCAGCAGTGAGCCTATAATTTAAGAGCGAAGCTTATACCTGTACAACCTGGGTAGAGAGTTATCCCATTAGAGTTTTGTGTTTCAAGATTTGAAGTATGAATAGATAAAACAAAATCTTTTGGAAGCTAATGACTCCTGAAGCTGAATGTTGAGTTCTTAGAGGTTGTATACTATTCCCTCTACTTTCATGTATATTTAAAAATTTTAATGATATTAACAGAAGGTAATTTAGAATTACTTGAGAATTTAGAAGTTCACTTCTTCCTACTGTCATGAAAATTAATTTTGATCTAATAATATATCATTATTATATCATAATATAATTTTGCCTAATTATCAGTGAATCACATTCTTAGGCTAATAATGTGCGTGTGTGTGATTAGTCATGTCCAACTCTGTGACACCATGGCATGTAGTCTTCCAGGCTTCTCTGTCTATGGAATTTTTCAGGCAAGAATACTGAAGTGGGTTGCCATTCCCTTCTCCAAGGGATCTTCCCAACCCAGGGATCGAACCCGTATCTCCTGCATCTCCTGCATTGGCATGTGGATTCTTTACCACTGAGGTTCCTGGGAAGCCCAAGTTAATAGACTAATATACTATATGGTAATAAGAAGAACTTTTTATGCCTTCCTTCACTTATACACTTACTTTCAGCAAGTATTCATTAACTGCATCATGCTAAGTGGTAAAAACATCAGCACGGTTTTTTCTTTCATAAAAATTATCATCTAGGAAGACCATCTAGAGTATCACTGTTAAAGATGATATACCAGCATCAGAAGAAGAGAGCTGAAATGTAAAACAGCAAGTCAGGGAAACTTAGTTATTAATTGAAAAGGACTGTTAGTTGAAAGACTATTACATTTTAAATATATGTGAGATACCATCACTAAGATGAGTTATGCAGAAGTATGAATGTCTTGCTGACATTACTCAATGAAGTCAATTCAAGCAATGAGGTAGAATAATTCAGTTTTAATAAAGAGAAAACTATGTTGTTGTCATTCCTGACTGCCTCAATGCCATAGGCATTCTGTTAGGGCCTTTCCATCATCACGTCCAGCCCTCAAAAGACACTGCTAGGTGTTTTTAAAATGAGAAGACTATAACAAAGAAGTAACTGCCCAAGTTTATGGAGCTATTAAGTATATGAGCTAGGATGGGAATTCAGTTCCATGAGCCTCCAAATTTTGTTCTTTCCACTACATCACATTGCCTCCCAAGTAGACGAGTGCCTTCTCCATGGAAATAAGGTATCCTTAACTACCCAGATATTTTAATATCGTGTTAAAAACCTGCATGATGTAAGTACTAGGAAGCATTTAATTCATGACAATCACGTTTCTTTTCTTCAAATATTTTTCTTTTTCCTATTTATTTTTTTTTTATTATTTGCCTTGATCCCATGTGAAGAAACTTTGGGAAGTGGCATTCAGGAGTGTCAACCTCACACCTAAATGTTAGGTTATAAATTTTATAATGAAAATATTTGTAAGGAGTGTGCCACATCACCAAGAGTAACCGTCCAGTTCTTGTTCTGGTTTTGGAATCTTGGGCTCTGAAGGCAGAGGAAGAAAGTAGAACAAACTTCCCAACATTTGATGACAGCATAACATGGCTTAGAAGCTTTTGCCCCTTTTACTTTCCATGGACTTACTTTCTTGACCAGATTGTAGTTGGTAACAACATCGTGATACTCAACACCAGCCTCTCAGAACCTACATCTGTAACGTACAACTTTATTCTTATCGGATGACCACTTTTGACCTTGTCTTGCTTTAATCCTACACTGACCACATTTGAGACTAAGGAATAGTCCATTAGTGTTTCCCCACCAAAGGAAGAAAAATAATCACATACTTGAATGAAAAAATCAGCCTCTAACATTTTAAATCTTTCTCCAAGCAACAGGAGATTTCTGGAAAAGAAATAATCCATCAGATATTTTTTCCAGAAACTCTCACTTCATTATCCCTGTAAAAGAGTTTAAATTGCTGAATTACCTCCTTCTGTAGTGTGTCTGTTTAATTCTGTCAGTAATGTTATATAGAAATGCTCAGTGTCCAAAGCTTGGAATTTATTAAAAAGTAGTTGAAAACAATGCAAATCGTAGCCAATTACCAAAAATAGAGAAGTAAAAAAAAATTCTTGTTCTGACCTAGCTCAACCCTATAATTTAAACCATTTCTAAAAATCTCAAAAAGTTACAATTTCAGTGAGAGCTTATTCTGATGCAGTTTCCCTCAGTTTTTCTTAACTGACACATGGAATTTTGCAGAATAATATTTCTTTAGGCTGTCAGACACATAAAGCATGACTCTATTTGCATAACTTTTTACAATTTTAATT
The DNA here is from genome assembly GCF_042477335.2 of Ovis canadensis. Taxonomy (NCBI): domain Eukaryota; kingdom Metazoa; phylum Chordata; class Mammalia; order Artiodactyla; family Bovidae; genus Ovis; species Ovis canadensis. Next base: position 82,657,349 of record NC_091246.1, on the reverse strand, counting down.
AGGAAAAACTGAAGATCTTCAATTATTTATATACATATATATTCTTCATTGGGGTTGCTTTAAAGTCATTGTCTAAGACGTATAACAATATGCATAAAAGATATCTGTATCTTAGATGATGATTTTCAAACAGCTTCAACACGGAATTACATTTTAACATTCCCAGATTTTATGCGTTTCCAGAAACTCTTATATAAGCTTCCTGGATAATGTGACCTCTATCTGAATAACCTTCATGAAAAAAAATTGCAGTAAAATTATTTTAGATTTGAGAATGTGCACATTTCATGATTTTTCTTTACCTTTTCACTTTTCAAGGAAAATTCTCTTAGTTTTGGTGCTTCATTGAGACCATTTTAAAAATAGTCTATTAAGATGATTCATTGCTGCAGGTGTTACCTTATATAGTGAACTGTTAATAACATAATCATTCACACTTGCAACATGATTCAGCATCTGGTTCAATGCTTCTCCTTCTAGAGAGCCTAACAGGTGCTAGAGAATCACTCAGGGGAAAATAAGCAATATTACTAATGATATTCACCACAATTGTCATTGAATGTTTATTGTTTCCATCTCAACTTCACTTTCTTTAACTTCAGAGACCATTGTGCAATGTCAGTGGTGAAGCTGGTGATAAAATATTGCAAGTCCATGACCTCCCTTCAGAGCACATAGTGTTATTTTGAGAATTAATTAGCAAAGTCACAGAATAGTCTGGAAGATGGGCCACACCCGTGGGCATGGATTTGAAACACACTTCAGAGAGAAACTCAAAGCAGCAGTTTACAACAGGAAGCAAAGAAGATTGTGTCTAATTAGAACTTCAGGGGTAATTTTGAAAGGCCTGGTGTAATTACCTAAGTGGGAAGGTAGCCAGATGGAGGGTAACACCTCTAGTAAGGAGAAAAAGTTTTATTTAGATTCACAAACTCATTCAACAATAATTTCTAAGGGCCCATGAAGGAAAATAAGATTTCTACCTTTCAAAATGTTGTTAAGTATATTTTAAGGTTCAAGAATCATGATTTTTACTGGAACTTTACATCATTAAACAACAAATAACCTGTTAATTTAATATTAAATTTAGTCCCATTTTGACTTAAAAGTACAAACTCTGAAATCTCTATTCTAAAGGGTTCTTGAATTAAAGTCAATGAATAATATCTATAGCCATCACAAAGGTCATTCTTTAATCAGTGCCTGTGTTAAAAATGATTTTCAGATTCAATTTTTTTCTAAACAAACTAAAAATTTAGATTGTATGAAACTGTAGTATGAACTATCTCACAGATTTAAATGTACCAATATGCTAATTTCCATTAATTCATGATGAAAGTAAAATAAGCTTGTAGAGAAAATTAATATGGTATTAATGATTAGTTTCAAGTTTGAATAGCAGTATGGTCAAGGTATGGAGAAGGCAATGGCACCCCACCCCAGTACTCTTGCCTGGAAAATCCCATGGAAGGTGGAGCCTGGAAGGCTGCAGTCCATGGGGTTGCTGAGGGTCAGACACAACTGAGCGACTTCACTTTCACTTTTCACTTTCATGCATTGGAGAAGGAGATGGCAACCCACTCCAGTGTTCTTGCCTGGAGAATCCCAGGGACAGCGGACCCTGGTGGGCTGCCGTTTATGGGGTCACACAGAGTCGGACACGACTGAAGAGACATAGCAGCATGGTCAAGGTAATATACATGCCCTTTTTTTCCCCTGATGGACACATGTGTACCATCTTCCAAGTTTGTCCTTCTAGAAAAAAAAGAGCTTGTTTTGAAATTTAATAGAACGATACTGACAAGCAATAAAATGTTATATCTCTTTAAATATAAAGCATATTTAAATTATTCTAGACAATTTGTTTCATATGCTAAGACTCTAGACAGAAAATAATTAATATTTTAATATGCTGTATGATGTAGCTGCCTGTGACTTTTATTTTCGAGGTGGGAATGATCATCCAGCCCTCTGCTTTTAGACTTGAGTTTCCTAACATGGGTTGGCCAACTATGGTGTGAGTTTTACTACTTTGTCATGTCAGTGATTTAACATGACCACCAGGTCAAGGCCATGGGGCCACAGCATTCTCTTTGGAAAAGATAATGTTTACTAGTTTGTGCTTATTGTGTGATGCAACTTTACTACAGGAATTACTGTTGTCCACCAGTCACTGGAAATCTCCCTAATCAGCAATGTTAAGTGTAGTCGCCCTGGAGAGCGAAGAACAAGGACCAGGAGACCTGTAGCCAAAAGTCTCATCCTGCTGACCAGAAGCAGATGTTTGGGCCTTGCAACAAGGTCTAGTGTCACGTTGGAAATATAGAGAATGTTAGGGAAACAACATCGACTAGAACAATGTGTGTGAAAGATGACCAGGAAGCCTGCTAATCAGGAAGGTTTACAAATAGCATAAACTTTTAAGAGAGTGTCAGAATAGGCTAGATTCTGGCATGTTCTAAAAATATTGGAATATTAGGGGAAGAAAAGGTTGAAGAAGACTTTTAAGCCAACGAAGTTATCTTCAGAGTTGGAACAAGCTTTGTAGGATAAAGTTATTTTATTATTAATCATAGGCATATAGTATGATCACTTTTCTTAAAGGTATGGAAATTGAGGCCCAGGAAGCAAAGATATCACCAACACGAGATGATTTGTGGAAGAATCCAGGCCATACCCCAGTTCTTCTTTTCTTTTTTCTTTTTTCTTGTAGTTGATGTACAATATATTATATGTTACAAGTGTGCAATATAGTGTTCCACAATTTTTTAAGGTTGTTCTCCATTTATAGTTATAAAATGCTGGCTATGTTCCCTGTGTTGTACCCTTGTAACTTCTTTTATGCATAATAGTGTGTACCTCTTAACCCCTATCCCTTTATTGTCCCTTCCCACTTCACTCCCAGCACTGATAACCACAGTTTGTCCTTCATATCTATGAATCTGCTTCTTTTTTGTTATATTCACTAGTTTGTTGTATGGGGAAACATAGGCAGAACACTGACATAAGTTGTAGCAATATTTTTTGGATCTGTCTCCTAAAGCAAAGGAAATAAAAGCAAACAAATGATACCTAATTAAACTTAAAAGCTTTTGCAAAGCAAAGGAAACCATGGACAACACAAAGACAGCCCACTGAATGGGAGAAGATATTTCAAATAATATGGCTGATAATGGGTTCATATCCAAAATATACAAACAACTCATACAAGTCAACATCAAAAAGCAAACAACTTTATTTTAAAAATGGGTATAAGACCTGAATAGACATTTTCCCAAAGAAGACATACAGATGGCTAATAGGCATATAAAAAGTTTCTCAACATAGCTAAGCATCAGGCAAATGCAAATCAAAACTACAACAAGGTACCATCCCATACCTGTCAGAAGGACTATCATCAAAAAGACTGCAAATAACAAATGTAAGTGAGGATATGGAGAAAATACTGGAGTGGGTTGCCATTTCCTTCTCCAGGGGATCATCCCAACCCAGGGATTGAAGCCAGGTCTCCTGCTTTGCAGGCAGATTCTTTACCAACTGATATACAAGGGAAGCCCAAGGAGAAAATAGTATACTCATATGCTGTTCATGTGAAGGTAAAATGGTTCAGCCAACGTGGAGAACAGTATGGGGGTTTCTCAAAAAACTAAAAATGGAACTACAATATGATCCAGCAATTCCCGAGTACATATCCCCCCAAAAATCAAAAACAACTAATTCAAGAAATACAGTCTCCCTGATGTTCATTGCAGCACTATTTATAGTAGCCAAATTTGGGAGCAACCCAAGTGTTCATCAGCAGATGAATGGTCAAAGAAGATGTGGTATGTGTATATGGATGTATATGAATATACATACATGAGGTGAGGTGAGGTGAAGTCACTCAGTCGTGTCCGACTCTTTGTGACCCCTTAGATTGTAGCCTACCAGGCTCCTTCATCCATGGGATTTTCCAGGCAAGAGTACTGGAGTGGGTTGCCATTTCCTTCTCCAGAGGATCTTCCCAACCCAGGGATCGAACCCTGGTTTCCCACATTGTAGGCAGATGCTTTACCATCTGAGCCACTGGAGAAGACTTTTAAATGTACATATACACAGTGGAATGCTATTCATCCATAAAAAGAATGAAATTTTGCCATTTGCAACAACCTGGATAGAATTGGAGGGTATCACACTAAGTAAGATATGTCAAAGACAAATCTATATATATAATTTATATGTAGAATATAAAAAATCAACAGACTAGTGAAGACAACCCCAGTTCTTCTGAATGTGAGTCCTGTGTTCTCCTCACTGATGAAATGATGAACATCTCACAGTTGACCTCAACATATAAGGGCTGTTCTTAGGGCTGGAAAACAACTAAACACCTATTGGATAAGGGAGCAGCATGTTTAAAAATAGCCATTTCAGCAGACTTACTATTCTCTTCCATATTCAGCTTCAGTTCAGTTCAGTCGCTCAGTCGTGTCCAACTCTTTGCGACCCCATGAATCGCAGGACGCCAGGCCTCCCTGTCCATCACCAACTCCCGGAGTTTACTCAGACTCACGTCCATTGAGTCAGTGATGCCATCCAGCCATCTCATCCTCTGTCGTCCCCTTCTCCTCCTGCACCCAATCCCTCCCAGCATCAGAGTCTTTTCCAATGAGTCAACTCTTTGCATGAGGTGGCCAAAGTACTGGAGCTTCAGCTTTGGCATCATTCCTTCCAAAGAAATCCCAGGGCTGATCTCCTTCAGAGTGGACTGGTTGGATCTCCTTGCAGTCCAAGGGACTCTCAAGAGTCTTTTCCAACACCACAGTTCAAAAGCATCATACTCAGCTTAATATCAGGTAAATAGTCCTTGACTCTACTTCTCCTATTGGACTTTGGCTAAACAACCTCAGGGACACTGTAATCACTTACGGGTTGCTTTTAAAACAAAGAGAGGCTACAAACCTCATTCAAAAGAGAGACCAGAATTAAGATTTGAAACTATGTCATCTGGACAAGTTTTAAAGCATGGGTTAACTATTAAGGCATTTGCAGTATGGAATATCTGTAGATAAATAATTCTCTCCTTCAGGGGAAGAATCAGTGTAAGCCTGATGATGAGCAAAACTGGAAGCCTGCCCTGGGGTATGCCACACAGTGGAGAATTGAATGATGGGGACCATGGTGCACTAGACAGTTTGGGCCTGTTCTAAAGAAGGCAAGCACCACTTACCTCTAGATAATCATCGCCGCATAGGAAAGATGACCCAATGGTACCAGGACTTCTGATATTTTTCAAGCAAAACTAAAATTTGAATATTTATGCAAAATCACCCAATTTTTATTAATTCGCTCAGTTAATAAAGCACATTGCAAATAGCAATAGCAAAAATCACTGTGTGAAATGAATAAACTGTCTCCAAAGTTGATCAAGCCCACAAACCAACAATTTTTAACCTTTTTTTTCTTAGTATATATATTTTATTGAAGTACAGTTGATTTACAATGTTTCAGGTGCACAACAAAGTGATTCAGTTATGCATATACATATATATTATTTTTGAGATTATTGCACATTATAGGTTATTACAAGGCATTGACTATAGCTCCCTGTGATATACAATGAATCTTTGTTACTTGTTGCATATCTACTTTCTTAAAATTAGAGATCTAGCATTCTATTTATACTAAGTCAAACAAGTGGAATCAAAATGTCACAAACATTTTACTTACATAAAAATATGTAAGTTTTCTAAAATACATATATTATAAACACTGTTTATATCTACATGTACAAAAGCTTTTCTACTACTTTTGGTAAATGCTTGAGAAAGAACATCAAAAACGAGATGAAGAGATTGGAAAAACAAACTAAATGAAATGGGAGCACTGAATATGATAATTTGCTACCTTTAAAGTAATGGACTGAGGGATATTTATTCTGAACAAGAGAAAATTCTAATGACAACCTCTATTTTTAAAAGGAGACATTAGATGAATCAGTTATTCTTTCTAGGTGCAGAGTGAAGATTAACATTTAAGGAAGGTATCTAAGCCAGAAACTTCTAGAGATATCTGAAGATGGTAAAATTACCAAGAACACTGAAAGCATTATTTATATTTCCAGATCCCCACACTTACCACCAAGCACGCTGGCCACCATAAATCTGTGCTAGGACTGGCTTCTTGTCCAGCCTCCTGATGTCAGCTATAACATTAGCAAGTAATAACACCCCTGAATCAGGCAGATGTAAAAATGGTGAATAGAAAACATATTAGTATTCATATTTATGTTCAGCATGAGATCAATTTACAGATTAGATGCTAAGCAGGAAATGAGTCTTCTCATTAAATGGTATATCAGTGCTCTTCCTTTCAGCATTTCCTGTGACTAAAATCTCTGATCTCACAGGAGAAAATATGTAGTCCGGGAAGAAGGCAGAACTAGAAAATGAATTTAAGAAAAGGTATAGCTGTATATTCACACAGATGTGTTTATTAGCAAATTCAACAGATACACAGCTTTTGTCAAAACATGGTAAAGGTAGGGACATTTACTTATTCGTTAATTCTTTAAATATTTGTTTAGCTGCTACTACGTGCCAGACACTCTGTGCATGTTAGAGCCACCATACTGGATAAAGCAGATATAGTTCCTGCCCTCATCGAGTTTTTATTCTTGCTGAGAGGGAGGAGAGAACCATACACAATTAGGAAAAGAAATAATATGAAGTCAAGTAATAATAATTGTTAGGGAAAAGTAAAGAAAGAGTAATGCAAGAAGTGTGTGCTTGCAGTGGTGATATTTGATCAGACATCTAAACAACATAAGAGAGTCAATGAATGAATAAATGGAGAGTTTCTGGGAAGAGAAAACAGTGACACAAAGATATATTCTAGGAACAGCAAGAAGATTGGGGTAGTGAGTAAAGGAGAGAGTATACTAACTCTTGAAAACTGATAGTTGATAAGATTATATTTTTAACAAATATATTTTAAAAACTCAAAAGTTAATAATAAAATTCTCAAAGCAGTACTTGAAACCCCAGATTAAAGCAGATTATGGAGGAAAAATTTTCATGGAGCAAAGCTAAGAAATGCCAGAATTAGAACTAGTTATTCATTATCACTTGCAGATTATTAATGGTTCCTTCATATAGCAAGATTGTAAATTGATATATATATATATGCATGTATGATAAAAATGTATAAGATTTACAGAGTATAATAATTATTGACCAATTCTTATCTTTACAAAATCAGGTAAAGAATTCCTTTATATACTTTTATTTGGAGATTCCTAAACTACCACAGCCATTGTTCCATTGCCTACTTTTATATGCAGTTGGAGTGTAGATTGATATAAATATTATTGCAAGCTATTAGACCTTAGTGTATAAAAAGCCTTGAAAAAAAATTATGCCATTAGACACAATAATTCCACTTCTAAGAATCCATCCTAAGGAAATAAACAAATACAGACAAAGATTTATGAGTAGGATATTCACAATGGCTCTATTTATAATAGTAAAAGATTAGAAACAGCTTATTTAACCAACAACAGAAATTACCATGCTTCCATATGATGATATATTTTTCACCCATTGTAAACTCTGATGTTAAAGATTTTTAATAAGGGAGAATTCTAATGAGTGAAAATAAAGTGAGAAAGCAACTGAAAAGTTATATATACAAGATATACAAAAGATGTATTCTCTTTATACATACCGTGGAGAAAAGACTGAAAGAATTTACATCAAATAGCTTAGAAGTGAAGTGATGGATAATGTTTATTTCCTTTGTTTTACTTGTTTTTCAAATTTCCCATAGTGAGAACCTATCATTTCTATATATGGAAAAAAATGTTTTAAAAATCATGTGGAGATATGGCTGTCCTTGGATAGCTCCCCTTGGATGGGGGAGAAACTGACTACTTCTTTTAAGTCTTCAAGTTTTCTATAAGAGAAATCCTGGCACATTTGTCTTGCTGATGCCTGGGTCTAGAAGTTGTACTTGTCTTGAGGCTATGAATTTAGATTTAAAAAAATGTTTATATTCAAGCCAGAGTTTTCCAGAGTTTGTCCCATTGTGTTTCTAGGAGATGCTCTTTGAAACAAATATTTCCTTGGGAAAATAAATTTGGGAAATGCTATGTAGTTTGTTATCTTCTTGAAAGCCAGAATGCACATTAAGACCTTAGAGTTTCCAAGATGAACTATAATATACATAATATAATATACAACTGACTAAACTTGTTTACTCAACATCTACCAAACTTAATGAGAAAAAGATTTTTTGTTTGCTTTTCCTCACATACTTTTAAAAAACATTTTTTCAGAACTAGAGTTCCATAGAAAACTCTCTATGAAGTGTAGAATTTCATAATTTTGAGACAGACAAATGGGTAAAGTACTATTTTAGAAAATGGAGTACTTGGGGGAAATGTTTGCAGAATTATTTAGATGAAAGCCTGTCAGGTAGATAGTAAAACAATACAAATATGACTTAATTCAGGGATTCCATTGTGCTTCTATTAATATTAGAAACCCAGTTCTCATAGGAATCAAACCATGTTGCTTGTGTTCTCATAGGCCTGACATACACTGAAAATGATTCCGTTTACTTCAATAAATTTGAGTGCACTGTCTTAGAGAAAGGAAACATAATTAGTTATAGACCTTTTTTCTCTATGTACCTAAATATAGTGAATAGGCAGCATAGCAATAATTTAACAGTTGTTGATTAAATGAATAGATTTCAAAATATGTTATTCTTATCCATCACCTTGAATACAATAAGAACAACACAAACCTTGTTTAATTTTTGTTATACTTTTGGGCTTCCCTGGTGGCTCAAACAGTAAAGTATCTATCTGCCTGTGATGCAGGAGACCCAGGTTCGATCCCTAGGTTGAATGGATCCCCAGCAGAACGGAATGGCTACCCACTCCAGTACTCTTGCCTGGAGAATCCCAAGGATAGAGGAATCTGGCAGGCTACAGTCCACAGGGTCACACAGAGTTGTACAAGACTGAGTGACTAACACTTTCACTTTCATTCTTATTCATACCTTGAATACACCAAGAACACAAACCTTGTTTCATTTTTATTATGATTTTATCACTGGAAAAGAACTTAAAATGATTTTCGGCTACAACTCTTTTTGCCTTCTCTAAGCAGAGTGTTATTAATGTCATTTTCATGGGAAAACCAAGGAGATTAAAAGATGTGATCAAGGTCATGCATCTGTGCTTAGTCTTCATTGAAGATTTCCTGGCTCTTTCCTTCTGAAAAGGAAGAAATAGAGGTGACTATCTGAGGTGAAATGACTGGAAGGATAGCCAGCCACCAGCCCCTGGAAAACAGCTCATTTTCAGTCACACTGACAGTTAGCAATCAGCTACTGAAGATGCAGAGCTCAAATCCAGCTCTCCAACATTCATCTCTGCTCTGTATCCTTGGAATTGATAGTTCAAAATGTTCAGGTTTTTAAGTCAATATTTATTCTGTCCTAAATAAAGCAGACTGGTTCCAAATAGGAAAAGGAGTACGTCAAGGCTGTATATTGTCATCCTGCTTATTTAACTTATATGCAGAGTACATCATGAGAAACGCTGGGCTGGAGGAAGCACAAGCTGGAATCAAGATTGCTGGGGGAAATATCAACAACCTCAGATATCCAGATGACACCACCCTTATGGCAGAAAGTGAAGAGGAACTAAAGAGCCTCTTGATGAAAGTAAAAGAGGAGAGTGAAAAAGTTGGCTTAAAGCTCAACATTCAGAAAACAAAGATCATGGCATTTGGTCCCATCACTTCATGGGAAATAGATGGGGAAACAGTGGAAACAGTGTCAGACTTTATTTTTGGGGGCTCCAGAATCACTGCAAATGGTGACTGCAGCCACGAAATTAAAAGACACTTACTTCTTGGAAGGAAAGTTATGACCAACCTAGATAGTATATTCAAAAGCAGAGACATTACTGTGTCAACAAAGGTCCGTCTAGTCAAGGCTATGGATTTTCCAGTGGTCATGTATAGATGTGAGAGTTGGACTGTGAAGAAAGCTGAGTGCTGAAGAATTGATGCTTTTTTACTGTGGTGTTGGAGAAGAGTCTTGAAAGTCCCTTGGACTGCAAGGAGATCCAACCAGTCCATTCTAAAGTCAGTCCTGGGTGTTCCTTGGAAGGACTGAGGCTGAAGCTGAAACTCCAATACTTTGACCACCTCATGCGAAAAACTGACTCATTGGAAAAGACTCTGATGCTGGGAGGGATTGGGGGCAGGAGGAGAAGGGGATGACGGAGAATCAGATGGCTGGGTGGCATCACCGACACAATGGACATGAGTTTGAGTGAACTCCGGGAGTTGGTGATGGCCAGGGAGGCCTGGCATGCTGTGTTTCATGGGGTCGCAAAGAGTTGGAAGTGACTGAGCAACTGTACTTAACTGAAATAAAGCAAAAAGCAAACAAACAAAGTGAAATCTGAGGGTGAAGTTAAGTACAGCCAGGATCTCCTCTCTCCATTTAGAAGTTACAACTCTTCCACCTTCTTGGGTCAGTCACATTGGAGCAGGAAGCACAGCTCTCAACTCCCCAGACCCTCCCTTTGTTGGCAACTTACAGCTTCTAACCTGAAATCTGTCTCCTTCTTTCTTCACCAGGATACCTCAATGATTTCTTGAATAGTATTTATCTAAAACTAATATCCTGCCAATTATTGCTCCAGCAAAAATGGGTTTTGTCAGGATCAACAAAGAATTGCAATACAGGGTCTGCAACCATGGCTAATCTTGGGCAAATTTCTCCAACAGCAAGAAGAGGAAAACACTTTTAAAGAGGGAAAAAGGAAGTTGAGAGGGCTCTCTCCTAAACAAAGAGTCCATTGGAGGAATTGAGCGTTAGAAGAATTGTGGCGTTTCATTGGTTGAGTTGTGACAGTTTCTCATTGGCTGAGTACTTGCCAGGCAAGAAGAGAAAGTCTTTTTTTTCCCATTTTGGGCTCAAATTCCTAGCAAGGCATTACAGCTCCCCCTTCTGGCCTTCCAACTCTATTTTAATTGAGGTTTGTTTCTTTATTTTTTACAATAGATATCAGTTCCATTCAGTCACTCAGTCACGTCCGACTCTTTGTGACCCCATGAATTGCAGCACGCCAGGCCTCCCTGTCCATCACCAACTCCCAGAGTTCACTCAGACTCATGTCCATCTAGTCAGTGATGCCATCCAGCCACCTCATCCTCTGTCATCCCCTTCTCTTCCTACCCTCAATCTTTCTCAGCATCAGGGTCTTTTCCAATGAGTCAGCTCTTTGTATCAGGTGGCTAAAGTACTGGAATTTCAGCTTCATCACCAGTCCTTCCAATAAATATTCAGGATTGATTTCCTTTAGGATTGAGTGCTTTGACCTTCTTGCTGTCCTAGGGACTCTCAAGAGACTTTTCCAGCACCACAGTCATTATAGCTACATTCAATAGAGAGCTTGTTTTCAGTTACCCAGAGAAACACTTGTTCACAATTTTGTGTAACCCTACCTTATGAATTAGATCTTCTAGATGACAAAAATGAAGCTTAAAGGAGTAATAAATATCTAGCCCTACCTAAGTCACACAACTAGTGAAATGCCAGTGCCAGAGATTGAAGACCACCCAACTCTCCCTCCTAAGACCGCACACTTAGTATCTGCATTATTCACTCCTAGGACTTCAGAATGGGACCCTCTCCTCAAAAGATCAGGTAATGGTATGTTCTATATCAATGAAATTGGTTTGTTCTTAATGTCATCAGTAAAGCCAGATATTAGAGGTCTAGTACATGTGTAGACCTGCTGATTTTTCTCCTCTGGCCAAGATTGGGTCTCTAATTTTTTCGGCTGTCCATCATTAAGCTCAGTAGGTAAAAAACCTGCCTGCAGTGCAGGAGACATGGGTTCGATCCCTAGGTTGGGAAGATCCCCTGGAGAAGGAAATGGCAACCCACTCCAGTATCCTTGCCTGGAAAATCTCATGGACAGAGGAGCCTTGTGGGCTGCAGTCGATGGGGTCACAAATAGTCAGGCAAGACTGAGCGACTAACACTAACGCTTAGTAAGAGATTAGATAGCAAAGCAATGTACATGGCTTTGTGAAATCCATCAAAACTACATAGAAAAAGCTATGTAAGGTGAAAGTGCTGCTGTTGTTGGTTAATGCCATTATCTTTGCCTGAGAAGGGCAGGGTTATATAAAACCTTGAAGTTAAATCTATCACTGAGGAACTCAATGGGCCAAGCACAAAGCTGTTTGTTTATGATGTGGCCTTAGTGGAACAGTTTGTTTCTTGTGGTTATCTGTCCAGTTTTGGAAAACTCATTATTGCATTTTCCCAAATATGGTTACAGGCACTAAGCATGCTATAAGGAGATTCTTATTTGCTTGCAGAAGAAAATGGGATAATTTCTTAAAATTTTCCCTAACAAATACACAGGAAATAGGCTTTTACTACCCCTTTTGTTCCATGAATATTAAATCAGTGTTGAGAAAAGAGATATATTAGTTTTAGCATAAAATTAAAGAGTTTAAAAAGTCCATATGAAGAATTTTGGAGTCATACAAGGCAAAAAGTAGAAATTTCCTCTTTTTACTCACATAGAGATAAAATGTGAATTGGTAATTGCCTGAAAACTATACTTGTTTTTAAAATGAAAAAAAAAAAAAAAGGCTTACCTTACCTGATATTACATGGAACGTCATTGACACTAATCATAAAGTACATAATGTGTATACTCAGTTGCTCAGTCATGTCCAAATCTTTGCTACCCTATGGACTGTAGTCTGCCAGCCTCTTCTGTCCATGGAATTTTCCAGGCAAGAACACTGGAGTGGATTGCCATTTCACTCTCCAGAAAGTACATAATATTTCTTCTTAAACTTTTTAAAACTGTATATTTGATTGTAAGAATCTGCATAAACATAATGGAATCAAAGTAGTTTGACATCATAAACACTTTGTAGCATTTAACTGGAAAATACTTTAGCTTAAAATACTAGTTTGCAAAGTACTTAGTTGAAATAATGGTACACCTTGAAGAAAATCATGGAAATAGTTTCAGAACCAGCCTCTTTTCCTTCTCAAAATTAGTGAGTGATATTGATTTCTACTCAGTCACTGGCCACGCACAGTCTCTAATGACATCTTTGCAGCTGCTATTATCTAGTGGTCCAACAGGCCATGGCTTTTGAATACTTTACCCAAATTGTTGCTCCATTTGAGCAACTCTTTTTTAATTAAAAGGTTTCAGTGAAAATAAAGAATGGATTTTTGTGTGTACGTGCAATGTTGAAAATGAAAAGAAAAGGATTAAGCACAGAAAATCCCAAACACAATTCATCAGATGACAGAATTTTTGCCAAGTGCATGAGAACCCAGTGCTTTTCTTCGCTAAATCTAAATCAAAGTTGATCAGAGGCTATTGTTTCAGACATCATCCTTCTCATCTCCACCTTATTTTTTTTTTTCCTTTGAAAAAACATTCCTCCATATCCAGTTTTGGGATAAGGGGTAGGGTAAAGAATTTAATGTTATTTTTAACTGAACTATCTTGTTAACCTTAGGGGACATCCCTGGAGCTGAAACTCATTCAAGTAATAATAGCTCAGCAACTCATTCCCTGAAGACAGGCTCTGCAGAGACAGTCTGGAAAAGCTCTTTAAAAACACAGTCTGCCTGGCCCTTTTCTTTTGGTTTCTGTGGAATTTTTCTTAGCAACAATTTTTAGCTGAGGGGGTTATGGACTATTGTAAATGAAGGAGAACTGGGAGGAGAGGGTGGAGGGGAGGGCTCCTTGCTGCGCTCATTAAACAAAGCCTGCTTGTGTAAGCCACGTCCCCTGGCTTGATGCAAAGGGGAACACAGTTCTGGAGTCGACAGGGACTGAGATCTTAAAATACAATGAAAAGTAACGCCCCTTTGTGGAGGATACTCACCTTGCCAGAAGTGAGTCAGAAAGAGGAAAATAAATACCTTATTCTAATGCATATATAGTCATTTATTTTTAAATTTTGTGTACTGAGCCGCCTTCCAAATGACACCGTTCTCACAGAGGGCAGGGCGGCCTGTGACTACCAGTCTCCTAGGGTTCTAGTAAGTTGCCTGGACAGTATTTCAAATGTATGCTGGTTCAGAGCCTGAGCACATCAAGCCGAAAATCTGATGCCACTTTGTCTTTAGGAGGGAGATAGAATTGTTCTTGCCTCTTGATAGAGCACAAGCTTAAAAGTAGAAAACACGAAAGCCAACTTCCAGCCCTGTGTGTGCAAACAGCAGAGAGAGTGTAATCCAGACTGGATCCAAAAAAGACTTGTCAAATGAAAGAGAAATGCACAAACATGTCTGTGCTTTGTCCTCTGAATTTTAAAAGCATCTAATGTTACAGAGCTCATGTGAACCTTATTTAAAGCACAGCCATCCACAAAGGATTCCCTTTATGGTTTTAGTGGCTGTCCTCTTTCCTTGCTGTTCACGACTATGATTATTTTATAAGCCCTTTTGTAGCTTGGTTTATTTGACTTAACCTTTTAAATGTAGCTTTGTTTCTGACAGTACAGGAAGTGTAATGCCGAAGGAAAACTCTGCTTGAGGGGTTGATGCAGGAGGCAGACACGTGATCTGAAATAAGAAGTCTTGGGAAGACAGTCAACTTACTTGGTCGTTTCTCAGTTTTTCCAACGTAGCTATATCTATAAAGCCAAATGCCAAGTTTTGATTCCTAGGTTTTATGAGGTTGCAGAGGTACAAAACTAATCCTTGGCTAGGTGTTCTTTTTTTTTTAATGATGAAAACTGCATGCATGAAAAACAAGGTGCAGCATCCGTTTTTGATTTAAAAAAATAAAAATTTAAAACCTCTCCCTCTGGGCATGGTACTGAGCCAGGTGAGGGAATGGAATGGAAAGGGTGTGGTCAGTGAGAAAGTAATAAGATGAAATACCCTTCTGCTTCAAGTAACTTTATATTTCAGAGTGCCCCCCAACCCCTGCCACCATTCCAAAAAAGGAAGCTACACTGCACTATCATTTTATTTCAAATGTTTTATTTTCTTTAAAAATTCATTTACTTTGAAATTTTACTAACTCCTGAGGACACTAGATTTGATCTCTATTTTCTCCGTGCATCTCTGATTTCTGTCCAATCCCACAGGGATAAATATTTGACATGCAGCCATTCCCAGGGGTGGCAGACCAATGTACTAAACACAGAGTCATTTCACTTCACCGAGAGATGAAGTCAGGCTCCAGGGGATAAACAGCCATCCATAAATAACCTCTCAGAAATAGCTTAAGGAACATGTCCTGCAAAGCAGTCCTGGCTCAGAACATTCTATTTTGTTTATTTTGCATAAAACTTTTCTTTGTCTAGATCTGCACCAGCATAAAAGCACTTACAGAAAAGCGTGCAGTTAGAACAAAACAAAACCAAATGAAAAAGGAAAAAAAAAATCCCACCTGAATGAAAATTAACTATCCCCTTTGAAACACTAGGTGGAGAAGGCAATGGCACCCCACTCCAGTACTCTTGGCTGGCAAATCCCATGGACGGAGGAGGCTGGTGGGCTGAGCGACTTCCCTTTCCCTTTGAAACACTAGGAGAAAACCAGCTTACCTCTCATTCTAATGACTAAAGAGGAGAGAGAAAACAAAAAGGACATAGACAGAATATCATGACAATCCTAATATTCATAGCCTCTGCCTGATGTCTAGGTGCTGTTGTTGTTTACTCGCTAAGTTGTGTTGACTCTTTGTGACCCCATGAACTGCAGCACACCAGGCTTCCCTGTCCTCCACTATCTCCTGGAGTTTGCTCAAACTCATGTCCATTGAGTCGGTGATCCACTCCAACCATCTCATCCTCTGTCATCCCCTTCTCCTGCCTTCAATTGTTCACAGCATCAGGGTCTCTTCCAAAGATTTGGCTCTTCACATGAGGTGGCCAGAGTATTGGAGCTTCAGCTTCAGCATCAGTCCTTCCAATGAGTATTCATCGTTGGTTTCCTTTAGGATTGACTGGTTTGATCTCCTTGCTGTCCAAGGGACTCTCTAGAGTCTTCTCTAGCATCCCAGTTCAAAAGCATAAATTCTTTGGCACTCAGCCTTCTTTATGGTCCAGCTCTCACATCCCTGTGTGACTACTGGAAAAACTATAGCTTTGACTATATGGATCTTTGTTGGCAAAGTGATGTCTCTGCTTTTTAATACTGCTGCCTACGTTCGTCATAGCTTTTCTTCCAAGGAGCAAGCATCATTTAATTTCATGGCTACAGTCACCATCTGCAGTGATTTTGGAGCCCAAGAAAATAAAGTCTGTCACTGTTTCCACTTTTCCCCATCTATTTGCCATGAAGTGATGGGACCAGATGCCATGATTTTAGTTTTTTTTGAAAATTCAGTTTTAAGCCAGTTTTCTCACTCTCCTCTTTCACCTTCATCAAGAGGCTCTTTAGTTCCTCTTCACCTTCTGCCACAGGGTGGTGTCATCTGCATATCTGAAGTTATCGATATTTCTCCTGGCAATCTTGATTCCAGCTTGTGAGTCATCCAGCCAGTCATTTTTCATGATGTACTCTGCATATAAGTTAAATAAGCAGGGTGACAATATATATCCTTGATATATGCCTTTCTTAATTGTGAACCATTCTGTTGTTCCATGTCCGGTTCTAAATGTTGCTTCTTGGTACTGTAGGCTACAGATAAAACCACTTTCAGTATCTGACTCCTAGAGACACATGTAACTGATGTCAGTAATGACGTGTTCCAAGGTCAACATTGACCAAGACAAAACTGACCATCATCTACTGTGAGATAGCTTGAGATTCTTTTCGATACTCTGTAGGAAATTTACTAATTTATTCTTTGGAGGCTTCAATCTGCATTTTAGTGAGATAGATAAAAACAAAGGGCAGTGGTGGTGGGAAAGTGTCAGATGACACTGTACTATGTATTGTATCCAGTTGGAGCACTGACATTTAGCTCCATTTCACTTTTAGTACCTAAAGAAGTAAACCAATTTGTATATTTGCATGACTTATGTATATATACATAGCCACATGCCAAGGATTTATAAACAGAGCATGAACTCTAAAGACCCCCCCAAGGGGTAAATTAATAAATGAAATTTTTATGTTAATAAATACTTTCTAGCTTTTCAGTAGGCAAGTACTTAGAGTCTCATGAATTTTAGTAATTTTCCTTCTCATTTGTTTAGTTTCTGTCTCTTTCATTTTTATTATCACCTCCCTAGGTCAACTTTTACCATTTGAGAAATGTATCATTAAAATAACTTCTGAACTGGCTTGACTGCCTTCAAGCTCTCCCCAGAACTTCTGAATTAATTATCCTAAAACCAAGCTTTATATCATGATTTCACACTGCTCAAAATTTGTTTTGGCACCACACTTACTAAAGGAGAAAATTCAAATTCTGACTTTCTTCTGTCATTCTAATTTCATGTCTACTACTCCTCTCACCAAACTTGATATGAGCTGTCCTTTGAATCTTTCATGTTCATTGCCTTTGCTTTTATTTACATGATATCCCTGCTTAGGATGTCCTTTCTTCAACTTGATATCTCAAATTCTAATTTAAGGGCAACCTTCTTTTACAACGATCTCTACTTTTTCTGATGTACTGTGAAATAATAACCACTTACTTTGGATTATTGGTTTATCTTGCTTATGGACCTCATAACCCTAGCTTGACTGTAAATTTATTGAGAACAAAGACTTGGTCTTGCAAAATTCTTTTATTCCCCAAGAAGTGTTTGTCCACAATTAGCACAAAGAAACAATTCCTTCTTTAGGGATGTTTGAACTACTTTATTAATATAGGGTTATCAAGAAGAACACTCTTTTGTTGAGATAATTTTAGTTTCCTAAAGAACAAAGTCATTCAATAACTCATGGTGGGGATGGGCTCTCCAACCTGAACGAGACATGAGGGGCAAAATCTGTGGACATGGCAGAAAGAAAGCTTGGTCATTTTCTCTTGTTCTCCACTCTAAACAGTCTATCCGAGGGGATTCTTACTTTGAGTATCTGTCACATGAAAAACCCAGCAGGGAAAGAGCCTGTATAGTTGACAGCTGGCTTCAACAAATTAGCCATAGTATATAACAGAAATTGTCTAGATCCTACTGTTAGCTTCCTATTGCTATCCTCAAGCCTTTAGTAAAGTTATGATGAATGACAACCATGCGTTAGCTATGGGAAATTATAGAAATGGTCATCTATTCCGTGTTAAGAGGTGAGTTTTTTCCTTATGTCATCAGTGTGATGAAAGCAACAATGGATAGAGAGATATATCAATCCAAGAAATATGGTGTCCAGAGTTCCTCCTCGCTATCAAAATTAAGTATCAAAATTAAGTCTTGGGTTTACATTACTTTTAGTTTAAGCTTTTTCTCTTTAAATTCTTATTAAAAGACATATAACAACAAGGATGAATTAACACATTATTAGTAATATTATTCACATACTGAGTTAAGTTTAGCAGTTTTAAAATCGATGACCTATAACTCAGATATATAAAGAGATATTTTCATTTCTGTACTAATATCTGTTCATAAGCTCCTATTTCTGCCTACTAATGGAAAGAGTTTAAAATTTTCCCAATCAAGTAATTAGTCACTTTTGGTTTAGGTTTTGATTAAGAGTTTTCCAATTTAAATCAGACTCTTTGGGTGAATACTCAGTTCTGCCTATCTTTTCCTTTCTCTTTAGGCAGTATCTGGGCACAGAAGATATCTCCTTAATGTCTTAGACTTGAGGGACAAGGTACACCACTGGTCTTTGATTCTCTACCTCACATCATATGAAAAATTAACTTAAAAAAAAAGCCCCAAAACGTAAGTGCCTAAACTAAAAAGAAAATCTACCAGTAATATAGGAGAAAATCTTTGTGCTTTGTCGTCACGCAGAGATTTATTAGAAAAGATTAGCACAGAAAATAAATAAAAATATTGATATATTAAATTTTATCAAAAATACAAAACTCTACCAAAGACTCTATTAGGCACATAAATAGACAAGTCATAGACTGGGAGATAATGTGTGTGAAACACTTATGAAAACCTATGTCCTGAATATGTAAAGAATTATTACAGCTAAATAGAAAGAAAAAAATAAAGAATGAAAATTGTGAAAAGATGATTTACCAACGAAGTGATACAAATGTCAAATAAGCAAATAAAAAGATGCTAAACATTATTACTCATTAGGAAAATCAAGCTTAAAACCACAGTGAGATACCACTTTTAATAATGGCTAAAATCAGTGACAGGTGATGTCAGTGCTGTGAGGATGTTGGGAGCGCACAATAGTACAGCAACTCTGGAAACAGTTTGTAGTTTCTTAAAAAGGAGGCAGTTTCTTGAAGTGAGGGAGAGGCTTCCAGTGTCTCCCCCATGTCCATTCTCTAATGCTCCCATACTCCCATAGTAATAGCTGGAAATGTCAATAGCCTTGGTCAGAAGACCGTATTCTGCAATCTCCCTTGCGAGGTACCCATGGGTTGACTTCTTGTCAATGAAATGTAAGCAGGAGTTGGGTGGGAATTCCAAGGAAGCTGTTTAAAACATAGTGTTCAACAGAAATATTAATAGAAAAAAAGCCACAAATGAGAGCCACATATATAATTTATATTTTTCTAGTAGCTACATTAAAAATAAGATGACATTAACGGTATACTTCCATCCAGTAGAGCCAAAATATTACCATTTCAACACAAAATCAACAAAACAAATTATCAATGAGATAATTTACATGCTTTTTTTTGTAGGAAGTCTTCCAAGTTCTAGTGCATATTTTATACATTCAGAACATCTCGGTTCAGACTAACCACATTTCAAACTCTCAGTAGCCATATGTAGCTGGTGGTTTCTATACTAGCGCAGTTTTAGATAAATGAGCATTTTTTTGCTCTTCTGCTTTTCTTACTTCTAAGATGAAATATATCTGTGTTGGCTGGAATTTCACCAGGTCTACTAGATAATGAATCTTCCTTAAGATTAAAAACGATGGAACAGAAAGATAAAAGAAATCTCGTTCTAGATCCTGTACAATTCCCTTACCAGCCATGGGCTGCAAAATTCTGGACTTCTTTTAATGGCTACAGAAATATCAGACAATATAAACCATGGTAAAAGTTATTCTTAATGATAAAGAAGACCACTAGATAATAACAGAATATAGAAGACAATATAATATATCAGTTAAAAGTACAATTTTGGGAGCGTATATCTAGAGGCAGATCCTGACATTGCCTTGTACTGATGTGTGATTAATAGGAAAAGGAGTACTTCAAGGCTGTATATTGTCACCCTGCTTATTTAACTTATATGCAGAGTACATCATGAGAAATGCTGGGCTGGAAGAAGCACAAGCTGCAATCAAGATTGCTGGGAGAAATATCAATAACCTCAGATATGCAGATGACACCACCCTTATGGCAGAAAGTGAAGAGGAAGTAAAAAGCCTCTTGATGAAAGTGAAAATGGAGAGTGAAAGAGTTGGCTTAATGCTCAACATTCAGAAAACGAAGATCATGGCATCTGGTCCCATCACTTCATGGGATATAGATGGGGAAACAGTGGAAACAGTGTCAGACTTTATTTTGGGGGGCTCTGCACTGGTCAAAGCAAACACCCTCTTCCAACAACACAAGAGAAGACTCTACACATGGACATCACTAGATGGTCAAAACCAAAATCAGATTGATTATATTCTTTGCAGCCAAAGATGGAGAAGCTCTCTATAGTCACAAAAACAAGACCAGGAGCTGACTATGGCTCAGATCATGAACTCCTTATTACCAAATTCAGACTTATTTAAGAAAATCGGGAAAACCGCTAGACCATTCAGGTATGACCTAAATCAAATCCCTTATGATTATACAGTGGAAGTGAGAAATAGATTTAAGGGCCTAGATCTGATAGATAGAGTGCCTGATGATCTAAGGGCTGAGGTTCGTGACATTGTACAGGAGAGAGGGATCAAGACCATCCCCATGGAAAAGAAATGTGAAAAAGCAAAATGGCTGTCTGGAGAGGCCTTACAAATAGCTGTGAAAAGAAGAGAAGTGAAAAGCAAAGGAAAAAAGGAAAGATATAAGCATCTGAATGCAGAGTTCCAAATAAAAGCAAGAAGAGATAAGAAAGCCTTCTTCAGCGATCAATGCAAAGAAATAGAGGAAAACAACAGACTGGGAAAGACTAGCGATCTCTTCAAGAAAATTAGAGATACCAAAGGAACATTTCATGCAAAGATGGGCTCGATAAAGGACAGAAATGGGCTGAACCTAACAGAAGCAGAAGATATTAAGAAGAGGTGGCAAGAATACACAGAACTGTACAAAAAAGATCTTCGTGACCCAGATAATCACAATCGTGTGATCACTCATCTAGAGCCAGACATCTTGGAATGTGAAGTCAAGTGCGCCTTAGAAAGCATCACTACAAACAAAGCTAGTGGAGGTGATGGAATGCCAGTTGAACTATTTCAAACCCTGAAAGATGATGCTGTGAAAGTGCTGCACTCAATATGTCAGCAAGTTAGGAAAACTCAGCAGTGGCCATAGGACTGGAAAAGGTCCATTTTCATGCTAATCCCAAAGAAAGGCAATGCCAAAGAATGCTCAAACTACCACACAATTGCACTCATCTCACATGCTAGTAATGTAATGCTCAAAATTCTCTAAGCCAGCTTCAGCAGTAAGTGGACTGTGAATTTCCTGATGTTCAAGCTGGTTTTAGAAAAGGCGGAGGAAAATCCCATGGACAGAGGAGCCTGGTAGGCTGCAGTCCATGGGGTCACAAAGAGTCGGACACGACTGATCAACTTCACTTTCACTTTTCACTTTCAAACATTGGAGAAGGAAATGGCAACCCACTCCAGTGTTCTTGCCTGGAGAATCCCAGGGACAGGGGAGCCTGGTGGGCTGCCGTCTATGGGGTCGCACAGAGTCGGACACGACTCAAGTGACTTAGCAGCAGTGGAGGAATCAGAGATCAAATTGCCAACATCCGCTGGATCATGGAAAAAGCAAGAGAGTTCCAGAAAACACATCTATTTCTGCTTTATTGACTATGACAAAGCCTTTGACTGTGTGGATCACAGTAAACTGTGGAAAATTCTGAGAGAGATGGGAATACCAGACCAGCTGACCTGCCTCTTGAGAAATCTGTATTCAGGTCAGGAAGCAACAGTTAGTAGTGGACATGGAACAACATACTGATTCCAAATAGGAAAAGGAGTACGTCAAGGCTGTATATTGTCACCCTGCTTTTTTAACTTATATGCAGAGTACATCATGAGAAATGCTGGACTGGAAAAAACACAAGCTGGAATCAAGGTTGCCAGGAGAAATATCAATAACCTCAGATATGCAGATGACACCACCCTCATGGCAGAAAGTGAAGAGGAACTAAAAAGCCTCTTGATGAAAGTGAAAGTGGAGAGTGAAAAAGTTGACTTAAAGCTCAACATTCAGAAAACAAAGATCATGGCATCTGGTCCCATCACTTCATGGGAAATAGATGGGGGAACAGTGGAAACAGTGTCAGACTTTATTTTTTTGGTCTCCAAAATCACTGCAGATGGTGACTGCAGCCATGAAATTAAAAGACACTCCTTGGAAGAAAAGTTATGACCAACCTAGATAGCATATTGAAAAGCAGAGACATTACTTTGCTGACTAAGGTCCATCTAGCCAAGGCTATGGTTTTTCCAGTTGTCATGTATGGATGTAAGAGTTGGACTGTGAAGAAAGCTGAGTGCTGAAGAATTGCTGGTTTTGAACTGTGGTGTTGGAGAAGACTCTTGAGAGTCCCTTGGACTGCAAGGAGATCCAACCAGTCCATTCTGAAGGAGATCAGCCCTGGGATTTCTTTGGAAGGAATGATGCTAAAGCTGAAGCTCCAGTACTTTGGCCACCTCATGCAAAGAGTTGACCCATTGGAAAAGACTCTGATGCTGGGCGGGATTGGGGGCAGGAGGAGAAGGGGACGACAGAGAATGAGATGGCTGGATGGCATCACTGACTCGATGGATGTGAATCTGTGTGAACTCTGGGAGTTGGTGATGGACAGGGAGGCCTGGTGTGCTGCCATTCATGGGTCGCAGAGAGTCAGATACAACTGAGCGACTGAATTGAACTGAACTGAACTGAAAATTAAAGTCTTGCCTTAAGTATTTAATGATGGTAATAATATCATTCTCCTAAAGTTATTGTAAAAGGACTAAAAAAGGTAATATATGTAACATAGTTAGGTATGTGTATATGTACACATACACTTACTAAGTGTATCACATAGTAAGTTTAATGAAAGTGAAAATCACTCAGTTGTGTCCAGCTCTTTGCGACTCCATGAACTATGTAGTCCAGGGAATTCTCCAGGCCAGAATACTGGAGTGGGTAATCATTCCCTTCTCCAGGGGATCTTTCCAACCCAGGGATCGAACCCAGGTCTCCCGCATTGTAGGCAGATTCTTTACCAGCTGAGCCATAAGGGAAGCCCAATAAGTTTAGAGTCAGCTATTATTCATTAGGAAAATACAATTATGTTGAACTTGTATACACCTAAGTGTAAGCTTCATCTATATAAAGAAAAACGGACAAAATTCTACAGGATGGTGGATAAATCTACAATTCTAGTTCACGAGTTTGACACATTTCCCTAGAACTGACAAATGGAGCAGACCAAAAATGAAAAATTTGAATAAATGAATGTGATTAGCATGCCTTGGATAAACTTCAAATTCTGTGATCCTCAGATTTGAATCTGAGCTTCCTAGAAACTCTTGCAAATATGAAAACATATCAGTTTGAATGATTTTTATTATTGGGCAAAGGAGACTGCTATTTAGTTTGGTTTACAATGTTATTTATATTTGAGGAATCATGGTGGATGAAACATCTCATGCTCTGCATTTTCATTTCCTTCCATTACATTCACACATTAAATATATAAAATGTATATTTTAATTTGACATTAATCATTAATTCCGTGAATTATTTATCACATGAATATAACGCTTATGGTTGCAAACTTTTAACTCACTTTGTATATTCCTTAGCAAAACACAAGCAAATGAGTGGATAATGCTTTCTTTGGAGGCTGATGAATGTTCTCTCCAGTGGGAAATTTCTAGCACACTTTTTTGTTTTTCACCCTCTGGGCAGCTATTTCCTTAGTCTGTCTCCTAGAGAGACACAGCAGGTGGAAATAAACCCAACTTCCTAAGTTTAAAATGCTTGAAACGATTTCTGTTTATAATATCTCCTTTAAAGTTTGAGTGTTCTCTCCCCAGCTTTGACTGTTTTTTAAAACATTACTATTTGTTTGTTTCAGTGAGATAATTTCCATCATTTGTGAAGAATTGCATGGAACAGGATTTTTTTTTTTTTTTTTTAATGTAAGCACTGGCTAACTATTATAGAGTCAGAGAGATGGAAAAAGAAACACAGCTCAGCTCAAGCTTACTAAACAATCTCAATGGCACAGGAACTTCAGGCAACTAAAATACCCTCTGGAGAGTAACATTTCATGCATAGGAAGAAGTTATTTACTTCATGCAGGAAAGTACTTTGCTCCAAAGAGGGGCCCTGGCTCACCATAATATTGGGTTTGGCCTATCATGGGACTAGACTTAAAATATTTTATGCTCTCAATTTATTTTCTCTCACATCTGGATTAAGGATAATTTTTCTAGGCCTAAATTATGGAGAATTTCTCTTGTCAAATATGTATGCCATATTCTAGACTGTAAATATATTGGTCTAATTGCACCACATACCGCTGGGAAAGCTAATTATTTAAGGTGTGGGTCCAAAGTAGAATTTCCCCACCTTTATGTAAACCACAAACCCGTATCTCTGGGGATTCAAAGTGCAGAACTTCACTGCCTGGCCAAGAAGCATCTCCTGCTGCACCCTCCCATGGGGAGGCTTAGGCCTTTGGCTGGGGGCTGTTTCCACAGGCTGGAACCTTTTTTCCTGGTTGTGGAGGTCCCCTTAGACACAGGGGAATTGTGGTGACCCTTTGAGGTTGCAGAGGGAATTATCTGAGTGCCTCCTTTCAGCTTCTCTCATATCCCTGCACCGAGCTGGAACAGGGAGCCCTTTCTCTGGTCCAGGGCTTCTTTGGCAGCTCCTTCGGGCCAGCTAGCGCTAGACTGCCTCCCACCTACACCCTCATGTCTGCCGGAGCCAAGAGAGCAGAAGAGAGGGATTCCCTTCTAGCTCTGTGCCAGGTGTTTTTACAGTTCTGTTTTATTTTTGTTTTTCATACTAGGCAAAGATTACAAGGTTTTATTGTCTCAAAGTACTACTATTCAAGCTCTAACTTAAATGTATAAACAAAAATCATGTATATCACCAAAATAGAAATAATATAGTTTTTATTTTAAAAAGACAATGACAAAGCAGATAGCAAGTATGAGTGCTTATCCAAGATAGATAGATTTCAACTGTGTTGTGTATGGAATGAAACTTTATATATTATTTGGTATATATTCATTATATATATACTAGATCCCGTCTTAAGCACAAAGACTGTGAAAATCAATAATACCTGGTCTGGTCCTTCTCTGAAAATACTCACAAACTCTCCTAGAACATGTGTGTAAGGAGGTGCATGCATGTGTGCTAAATCTCTTTAGGCGTGTCCAGCTCTGGGCGACCCTATGGACTGTCGCCCACCCGGCCCCTCTCTCAATGGGGAGTCTCCAGGCAAGAATACTGGAGTGGGTTGCCATGCTCTCCTCCAGGGGATCCTCCCAACCCAAGGGTCAAACCCACATCTCTTAACGTCTCCTGCATTAGCAGGCAGGTTCTTTTACCACTCATGCCACCTGGGAAGTAAGGAGGTGACAGGTATACAAATATATAATTATAATGGAATATACTATTGTAATTCAGAGAAAGAATTACTGACTACTTTTGCCTTACAACAACTTCCTAGAGAAGGTGATATTGATGAGGTTCTGGAAGGGTAAGTGGAATTAGAAGGAGAAGAGTACTCTTTCTGGGAAGTGGAGACAGTACGTAAAAAAAGGAAAAGAGACCAAAAGTAGCCTGGAATATTTGGGAAATGGATAGTATTTTAGTACTAACAACAGTCAGGGTTTAGTGGATGGAGTGATGCTAAGTGAGTCCTTTAAGGAAAATAATATCCAGGTGATAGTGCATATTAGATAAAACGTTAAGGTTTTGGGACTTTGTTATTTAGGCAGAAGCGGAGGAGTAATAAGATGCTTTATTAATCACTTAAAATATGCCATATGTTGTTCTAAGTACGCTAGATAAATTTACTCGTATAGTCCTCGCTACATCCATGTGAAAGAAGGTCTACAGTGATTTTCACTTCACAGATGACCCTGGGCAAGCCATCAGTTTCCTTATATCTTCAAAGTAATCTTATAGGTACTATACAAGCCCAGTCAAACTCATAGCAGGCTTATTTTGGTAGGGATTGACAAGCAGATTCTAAATTCATATAGAAATACAAATGTTATAGCATAGACATAACAAATTTTAAAAAGAAGAACAAACTAAGAAGATTTGCAGTACTTAATTTCATGATTTGTTGTGAAACTATAATAGTAAAGGTAATAGAAGAGAGTCCAAAAATAAAAGTATATATATATATATATATATATATATATATATATATATATGTATGTATACATATAGAGCCATCCTAGTCTTATCCATAGATCTTTAGAATCTGTCTCAATCTCAAAGAGATAAGATTGAGATTTATTGGGCCTCTCTCCTTATTCAGATTTGCCTATTTCCTCCCCAGAAGTTTGTATAACAGAATGAAGGGCATTTATTTACTAAGTCAAACAAAATATTCCATACACGTTTTTCCCAGGGCCAATAGCCTGCTTCCCTTACACTTATAAAACTAAGAAGGGTCCATTAATATCTGCCCCAAATTGATGACCTTAACCATGAATGCTTGGTTACTTTTATTAGTATAAAAAGAAAGTAAATTCTCATAGGGTATCTCATTTCATTACAATTTTATTGAATGTTATATTCCAATTAGCATTTTTTTCCAATTTATCCCTTTATAAATGAATCACACAGAGGCTGCATTTTATTTTTATGTTTAAATATTGTGCCTTGGGAGGCTGAATACACTTTTCAGTGATAATCACTGGTGAGGGAAGTACGCTGGCCCCTGCAGTAATTCGACAAATAGACTGCCCAGTATTTCCGTAGGAATAGAGAGCAAATAGAAGAAGGTAGTCGTCTTGTGTTTCTTGTAACTAACTTTAAGAGAACAAAGGTAGTAATTAGAATTCATTTTCTCTCCTTATCAAGACCCTCTGCTGAGCAAGCCTTTGCAAGAGATGACATTTTTAATCAGTGATTGATAGCACCCCCAGCTTTAAGAACAAGCTGAATGTTCTTAGTGACCTCTGCAGACTTGAGGTACTGAGTTATGTTTCAAAAGCTTGACAGTGCTAAGTTGTCTTAGCTTGGGAAGTTTCAAGACCAACATTACCATGAATTGGTTGATGGTTTCAAAATGGAGATTAGCTCCGATGATGGATTGGAAGGTACAGGAAAACAGACGAAGAACAAATTATGGAGGAACAGTAGATCTGAGTTAAGAAAAGGCTTTTTATTCTATGTTTTAATTGACCAAGCTTCTTTCATTGTCTGTAATCTTTAAAGTGGCCTCCTTGGATTTTCCCTGAGTTTCCCAATTTTGTCCTTGACCTCACATCATTTCTCCCCATCTCTGTTTTATCTTGGTATTTCCATATGTGCCCATCTCTTAAAATACTTAACCCTTATGTGAATGACTCCAAAGTCTATCTCTTCAGAAACTTGATTATGCTTTTAACTACCTATTGTATGCTCCCACATACAGTAGGGGTTAGGTACTTCAAACTCCACATGCCTAAAGCTAACTAACTACCTTGCCTTCCAAATAGCTTGCTCCTGTTGAATGTCATCATGTGCTAGTCATATATGCCCTAAGACAAAAACTCATCTCCTTTTCCTTGTACTGCCAGAAACCATATTTCTTCATGTTGCCAGGGACCATATTTCATCATCCAATCAGGGACAATGTTCTGTGGATTGCATCTCTATCCCATTGCACTTCAGCCACAGTAGCATCCCTCACCTGGATTGTGCATTGATATCTAAATTGGCCCTTCTGCCACAACTGTCTAATCTTGTTTTTAATCCTTCGCATTGCTACAGAAGTTAGCTTTCTAAATGAAACTCGATTTTATTGTGTCCTTGCCCTGCTTTAATAGTTAATGTTTCCTTTGACCTCCAGTCTAGCAGTTGGCACCCATATATTGTTGATGAAGTGTTTACTCACTTGAGGGAAAACTCTCTTGCCATCAGGATTGCATTTCAACTCACACAAAGGTGTTTCTCTTCCTATTCCTTTTATTGCCATCCACATTACAACTCTTTTTTCTTTTAAGTGTCACCTAAACTTCAACTCGAAGGCAATGGCACTCCACTCCAGTACTCTTGGCTGGAAAATCCCATGGACGGAGGAGCCTGGTAGGCTGCAGTCCATGGGGTCACAAAGAGTCGGACACGACTGAGCGACTTCACTTTCACTCTTCACTTTCATACATTGGAGAAGGAAATGGCAACCCACTCCAGTGTTCTTGCCTGGAGAATCCCAGGGACAGGGGAGCCTGGTGGGCTGCCATCTAAGGGGTGGCACAGAGTCGGACACGACTGAAGCAACTTAGCAGCAGCAAACTTCAACTAATTTCATTTATTTTATTTAACAAAACTTTACTATATACCATGTGCTCACCTAAGCACTTTATAAACTTTAACTCATTTAACTCATTGAAGTTTGAAACAATCTAAAAACAAATTTCCCTGAAACTAAGTTGAAATATATATGAGTGACACTACATAGAGATACCCACAAAAACATTTTACTACCAAATATTATCCATCACCTATGTGAGGAATTCTTAGAAAACCTGAGAGTACAGGATGGTGTCAGAACTTAATCTTCAGATTTGAAATTCCTTCTACTAATGTAGTGCCCTTCCCTGTTCCCATCTGGCAGACTTCTGCTTATTAACTGTGTATTGAGGATACTGAATTCAGTGGATTATAAACATAAATCACTTTAAACATAAATTGCTATATACTTTCTAAACATTGCTTTTAAAATAAGGTGGCATGTGATTTGAAGCATGTAAGTTAACCTCCCTGTGCCTTGGTTTCCCTCTTAAAGACAGGACAGATCATGCTGCCTACCTCATAAAGCTGTTTTAAAGCTTGAATGTGTTAATACATATGAAATGTCTAAAGCAGTACCTGGCACATAGTAAGCACTCAATAAAAGTTGGCCATAATATTTATGCTCCTATCTCCCTCTCTAGACCACAAGCTCCTTGACTCTCAAGAGCTTAGACAGTGTCTGGCACATATTCATATGTGCTCAGTCATGGCTGGCCCTTTGTGACCCCCATGGACTGTAGCCCGCCAGGCTCCTCTGTCCAGGGGATTTTCCAGGCAAGAATACTGGAGTGGGTTCTGGCAAAAATATTGGTATAATAATGGATTAAAAAAATCATCAAAATAAGGATTCTAGGAATTAAACAGAACAGAAGTTGATTTGAACACACAATGCCTTTTTCCCTAAGGATTCCAAAATGCATTCAAATAATATTTTATTCTCTCAGGAGGCAATGACTATAGACAATATCTCTATGGCAGAGAGTATAATATAACTAGATTCAATCACAGAGAGATTAAGTTTCCTGAGACTAATGGAAGAATTTGAAATGGCTACTTCAGTGGGAAATAGTAAAGATGGCAGAATTAACTTTTGCATATCTCCTTTACTGGTTTTATCCCAGATATTTTTTTAAAGAATGGCAATGGAACAGATTTTAAAGATAATAATTGCACAGAGCTCTGCAGAATTGTATAAGATGCTTTTTTTTTTTTTTTAACCAGGTGCTTTGGAAAGCAAGTAGATCAAATTGCCTACTTCCCATAGGCATTTTCCAGGTACTCATATGGCATCAGAGCTCAGTTGTATCACAATACAAAAAAAAAAGAAAAAAACATAAAAGTGTTTTCCACTACTACCAACACCCTCCCCCACATCAACTCCCCCCCGACCCTGTATTCTAACAAATAAACAGAACTTCTAGGTGGGTATGGTTTAAGTTGTCATCAGATAAGTGTCCTCCATCACTGTTTCTTTGAAGGTCATGAAAACAAAGCAAAAATTAAAGAGGAAGAGTGAAATCAATCATAGTTATCTTTCCAAACAGTCAAATATTAGCCATATATAGACTAAACATCTAGGGGATAGTTAAACTTTTCCTCACTTTTTATGCACATTTCTACCCAAAGACTGAACCCTCTAAGGAAAGCTCAACCATTAGCCTACAAAAGCTGAATCAACAGAGTTAATCATCACAGAAAGTTAGTCACTTATTGAATTAGAGGTGGTCATAGGGTGAGAAAATGAGAAAAACCTTAGCCAAAGTCAATGGTTTTGTGGTTGGGTTTTTCTGGATTTATACTAATGAAAAAAAAAAATGTACTTCTGTCCAGAAGATCAATTCCAAAACAAATAAAAACACTGTCACACTAGCCTTAAAGAGATGCCCTCACTTTCAATAAGGGCCTGGGAGGAGGAAGGTCCTTGGAGAATTATCTAGGAGTGGATGACATACAATTTTGTTTGCTAAACATTCTTGACCTTACGTCCTCTATAAAAATAGTTTCTTTCATTGCAGCTGAGAAAACTGTGATTTTGCTGTCTCGACAGTCTAGACTAAGCTCCTTCATCACGGTGAAGATGGGTGTGACTTTATAAAAAAGTTGGTGAGTTTAGCCATCTCCTATTCTAATGGCTTAAATATACAGCTTCCTCCTATCCCAATTTAGAATACTCAACCAAGAAAGTGCATCATATCATTCAAGCTCAAAGTTTTGAGCATATCTAGATCCAGAATATAAAACATTTCTCTGTTCCTGTCTTTTTTGACCCCCTTTTTCTACCCCTGACTTATGAGGTTCCACACTGCCAGGAAGCCCTGTGGTATCAGGCTGAACATTTTGATGTAATCCCACCACTGTTGCTCTAACTATCTAAGCTAGAGGATTTATTAGTTGTGAACATTCATTTTTGTTTTTGCTGGTCCAGTGCCAGTAAATAAGTCACCCAAACCATGGCTGAGTGTCATTTGATAGGAAAAGGCTGGGATCACAAGGAAGCCTTCTGTCTTTCAACCAAAAAAAAAAAAAATTGCTGAGGTAAGCAGTGTCAAGCCCAGCTGCATCAACATGATGGTAGTAAGACAAATGTGAGCTTTCACTGCTGGATACTAGGCTAGAGGACAACCAGCCTGTAAACCTTCTGCAAGCCCAGGAACAGCTGAATTAATGCAAGTAGCAAAGTAGCAAGGGATTGCTTTTTCAAACTACTCACTCTGAGAAGGAAAATCCTCCCACCATTGCCATCTCTCCAGTACATAAACACAGTTCATCTGAAAGGACTAGAGACGAAAATTTCCTGTACACACATAAATACACACACACACACATACACACACACGCGCGCGCGTGCGCGCGCGCGCACGCACGCACGTTGTTGTTTCAGCTCCATTAGAAGAATCTGATGAAATTATCCTCCTCTGTGTGCTGGTGACCAGCTGGAAGGGTGTTGAGCAGGAAGACCAGAACAGGACATGGGTTTGTGAGAGGCCATTAGGAGACCCAAGATGGGAGAAGCGAAGGAGGAGGAGGAGCAGAGGAGGTCTGAACTTGGGAGGGGACCTCTCCTTCTCTCTCTTTCTGTCTCTCTCTCTCTCACCACAGGCGCGCCAGCTCCCTGCGACTGTTGCCTGGGCGATGGCTGAGGGATTATCAGGAATGCCTGGAGCCCAGTAACCTTCTTTTGGACTCATGGATGGAGCAGAAGGGGGTGGATGGCTTTTCTCTTTCTGTTTGGTCCTTTCATATTCAGCAGATTAGAGCAGGCCAGTTGCTGTGGCGACGACACGGAGGAGGGCTCCCCGCACACCTGCACCACAAACAGGGAGCCCGCCAGCGTGGACTTAGGCTCTCCCAAAGGCATTTTTTCTTTCTTTCTTTCTTTCTTTTTTCTTTTTTTTGCTGTGGGGAACACAACAACAGCAGCAGAAAGCTGAAGGAACAGTGAGGGACATGGAGGAAGGGAAGGAAGAAAGGGAGGGAGAGAAGGAAGAAAACACATGAGTTCAAGCGATGGCAGTGATAACGATGTTCTTCCATGAAACAGAACAGGAACCCATGTGATGTAGAGATGGTGCCCCACAACCTCAGCCCAAGTAGGCTTGTGGGGCTGTTTGGGGATGACAGGAAGTGAGGAGACATATACCCACATCCTGGAACCACCAACTACATACAACTTGGAAGAATGATACCCTAAAAGCAGGGAAAACTGGAAAGCTACAGCTCTTAACTAAAAGTAAAAAGTAGAGGGCTGAGTGGAAAGATACTCTGTGATTAGCCAAAACTAAAAGAGTTTACCATTTCTGCAGACCAGCTTTCTAATGGAAAGGAATGCTTTCTAATGTGGAAAAAAAAAATTAGATTATATGCTTTCTTTTTAAGTTGAGAGAGAGAGAAGAGGGGAAGTGGGGGCAGGGGAGAGAGACTGATGGGCTGCCGAAGTCGAGTATAGTCCTTCGGAATGTGCTGGCCTGGCTCCAGATTCTGCTAATGAAGAAGTCAGCTCCACACAGTGTCCCGGCCTCACCTCTCTCACACACCCTAGGCTCTGCCTTTCTGTGTCTCCCTCATCTGCCTCCTCCTCTTCCTGTCTGGTGATGGCTTTCTGCGTTACTGTCTCTGTGTCCACTAACAAAACATCACAACACATTAGCCTGTCCAAAGCACTGTACATGACAATATTTACAGAAGGTTAACTAAAATATGGATAGAGTGATTGATAGCGAACATGCCATAGACCTTTTGAACTTAGAGCATGCCGGCTTTGTTTGCTTTTTAAGCCTGATTCTCCAGGCTGCTTCAGCTATTTTATTATATCTCAAACAGTCCACTTACAGGAAGAGATGATTAAAGAGAAACATTCTTTTAATTTTTTTTTTCTCTTTTTTAAGCAACATGATTAGCAGTCAGTGGGCCTTATGTCTTCCACTTTTGGTCTGGTTAAAACCAAGAGCATTTTCTTGGGAAACTGCACTACAACCGATGGAGATGAGACAATTGACCGTTCCATCAGCACATACACAAATGACCCTGGACTCTGTTCCTAAAGTCTTTACCTACCCTCATATTCACTCCAAATGAATGAATGTAGGAAGATGATCTAATTTCAGAGTATAGCTTTTTTCTCTTTTTGTGTACGTATATATTTGTCTGCTTCTTTCATTAAGAGTCTATAAAATATTTTCACAAGAAAGATAGATACATGTTAGATCAGGACTTGGTAAACTTTCTCTGTAAAGAGCTAAGTACTTTAAGCTTTGTGGTCCATCCAATCTGTAGCAACAAAGTTCTGATATTGACAACATGTAAATGAATGGCATAGCAATGTTTCAATAAAGCTTTATTTACAAAAATAGCCAGCAAGTCCATTTGGCCTGTATGACATAATTTGCCAACCCCTGGCACTAGATCTGTCTTCTAGTTATAAGATACTGAAAAGGTTCCAATTCTCTGTAACTCTCTCAGAAAAATTTCACTATTCTATATCATTCTTTTTAGTTCCTTATCTTACACTGATATTCAGTAACCAAGAATAAATAAGCAGCAAACTAATTCAACTGAAGTAAGTATCCAATCTGCTCAGAGACTAGAATCTCCTGATTCTGTTTTAAAAAATCAAATAAGAATACACTTTAAAAGGATAGAGCCTATTTGAACTGTTACTGTACATGGCTATTTAGTCTTATTAATATAATGCCTGAACCCTATGTGTATAAATGACCATTTATATACATTTACATTTAGAAAGAGTAGAATTTGCCCTTCTTGATGGTCATGAGTTTTAGATATCTATTTAGTACCCAATTTTCTACAGAGTCTTGTGCCAAAATGTCTTTTATCACAGGGAGGCAAGTGGTGCCTTTAAACATTTTGTCCAATGGGTACCATATGTTAAAGTGACCAGAACTCCCTGCCAGTTCTCTCAAAGAGGAGGATTTGTCTCCAAAGATTCAAGCATTTTGCAGTGCAACTCATGTTAGAGAAGTCAACAGGTAAGGAGTTGCATGCGTAATTCTACATTTCATTCTAAAAATGGTTTCTTTTCTAAATAAGGGTTTTCATTATTACCACCTCTGAAATTTATCCTTTATTTTTAAGAGTTTTATGTGTTATGTTTGCTATAATTTTGCATACAGACAACAGTGAGAACTTGTGTTCACCTCATTCCAGTGTATGAATTCCAATGTGTTTATAATGTTGAGGCCCCATGTGTAGCCTTGTTCATGACTAAAGAGCCCACTCTTTGGGAATTACATTGATAGCTGATTATAGAGTTTTGAAAAATTGCCCTAGTGAAAACCTAGAAAAGGTTACCTTTGTCCATAGAGATGGAATTTGTCCAGAAGAACACTCCTACTGTCTACCACTGGGCAATACATAAAAATTGGAAAGGTTGACTATCAAGCAGAGCAGTCATAATCCACAGCATTCCCATAAGACTTGGTGGTAAGAAACAACAAGAAAAGATTGGAAGAATGGATTTGAATTTCTTGAGGAGCACACCAGAAACACCCAGATTAGAAACGTGAGGAAAATCTAGGGGGTTTGTTTTTGTTTTAGCCAGTTTGCAATTAAAATTATGGCAATTCTTCCCAACCTGACAAATTCAGGAACTCCAAGTTATATTACTTACTATGGTCCTTCCCTGAGATGAACCAACTTAAACATATTCCCTTGTTGCTGCACAAAGACCCAGGACTACTTCATCTGGGACGTCAATGTAGACAAAGTAGACATTTAGTCAATAATATGTGTTAATATGAGGATTATATAGAAGAAAGGATAGGGTTTTGTTTTCTGAAAATATGAAGTGTACTAAAAGGTTCAGAATAGGAGCTTCCTCTCCCCCTACTGACAGTTTGTAAAGAAGTAGGAAGATGCAAGAACTAATCCTACTTTTCTAGTCAATTAGTATTAAATGTAAGGTTGAACTAAGTTAACCAGAATATTATGCATAAAAGCCAAGTGATGTTTTCATTTTTGATTTGTGATAAACACAAAATAATTTGGGGTTAAGATTAAATCTAGATAACACCTATAATTTATGTTAAAATGATGAGGAATTTTGAAATGGAATCCATTCCAAGAAGTCATTTTCCAGATGAACTTATAATGTCTTTGGACAGAAACTTTTGATGTCACTGATACAGTCATGTATCAGTAAAGTCTTCCTCTTGGAAATATTATGGATCTTTTGATGCTTTCCTGGGAAAATTTAAATTGTGTGTAGGATAGGGAGGATTACATCTAAAAGTTATCATTTATGGAAATGGTTTATAAGACAAAAATACAGTGTTAGTGTGTTGGCATTTCTTTCTCTGTCTTGTGCAAGATACTAGGTAAATCATTGTCTAATAGGAGGAATTGCTTTCAGCAAGTGTACACCACTTATAATCTCCCAATAATCTTCCACCCAGTTCTGTCACACAGTGGACTGAATTGCTACTGAGGGTCAGGATTATAACTGCCTCGAATTGCTATTCCTATCTGTTATAAAAAATGAAAGAAATGTTTCTTTTTGATAACATCAGGACAAATGATAAATAATATGCCAAAAGAAAAACCACTTTTCTGTCAGTCCTAATACAAAATCATCAAACCACTTGCAAGGGGATCAATTCAGAACTAAGAAATTAGTGTAGGCACCTGAAGTTGGATTCTTCAATTTAGGGGCTAAAACACTATTTTGAGTAATGTCTCATGGAGAATGTTTTGCTGGGGAAAAGTAGAAAGGGAAAGGTGAAGAAAACCACACTTAACTGTTTACAAATTGCATGTCAGGCACATTTAAAAGCATCTCTAGCCTATAGCAGTCCTAAGAAATAGCTGAGACCACTCTGTTTACAGACATAGAAACTGGAGCTCAGGGAGCTTATAAGATTGTCCCAGACATATAGTTAGCAAACAGAGATTCTAGGAAAATTTGTGAATTGGAGGTCTTTTGGCCAGTCTGTCAACAAAGGGTAATGATTTCCTAGCTTCAGTAAATCTTGTACAAATGTAACTATGCAAAGGAATTTAAGAGACATCATTTCTGACAGTCAACCAAAAATACCTTAAGAGACAAAGAATTCTCAGTTTGATAAACACAGAATTACAACTAACAACAAAATATAAATATGTTCCTGGTTCATTAATTTGCTGATAATTATTACTGCATTAATGACCCCAGTCCAAGTTCACCATTTGCTGAGACAGAGTGATATACATAAATAGCAACAGACAGAAAAATTCAAGATGAAGAGCACGTTTTTTTTTTTTTTTTGAATTGTGTAATGTGGGCCTCCCTGATGTTTCAGTGGTAAAAGAATCCTCCTGCAATGCAGGAGATGTGGGTACACAGGTTCAATTCCTGGGTTGGGAGGATGCCACTGGAGAAGGAAATGGCAGCCCATTCCAGTATTCTTGCCTGG
Source organism: Ovis canadensis (assembly GCF_042477335.2). NCBI lineage: Eukaryota > Metazoa > Chordata > Mammalia > Artiodactyla > Bovidae > Ovis > Ovis canadensis. The sequence goes on along the minus strand of NC_091246.1, from coordinate 82,620,692 downwards.
GAAATCTCAGGGATAGAGGAGTCTGGCGGGCTCAATATGCGCAGTCCAAGAGTTGGAAACAGCATGGCGACTAAACCACCAGCACCCATACAAAACTACTATGATACAGGACATACTAAGAATGACCTACAAAGGGCTAAGAATGAAGTGTGGTTCTACTAAAAAAAATAATTTAAATGATTTAATTTTTGTTAAGAAAAAAGAATGACTCACTGGGTCATACAGGAGCCGCTGGAAAGAAGTCCGTTTTCTCTAGTAAGGTGTAAAAACTAAGCACTGAATATATATTATCGACAGATCTTTAAAACCTCAATAAAAGGTGCAATAAATTTTTATTGAAATATGCAGTGTCCAAAAATATGAAGTTAGAAGTTCTAAAGCATCTGTTCATTTCCTTGTGGGGGAGCATCAGCCAAGTGGAACTCAAACTGCTTTGTCCTTGAGATTCTAACCACAGGCTAAGTGAGGTTTCCAAGGACCCCACTAGTATATGAAACACATGCTGCAAAGTTGTAAAATACTGGGTTCAGTCATGGTGACTTTGTTCACTGGGGCTACAGGTTCTGAGGGTGGAGGAAGGCTCCTGAATGTTCCTCTCTGTAGTGGGGAAGTCAGAGAAATGGGGTGGATTAATGAAAAGCAAACATTTGCCTCATTTCTCTTACCTTCAGACTCTGTATCCTTATTTTCCCTTCTTCAATTTGAATCCCCTCACATGGGTGAAGCCTCTTGTCAGGTACAATTCAAAAATCACTGAATTGATAAGAATAGTCTCTGTATTTAGGAATTTCAAAGAGTCTGGGAAAGAGCAAGGAAAAAGTCTGCCTCTAAAAATATTGTAGGCCCAGGGCAAGACCGCAAACCATATGTCTAAATAATTAAAATACGGAACACAAGTTAATGACTTTTAAATTAAATGTGTTGTATCTTCAAATCTTAATATATATATAATGATCTGGAAGACAAGGTACATGTGTACAAGTTTGAGATACCTTAGAGATATTGCAAGGAACACGGTGGCTTTCAGAGAGTGGAAACTGGATCTCCAGTCTATCCAGGGCTCCTTCCTGCCTCATGAGGGGCCTCATACAGCAGCAGATATTCTAGCCTATTCTCACAAGCTCTGTCTATTGCTTTCCTTCGTGACCATTCCCTTAGGCCTAGTGTCAAGTACATCCCATCCTCCTGAGAGAAGGACCTGAAAAAGAGGCCAGCACAGGCCTGCCACAGGGAATCTTGGGGAAGAAATTCTGAAGTCTTGAGTATCTGGAGTAAGTTTGGAAGAGGAGATGTAGATGACAGGAGAGAAAGAACCCTGGAGTCTCACTCACCTGCCTTGGTGGAGGGGGGCATGGCTCAGGAAGGCCAGCATGGGGCACTCCCAGTATGGAGCCCAGGATAGAGGCACTCTTGCTAGGTGGGGTCTGACAGCAGTATTGACAAGCCAGGCATTAAAACTGGGCTAATATAATATGGTTCTTCATTTAACAAAAGACTCTATTGCAGCTTAAATTTCATTAGATTAGTATTGCTTAACTTTGTACTGACCCTCAAACCTGCCTTTACAAAGATATGTAGCTGTTTCAGTAACTCAGTTTTTGATAAATGTAACAATCCCAATGCAATCCCCATGGAAAAGAAATGCAAGAAAGCGAAATGGCTGTCTAGGGAGGCCTTACAAATAGCTGTGGAAAGAAGAGAGGCGAAAAGCAAAGGAGAAAAGGAAAGATATAAGCATCTGAATGCAGAGTTCCAAAGAATAGCAAGAAGAGATAAGAAAGCCTTCTTCAGTGATCACTGCAAAGAAATAGAGGAAAACAACAGAATGGGAAAGACTAGAGATCTCTTCAAGAAAATCAGAGATACCAAGGGAACATTTCATGCAAAGATGGGCTCGATAAAGGACAGAGATGGACTGGACCTAACAGAAGCAGAAGATATTAAGAAGAGGTGGCAAGAATACACAGAAGAAATGTACAAAAAAGATCTTCACGAACCAGATAATCATGATGATGTGATCACTAAACTAGAGCCAGACATCTTAGAATGTGAAGTCAAGTGGGCCTTAGAAAGCATCACTACGAACAAAGCTAGTGGAGGTGATGGAATTCCAGCTGAGCTGTTTCAAATCCTGAAAGATGATGCTGTGAAAGTGCTACACTCAATATGCCAGCAAATTTGGAAAACTTAGCAGTGGCCACAGGACTGGAAAATGTATATTTTGATTCCAATCTCAAAGAAAGGCAATGCCAAAGAATGCTCAAACTACTGCACAATTGCACTCATCTCACATGCTAGTAAAGTAATGCTCAAAATTCTCCAAGCCAGGCTTCAGCAATACGTGAACCGTGAACTCCCTGATGTTCAAGCTAGTTTTATAAAAGGCAGACGAACCAGAGATCAAATTGCCAACATCCGTTGGATCATGGAAAAAGCAAGAGAGTTCCAGAAAACACATTTATTTCTGCTTTATTGACTATGCCAAAGCCTTTGACTATGTGGATCACAATAAACTGTGGAAAATTCTGAAAGAGACCATCTAACCTGTCTGTTGAGAAATCTGTATGCAGGTCAGGAAGCAACAGTTAGAATTGGACATGGAACAACAGACTGGTTCCAAATAGGAAAAGGAGTATGTCAAGGCTGTATATTGTCACCCTGCTTTTTTAACTTATATGCAGAGTACATCATGAGAAATGCTGGACTGGAAGAAACACAAGCTGGAATCAAGATTGCTGGGAGAAATAGCAATAACCTCAGATATGCAGATGACACCACCCTTATGGTAGAAAGTGAAGAGGAACTCAAAAGCCTCTTGATGAAAGTGAAAGAGGAGAGTGAAAATGTTGGCTTAAAGCTAACCACTCAGAAAACAAAGATCATGGCATCTGGTCCCATCACTTCATGGGAAATAGATGGGGAAACAGTAGAAACAGTGTCAGACTTTATTTTTGGGGGATCCAAAATCACTGCAGATGGTGACTGCAGCCATGAAATTAAAAGACACTTACTCCTTGGAAGAAAAGTTATGACCAACCTAGATAGCATATTGAAAAGCAGAGACGTTACTTTGCCAACTAAGGTCCGTCTAGTCAAGGCTATGGTTTTTCCTGTGGTCATGCATGGATGTGAGAGTTGGACTGTGAAGAAGGCTGAGCGCCAAATAATTGATGCTTTTGAACTGTGGTGTTGGAGAAGACTCTTGAGAGTCCCTTGGACTGCAAGGAGATCCAACCAGTCCATTCTGAAGGAGATCAGCCCTGGGATTTCTTTGGAAGGAATGATGCTAAAGCTGAAGCTCCAGTACTTTGGCCACCTCATGTGAAGAGTTGACTCATTGTAAAAGAGTCTGATGCTGGGAGGGATTGGGAGCAGGAGGAGAAGGGGATGACCGAGGATGAGATGGCTGGATGGCATCACTGACTCAATAGATGTGAGTCTGAGTGAACTCCGGGAGATTGTGATGGACAGGGAGGCTTAGTGTGCTGTGATTCATGGGGTCGCAAAGAGTCAGACACGACTGAGGGACTGAACTGAACTGAACTGAACAATCCCAATCATCATGTGATTTTTTTTTCTTTAGAAATTTTAGGGTTCCAGTTCATTTTTTTTCTTTTTTAAAATTTATTTATTTTAATTGGAGGCTAATTATTTTACAGTACTGTATTGGTTTTGCCATACATCAACATGAATCTGCCACGGGTGTACACGTGTTCCCCATCCTGAACCCCCTTCCCTCCTCCCTCCCCGTACCATCCCTATGGGCCATCCCAGTGCACTGGCCCCGAGCATTCTGTATCATGCATCGACCTGGAGTGTGATTCGTTTCTTATATCATATTATGCATGGTTCAATGTCATTCTCCCAAATCATCCCACCCTCTCCCTTTTCCACAGTCCAAAAGACTGTTCTATACATCAATGTCTCTTTTACTCTCTCACATACAGAAACATATTTTCAACCATGAGACTTCTCCATGTTTTTTTTTTTTTTTTCATAGTAGCTGGAGCAGAAATTTCTCTAAATATCTTCAAAATGTCCTCCTTTTAGACTTATTTCATTGTACTTTCCCCTTTCTGTTTATCATGTCTATTCATACTTTATGACTTTAGTTTTCACCTAACCAAATCTTTGATCACAATGTTGGTATTACTTTCAGGTACACTAGTCTCCAAATGATATAATCATTCCATTACCCTTGTTTTGAATTGCCTCTTCTTTCTCTACATTTTTCTGAAAATCTAGTCTTAATTCCCAATACTGACTTTTCTTGTCCCAATTTCAATTTCATGTTATATCCTTTTCTGCAATATTACCTTGTAAATCAACCAAAGATTAGCTTGACTTTATGCCTCTTTTTTTTCTAGACATAACTTTTTGTGTTAATAGTATTAAGGTTCTCTACCTACAGATATAGTCATCTGTAATTTAAGAAGTGCTATTCAAAAATTTAAATATGTTCTTCCAAGTCATTTATTATTGTTGAACCCCCACTCTATAGCTCTGATTTCTAAAACTAGATTTGCAAATTTTAGTAATTCTTTGTTTGGCATATTCATGTTCCTTACCAAGTACATGAATATGAGAAGAAAATGATTTCCCATTTTTTCAACAATTTTTAATGTGATATTGGATAAGACCTTTGTTGCTAATTACAATCTAGTTTTATTAAATTTGAGCCTACCCAGTTCTTCTGTCACTCCCTGGTGTAGTCTATAATGAATTCAAGGTAGATAAATTGTATTGTGTGATGACATAGAATTAATAGTATATGGGATTTTGGTTTGCTTTGGAAAAGCAAATTAGGTGAAATAAACCACCAAGTTCAGAGTGAGGGTTGGTCCTTTGGTAAAGTAGGTAGAAGAGGTACAACCTACAAAGTCTTACCTAAGTGTGGCCACTGACTCCTCCCCTGTCCTCCCCTCCCCTCCCTTTGAAAGTATCAAGGATTACCAGTCTTAGATTCAGGTCCAAATTTCATTTCTGACCTATAGAAGTTTCCAGATTGAAAGTGCAAGTGAAAGTTGCTCAGTTGTGTCTGATGCTGAGACCCCATGGACTGTCGCCTGCCAGGCTCCTCTGTCCATGGAATTCTCCAGGCAAAAATACAGGGGTAGGTAACCATCCTCTTCTTCAGGGAATCTTCCCAACCCACGGATTGAACCCAAGTCTCCCGCATGGCAGGTGGATTCTTTACTGTGTGAGTCACCGGGGAAGTCCATGAATACTGGAGTAGGTAGCCTATCCCTTCTCCAAGGGATCTTCCTGATCCAGGAATCAAATTGGGGTCTCTTGCCTTGCAGGTGGATTCTTTACCAGCTGACCCACATTGGGAAAAATTATCTAACCTCTATAGCAGTAGACTATAAAATGGAACATTAGATTATCTTAAAAGTCACTTTTATAAACTATTCCTCAAATCTTCTATCAGATCTTTTTCCCCATTAATTACTAAGAGTCACTGAATGTTGGACCGCAAAGCTTGGAGCCTTATCTTTCTACTTCCACAGTTAAGATGCACAGAGCATTTTAACAGAATTTCAGTCTTCACTGAAATTTGAATTTCTGTCTCTGGTTGGTTGAATCTGCAGATGCTGAACCTGGAGCTATAGAGGCTCGGCTCTATGTAGGGACAGTTTATGTAAGAGACTCTCACAAATTTTGGTATCTACACTGATCTGGGAAGCAATGCCCCTTAGATGCCAACAGGCAACTGTATTTCCAGTTTAATGACTTGAGTTACTAGAAGTCGAGAGTAGGTCTGAGAACCCAGCAGCTTCAGAACATAGAATCAGGAATGGTGGACAAAGGGAGTGAAGAGGAGAGCATCAGAGGAAAATGAGATGCCACCAAAGACATCTCAGCTAGGAATCTTCCTGGTGAAAGTGATCTGCCAGACATTGCAAGCTTGGAGGTGGCAAAGTCAATATGACTGAGATAATCAATAGTACAGTTCAGTTCATTTCAGTTGCTCAGTTGTGTCTGACTCTTTGCAACCCCATGAATCGCAGCACGCCAGGCCTCCCTGTCCATCACCAACTCCCGGAGTTCACCCAGACTCACGTCCATCAAGTCCGTGATGCCGTCTCATCCTCGGTCGTCCCCTTTTCCTCCTGCCCCCAATCCCTCCCAGCATCAGAGTCTTTTCCAATGAGTCAACTCTTTGCATGAGGTGGCCAAAGTACTGGAGTTTCAGCTTTAGCATCATTCCTTCCAAAGAAATCCCAGGCTTGATCTTCAGAAGGGACTGGTTGGATCTCCTTGGAGTCCAAGGGACTCTCAAGAGTCTTCTCCATCACCACAGTTCAAAAGCATCAATTCTTTGGTGCTCAGCCTTCTTCACAGTCCAACTCTCACATCCATAAATGACTACTGGAAAAAAACCATAGCCTTGACTAGACGGACCTTAGTCAGCAAAGTAATGTCTCTGCTTTTCAATATGCTATCTAGGTTGGTCATAACTTTTCTTCCAAGGAGTAAGTGTCTTTTAATTTCATGGCTGCAGTCACCATCTGCAGTGATTTCAGAGCCCCCCCAAAAAAAGTCTGACATTGTTTCCATTGTTTCCCCATCTATTTCGCATGAAGTGATGGGACCAGAGGCCATGATCTTCGTTTTCTGAATGTTGAGCATTAAGCCAATTTTTTCACTCTCCTCTTTCACTTTCATCAAGAGGCTTTTGAGTTGCTCTTTGCTTTCTGCCATAAGGGTAGTGTCATCTGCATACCTGGGGTTATTGCTATTTCTCCTGGCAATCTTGATTCCAGCTTGTGTTTCTTCCAGTCCAGCGTTTCTCATGATGTACTCTGCATATAAGTTAAAAAAGCAGGGTGACAATATACAGCCTTGACATACTCCTTTTCCTATTCGGAACCAGTCTGTTGTTCCATGTCCAGTTCTAACTGTTGCTTCCTGACCTGCATACAGATTTCTCAAGAGGCAGGTTAGGTGGTCTGGTATTCCCATCTCTTTCAGAATTTTCCACAGTTTATTGTGATCCACACAGTCAAAGGCTTTGGCATAGTCAATAAAGCAGAAATAGATATTTTTTCTGGAACTCTCTTGCTTTTTCCATGATCCAGCAGATGTTGGCAATTTGATCTGTGATTCCTCTGCCTTTTCTAAAACCAGCCAGGAAGTTCACAGTCCACTTACTGCTGAAGCCTGGATTGGAGAATTTTGAGCATTACTTTACTAGCATGTGAGATGAGTGCAATTGTGCAGTAGTTTGAGCATTCTTTGGCATTGCCTTTCTTTGGGATTGAAATGAAAACTGACCTTTTCCAGTCCTGCGGCCACTGCTAAGTTTTCCAAATTTGCTGGCATATTGAGTGTAGCCCTTTCACAGCATCATCTTTCAGGATTTGAAACAGCTCAACTGGAATTCCATCACCTCCACTAGCTTTGTTCGTAGTGATGCTTTCTAGGGCCCACTTGAGTTCACATTCCAGGATGTCTGGCTCTAGATGAGTGATCACACCATCGTGATTATCTTGGTCATCTTTTTTGTACATTTCTTCTGTGTATTCTTGCCACCTCTTCTTAATATCTTCTGCTTCTGTTAGGTCCATATCACTTCTGTCCTTTATCGAGCCCATCTTTGCATGAAATGTTCCCTTGGTATCTCTGATTTTCTTGAAGAGATCTCTAGTCTTTCCCATTCTGTTCTTTTCCTGTGATAATATTATCCATTTCTGTCTTTCAGTTTGGTAGAAGATAAAATTTTAAAATACAAGAATATTTTTCTTTTGAGTCTGCTTTGCTCAGCCTATGAAAGCCTGTCTACAACTAATCCTGTACTGCCTAACTGAGAGGCCCACAGTGCTCCTTCCCATACTCTCTATCAGCAAAAAACCACGCACCTCATCAATGCCCAACTCCAAGGCTAATTTCTTCAAGTCTTTGCTCAAATGTCATAAGGCAGAGTTAACCTCCTCTTCCTCGGCATGCTGTCAGCATATCATCACCAACCCTCTGTTTCTTTTCTTCGTTCTGCTCCACATTAGCTGGAGCAGATGGGGTCCCAGTCTCACTCTCACCTTTCCCACCTCTGCCTGCCATCTGCGTGAAGCAGCAACCCCTCTCTTGTTCTTTACAATCAGTGCTCTCCTCCCCTCCAGGCCTTTCCTAAAGATTCTCCAGAGCCTAGTTGGTAACATCAAACATGAACATAAATTTTGTCTTTTCCCATACTTTGCTGATGTTATAATCCAGGCTCACCTTCAGTAGATACAAATAGTTCTGACTAATTAGAGGAAGATATAGCAAGAAGAGAAAAGAAAGCCTTCTTCAGCAGTCAGTGCAAAAAAATAGAGGAAAAGAACAGAATGGGAAGACTAGAGATCTCTCCAAGAAAATCAGAGATACCAAGGGAACACTTCATGCAGAGATGGGCTCGATAAAGGACAGAAATGGGCTGGACCTAACACAAGCAGAAGATATTAAGAAGAGGTGGCAAGAATACACAGAAGAAATGTACAAAAAAGATCTTCACAACCCAGATAATCACGATGGTGTGATCACTCATGTAGAGATAGACATCCTGGAATGTGAAGTCAAGTGGGCCTTAGAAAGCATCACTACGAACAAAGCTAGTGGAAGTGAGGGAATACCAGTTGAGCTGTTTCAAATCCTGAAATATGATGCTGTGAAAGGGCTGCACTCAATATGTCAGCAAATTTAGAAAACTCAGCAGTGGCCACAGGACTGGAAAAGATCAGTTTTCATTTCAATCCCAAAGAAGGCAATGCCAAAGAATGCTCAAACTACTGCACAATTGCACTCATCTCACATGCTAGTAAAGTAATGCTCAAAATTCTCCAAGCCAGGCTTCAGCAATACGTGAACCGTGAACTTCCTGATGTTCAAGCTGGTTTTAGAAAAGGCAGAGGAACCAGAGATCAAATTGCCAACATCTGCTGGATCATGGAAAAAGCAAGAGAGTTCCAGAAAAACATCTATTTCTGCTTTCTTGACTATGCAAAAGCCTTTGACTGTGTGGATCACAATAAACTGTGGAAAATTCTGAAAGAGATGGGAATACCAGACCACCTGACCTGTCTCTTGAGAAACCTATATGCAGGTCAGGGAGCAACAGTTGGAACTGGACATGGAACAACAGACTGGTTCCAAATAGGAAAAGAGTGTGTCAAGGCTGTATACTGTCACTCTGCTTATTTAACTTATATGCAGAGTACATCATGAGAAACGCTGGACTGGAAGAAACACAAGCTGGAATCAAGATTGCCGGGAGAAATAGCAATAACTTCAGATATGCAGATGACACCACCCTTATGGCAGAAAGTGAAGAGGAACTCAAAAGCCTCTTGATGAAAGTGAAAGAGGAGAGTGAAAAAGGTGGCTTAAAGCTCAACATTCAGAAAACGAAGATCATGGCATCTGGTCCCATCACTTCATGGGAAATAGATGGGGAAACAGTGGAAACAGTGTCAGACTTTATTTTTGGGGCTCTGAAATCACTGCAGGTGGTGACTGCAGCCATGAAATTAAAAGACACTTACTCCTTGGAAGAAAAGTTATGACCAACCTAGATAGCATATTGAAAAGCAGAGACATTACTTTGCCGACTAAGGTCCATCTAGTCAAGGCTATGGTTTTTCCTGTGGTTATGTATGGATGTGAGAGTTGGACTGTGAAGAAGGCAGAGTGCCGAAGAATTGATGCTTTTGAACTGTGGTGTTGGAGAAGACTCTTGCGAGTCCCTTGGACTGCAAGGAGATCCAACCAGTCCATTCTGAAGGAGATCAGCCCTGGGATTTCTTTGGAAGGAATGATGCTAAAGCTGAAACTCCAGTACTTTGGCCACCTCATGCGAAGAGTTGACTCATTGGAAAAGACTCTGATGCTGGGAGGGATTGGGGGTAGGAGGAGAGGGGACGACAGAGAATGAGATGGCTGGATGGCATCATTGACTCAATGGACGTGAGTCTGGGTGAACTCCGGGAGTTGGTGATGGACAGGGAGGCCTGGCATGCTGCGATTCATGGGGTTGCAAAGAGTTGGACATGACTGAGTAACTGATCTGACCTGACCTGGAAAATGAAAAGAACTATACAAGGTAAACATTTCTCCATCTTGCTACATTTCTGTGAAAAACTTGGGTTCCTAGTCCCTTGTCATTTTTTTTTTTTCTGGTAGTTTTGGTAGATAGCATCTTAAACAGGGATCTCCAACCTTAAAATTGTCAAGTAAACTTTTAAAATCTACATATCTTATCCCGGTGCTAGAGATCCTGATTCAGGAGATCAGGGCTAGGTCTGGTATCCACATATAGAAAGCTCCCTGCGGAACCAGTGCACAACACAGTATTAGGTGAGAACTTCTTATAACTTAACGCTCAGGGCTCTGCAGCTACAGACTTGATTGTGACCCTGGGCAGGTTATTTACCTTGTCTAAATATTATATATATATTTATATATATATATATAATATATTTAATGTTTATATATATTGTATTTATATATATCAAAATTGATTCATTATATATATATGTGTGTATATATATATATATGTATCTATTTTCTAATTGTGTAGAATTATCATCTGAGAACATTTGAATAGATAGAAAACCCAGTTTGTTTCAGGGAACAAATTCCTCTTTGTGCTTAAAGCAAAGATCTGAATACAAGTGCTAGTTTTATTGTTGTTGTCATTGTTTCCACAGTTTTATTGCAACTTAAGTTACATACAACTTAATTTTATTTACAATCAAAATTTGATTTGGTCTGATGGCAGTGGCACCCCACTCCAGTACTCTTGCCTGGAAAATCCCATGGATGGAGGAGCCTGGTAGGCTGCAGTCCATGGGGTCACTAAGAGTCGGACACGACTGAGTGACTTCACTTTCACTTTTCACTTTCATTCACTGGAGAAGGAAATGGCAACCCACTCCATTGTTCTTGCCTGGAGAATCCCAGGGACGGGGGAGCCTGGTGGGCTGCCCTCTATGGGGTCACACAGAGTAAGACACGACTGAAGGGACTTAGCAGCAGCAGCAGTACCACTAATCAGTTTTGGATTTAACAAAATAACATGGTTTGTTCAGGTTCACCTCCCATCAATCATTGTTTTACACCATGTCTGCCTAGAATTAACACACCAACACTGACATATTTAACAATAAGTTAGTTTTTTCCCCTAACATTGTTTAGAAGAACTCTCATTCTGTAATATTTGTGCCTTTGAAGGAATATGCACAGATTGATGTTTCTTTATGAGGGTTAATATTTCTCTGAATCTACTTCCATTTACTTCCTCAAATGTTTCACACTTCTCAGAAACACTCTTTTTAGTATGTGTGTAGTTTGCATATGTGTGTGTCTGTGTGTAACTGGAGATCTCTTCTTCAGTTGTATTAATAGTTTTCTGATTCCTTAATTTGAATAGGTAGATTTTTAAAATTATTTCCACTTCTTTATAAGCTTTCCTTTTCTGACTGAGAGCACTCCTGCCTGATATTCTGCCTAAATTTTCCCTATTCTTCAGGTCCCATTTTTTAAAAAAATTTTCCCTTGTCCATTCTGCTCCATGAAGACTTTCTTTCATTTTTGTCTATGAGTTACTGTCTGTACTGTGCCTTGAATACGTATGCTGTGTCATAGTTTAATATATTGCTTTATTGCTTTAGGAATAATTTAAGAATTCTTCCTAATTCTTCTAAGCATTATACTAATGGAGTCTCTGTGGAATATTTCTGTATCTTCTCATTGTCAAGCAGTACTTTGCAAATAACATGTGCTTTTATCCTCTGAGGAATGCAGAGAGAGTGAGTATTTTTCTTATACGTAGGAAATAATCATACAAGATAATATTCAAAAAATATATCAGAACATTTTTTTATTAGGCAGAAACATAGGATCCCTTCCTACTGTTTCTGACTGTTTGGGCCTAACATTCTACACTGAGAAGTACCTCGAAAGCTTAATCACAGGAAAGATCAAGATTATCTACCCTTGACATTAGGATTAAGTTGGGTCATCTAAATTATTCAGATTAAGAGACCCAGGTTGTGTCTTCTTTCCTTTCCTGTAAACAAACAAACAAACAAACAAAGACCTTTGGGTCTAGTTTCCAGCATGCTGGTTCAATCAGTGCTCAATAATATTTACTCCTCTCCCTAAATGCCAAACACCTAGGTCTTTGTTTGTCCTGGTCTGGTCACTGTTTCCTCTGTCCAAAGTTGGGGCTTCCCCATACATTCCTAGAAGTGTATTTCCTATCTACTTCCTTTCCCAAGGCCACTTTACACTGTGGCCAGAGCTATATCTGGCTATATCTGGCCAGAGCTATATCATGCAGTTCCAGATATTGTTCCTTGTTGCTTTTCAGGAGGCAGGGGAAAGCAAGCCATCTGTTATTTAAAGGTTCATAGTTGCTGAGGTTGGGGGCGGGGATGGCACTGACTTACTAGCAAGTGAGTGTCTTTCTCATTGAAAGTCTGTTATCTGCTTATAAAGTCATTGTTCTCCTTAGCCCTGTAATCTTAGCACCCATTCCTTTGCATACCATGCAGCTGGCAATTGACAAGCAGCACTTGTTGAATAAGCCCAGAAGGTCAGATGCTATCTCTCCCAAGAAGCCTTCCTAGGTCCACCAGTAGAATTGATCCTTTCCTCCTCTGTGCCCCAGGGTACCGTGTACCCTCCTACTGTTGCTGAATTCATCTTAGTGAATGGTACTGATTTGTATATTATAGATTTATCTTTCTCAGTGATCTCTTGATAGCAAGGCCTTAGTATTTTTTTATCTCTAATACCAAGCAGGCACAATGCTTAAAGAAATAATCTTGTGAAACTACTGTCTATAAAGGTATCATGAGAAACATGATTCATTACATTTCACAGCATCCTTTTTTGTTTCTTTAATTAAAGTATATGATTTATAGCAATGTGTTCATTTCTGGTGTACAGCAAAGTGATTCAGATATATATATATATATATATATATATATGTCTTCTTTTTCATATTATTTTCCATTATGGTTTATTACATGATATTGAATATAGTAGGACTTTTTTATTTATGTATTTTATATATAATAGTTTGTGTTTACTAATCCCAAACTCCTAATTTATTCCTTTCCCGCCTGTTATCCCCTTTGGTGATTGCAAGGTTTTTTTCTATATCTGTGAGTCTGTTTCTGTTTTGTAAGTAAGTTCACTTGTGTCGTATATTAGATTCCACATATAAGTAATATCATATGGTATTTGTCTTTCTCACCCTGACTTACTTCCTTAGTAGGATACTTTCTAGGTCCATCCATATTGCCGTAAATGGCATTATTTCATTCTTTCTTATGGCAGAGTAGTATTCCATTGTATGTAGGTAGCACATCTTCGTCATCCATTCATCTTCCGATGGACATTTAGGTTGTTGCCATGACTTGGCTTTTGTAAAAAGTGTTGCTGTAAACATTGGGGTACATGTATATTTTCATATTATAGTTTTCTCTAGATTATATGCCCAGTTGTTATATTCACAGCATCCTTTTTAGAATATTTCTCCAAAAATCTCTCTCTGTAATTATATCCAGAATACATGTGTTTCTTTTAGACTAGATTTTTGCTTTCATTTCATAATCATTGTATTTTGGGTCTTACCAGTTATATTTGAACTCATCTATAGTAAGAACTCAGTGGCAAATGCTTTTATATTAGCCTTAATTCTGGGTCCAGTTCAGGTACCTATCTTCCTTTGTATTTCCACCTACTTCTGATATATGTTTGGTTGGTTTTTTTTTTTTTTTTGTATCTATATATCGTATAACCTTCCTTATATGTATATATTCTAAAGTCCCTCTTTGAGAATAAGTAGAGTAAAAATAATCAGCTATAAAATACGTTGTCAAATAAATTTGCTCATTCATTCAAAAAATGGGTCTAGGAATAAATTGGAAAAGGCAGTGGCACCCCATTCCAGTACACTTGCCTGGAAAATCCCATGGATGGAGGAGCCTGGTAGGCTGCAGTCCATGGGGTCGCTAAGAGTTGGATAAGATTGAGTGACTTCTCTTTCACTTTTCACTTTCATGCATTGGAGAAGGAAATGGCAACCCAGTCCAGTGTTCTTGCCTGGATAATCCCAGGGACAGGGGAGCCTGGTGGGCTGCTGTCTATGGGGTCGCACAGAGTCAGACACAACTAAAGTGACTTAGCAGCAGCAGGAATAAATCTGAACCAAATACAATACACTGCCCTGAATTCACTTGACTTGAAAAGTTAAATCAATGAAATTTGGGATAGATGAAATATGAGATTGAGGAATTAGGAAGTGTCAAAGTTCATGCAACTATTTGCATGGTGCTATTTTCTGAATTAGGGGAGAGAAGAAGAAGGCCAGAGTTGAGAAGTCTCTTCAAAATAATTGTAATGTAAATAATAATAACTATGACTAACAGCCGTACATATCTGCTTGGGTCACAAAGCACTCTAAGACAAGTAATAGTCACAAGAATAAACCATTGTATAGTGATCTAAAGCTCATAAAGTTTAGTTTGTTTCTTACAAGGATGTGAGTTCACAAGGACCAATATAATGTCATTCACATTTTGTAGATGAGAAAGTTAAGTTTCGGAGGGGTTAAAGACGTAGAAGGAAATGTTGGAAGGAGATCTTGGGGGTTATGATTTGCAGTCCTAGACTCTGCTCCTCATTGTTCTACTTCTTCTAAAATCAGAAACATATCACAGTTAGAGTGAGGAGTACAGTGGTAAGATAGCTATCTTGCTTTGTAAAACAAGACAACTTATAAACCAGGTATTACAACTAAAGCTGTCCTCATTACCCAAAATTTTATTACCCAATGATAATTTTCTGTGAACTGCCTGGAACTTTGAGCTGTTCAGTGTGCCTGTCTCTCAGTCTTCTGGGTAGGAGCCCTTTTCAGTTAACATGTGACACACCCGATCCCTTAACAGCATTCTTAATTCTACTGAGTTAGTGTTAGTCACTCAGTTCTGTCTGACTCTTTGCAACCCCATTGACTGTAGCCTTCCAGACAAGAATACTGCATTGGGTAACCATTTCCTTCTCCAGGGGCTCTTCTTGACCCAGGAATCAAGCCTGGGTCGGGAGGAGCCCGTGGAAAAGGATTTTAATCAAAAGTAATAAAATGACATTTCTGACACAATTTGCCTGCTTTCGAATAAACTATGAGCAACCTGTGATAAGCATAAAATACTGACTGATTAACAGGTAAATTTCATAGAGAATACTAATTGTTGACCAAGCCTTAGAAATATTGTTAAAACTTCTGGCTAGAGATGTTTGTGCGCATTATAATTGTTAACATGCATGTGTTTCAATAGAAATGGATAACTTCCCAGATTGATAGTTCAGTTCAGTTCAGTTCAGTTCATTTCAGTTGCTCAGTCGTGTCTGACTCTCTGCGACCCCATGAATCGCAGCACGCCAGGCCTCCCTGTACATCACCAACTCCCAGAGTTCATTCAAACTCATGTCCATCGAGTCGGTATGCCATCCAGCCATCTCATCCTCTTTCGTCACCTTCTCCTCCTGCTCCTAATCCCACCCAGCATCAGGGTCTTTTCCAATGAGTCAACTCTTTGCATGAGGTAGCCAAAGTACTGGAGTTTCAGCTTCAGCATCAGTCCTTCCAATGTATACCCAGGACTGATCTCTTTTAGAATGGACTGGTTGGATCTCCTTGCAGTCTAAGGGACTCTCAAGAGTCTTCTCCAACACCACAGTTCAAAAGCATCAGTTCTTTGGTGCTCAGCTTTCTTCACAGTCCAACTCTCACATCCATACATGACTACTGGAAAAACCATAACCTTGACTAGATATAGCCTTGACTAGACAGACATTTGTTGGCAAGGTAATGTCTCTGCTTTTGAATATACTATCTTGGTTGGTCATAACTTTCCTTCCAAGGAGTAAGTGTCTTTTAATTTCATGGCTGCAGTCACCATCTGCAGTGATTTTGGAGCCCCAAAAAATAAAGTCTGACACTGTTTCCACTGTTTCCCCATCTATTTCCCATGAAGTGATGGGACCAGAGGCCATGATCTTAGTTTTCTGAATGTTGAGCTTTAAGCCAACTTTTGCACTCTCTTCTTTCACTTTCATCAGAGGCTTTTTAGTTGCTCTTTGCTTTCTGCCATAAGGGTAGTGTCATCTGCATATCTGAGGTTATTGATATTTCTCCCAGCAATCTTGATTCCAGCTTGTGTTTCTTCCAGTCCAGCATTTCTCATGACATACTCTGCATAGAAGTTAAATAAGCAGGGTGACAATGTACAGCCTTGACGTACTCCTTTTCCTATTTGGAACCAGTCTGTTGTTCCATGTCCAGTTCTAATTGTTGCTTCCTGACCTGCATATAGGTTTCTCAAGAGGCAGGTCAGGTGGTCTGATATTCGCATCTCTTAGAATTTTCCACAGTTTATTGTGATCAGAAAAGAAGAAATCAAACTCAGAGGAAAAAGAGGGGAGCGTCAAGACCATGACATGATTATACTTCCATTGTACTGCCTGTTCTTGGGAAGGATGTTTCCTGATTATCTTATCCATATTCCTGGATCAAATACTAAGTGCAAACCCTCATTCGTCGAAAACCCCAAGTTCATACACCTTCTGGTATGAGATTATAATTATTGCAAGATGGCCACCATAATCAGAGTGTCCCTGTATTATTCTCTACGTGCTCTCTTCAGATAGATTTTGAACTCTAGGTCTGAGAAACAGATGATTAAGAAACACTTGCAGGTGCTAATTCTTATCCCTAAATCACAAAAGACCATGGAGGCATTAGATAAGATACAATGCTGATTTGGTTTTCAGACAGATTCTCCAAGTGTGACCTCCACCAATTAAAAATAATAATAATAAACTACCATACATTTCTGCATGCTTGGGCCAGGATCTCTTAGTCAGTTCTGTATTTTTCTTACCACCCAGAGACTGAAGCATTTGGCATACGTGGGATCCTAGTATTTTGGAGCTGGAAGGGAAGTTCTCCCACCCTGGTTTTATCTGTAGGCTGGATAAAGGTTTGGGATTTAGCAATAGGCTTTGCTAGCTCAGCTTGTGAAAATCACATTCTTTATCAACTCCCCAGATGGTTTAGATCATTAAAAACACAACAAAACAAAACAAAAGCCCTTCAGAGTGTACACTGTGAAGATATTCTCTAATTTCCAAGAAAAATAAATATATGTTGAATTTCTCACAGATTTCTCACACTTTCTCAGTCTCCAGCCTGAATCGCTGTGCTGAATGGAGAATGTAAAGCCATCGTTTTTTGAAACTGCAAAGCTTTGTGCTGAATACTTAACTTCCAGGAGCCCTTTGCCTTTCCAGCTTGTCCTTCAGCCCCCAACTTGAAGTCAGTATTTATCATTTGGGGCTTAGCTTAGACTGAGACATGGATGTCTCTATTCAATGATTTTGGGGCAACTGACTCTCAATAAGCAACAAAAACAAAAAGGCTGTTTCAAGTCAAAGAGACCTCAAGAAACTATCCCACCATCTGCTGAGGAGAGAGAAATGAGCCTGTGGGCCGAGAGCTTTGATTGAATAGAATAAATAGTATTGTCATCTAAATTTTCTGCAAGACTCTTTGGATCAAAATATTATAATCACAGCAAATAGATGTAGCAAATAGACGCGGCCACACTTAATGGATACTCAAAGGGCCAGACCACTGCTTGGCTGGGATCGTTTACTGTCATTTGGAAGGAAAACTGGGGGGCTGATGGGATCGGGGTTGGAGGGAGACAGGGAGACCTGACGTTCAGCTGGCATGCACCAGTGGATAAATGGCTGGCATTTGCAGAACTGCATTGCAGGGGAGCTTTTAGCAGTTTGCCACTGCCAGCTGATGTCTCTGTGAACATCGGTGCCAAGAAGCCAAAAATGAAAGCAGGTGCAGGGGCAGAGGAACTGAATGTTGGGGCGGGGGTAGTGGGGGATTCAGCAACAGAACTTCTGTTGTGAAAAACTGGTTGCCTTCATTAAAACCTAAACAATACCTTACTTTAACTCTGCATAACATTTTTAGCCCACTAGAGTCCTGCACACACACTTAAGGCAAGCCTCTTACATTTATGCACTGACTGGGCAAAGAGACTGTTTTGTTGGTCTCTCTCCAAAGCTGTGGATTGTCTGCAAGACTGCTGAACTCTGATTAGAGCGGCTTTCCATCCGAAGCTGGGAGCATCTGCTTCTGAAAGTGCCCTTTACCTCCCCTCCCTCCCAAATGCCCCCTCTTCAGAAAGTCCCACTTCTACACAACCAGGGCCTGGGAACAGGGAATATTCCTGAACTCGGCTTGTCTTTGCAGAGCCCTGTCACCGGTGCAGCTCTCTGAAATGCTGCTTTCCGATGAGAAAACAGAAGGAACTTAGTGCTGCCTGCAATTTACATTTCCCTCAAAAGCTCTGTGTTCCCCAGCCCACGGCAAATGACAGCGGGGAAAGAAACAATGGGATAAGTGAGGGGAAAAAAACAGAAAGAAAGGTAAAGGTTCAGGACCAACTGAGGAAAAGAAGTAAGGCTTGCCAGGGCACACTACAAATCAAGAATAAAACAGAAAACTGCCTGCTGCCCACTCTGCTGCCTTGCCTGGCTGAGCCACTACCAGCAGGAATTTGGTCACTGCAGAAAGTGAAAGTCATCTTTCAAGGAGATGTGACAAAAGTACAGATCACATGCAGCTGTATCTCCACTGGGATGGAGAGGGAGCAAAGCACAAGAAGAAACTGCAGGCAATCTGCACTTGGTGGAAAATAGTGGGGGGGGGGGGTTCCCCCTAATGAACAGTAGTTCAATGAGAGAAATAAAAAGTATGTTTATTTGCTTTTATAGGCTTTTAGAAAAAATATACATACAACTCTACTTGTATATGACAAATAGAGTGTGTCTATTTTATGTGACATCTACAAGTCAGATGTTCCATACAAACTAAAAAGTTCCATCTATTAAAACTATGATGCCACAATTTTGGGATCAGCAATTTTAATTATAATATAAGATGACTAAGTATAGTGACTCTTGGGGAATGATAGTGAGAATTAGGTTTGTTTCATGACCTTGTATTCAATCTCTTTTGCTTCTACCACCAAGTGCTACTGTCTTTCCACATGTAAGCCTGATTATTATAAGCTTTTAAAACCCAGAGAAAGTTTAACAAGTCAAACCAGAAACATAAATGAGGTCACATGCCAAAAGAGTCAGTGGATGAAAAGGAAGTTAGTTCATAAAGCAAGCAGAGTCTGGGTTTTAGTTGGAATGAAATTGAGTCGAGATAACAGGAGACAGCAAAGTAGAGAAGTCTGAGAGAAGTAAAATGCTCTAATGGGAGGCGGGAAGGGGGGGTGTGCAGTGGGAAACTGGCCAAGCCTAGGAAGAGGCATTCCAAAAAAAGAAACAGAGATAGTTAATAGCATAAAACAAAGTTCAAGCTCCAGAGTAAACAAAGTAGCATTTGAAAGAAAAAGCCTTTTCAACAGCAATATGTACAGATTTTTTAAAAGTACTCAATATTGCTGAGGATTTGAGCAAAATATACTCAAATCTTGAAGGGAAATTGAAAAAAATGTGCATCGAAAACTTTAAACTTTTTAACTTACTTGAATTTGTCTTGCTCAAGAATTGAGAGATATATTTATATACAAAAGAATTTATTGTGGTAATTTTTAAATATTTATGGAAATTTTCTCTTTGTAAAAATATAAGAGACCAGTTGAGGAAATTATAGTATATCCATAAATCATGTTTTATAAAAGTATTCTCCAGCATGGGATTCTTCTTACAAATATATTTGCTTAGTGAAAAAAGAATTGTGAAGTAATATATTTGAGATGATCTTAATCATGTGTGAAGCACCTACCTTAAAATGTTAATAATAATTATTCTGAATTCCAGGATTATGGTTGATTTTTATTCGTAATTTTCTTCCTATATCCTTTTTTTTCAAATTTTTCAGATTTTAAAAATTTATATTTTTGAATCTTTTTATTGAAGAGTACTCTGTATATGGAAAAGTACACAAGTAAGGATACAGCTTAATGAATTATAAGAAATTGAAGACAGCCATGTAACCAGCACACTCATCAGAAAACAGAATATTCCTAACTCCTAGAACTTTCTTCTTGCTCCTTCCTCATGTCTACTGCTCCCACCTCATAAACTCCATCTCTGCCTGTGACAAAACTCACATATGAGTTTTACCTTTTTGTAGGATAAATAAAAGAATCTTTCATAGGGGAACTTTTGTGTCCAGCTTCTTTCACTCAGCATTGAAACAGATCTTGTTTTAAGCCAGGAGGAACTAAGGGCAAGTGGAGACTATTTGTGCAGGACAGTTTGTTATATCAGGGCTTCTTGGGATTGCTACCAGCCCCGTTCCTATCCACCTCCCTTGTGTGTACTTTGAATCCAGTACTGGGTCTAAACCTATTGAGATCTCTCAGTTACATTTTTTTTTTCCTTTTCTGAAGTCTCATACTATGTGCATCTTCTATTAGGAAATTAATGGGTACCATATTATTTACTGTTGCATGAAATTTTTAATCATTTCCTCTATGTTTAATTTGTCATGTCTTGTTCATATTTAACTACTAGTTGGATGCCTAACATGTACCAGATACATTATGTCTGTAAGATAATGCTATCTTCATTTTACAGAGAAGGCAAGTAATTTTCCCTAGGTTGCAATTCTAGAAGGTGATGGAATACGCATCTCTAGCATGGTCCCTGGATGCTCTGTTGAATGGCTTCTCTACTGTACTTCATTCTCTCATTTGCTCACATTTTATTTCTTCACTGGATTCTAACATCCTGGAAAATAAAAAATACATATTTCCCTTTCCTTGGATTTCCCCTCCTAACACAATGCTTGACACATAATAGTACAGTGTTTGTTTACTGAGCCTAAGAGTGATGATTTTTTTTGTCACAGTACTCTTTATAAATCTTTTTTTTTTTTTTTTGATGAAACTGTATCATAATGCTCTACAGTGTTGCTCACCATCAGGGCCTGGGATTGTCCTCATTCCAGTCATTCTGTGGGAGAAAACATGTCTAATAACTGGTGTGGCCAGTAACTCTAAGTAGCAAAGTAAATAAGATGAACCATGACAATAGTATAACCAGTGTATTTGACACCAAGAAGGTATCACCATCTAAACATCATCCTCCTTCATATATAAAAAAAGTTATCTAATAATTATAATATAAAATGAATTAAAGTAATGATCATAACATACCAGAAAAAATAAAATGAAATATATATTTCAATATAAAACTGGTAGTGATTTAAAACTTCTTATAACATTAACAAATTTTTTAGATGAAAAGATAAAAGTTTCTACCTAGATGTTAGTCTGTTGTAAGAGTTAATAATATTATAGTTTAATTCCTTAAAGCTTTGATTGTATAGATTCATTGAAGGCTTTGTCAAAATTCATCTTCACATGTTCATGTTCAATATACAGAACAGGAAAATTTGTCAATCTGTTTTTGTGTATAGTTGATAAAAGAACACATTTTATAAACTCAACGTGGATTAAATATCTAAATGTAAGGCCAGAAACTATAAAACTCCTAGAGGAAAATATGGGCAGAACACTGTCTGACATAAATCATAGCAAGATCCTCTATGACCCACCTCCCAGAGTAATGGACATCAAAAGCAAAAATAAACAAATGGGTCCTAATTAAACTTAAAAGCTTTTGCAGAAGGAAGGAAACTATAAGAAAGGTAAAAAGACAGGCTTCAGAATGGGAGAAAATAATAGCAAATGAAGCAACTGACAAAAAATTAATCTCAAAAATATATAAGCAGCTCATGCAGCTCAATACCAGAAAAATAAATTACCCTATCAAAAAATGGGCCAAAGAACTAAACAGACATTTCTCCAAAGAAGACACACACACAGATGGCTAACAAACACATGAAAAGTTGCTCAACGTCACTCATTATCAGAGAAATACAAATCAAAACAACAATGACCATCTCACAATGTTCAGAATGGCTGCTATCAAAAAATCTACAGATAATGAGTGCTGGAGAGGGTGTGGAAAAGGAAAAGGAATCCTCTTACACAGTTGGTGGGAATGCAAACTAGTACAGCCACTATGGAAAACAGTGTGGAGATCCCTTCAAAAACTGGAAATAGAACTGACATAAGACCCAGCAATCCCACTGCTGGGTATACACTCCAAGGAAACCAGAATTGAAAGAGACATGTGTACCCCAATGTTCATCACAGCACTGTTTACAATAGCCAGGACATGAAAGCAACCTAGATGTCCATCAACAGATGAATGGATAAGAAAGCTGTGGTACATATACACAATGGAGTATTACTAAGCCATTAAAAAGAATGCATTTGAGTCAGTTTTAATGAGGTGGATGAAACTGGAGCCTATTATACAGAGTGAAGGAAGTCAGAAAGAAAAACACCAATACCATATACTAACGCATATATGGAATTCAGAAGGATGGTAACCACGACCCTATGTGCAAGACAGCAAAAGAGACACAGATATAAAAACCAGAGTTTTGGACTCTGTGGGAGAAGACGAGGTGGGATGATTTGAGAGAATTGCTTTGAAACATGTATGTCACCATATGTGAAACAGATGACCAATCCAAGTTTGATGCATGAAACAGGGAACTCAAAGTCAGTGCACTGGGAAAACCCAGAGGGATGGGATGGGGAGGGAGGTGGGAGGAGGGTTTCGGACGGAGGGACACATGTACAGCCGTGACTGATTCATGTCAGTTCAGTACAGTTCAGTCGCTCAGTAGTGTCTGACTCTTTGCAACCTCATGAACTGTAGCACGCCGGGCCTACCTGTCTATCACCAACTCCCGGAGTTCACTCAGACTCACATCTATTGAGTCAGTGATGCCATCCAGCCATCTCATCCTCTGTCATCCTCTTCTCCTCCTGCCCCCAATCCCTCCCAGCATCAGAGTCTTTTCCAATGAGTCAACTCTTCACATGAGGTAGCCAAAGTACTGGAG